>NW_027526335.1:187287430-187897430 GCF_048455015.1 Haemaphysalis longicornis | reverse complement strand
CAGTCAGTGTCCTAAGCTCGTAAACATCTGAATCTTCACCTTCTTACTTGCACCTGTAATGTTCTGTGGTTTACGGACTGTTCTTGTAAGTACGACCGGCAGAGTATTTACGGATCACCTTCGTGACCACCATGTTTTACACAAGCACATACGACCGGGCAGCCACTGCAGATTTTACGCGTACGGCACAAGCCGAGAAATGAAGCCCGATAGCCTACATAATGATCAAAAGGATGTTATCACACTTGGACAGGTAGAGAGAGCAGCAGCGGATAAGCGCCATTCATACCTCCTTTGACCCAGTTCATGAGGAACGATTTTGATTAATCAGTTCTATACTGCGCCGTTGTGGTGATTTCTGTGCTTACTAACTGACGACTCGTAATTATGGCTTAGATGTGTCAGCGTATAAACGGGTCTAACGCGTATTTAGGGATCCGTTCAAAAGCGCAATTTGGCCCTGAATTCAGATTAGCTCCTTTAGGTTCTGCTTGGAGGAAAAACTAGAATTTATTCGTACAAATCGGTGAGCATTAAATAGGTTAATGCTCACTACGAACCACGACTACTATAGTTTTCACCTTCCCCACCCACACTTCTGCCCTCACCCCGTAGCAATTATCCACCGAAAACTCCCAGCGCCACATCCACAACTCCCCCTACACGAATATACTAATCTCTTAAAACTGCAGACCGACACATACTCTCACAACACCCTTCTCCCCGCCATGTTTGCGACAAAATTTCACCGCTACATCTGAACACCACCCTAAATTAGGCACACTTTTAAATGCAGAGCATTTCTTAGCCTCGTCTGTTCCTGCGTTGGACGGCGTCAACAGTTTCGCGTCCGCAGCAGGTGCGCCTCTCCTTCCCTCCTCTCTCTCAACAGCAGCTGGCGTGCGCATGCATCGTAGTCAGCCCGTTCGCTCCGTCGCGGTCTCGGCCTAACAGGTGCGTGATAGCAGCGTGGTGGGTCGTGAAAGGGCGCGCGCTGCTTGCGCATGCGCGCTCTCCCACCCGTACTGCTCTCCCCTACTGCGCTGCAAATATAGTGGCTAGCGGTCGCTCGTGTTTCAGTCACTGCGTTGCTCCTTCCTTCCTTGGTTGACGCTCGTGCCCACGTTTACTCGTGTCTGCTACTCCAGCATCACGGAAGAAGCGATGGAAGCAACACTGCCTTCAATCAGTACTGAGGCCCCAATGCTCTGCATTTTTACTCGTGTTCCCCTCGCGGGAAGGCGCGGGAATTTTTTTCACGTAACAGTTGCATGCTCACATTCGCACACCAACTCCCCCCTCTCAACATTACACCGCAGCAGTGGGTGGAGCTGCTGGCGTAGTCCAGCGTATTCTAATGTAGGGGAACTATCTCGCCTGCAAGCACCAAGGCAGCCTGGACTGAGGACAGGTGCTTCCAGGAGACCGCCCGAATATCGCACTTGCTGTTGCATAAAGTTGACTCACTCACTCACTCACTCACTCACTCACTCACTCACTCACTCACTCACTCACTCACTCACTCACTCACTCACTCACTCACTCACCGATGACAGGAAGGATGATGATCGGTATCAAGAGTCAAGAGTCTTTATACACGACGCCTTGCGTAGGATGCATAGCCATCGTGGTAGTTGCTCTACGTTTTCTGTATGTACCAATGGTCGAAGTAATAGTAGAAGTGCCAGTGCTAATTGTACAGGAACCTTTATCACTGTGACTTACAGTGTTGCCCACATTACCGTTATATAACGGTAAGCAAAATAATACGGCAGTGCCAATGTAGATGGCAGATACCAGGTCAGAACAAAAATACACCATAGCGGTAAAACTCAAGCGCAAATGCTACACCTCGGCTATCAGGTGAGCCGTAGTGGAGTGCACCGATTAGTTCATACCTCCTGGTACTCTTTAAACGTGCGCCAAAATCTCGACACACGGCTGTTTCGTTTTTCGCCCCCCTCGGATAATAGGCCGCCGAGGCCAGAGAAGTAAAGTTGGTCGTGCATAGAACCCACTTCCGTGAGCTCAGCCGCGCAACGCCTTACCCACCGTAGCAGGCCTGTCTCAGAGCTCACTGAGAAAACGGGGTTGTGCAGGGGCCGAAAGCAAATTCACAAAATGTGTATTGTGCCATAAGAAACCGCATAAATGAAACAATCACGTTTAGCAGTAATTGAAGTGATAATATTGTATGTACTACGATGAGCAATATGAAAGGGAACACAATAACGCGTGGCAAACAGCCTCGAAACAGACTCGGAGCGATACGCGGATGGCGCTGTGAAGAACAAAGAAGGAAAGGAGGGCGCTCTTCCACTAACTGTTGGCACTACCACCCACGCTGGCATTTCTAGAAAGCGCAGCTTATGTCATTTCGTCAGTAATATGGTGTCCGACAGCCGATAAGACGCACGGCGGGAATGGGAACAGTTGTTAGAACAGCGTCCCCCTTTACACTGTTTTCGACGGCGGCCGCTTCGTATCACTCATAGCTGGGTCTGGGGGCGTTTTCTACGCGTTCCTGTGTTCCCTTTAATATTGCTCATAATAGTACAACTGGGGACACACGAACCTGACAAGCCACCCTACTTAGTTCCACCCCTTCACAGCTACCAATTTGACGTGTTTCATTTATGCCAATATTTCGACATCACGAAAACCATGCCTCAGTCATGGTGCCTATATCAAAGTCAGAGTAGTCGATAATAGCCCTCAAGGTTTCACATTGTTCTTTCTGTAGTGCTTTATTTGTGAGATATTGGTCCTGAACAGTTATCCGCGACTGTCTGCGGTACAGTTATCTCGGGATTCAGTGAAGCCGAAGTGGGCGTCACTAGATTTGAAGTGAAGTGCTGATTGATAATAGAAGACGATTACTCGAACGCACCACAATTAAATGGTGACTGAGCGATGGCAGAAGCGAATTTATGAAAAGCTGACCTACGGCTAGTGCCAGAAGCGGCATAGCACATTTTTTTGGTATTTACATAAAAATATGCTTGGCCGGGTAATTGTCGTGGGGTGTCTGAAAGCTATTTAGCAAAATCAGCAAGTTTGCTGAGAGCAAAGGTTGCTTCATGAGGATCATCATTAGTAATCGTATGATGCCCATTTTTCCAACAATCGTGCTCCCTGAAACATGCCCGTGTGTCCTGAATCTTAGTAAACGAACGTGTTCAGCTTGGTGGTGGTTCACACAGACTAAGCGAACAGCGCTCATACCCGCCGCATGGCTCAGTGGCTAAGGCGTTGCGCTGCTGAGCACGAGGACGCGGGTACGATTCCCGACCGCGGGGCGGCCGATTTTCTGATGGAGGCGAAAAGCAAAAACGCCCGTTTGTACGAGACTTCGGCGCACGTTAAAGATCCCGAGGTGGTCAAAATTAATCCAAAGCCCTCCACTACGTCGCGTCTCATCGCCTGTGTTGCGTCGGCGCGTTAAACCCTACAATCAATCAATCAATCAATCAATCAATCAATCAATCAATCAATCAATCAATCAATCAATCAATCAATCAATCAATCAATCAATCAATCAATCAATCAATCAATCAATCAATCAATCAATCAATCAATCAATCAATCAATCCACAGCGCTCATAGCCGCACAAAGACAATGAAGAGGTTGATGATGAATGAAGGTGAAGGTTTTTTGTGCGCAAGTACAGCTGGGGCAAAGAGCGCCAAATAAAAGCAGGTAACGCAAAAAGTACAAAAACTTGTGAGCTAGAATAGCCACAAAATCAATTAAAGGCAACAGTGATAGCTGGTGTATAGTGCCAGTATTGATTACGCATGATAGGAAATGAGTTTTAATAACTCAAAATCTCGCACATACTTAAAAACTCGTCTGGCAGAAACACTGGCCTCATCCCCCCAAAGCAAGGGTGGGTGTAATGCAATGTGTTGTCTGTAAAGTTGGGGAAAATGTTTGTGTCGTGTTGTGCTGTGTCGAGTGCCTTGCATGTGATTAGGATGTGGACTACGGATAGGGCCTCCCCACACTTTATACACACTAGTCTTGAAGATCCAGATAGCAGGTGTGAGTGCGTCACATGTGTGTAGCCTGTCCGCGGCG
This sequence comes from Haemaphysalis longicornis, assembly GCF_048455015.1. Lineage (NCBI taxonomy): Eukaryota > Metazoa > Arthropoda > Arachnida > Ixodida > Ixodidae > Haemaphysalis > Haemaphysalis longicornis. The sequence goes on along the minus strand of NW_027526335.1, from coordinate 187,893,349 downwards.
GTGGTGGATGGTCCCAAGTGTGGTTTTATGAAGTGTAACTTGTCTGTCTGGTACTGTAGTCTGCTCGCCATGTCTTGCGAAGGTGTCGTTTGATGTGTCACTTGATGTCAGTGTAGGGTACTGTTGTTGTCAACTGTGTGTCGCAGTGCAGCACCGGCAGCCATGTCATCCGCAGCCTCATTACCGACGATTCCAGAGTGGCCTGGAATCCAGAATTTGGTTATTGCTAGGGGTAAGGTATACGCAGATATAACGCCATTAAAAGCAAGATTAGATAGTTTTTAGATCGCTTTCTAGGTGGCAAAGCACGTACAAAACTAAGGGAGTCCGTGTACGCAATAGACTTTAGTATTTGGTATTGGAAAATACTGTTTGGACATTCATTGTTTCAGAGACAGAAAAGTTCTTTCTGCGTGCAGCACAAGAAACTGCGGTCAGTTTTTGACGCATCGCTGTAAAATTCTACACACCGGTACTTCTCCTACAGAAACCAGAAATGCTGCATAATTGCAATTCTTGGAGCCCTATTTTTATCAAGTTGCGTAAAAGACAGATCGCACGACACAGTGCGGAGATTCCAAGGAGACATAACATAATGGTGGGTGTTTAATGAATATCTAAACATAAAATATCGAGCTCAGAAGCTTCCTCTTTCACCCCAAGTGAGAAAGGCAGAGAAATGGATGGACGATTTAAAAGAGCTGTTGCGTGGATGTATCGTCAAGAGTGGAATTCAGACTATGGTTAGTACAGCCACGCTTTATGAGTCATACAGCAAGTCCATGTGTACGCTCTGGTGATGCAGGGACCATTTATTGCACTCGACGTAGAGGCTCTGGACAGGGATAGTGCGAAAAGCGCCACACGCAAGGGGAATCCCCAGATGCAGCACTACAACGAGCATTTTTAGTGCGGTTTTTCTTGCACAACTATAGTCCGAATAGTTCCATGCTTCCACACTTCCATAGTTCAGTAGAGACCCCACCAGACTGGTAAAAATACGAAACAGCAGTTGCTTGTCCGTTCGAAAGGACTGGTGTGACAGGATTTTAGGAATGTTGATTGTTTTTAGGCATTTATGTTTGAGTTGTTTAATGCGGGGAATGAATATAAGTTTTTCATCCAACACTACACGTGAAAATGTGTGTTCCTATCAGACAGGAATCGAGACGGCAATAAGGTTCCAAATGCATCTCACGTTTCCTGGAGAAGACAACATAAGTACTTTTTTCTGTATTGAGCTTAAAACCATTTTTGGCTGCCCAGCTGGCTATTTTTTGACACCAAGCTGGATTTCAAGTTCACAGATTGACATATTACATGATTTAAAAGATATGTGGATGTCGTTTAAATACATTGAATGAGAAATTCTAGGTGGCAATGCCTTCCCATTAGTTCATTTTAATTGATTGATTGTACGGTTTAACGCGCTTACGCAACGCAGGCGATGAGGCGCGTGGTAGTGGAGGGCTCCGGATTAATTTGACCATGTGGGGATCTTTAACGTGCGCCGAAATCTCGTACACACGGGAGTTTTTGCTTTTCTCCTCCATCAGAAAAGAGGCTGCCGTGGCCGGGAATCGAGCCCGCGACCTCGTGCTCAGCAGCAGAACGCCTTAGCCACTGGGCCACCGCGGCGGGTATGAGTTGTTCATTTTAACTATGAAGAGAGTGCAGCTTAGAACTTCATATTGCGGCACACCATTTTCTTGCACGTGAACCCTTGACAATGCACTACCGACTATTACGCGCACTGTTTCAGACGTGCAACCAGCAAGGGCGTTTAACATATGGCCAGATACACCAAATGAATTCAGGACACGAATGGTTCTGCAACACCAAACGATGTCATAGGCCTTCTCAAGGTATAAAAATGCCGTTGCAGAAAACTGTTTATGGATAAAAACATTTTTTACGTATGACCGAAGGGCGACTAGTCCGTCGTTCGTGGATCGCCCGCCCTTAGTACAGCCTGCAGATTCCGAGACGACCATTGCAGTCTAAGAAGTACACAGGTCTCCAGTTTGTCATCTTCTCGAGAACTTAGATAGGCAAGTTGTCAGGGCAATTGCTCCATAGCTGGTGGGTGAAGAAGGGTCCTTCCCCTTCTTTAGAAAAGCAATCACTATAGCCTCCCTCCAAGACCTGGGAAGGTGCCCCGAAAGCCACATTTTGTTGTATAGCTGCAGAAGTGTTTGAAGAGTGTGAGTGTAGGTGTAGTATTATGGGCTATGGGCTGTTGTCTGCGCCTCGAGCTGAAGGCTTCCCAGTGTTGAGAGCTATCTTTTGCTCATGAAATGACAAGGGTCAGTTGTACGAGGTGTTGTTACCCTGCAAAGGCTTCTTTTCACTGGATGTTTTGTATTTCATAATAGTATTTGTGGGGTGTGCAGAACTGGACACGTCTTAAAAGTGTTGTGCAAGTGTGTTAGCCTGATCTCCGAGTCTGTCCCCTGTTGTGCTAAGCAGGGGCAGGCTTTGGGTCCAAACTTCTCGAGTGTCTGTGTATGAGTTAAAGAATGATAGGAAGGTACACGAAATCTTTCGTTATGCCTTACAGCGCATACGCTTACCAAGTGCCTTTGCACATTTAAAAGATACAAGGTTTATTGGACGTGCGGTACCGACGAAGGATACCCCATGCTTTATACTGGCCTGTCGCGTCCGTCTACAGACCTCATGCCACCAGGGCCTCCTTGGGTTGCACTGGAGTCCCGGGGAACGGACTTATCGAAGGCGCCGAGGATGAGCGCCGTGAGGAGTTTGGCGGCTTCGTCTACGTGTAGGTGTGTGATGAATGTGGTCTGTAGTTCCGATGTTTCCGTATATGAACTCCAGTTCGCTCTGACCTAATTGAACCTTTTATGTAAAGGCGAACTGTTCAGGCCTTTACCTATATATGTCAATATCGTTGGAAAGTGGTCACTCCCATGCGGGTCTGTGCCCACGTCCCACTCAAGTGATGGAAAGAGAACTGCAGAGCCAATGACCAAGTGAAGGTATGAATATGTGTTGTGTCCTAAATTATATTATGTGGGCTGTTTTTTTTGTTAAAAAGGCACGCTCCCGATGATGTTAGGAACTTTTCAATGAGTTGACCTCGACATCTGTGTGAGAAGAGCTCCAGGATGGGTTACGAGCATAGAGGCCTCCTACTAATAGAAACGATTCCCGTAACTGGCCGAGCAGAACCTCAAAATCTGAGCTCGGAAGCCCGTAATCAGGAAGAATGTAGAGGGAGTACTTTCAAATTCGTTACTACGGATCCCGCATTGAAAAATTTCTCAAATTTGGGAATATTTCAAAAATCCCCGACAGATTGCCTGTATTTTCAACGTAAAAATATTTCAGTATGAGAAATTTCAATATAGCGCATATTTAGAATAATGCCCGTAATTTATTTCTCCCATTATAATCGAGCAAAACCAGTATTACGAATTCGGCTGAAGTTAACAGCGTGGCAACTGTCGCGTGAAAGAAAAACCGCCGTTTTTCTGTGTATTCCCTGAGTGCAGTAGCTATCATCATCACTATGTCGCGTGCCAACAGCTAGTGCGACCACAAAATTGTAGTTTAATGTGAATTAGACTAGCAGGCCCTGCCGTGTTTGCCTCTTTTCTCTCTCATTTCGTTGGATTGGCGGTGGTCGGTCGGTCATTCTTCACGCTAATCACGCGTGCGGGCAGGTATTTCTTCGCTGCAGTTTATTTTGCTGCGAAGCTAGTGCGAGATCTAAAGATGAATGCGGCTAGCGACAAAGCAAAGAAGGAGCGAGAGCATTCATTGTCTTTAGTGATCATGACGACGCGAAGGAAGACGTCTGTGGTTCACCGAACACAGAATATGAGATCGTGTCGAACGTTGATGTCTAGTGCACGTGAACAGTATCCGCACTTTCATTGCTCTCTGCAATGACGTACCCGATGAAGTATTGCACAGGGTGGCATATGTAGAGGCATTCATAATCGGTAGTGCGTTCTGCACGCGCAAGAAGAAAATAACTGATTTTTTCGAATAAAGTATTTTCGCAGTGAGCGCAACATTTTAATTTCAGAGTTTGCCTGTCTGTACACGCGTCTACTGCTAACGTACGTCATTTTCATTCCAAGGTTTGAGTGCTGTCTTCTCACCGGCGGTATTTTATTACAACGATATTTCGAAATAACCAACGATTTTCGGTGGTCCAGCGTTATTCGTTATTACGAGATTTGACTGTATACCGTTGCTAACCTGTTAAATATATAACTGTGCGAATTGCGACAGTTGCAAGGACAGTGTTCAGCTTGATGGGATCACACGCTAAGGACTTCCGGGCAATGATCGCCACACCGCCACAAGAGTGTGTGCATTCCCATCTTTTCGGAATACCATAGTACTATTCCAGAAAGTCCTACGTTTGTAATTTAGACGTGTTTCTCGTAGGAACATGACACTTGGATCAGTTGAGGGCCGTATGTCGTACACATCATAAAAGTTTTGTAAAAGGCCTTTAAGAATCTAGTGCGTTATGTTTTGTCTTCCCGTTACTTAGTGTGAGAGCTATTGGAGTGCGTATGTTATGTGTATTAATTTGATTGATTGTAAGGTTTAACGCGTTGACGCAACGCAGGCAATGAGGCGCACCGTAGTGGAGGGCTCCGGATTAATTTGATCACCTGGGAATCGTTAAAGTGCGCAGAAATCTAGAACACACGCGCGTTTTTGCTTTTCTCCTCCTTCAGAAAAGCGGCCGCCGCGGCTTGTAATCCAATTCGCGTCCTCGTGCTCAGCAGCAGAACGCCTTAGCCACTGAGCCACCGCAGCGGACGTATGTTATGTGTAGTATTCGGGGCAGCGATTCTATGATTTGGGGGATTTTCTGGAGGTTTTGGTGTGGGGACCTGTTCTTTGCGCTGCGCCACCGGTTGGAATGGTCCGACGTCCATTTAGTCATGCGACACCCTTAGAGATAAAGTCTTATTGGGCTCTTTGGACCGTACACCCGTGCGTGTGCTCGTTGCTGCAACTGCCACCGCCCAGGGTGTCAGGGCTGCCACGTGTGGCACGGGTGGTACAGCGTGGTTGGGAGCTTTGGCGGGCTCCCTTGTGTACATCTCCTCCGCGCCCCCAAGTGTACTGGGAACCGGCGGAGCGCAAACAGCAGAGGCAGCCTTGATCCCGATAGTGACGGTTACCACTACAACCGCTGCTGATGCGGCAGGCGGCGAGGTGACGGGTTGGGCCGCCGGAGACGACCCAGCGGGCGGCGGGGGCTGGACCAAGTCCGACTCGGGGTACTAAGGCCCTGCCATACTAGACGCCACTCCGTTCCCCGGCGGGCTGCGTCGGCGTAGCTCCCCCGGGGACCTCTTTTGCACCTCTGGGGAGATGTTCTCTGTGACGACTCAGTTGATTATCTGTTTTTGTTGTTTGAACTTCTCGCAAGTCCTGGAATATGCTACGTTAGGTTCTTGGCGGTTTGCACAAGTGAGGCCTTGTGATTCGCAATTTTTGTTTGAGTGGTCTTGTGCTGCACATTTCGCGCACTTCAGCCTGCCGCGGCAAGAGTTTCTGCCGTGACGTAGCGGCGCGAGTTCGGTATGTAGGGTCGGACCGGAAATTTAATGAAGCCTGCATTGACTGACTGAGGGAGTGTTCAGCGGTCAAACGTCAAGATTAGGTGTTTCGTGTGTATCTCTGTGTCGTTTTGACGTATGTTGATCCGCTTCACTACCGTCAGGCCCTGATTACGAAGGCATTAAGACTGCGGTGGGCCATGATCTTGATGTCAACATCGGCCATACGCGTTTGCATGAGGAGGTTAGTGGATTGATGTTTGTTGGCGACCTCAAACCGGACTTCTCCGTTTTCAGTTTCTTAGCTCTGTACGACTTGTCGATAAGGCTTTCGAGAAACTGAAATATTAGAAACCAAGACTGGCCAGTCAAGGGCTGTGACTTATCACGTGATTCCGTAGACGAAAAGCGCGAGAAACGATTGCGCTTTGGGGAGAGATTAAAAGGAAGGAATGAAAACAAATTTCGGTGCCGCCCTTTTTCAGGGACCGATCGTGTTTGCGGAGGGTTTTAGAAAGAAAGCAGAGGACGGGGCCTCTTTTCAAACCTTGCCCTGATAGCCTGAGAGGTCCCGGAGCTCCCTGCCTGGTAAACAGACAGGGAACCCATCGGCCGGAGGTTGACCAAGGCTCCGACGGCCACCGTGAGAGGGTTCTACCCTTCACCTTAAAACTCATTATCACGGTTGGTTACCGCGTCAATATGTGGGCTCGAGGACTGCAGTGGGGCCGATACCTTCACCTTGTTGCACAAAGTTGCCCCCCTGGCGAGGGACAATGAAGAGGGCAGGAGGGGCACTGCGCCGACTTAAACGGTGTTGCTATTGCGAAAGCGTACCTACACGGTTTACACGCTTTTGCACGGAACCTGACTGGAATACGACCAACCTTTGCTACACACTTTAATGAATCTACTGGGGACAGCCTGCAGTACTGTGTATTTTCTGGGATCGCGTTGTTTTACAAATGGCGAGCTCACCAACACTCATTTAATGCAGTGAATGTTAAAACATTAGGGTCTATTCCGGAATGTTTTCTCCTCCTCACTATTATTATAATTCTCACTACCACCACCACCATCATCATCACCATCACACCACCACAATCATCTTCCATTTGCGCCTTTTTTATCCGCATGTACACAGCCTCTTACATCATTTTCTCTTTTCCAAACTTAGTGCAAAGGCGGTTGCTTCTTGTAAATAAATTTGCTGAAGTGAATAAATTTTCTCGTGTTTTCACTACACCATGCGATCTGTTAGAAGAGCACCCATTTTAATGCGACAGCCTTAGCTACCAATATTACTAGAAGATCTGGCCTCAATGGCACACAAGTTATGGCCGGCGTACGGTACACAAAATAGCCAAAGCAAAACACAAAAAGGGCCAAGTGGGACCTATCGTCACCGGGCCAACTCCCTGTCGCATTTTTTCCCATCTTGCCACTCACTTTGCGTTGGCGTATTTTATCGCGAGACCGCAGCCCCACCCGTTGAAGTCGCGTCTGCCAGTGTACCAACCAAGGTCACAAAGCGGAGGAGTTTCGGGCGAGCAAGAAGGAAGAGCATTGTTAAGGTCGACTGAAAGCGTCCTTGATGCATGCGCCAAAGAATTCGGTGACATAAGTTTAGGTACGGAGTGCAGCGTCCACATTTCAGAGTGCTGAGTGCTGATCTTAAAGCTGATGCGTCTATCGTTCGCAAGTTTAATGAGCCGCTTCAATAAAGACTGGTGCAACGATGAACGGAAATGTAGCCATGACGTGCTACTAGCCACTAAACTGGCTTGACAAAACGGTTTTACGCCCATATTTTCTCTGCCTTGCGTGCTTATATACTCCGTTCTAGGAAAGAAAATGCTCATATCCACAGTCAGCCCCTCTTTGTCGACTGCCAAAGTCCACGCTCAGAACCTGTTGCGACATGATAAAGGCGATACTGGTGATACGCCGCGCAAACATGACGAGGTTAGGCGATCTTGGCCTGAACCCGACTATGTATCTCTCTCGTCACTGTCGTCCTTTGTGTATTTTGAACGTTCTTCGCTGGGCATTGGCACATACTACAGCCGCCGGAGCAGAGCAAGGTGACTGATACGACCGGTTCCTAAGTATTTGCGCACTGCGTAGAGGGGCCGTGAAAAAATTCACGGCCATTCCGCCCTGCGAATGCGGATTACCAGCGGACCTGTAAAGTCAATGCAACTTAGTAACGACGACCACAATGGATTTGTTGCCACTGTGATATGCACAGCTCGGTATGCGCGCCATTGCACACACATTCTTGGATAATGTGCAATCGATGTCCCTTTGTTCCTGAGTAGTTGGTTGGGCAGGATTGGTCCGGTATAGCTGGCCTAAAATCTTCAACATAAAACGTGGCAATTCCTCCAATTTACGTTCTTAAAAACACACAGGGATAAAGTCACCGCAACTAACCCCCGGCATGAAGACAGTTCGAAAGTACAAAAGCACTTGTTTAAGGCCAACTGCGCTAAAAATTTTCGCCGTCCAAGCATGATCCAGATATGTTGTTTATACCATAAGTCGCCATGGCTTAGTGCTAAGCCCGACACTCACAGATCCCACTAACTGCAAGCGTTCAATGTAGACGACGTTTTGCACCTGATGAAGAGTCGCTAAAATAAGTTCTCGCGCGCCAGTGACGAAGAAACGGCAGAGCGAGGCCTTTAGGCTTGTCTGGTGGCCAGCCGTGTTTTCCGGACGCTCGATGGCTTCGCCGGGAGTTTCTGTGCTACGTTGCCACGGTGCACCGCTGTCGGTGTATTCATGCATTTTCCTCCATGATTTCCAAAACAACGGAGGGTTTGGGTTTTTCAATGACATATGGTAAATATTCATGGCTCTTTGATGGAAGCAGCACAGCTTCATTCAATGACTGCAAACTATAGGAAGAGGATACTTGTTTCTCCAGTATGGTTTAGGCCGAAAATCTGCCTGACGTCTGCGGGATTATGATACTCCACAAAAACACGCGGATCGAGATATCGGTACGCAGAGTCTTTGCAAACAAACACCGCGACGGTGATCTTGGATGTTTGATTATGATGGTTTGATGTTTATGGCGCAAGGCCAACTGGGGCAAAGAACGCCAAAACAATAGTCGTATATGAGAGGTGATACCTTAAACACTAAGTAAAATCAGCAAAAACAAAAGTACAATCACAAAACGACAATGAGCATGGCTGGTGTATAGGGCCAGATTTCATGATGCGTGATAGGAAATGAGGTTTAAAAACTTGACTTCTGACAAATACTCAAACACACGTTTCACGGAAACAATGGCTTCGTCACCTAGAAAAAACGATGGATGTAGGGGAATATGATGTCTGTGGAGTTCTCTGAAGTGTTTGTGTCGTGTTGTGTGAAGTGCCTTGCATGTGATTAGTATGTGCACTACGGATAGGGCCTCTCCGCACCTGCTGCACTGGGGTCTAGAAGATCCCGTCAGCAGATACGAGTGCGTCGCATGGGTGTGCCCTATCCGCAGCCTACCCAAGGCGACTTCTGTGTGTCTGTTGTGAGTCAGATGTGTACCGTCCCAAGTGTGGCTTTATTACATGTAGTTTGTTGTCTGTCTGTTCGTCCCAGTGTGTTTGCCATGTTCTGCGCAGGTGTTGTCTTAAGTGTGGCTTGAGGTCTGTGTAGGGTACCGTTCTAATGTCCACAGTGTTCCTGAGTGTAGCAGCACCGGCCCTCTCGTCTGCCAACTCGTTCCCAGCGATCCCTGCGTGCCCTGGGACCCAACAGAGGACCAGCTCATGCTTTTGTGCATACACGGACATGATAGTGCTGAATACAAGATTAACTATGTGGTTTTTGGGGGGCTTGTGCGATGACAGTGCGCGAACAACACTCAAAGAATCTGTATAGATGATGAAATTGGGAATTTGAGTTTCAAGAATGTGTCGTACAATCAGTAAAATTCCATACGCTTCTGCTGAAAAAATTGATGTGTGCACGCTCATGGTTCTGGCTGCATTGAAATTAGGACCATGAGCAGCGCACGACACCATACTGGAGGTTTTAGAAGCGTCACTATAAAATTCTGCACATGTGTATTTAAACTGCAAAGACAGAAAGTGCTGCAGTATTGCAGCTCGTGGTACACGATTTTTGTCAAGTCTCATAAAAGAAAGGTCGCACGACACCGGGCGAACTTGCCAAGGCGGTAAACTGTTAGAAAAGGATGACCTGTACACATCAAAAAACGAAGCACTGAGATCCGAGGCTCGCTCTCTCACTCTAAGTGAAAAGGGCAGAGCAACGGATGGGCGATTTTCAAAGAGCAGAGATGTTGATGTATCGTTAAAGACAGGATAAAAAGGATGATTATTCAGCGATGAAATTTTAAAAGCATATAGCAAGTCCATGTACGTTCGTTGGTTCTCAAGGCTCCACTTATCACACTCGACATACAGACTCTCGACAGGGCTAGTGCGAAAAGCACCCGACGCAAGCCGCAGCCCCAAGTGTAGCACTGGGACAAGCATTCGCAACGCTGTTTTAGTCGCCGACCCATATACCACACTGCCATAGTCTAAACGAGACCCAACCAAAGCAGTATAGAGCCGTAGTAGGAGTTCTTTGTCGGAACCATACGATTGATGGGAGAGAACCTTAAGTATATTCATTATTTTCAGACATTGATGTTTAAGTTTCTTGATGTGTGGAATGAATGTGAGTTTCTGGTCAAACACAACACCTAAGAACTTGTGCTCCTTGTTTACAGGAAGCGACACGCCATTCAGAGTAATGTCTGGGTCCGGATGGACCCCGCGCTTCCTGGAGAACACAACGCAGGAGCTTTTAGCAGGATTCAATTTAAACCCATTCTTGTCTGCCCAGCCGGCAAGCTTCTTGACACCAAGCTGGACTTGACGTTCGCATATTGACATATTACATGATTTAAAAGATATTTGCACGTCATCTACATACATAGAATAAGAGATTGTTGGTGGCAGTGCCTTTCCAAGAGAGTTCATCTTTACGATAAAGAGAGTGCAACTCAACACGCCACCTTGCGGCACGCCATTTTCTTGGACGTGAACCTTTGAAAGTGCACAACCAACTCTTACTCTGAACGTTCTCTCCGACAAATAACTAACAAGGGCGTTCAACATATTACCCGAAACACCGAATGACCTGAGGTCACTAAGGATCCCATAACGCCAAGCGGTGTCGTAGGCCTTCTCGAGGTCGAAAAAGACAGTTAAGCAGTACTGCTTATGCACGAAGGCATCCTTGATGTATGAGTCAAGTGCAACCAGTTGATCGTTTGTCGATCGCCCCACCCTAAAGCCTGCCTGGCAGCTCTCGAGAAGACCATTGTACTCGAGGAAGTACACGAGCCTGCGATTGATCATCTTCTCGAAGAGCTTGCACAGGCAGCTCGTCAGGGCTATTGGACGGCAACTTGAGGGGGACGACGGGTCCTTTCCCTCCTTCAAGAAAGCCACTACAATGGCCTCCCTCCAAGAGTGTGGAATGTGCCCCGAAAGCCATATTTTATTATATAGATGCAGAAGTGCTTCAAGTGTGTCTGCGTGTAGGTGTTGTATCATTGTGTATGTAATGTTGTCTGGGCCTGGAGCTGAGGGTTTACACGTGCTCAGAGCAGCCCTCAGCTCATGTAGTGAAAACAGGGAGTTGTAAGAAGTCTGTGATTTGTTTTTGTCGTGTAGGGACTTCTTTTCACAAGAGGCTTTATGTTTCAAGAAAGTGTTCGTGTAGTGTGCTGAACTGGACACGTGTTGGAAGTGTTGTGCGAGTGTGTCAGCCTGGTCTTCCAGTGTGTCCCCTGTTGTACTGACCAAGGGCAGGCTGTGTGTCTGTTGTCCTTTGAGTTTGCGTATATGTGTCCATACTTTCCGTGTGTCTGTGTAGGAGTTTATTGATGTTATGAATGTACGCCAACTCTCTCGTTTTGCCTCACGGCGGACACGTTTTCCTAATGCCTTGGCCCGTTTGAACAAGAGGAGGTTTCCCGACGTGGGGTACCGACGAAGGATACCCCACGCCTTGTTCTGGGCCTCTCGCGCCCGCCTACAGTCCTCATTCCACCACGGCCTCCGCTGGTTGCGCGGAGCACCAGAGGCGTGGGGAATGGACTTTTCGGCGGCGTCGAGGATGTGCGCCGTGAGGAGTTGGGTAGCTTCTTCTACGTGTAGGTGTTCTATGGATGTGTGGTGTAGTTTGGATGTCTCTGTAAATGTATTCCAGTTAGCTCGTGCTTCATTGAACCTATTATGGGAAGATGGACTGCATGGGCCTTTACCTATGTATGTAAGTGAGGTGGGGAAGTGGTCACTGCCATATGGGTCAGTTCCCACACCCCACTCGAGAAGAGGAAAGAGAACTGCAGAGCCAATCGCCAAGTCAAGACATGAGTATGTGTTGTGTCCTATGTTATGGTATGTAGGCTGTTTATTGTTGAAAAGGCATGCTCCTGAAGATGTAAGGAATTTCTCTATCAGGCGACCTCGAGCATCCGTGCGAGAAGAGCCCCAAAGAGTGTTGTGAGCATTAAGGTCACCTGTCAGGATGTATGGTTCGGGCAGCTGGTCAACCAGCGCCTCGAAGTCCGAGCTTAAAAGTGAACCATCAGGAGGAATGTATACGGAGCATACCGTTATCAACCTATTAAATATTATTGTTCGTATTGCCACAGCCTCAACGACAGTGTTCAGGGTGACAGGGTGGCATGCTAAAGATTTCCGGGCAATTATGGCCACACCCCCAGAAGAGTGCGTGCAGCCATCCCTGTCCTTTCTGTATATCAAGTAACTGTTCAAGAAATTTGTGTTCTTGGAATTCAGGTGTGTTTCCTGAACACACATTACACCTGGCTGATTGGCATGCAGAATCTCATACACGTCGTCAAGATCATTCAGAAGACCTCTGCAGTTCCACTGAACAATATTTTCTCTTCCCATTATGATGTGTTCGGAGCTACCGGAGTGTGACTATTTATGTAGGGTCTTTCGGGGCTTGGACTCTTGGAAGGGGTTTTCTGGCCTTCTCTACTGACCTGGACGTCGCAGCCCGTTCCTTCCGCGGCGATGAAAGCCGGAAGGGCTCGACGTCCATGTCGTCATCTGAAGGCAAAGGGGTGCCCAGCGGACTGGGCCCCCTTGACGTGGTACCCTTTCGGGTGTTCTTCGCCTGCGCTGCCCGTGCCGAAGGCGTGGGGAGCACCACAGATGGCGCAGGCAGGGAGGCGGGGGAGGGGGTCGCTGCGACTGCCTCCGTCTCCATCTCCGTGCCCTTGCGTGTGCTTTGGGCCGGTGGAGAGGAAGCCGTGGATGCAGCGGCATCCCCAACAGACGTTGCCACCACAGCCGCTGCTGGGTGAGCGAGCGGTGCGGAGGCAGATTGGGCTGCCATAGGCAACCCAGGGGGGGGGGGGGCGGGGGCGGGACCAAGTCCGACTCGCGGTACTGGGTCCCCGCCGAAACCAGACGCCGCTCCGCCCCCCGGCGAGCTGCGTCGGCGTACCTGCCCAGAGGGAAGGAGGCGAACCTCTTCCGGACCTCTGGGAAGGTGATGTTTTCGTTGACTTTCAAGGCAATGATCTGTTTCTCTTGTTTGAACTTTTCACAGCTCCTAGAAAAGGCAGCGTGTGGTCCCTGGCAGTTGGCACAGGTGAAGTTCTCGGATTTACAATTGTCAGTTTGATGATCATGTGCTGCACATTTTGCGCACGTCAATTTACCTCGACAAGACGTTGTGCCGTGCCCAAACCGCTGACACTTGAAACAGCGGCGTGGGTTCGGCACGTAGGGTCGGATTGGACATCTCAAGAAACCTGCATTGACCGACTCAGGAAGGTTAGAGCGGTCAAGTGTCAAGATTATGTGCTTGGTTGGAATTATTTCATCATTTCGGCGTATGGTGATTCGCCTCACTGCTGTCACGCCCTGATCTCGGAGGCCCTCGAGCAGATCTGCTTCAGTCTCATTCATTAGATCCCGATCAGAGATCACGCCCTGGCAGCTATTGAGACTGCGATGGGGCGTGATCTTGATGTTGACATCTACCATGCGTGTTTGCTTGAGGAGGTTAGACGATTGCTGTTTGTTTTCTACTTCTATCAAAACTTCTCCCGTTGTGAGTTTCTTAGCCTTGTAGGACTTTCCCACAAGGCTTTCAAGATACTTGGAGATTAGAAACACGGACTGCGAAGTGATTGGTTTTGTCTTATCAAGAGATTGCATGATCAGAAAGCGCGAAAACTTATCGGGCTTTGGGAGAGAGATCGATTGCAAAGGAGGAAAAGATACTTCGGTGCGGCCCCTTTTCGGGGGCCGATCACGTCTGGGGGGGGGGGGGGGTTTGGAAAATGCCATATGATACATTGAAAAGCGGGGAGACGGGGGTACTTTCTCCTTTGACCTTACCCTGGTAGTCAAAGAGGTCCCAGAGCTCCCTGCCTGGTAGACAGGCAGGGAGCCCATCGGCCGGAGCTTGACCAAGGCTCCGACGGCCACCGTTCATGGTTTCTAACCCTCCACCTATAAACACATTGCCACGGTTGGATCCAGCGTATGTTTGGGGGCTCGGGGTCCGCGGTATCGCCAGTACCGTCACCAAGATTGCTCAAGGTGCCCCGTGCGGGGGATCTTGGATGTTTAGTTTGCAATATAAACATTCTAATACTGCAGACGAAGCATGATAAATTTCATGTCACGACAAGCAGAAACATTTAACCGAAGTCAGCTAAAGATGACAGACCAGGTTCTGCGAGTGCACATAACGACAATGTTGGCAAAGGAACTGCGAACGAGCAAACAAAACAGCTCTAAGACAATTTAAACAATTTCTTTGACGAAATATTTCGCTAGATATTCTGCACTGTAGCGCTCAATATTTGTCTTTGTTTATGTTGTATCTTGGTTTGTAAGGGCTCCGACTTTTCAAAACTTTTCAACGTAATCGAAATTCTTCCACGCGTAGGCATTGACGTCTTAGCATCTTTGGTTCCAACTAAATGAACAAAAGCCGGCCTTGGTATTGGTAAAAAAATACGTCTTCACAAAAATCGGTCGTCGCGCGCGATATTTAATAACCCCAACAAAAAAGCCTCTATTGGGTACAAACAAATGTATACGAACATATCGAACTACAGCTACGCCGTAAAATTGTTGCTGACGACGCGCTTCAAACTACGTTGTACTGGTCAAACCAGCAGAATGTAGTTGAGGGACGAAATAATTATATTTTGACAGTGTGAAACAGGATATACGGCCACGGCCTGATGTCAGAAAAACCAACGCCCCCCTTTGAGCACAGGCTGCAAAGGCGGTGCGGCGCTTGATGCTAAGCATAAATATCAAACGGCTTGTCAGGGCATTATTAGGCGGGAACTTTAAATGGCATACTGAGAGAAAATAGCAGCGTCCAGCGTCTGTAACAGAACAAAAGAACTGGCCACGCATCTGCTCGTCGGCGAAGGACGTTAGTCTGCGGCTGCCTCTGCCACGTAAATAACTTTTTTTTGTCCCCCAACAAGCTCTCACGCTCTCCCTCTCCTCTCTCGCTTCTCATACGATAAACACGGTGGAGGTTTGTTGAAGTCGATTAAAATTCTTCGCGTACCACTGCTCGTTCGCCATCTACTTGAGCCTTTCGTTACTCTTCGACTTCTTGGAATGCCACAACACCTATGCTCGGGCGCGAGCGGATTGTGTATTTTTGGATCAAAACATTGTTTTTAACGTTTATTTTTGTTGTTATCGCAAAAGTCAAGTAGCAATCAATGTTAGATTGAATTAATTGCAAATGCCTCTTATGTCTTTACGTTCTGTCTGAAATATTTGTAAGGTTTTCTTTTGCTGACCAATGCTGACAAGTAAGAAGTGTGTTTCCGAATTCAGTGCTTTGGAAATGTTTAGCCTATATAAACTCTTCTTTTCAACAGACTTTTACCTTTCTGCCTGGCCCCCGGCGTGAGGGATCGATGGCTAAGGAGTTTTGATGCTGAGCCCAATGACGCGCGTTCGATTCCCGGCAGCAGCGGCCGCTTTTATGATGGAGGCGAAAATCAAAAAACGCCTGTGTGTTCGACATTTCGGCGCACGTTAAAGATCCACAGGTGGTCATAATTTATCCGGAGTCCTCCAGCACGGTGTGATTCACAACCTGTGCTGTTTCGGTGCGCTAAATCCAATAATTATTCAAATATTTTTTTGCTGGGTAGCTCAATCGAGGCAGAGAGAGACAGACCAACATTTTCCGAATTAGGTGGCCCAAGGAATATTATCGCTTTTTAAACCTTTAAACGGCCCCTTCAGAGGCATTCTATTGCACCAGTGGTTCAATATATCCCGAGGCGCCCACGTTTGCCCCCTTCTACCCCCCCCCACCCCACTTCGTAGTACCCCGCGGATTACGAAGGGGGAAGGGGGGAAGAAGCAGGAGCTAAACTCGCTATGGTCGTCAACATTGCCATTACACTGCGCAATCATTGAGCAGCGGCGCAACGCATAGAAAGTCTTTCTTGGTCTACTTTACAGTGCCCGAAACGGGACTAGATTGCGCGCTTTAACACTCCTATGTCTTCCTCTTTTCCCGCCTTTTTATTCCCTGACTCCATTCCCCCAGTGCCGGGCAGCAAACCGGGCTCTACGCCTGGTTAACCTCCCGACCTTTCCTTTCGTTCTTCTTCTTCTTCTTCTTCTTCTTCTTCTTCTTCTTCTTCTTCTTCTTCTTCTTCTCTTAAACCCAGAAATTTTGTTCTGTCTGTATGTCTGTTGGTGATGATGATGATGATGATGGTTGGGTTTTTATGGCGCAAGGCCGACTAAGGGCAAATAGCGCCAGAGAAAAGGTTATATAATGAAGTGAAGTGGTTACCACAAAAGGTAGGTAAAAAAAAAAACGTGTCAACCGAACATAGTAAAATAAGTTAAAGAGAATGGTGATGGCTGGTGTATAGGGCCAGATTTGAGTATGCGTGATAGCAAATGAGGTTTAAAAACTTAACGTCTGACAAATACTCAAACACGCGTTTCACGGAAACAATGATATCATCACCTAGAAACAGCGATGGATGTAGTGCGATATGTTGTCTGTAGAGTTCTCTGAAGTGTTTGCGTCGTGTTGTGTGAAGTGCCTTGCATGTGATTAGTATGTGCACTACGGATAGGGCCTCTCCGCACCTACTGCACTGGGGTCTAGAAGATCTCGTCAAAAGATACGAGTGCGTTGCATGGGTGTGCCCTATCCGCAGCCTACCCAAGGCGACTTCCGTGTGCCTGTTGTGTGAGTCAACTGTGTCCCGTCCCAAGTGTGGCTTTATTACATGTAGTTTGTTGTCTGTCTGTTCGTCCCAGTGTGTTTGCCATGTTCTGCGCAGGTGTTGTCTTATGTGTGGCTTGAGGTCTGTGTAGGGTATCGTTGTAATGTCTACAGTGTTCCTGAGTGCAGCAGGAGCGGCCCTCTCGTCTGTCAATTCGTTCCCAGCGATCCCTGCGTGTCCTGGGACCCAGCAGAGGACCAGCTCATGCTTTTGTGCATACACGGACATGATAGTGTTGAATACAAGATTAACTATGTGGTTTTTGGGGGGCTTGTGCGATGACAGTGCGCGAACAACACTCAAAGAATCTGTATAGACGATGGAATTGGGAATTTGATTTTCAAGAATGTGTCGTACAATGAGCAAAATTCGATACGCCTCTGCTGAAAAAATTGTTGTGTGCACGCTCATGGTTCTAGCTGCATTAAAATTTGGACTATGAGCAGCGCACGACACCATAGTGGAGGTTTTAGAAGCGTCACTATAAAATTCTACACATGTGTATTTAAACTGCAAATACAGAAAGTTCTGCAGTATTGCAGCTCGTGGTACCCGATTTTTGTCAAGTCTCATAAAAGAAAGGTCGCACGACACCGGGCGAACTTGCCAAGGCGGTAAATTGTTTAAAAAGGATGACCTGTACACATCTAAAAACGAAGCGCTGAGATCCGAGGCTCGCTCTCTCACTCGAAGTGAAAAGAGCAGAGGAACGGACGGGCGATTTACAAAGAGCAGAGATGTTGATTTATCGTTAAGGACAGGATAAAAAGGATGATTATTCAGCGATGAAATTTTAAAAGCATAAAGCAAGTCCATGTACGTTCGTTGGTTCTCAAGGATCCACTTATTACACTCGACATAAAGACTCTCGGCAGGGCTAGTGCAAAAAGCACCCGACGCAAGACGAAGGCCCAAATGTAGCACTGGGCCAAGAATTCGCAAGGCTGTCTTAGTCGCCGACCCATACACCACACTGCCATAGTCCAAACGAGACCCAGCCAAAGCAGTATACAAGCGAAGCAGGAGTTCTTTGTCGGAACCATAGGATTGGTGAGAGAGAAGCTTAAGTATATTCATTGTTTTGAGACATTTATTTTTAAGTTCCTTGATGTGGGGAATGAATGTGAGTTTGTGGTCAACACAACACCTAAGAACTTGTACTCCTTGTTCACAGGAAGCCACACGCCATTAAGATGAATATCTGGGTCCGGATAGACCCCACGCTTCCTGGAGAACACAACGCAGGAACTTTTTGCAGGATTCAATTTAAAACCATTCTTGTCTGCCCAGCCGGCAAGTGTCTTGATACCAAGCGGGGCTTGACGTTCGCAGATTGACATATTACATGATTTATAGGATATCCGGATGTCATCTACATAAATAGAATAGGACATTGTAGGTGGCAATGCCTTCCTAAGGGAGTTCATCTTAACTATGAAGAGAGTGCAGCTTAACACACCACCTTGTGGCACGCCATTTTCTTGCACGTGAACCCTTGAGACTGCACTACCGACTCTCACTCGAAACGTTTTTTCTGAAAAGTAACTGACAAGAGTGTTTAACATGTTACCCGAGACACCGAATGACTTGAGGTCACTGAGGATCCCGTACCGCCAAGCGGTGTCGTAGGCCTTCTCGAGGTCGAAAAACACAGTTACACAATACTGTTTATGAACGAAGGCATCCTGTATATACGATTCAAGAGCTACGAGTTGATCATTCGTGGATCGCCCCGCCCTGAAGCCTGCCTGGCAGCTCTCGAGAAGACCGTTGTATTCAAGGAAGTACACGAGCCTGCGATTTATCATCTTCTCGAGAAGCTTGCACAGGCAGCTCGTCAGGGCTATTGGACGGTAGCTTGAGGGGGACAACGGGTTCTTTCCCTCCTTCAAGAAAGCCACTACTATGGCCTCCCTCCAAGAGTGTGGAATGTGCCCCGAAAGCCATATTTTATTATATAGATGTAGAAGTGTTACAAGTGTGTCTGCGTGTAGTTGTATCATTGTATATGTGATGTTGTCTGGGCCTGGAGCTGAGGGTTTACACGTGCTCAGAGCAGCCCTCAGCTCATAGAGTGAAAACACTGAGTTATAAGAAGATGTTGACCTATTGTTATCTAGTATAGGCTTCTTTTCGGCCGTTTGTTTGTGTTCCATGAAAGTGTTTGTGTAGTGTGCTGAACTGGACATGTGTTGGAAGTGTTGTGCGAGTGTGTCAGCCTCGTCTTAGAGTGTGTCCCCTGTTGTGCTGACCAGAGGCAGGCTGTGTGTTTGTTGTCCTGAAAGGGGGTTTATTGGCTGGTAGATGCAGACGGTCGCAGAGGTCCAGAACCACAGAGAGCGAGAGAGCCGACGAACGGTCACACACAAAGCCGCGCAGACCGAGCTTCTTCTTCGTTCGCACGAGCGGCTGGTTGTCTGCTAGCAACATGGCGATGACCGATGGCACATAGCCATTACAAGGGATTGTCCGCAGTTCCTAATTATTGCAGCGCGCTTTACCTCATTACAACTACCCCCCGGGGAATAAAGCGCCATCCTGGCGTGTCACGGGGCACACGACACTAGGGGATCATAATACGGCTTCAAACGCTGGACATGAACAGTCTCCTTCCCGCGGCGACGGAGGTCTGAGGAAGGTGTCATGGGCTCTATGACGTAGTTTACCGGTGACGTCCGTTCGAGGACACGGTAGGGTCCGTGCAACCGAGAAAGAAGCTTGCTACACAATCCTGGTGTGGTGGAGGGAATCTACTGCCACACCAGAGATCCTGGAGAATACGTTGGGTGGGATGCTGTGTCGTCGTGCCGAGATTTTTGATGTAACTGATCTTCAGTCGTAAAGGACCTTGCAAGCTGGCGGCATTCCTCTGCGTACTTGGCAGCTTCAGAAGCTGGGGAGCACTCGGAGCGATCCGGTCGGTAGGGGAGAACCGTATCGAGGGTACATGACGGCTCGCGACCATACAGGAGGAAAAATGGCGAGAAACCTGTTGTGGCCTGAATGGCTGTATTGTACGCATAGGTCACGTAGGGCAGCACAAGGTCCCAGTCGTCGTGATCCGCTGAGATGTACATCGACAGCATGTCGCCGAGGGTGCGGTTGAAGCGCTCAGTGAGGCCGTTTGTCGGCGGATGGTACGCTGTACTTGTTCGATGGACAACACGGCACTCAGCGAGGAGGGCACGAATGACGTCTGACAGAAACACACGTCCCCTGTCGCTGAGGAGCTCACGAGGCGCCCCATGCCGCAGAATGAAGCGCCGTATGATGAAAGAGGCGACGCCTCGTGCTGTGGCGGCAGGCAGAGCCGCAGTTTCGGCATAGCGCGTCAGGTGATCGACGGCGACGATAACCCATCGGTTGCCGGAGACTGTGTTGGGCAAAGGTCCGTACAGGTCTATAACAACACGGTCAAATGGTTTCTCCGGGCAAGGAAGCGGCTGCAGTGGACCCACCGAGCTGGAAGGCGAAGACTTGCGACGCTGGCAGGTAGTGCATGACCTAACGTACTTGCGCACAAAGGTGTACATGCCGCGCCAGTAATAGCGGAGACGGACACGGTGGTACGTTTTTAGCAAGCCAGCGTGGGCACACGTTGGGTCGGCATGAAGCGATGCGCAAATGTCGGTGCGAAGGTGCCGAGAGTCAGAAGGTGCAGCGGTGAAGTCGGACCTGTAGGAGACTTCGCGTGGCGATTGGCTGCGAGGGCCATAAGTAGGGCGCTTTACCTCATTACAGTCCTTTGAGTTTGCGTATTCTCGTCCATACTTTCCATGTGTCTGTGTAGGAGTTTATTGATGTTATGATGGAACGCCAACTCTCTCGTTTTGTCTCATGGAGCACACGTTTTCCTAACGCCTTGGCCCGTTTCAACAAAATGAGGTTACCCGACGTGGGGTACCGACGAAGGACACCCCACGTCTTGTTCTGGGCCTCTCGCGCCCGCCTACAGTCCTCATTCCACCACGGCCTCCGCTGGTTGCGCGGGGCACCAGAGGCGTGGGGAATGGACTTTTCGGCGGCGTCGAGTATGTGCGCCGTGAGCATTTGGGTAGCTTCTTCAACATGTAGGTGTCCTATGGATGCCTCTGTTTGGATGCCTCTGTAAATGTATTCCAGTTAGCTTTTGCTTCATTAAACCTTTTATGGGAAGATGGACTACTCGGGCCTGTACCTATATAAGTTAATGAAGTGGGGAAATGGTCACTACCATATGGGTCCGTGCCCACACCCCACTCAAGACATGGAAAAAGAATTGCAGAACCAATAGCCAGGTCAAGATGTGAGTATGTGTTGTGACCTATGTTATGGTATGTAGGCTGTTTATTGTTGAAAAGGCATGCTCCAGAAGATGTAAGGAATTTCTCTATCAGGCGACCTCGGGCATCCGTTCGAGAAGCGCCCCAAAGAGTTGTGAGCATTAAGGTCGCCTGTTAGGATGTACGGTTCGGGCAGCTGGTCGACCAGCGCCTCGAAGTCAGAGCTCGTAAGTGCAACATCAGGAGGAATGTATATGGAGCATACCGTTATCAACCTATTAAATATTATTGTGCGGATGGCTACAGCCTCAAGGATGGTGTTCAAGGTGATAGGGTGGCATGCTAGGAATTTGCGGGTGATTATGGCCACACCGCCAGAAGAGTGTGTGCAGCCATTCCTTGTATGCTTGTGTGATTGTGCATTCGGAAATAGGGTGTAGTAGGCGCCGTCGATGTCATTTTCGTTTACTGAAACGTGCGTCATTTTATTTCATATTACTTCTTCTTTGCGGGGATGTAGAGATAAACCCTGGCCCTACTCTGCAAGATGTTTTGGCTGGTCAAAATGTGATCCTCGCAAAACTACAATCGATAGAGCAAGCGCAGGCGCAGAACACCCAGGGCATAGCGAATCTCGGCAGCCGAATGTCTTCTCTCGAATCTAAATTTGCTGGCATCGAAAAAATGCAATCGATGGTGATGGATTGTAGAAAAGAAACCGAAGACCAGAGGCGGGTGCTGAATTCTGTTATGGCAAAGGTTGATGACCTCGAGAACCGCAGCAGATGCTGCAATTTAATTTTTTATGGAGTAGCAGACACAAATGCCCAAGAACCAAACGTTGAGTCGGAGAAGCACGTTAGCGGCATTTGTGAATCACTTCTGGATATCCCGTCAGTCACATTGGAGCGGGCCCACAGACTGGGAAAATTTAGAGCTGGGAAAAACCGCCCCTTGATTGTAAACTTTGCTTCTTTCAAAGAGAAACAACGGGTCCTGAGTAGTGCGAAGAAACTGAAGGGAACGCCCATCAGTATTTCTGAGGATTTTTCTGAGACAATGCGGCGGAAAAGAAAACATCTGTGGGAGTTCGCAAAATCACAAAGGCAGGACGGAGACAAAGTTAGACTTAGGCATGATACTTTGACCATTAACGACACAAAGTACACGTATGACGAGGTAACTGGGCAAGTAATCGCAGCTACATGACCCAAGCATAGTAATGGTGCAACTATTTCTTTTCTCGTCATTAACTGCAGAAGCATCAAAAATAAAGTTGATGAATTTCAAGCCTTGATCGACATGGTCAAACCATCTGTGGTTCTCGGCAGCGAATCATGGCTGAATACAGACGTCATGAACAGTGAAATATTCCCGGATTGTTATACGTGTTACAGAAAGGACCGGAATTCGTTGGGAGGCGGGGTTTTCATATTGGTAGATAGCACAATATCATCGTGTGAAGTTAATGTAGATGTAGGAACGTGCGAAGCCGTTTGGTGTCAGTTGATGCTTGACAATGGGAAAGCATTGTCGGTGTGCAGTTTTTATAGACCACCCCAATCGTCCGCAGGTGTGCTGTCTCAGCTTGCTCAGTCAGCTGAAATGATAAAAAGCGACTGTATGGTTATTGGAGGTGATTTTAACTTACCTACTGTAGAATGGAGTCACAAGCCTTGTTCTTCTGCTGCGGCACGGTGTTCGGTTCAAGAAATGGAAAGCTTAATTGATGTGTTTTCACTACACCAACTTGTGAGAGAACCGACACGTGGGAATAATATTTTGGATTTGATTTTGACTAATACGCCTGAAATAGTCCTTTCTACTACTGTGATCCCTGGAATAAGCGACCATAGGGCAGTAATCAGTGAAATGAAATTGGGGTACGTCAAAACGGTTGGCAGTAAAGGTAGACAAGTGTATAACTACGGGAAAGCGAATGTAGATGGGATTAACGATGCCATCCGTGCGTATCTTACAGTTTTTGAAATTGAAGCTGAGTCTAAGAACGCAACACACTTGTGGTCAATGCTGAAGGAAAAATTATTGGAGCTGCGCCAGCGCTATGTTCCGTCATGGGTAATGACGTCGAGACGTAGTAAGAGTAAGCCATGGTTTTCTAAGAAACTTCGTTGTCTTTCGCGGAAAAAAGAAAAACTTTATCGGGCTTATAAACAACGGTCTACTGAATTTAATCTTGAGAAGCTGAAGAGAGCAACGCATGAATTCAAGTCTGTACTCCGTTCAGAGAAAGACGCCTTTTTCAGTACTATTCACAGACGGTTACAAGATAATCCGAAGGAATTCTGGAAACATGTTAAACGAAACGGAAAAGATAACTTGTCTGTACCCCCTCTTAAGATTAGCGACGGCTTTGTGTGCGACGACCTTGAAAAAGCTGAATCTTTCAATCAATACTTTTGTTCTGTTTTTTCGACAACGAGTACGACAGATAACAACCAATTGTTACGATGCGGTACAGGCGTTATGGAAGATCTTCTAATCAGCACACGTGGGATTGAATGTTTGCTGCAGAATTTAAATGTTTCCAAAGCCGGCGGACCTGATGGCCTTTCGAACAGCATGTTAAAACTTTGTGCACAGTCGCTTGCACCTTTCTTAAAAATTATTTATGATAAGTCGTTGCATGATTCTTGTATTCCAGAGGATTGGAAAAACGCAGGGGTTGTTCCAATCCACAAATCGGGCCCTCGTGACATTGTTTCAAATTATAGAGGAGTATCTCTAACTTGCGTTGTCTGTAAAATTCTGGAACATGTCTTATATACTAGTATTGTTGAATACATGAATGCAAACTCGTTATTCAATGTTAAACAGCATGGTTTTAGAAAAGGTTTGTCATGTGTAACTCAACTAACTGAATTTGTGTACGATCTTGCTGGGGCATTGGATGAAAGATTTTCCGTTGATTGTGTATTCTTGGACTTCAGAAAAGCTTTTGATACTGTTCCTCATTCCCTCTTAATTAAAAAATTAATAAGCTACAACATTAACCCACAGGTAATCTCTTGGATTCAGGAATATTTAAGGCTGCGAAGACAGTTCGTAATAGTTAATGGGATGAAGTCTTCTCCGGCGGAAGTTACATCCGGTGTACCTCAAGGGTCCGTATTAGGTCCTCTGCTATTTTTGATTTTTATTAATGATATTACTGATGGTGTTTTTTCAAATATGAGACGGTTTGCGGACGACTGTGTCTTGTACAGGACTATTTACCGCACGGAGGATTCTGGTGTCTTGCAGCAAGATCTAGAGCGAATTAACTTGTGGTGTGAAAAATGGAGAATGCAGTTAAACTTGGCAAAATGTGCCCATATGACATTTACCAGAAAAAAAATCACACAGATTACTTCATATAGCATAAACAATACTGTATTAACACAGGTTTTGGAATATAAATACTTAGGGGTTTTTTTTACGCCTGACCTCACTTGGAATCGTCATGTGGATCACGTTGCAGCTCAAGCCTGCAGAGCTTTGGGATTTCTTCGCCGGAATGCTAAAAATTTTCCT
The DNA here is from genome assembly GCF_048455015.1 of Haemaphysalis longicornis. NCBI lineage: Eukaryota > Metazoa > Arthropoda > Arachnida > Ixodida > Ixodidae > Haemaphysalis > Haemaphysalis longicornis. The sequence goes on along the minus strand of NW_027526335.1, from coordinate 187,868,681 downwards.
CAAGTTTCAAAGGACCTTTTGTATAAATCAATCGTCAGATCTGTTATGGAGTATGCCTGCACGGTTTGGGACCCATGGACTGTTAAAAACATCTCTAAACTAGAACGAGTTCAAAACCAAGCAGCTCGTTTTGTTTCCGGAAATTACACGATGGATTTCAGTGCAACACAAACGAAGGATGCATTGGGATGGGAACTTCTAGAATGCCGCCGTAGAAGACTTCGCTTAAAATTTTTTCATTCAATCTACCATTCCAGCACCGGACTACGACGTGACCTGTACATGCTGGAACCGCATTACAAATCTAAGCGCGTAGATCATGAGTTTAAGGTCCGTGAATTCTCTTGTAAAACTGATGTGTTTAAGAGATCTTTCTTTCCTCAGACCGTTAGCGATTGGAACCGCCTACCTCGCCATGTTATCAGTGTACGTAACAATGATGCCTTCTTTACTATGTTGTAGTAGCGTTGTAAAATTACTGCCTAGCTTGCCATCTTGTCAGTGTATATAACAATGATGCCTTCTTTATATATGTGGTAGTAGCGTTGTACAATTACATGTGCATCTACGTGAGCGCGATTTGCGTGGTATTCTTCTTGACTTTGATGTTGCCTTACCTATAATTTTCTGATCTAAGTTGTACTACCCCCCCCCCCCCACTGTAATGCCTCAGGCGCTGTGGGTACTGTGTAAATAAATAAATAAATAAATCCCTGTCTTTCCTGTATACCAGGTAACTATTTAAGAAATTTGTGTGTTTGTAATTCAGATGTGTTTCCTGGACACACATTAAACTTGGTTGATTGGCATGCAGAATCTCATACACGTCGTCAAGCTTATTCAGAAGGCCCCCGCAGTTCCATTGAACAATATTTTCTCTTCCCATTATTATGTGTTCAGAGCTACTGGAGTGTGACTATTTATGTAGGGTCTTTCGGGGCTTGGATTCTTGGAAGGGGTTTTCTTACCTTCTCTACTGACCTGGACGTCGCAGCCCGTTCCTTTCATTGCGATGAAAGCCGGAAGGGCTCGACGTCCTTGTCGTCATCTGAAGGCAAGGGGGTGCCCAGCGGACTGGGCCCCCTTGGCGTGGTACCCTTTCGGGTGTTCTTTGCCTGCACTGCCAGTGCCGTAGGCGTGGGGAGCACCACAGATGGCACAGGCAGTGAGGCGGGCGAGGGGGTCGCTGCGACTGTCTCCGTGTCTCCATCTCCGTGCCCTTGCGTGTGCTTTGGGCCGGTGGAGAGGAAGTAATGTCTGTTGGTCTGTCAGTCTGTCTGTGACTCGATTTAGCCACCCCGGACAAGTAAAACAAGGCCTGCGGAATAGTCTTATATAGTTACAGCTAAATATACCCGCCTAAGTCCGGTGTAATGTTCATACTTGTCAACATTGTTGAAGAAGAACAAGGCGTCGCAAGAGCGGCGTCGCAAAAGGAACAACACGAGATATGAGCTGGAAAGCGAAGGGAGGCATTTACTTGGCAAAAGTCAATAGAGACTATCGTCTTTTCTCGACATTTGCAACGAAAGGAGCAGATACGCGGCCAATTTTCGCGCAAGCAGTCACTGAAATTATAATATTTTTACTTATTATTTTCCTTAGCTGCAGTGGAGTGGTAAGGTGTTATTCCGTTTCGCACAAGAAACGCTATCACTTAGTTGTAAGTGATCGCTATCACTTAGCTATAACCGCTATCACTAGAAAACTCCCTTTTTCAAGGCAAACACTCAAGTTATCATACTTACGCACGTCATTTTCAGATACTGGTGGTGAATGACTCTTTTTACAACACAAAAACACATCTTAATTGCAGAAACTAAGGGTGTCGGGCGTACATACATCCGCCGGTACGGTTGCACATGTAACCATACATGATGGCTTTCGGCACGACACCGGTAAGGCTGAGGGTGCACGACTTCGTGCACACACCGTCAGTTTTAAAATACACGGCGCTGGAAGCAGCGGCATACGGCTAATTCGATCCCGGGTGGAGAGTTGCAGGATTAAAAACGGGGAGAACAAGTTAAGGTGAGGAAGGTTAAAAAAAATAAAAGCAAGCGGTCGGTACAAAACTAACACTGTGTTGCAATGGGGGCGATATGACGTTTGACATGTAGTTTTACATTATTCTTCACTTTGGGAGCATCGCAAGTGGCTTTTCTTGGTCTATTTAGAAGTGAAAATGTCGTATTTCTGTATGTCCGTCATTGAGCCACCCGGACAAAAGTGAAATAATTCTTGAACGAGACATTTATGTAGGCAGAACATTTTCAATCGAATAAATCTAGAAAGGTGACCTGTAGTTTTGTGCATTTTTAAGCAAGAAGAAAATATTAGGATTGCTATTTTAGTAAGAACGTTAATAAATAACTGATGTTTGCGATGTTCTTTCAGTTAAATGTAGACGTATGATCATGTATTGCCAGGATAAGCCAGGCTATGTCAGGATAAACGTTGAGTGAGGTAACGTTCAGCTGGTTATTCTTAGCTTTCCTGGTTGTCTAGGATTAGCTTGATTATTATGCTTACTGCTGCTTTAATGACACACATGGTGTACGCATTATGTGACACATGTATATTTATCAAGCACCTCCGGCGCAGCGTCACCAATCGCCGCAGAGCTAAGCTGGTTCCACAGGCGCACGCCGGTCTTGCTACGACGCACGAGCCATCGGTTGCCCACCCGGCCACCCCTCGCATGATCATCAAGTGGACCGGGCCACCACGTGCGGAATGGAGATTGGCGAAGACGCTGGGGCGTGTGAGAGACACCGGGCAGCGAGCAACAATCTGCGCGCCGTGTGACGTCACTGCTTTTCGCGCATGCGCAGCACGGCTCTCCTGGAACCACGCGAAACTGCTCAACCTCGACCAGTGTAGCTCACGCTACAAAATATTCGCCGCGTATCTGCTCATTCCCCTGCAATTGTCCAATGACAGACAGCCTTCTGCCGCCACTGCCCCGTAAGTGGCTCTCTTCTCTTTCCCGCCAACCTCTCATGCTCCTTCCTTCCCTTTCAATCCTCGCACCTCATACACAATAAAGGTTTGCTAAAACAAATTTGATTTTCCCGCGTTCCACTGCTCGCGCCATCTAATGGAAGCTTTTGTTTCTGTTGAACTTGGAGCACTGCCAGGAAATCCCGACTCGTGCGAACTCTTTTTATATTTCACATTGGATTGGATTGGAAAAACGTTTATTTTACCTGCAGTAAAGCGCGTGCGCTTTACACGCGGCCTACGTCGTCTTCTTGGCGCGCCTGCAAGTGTCTCGACTCGCCTTTTCAGGCTCGCTGAGTCCCTGCCTGGCTAACGCCTTGATGACCCGTTGGATGGCCTTGAGTTGCGTTTCTGGGTCTTCTGTCCGCGTCGCCCATTCCAGCGACGGCGGGAACATCCGTCTTCGTGTTTCATACGGATGCTTTTTGCAATCCCACAGAATGTGTTCCATGGTGGCTCTTTCGTCACGGCACACCTTGCACTTGTCTGGGTACGCGTCCGGGTGCACCTTGTGTAGTACTGCTGGGTTCGGCAGCGTTCTTGTTTGTAGCTGCCTGAACAGGACAGCCTGTCTCCTGTTCAGGCTCTTGTGTGGTTGTGGCAGTTCTCTCCTTGCCAGTCTGTACAGTTTGGTGATTTCGCAGTGTCTAGAGTTACGTCCGACGGTACCCAAAATTGAAAACTAGAGTTACGTCCGACGGAACTTTAAGCTAGTTTCTAGAGTTACGTCTGACGGAACCCAGAATTGAAAACTAGAGTTATGTCCGACGGAACTTTAAGCCAGTTTCCAGAGTTATGTCTGACGGATCCCAAAATAGAAAACTAGAGTTACGTCCGACGGAACTTGATGCCAGTTTCTAGAGTTACATCCGACGGAACTCAGAATTGAAAACTAAAGTTACGCCCGGCAAGAGTTCTGGTCCGACGGAACTTAGGCCACTGTTTTGAGTTACGTCCGGCGCGACGTAAAGCACAAAAATTTTTTTTACAGCTAACGGCCCCAAATACCGTGACGCTCTATATCTGTAATCCATACGCAACATTGAGGTTCCTCCATTACCAGTCCAAGATCATCAGCGGACTGGCCGAAACGCGATCCGGTGTTCGATTTCCCCATGTATTCCTATGGAACTTCCGGTCCGAACGCAGTCCTCGAACTGCTCGCTGAACGTCCAGGACTGGTAAATCGAGTGGGCCAATTATTGAAATCGTCGCTTGTACAATAACTGACGTGATATTCGGAAACACAAATGTGGCTGCTTTACGGCCAAACTGGTTTAGAATGAGTAAATCATAGGTAACATATTCGACAGCACCGGTTCCCCGTCGGTCGAGTGGTCAGGAGCGTGATATAAGCGCCCAGACTACTGCAGCGATGTGGGTTCGAATCCCAGCTGGGTTGATGGGGTTCTTTTTCCTAAAATGACTCAATTTTTTTGGTACTAGTTCATGTACACTTCTTCCCATATCCAACACGTGCAAGAAAAGGACAAGACGGGAATTAACAAAATTGAACCTCCTTACGTTTTGCATTGGTCAGCCAGATCAATTACCCAAAATTCATCGACATTTCCTTTTTTTTTTCTAGGAAGAAAAAAGGACGACATTCCAGGACATTCGCTTTATTACCGCTAATCAATTATGTATTATTAGGGGTAGGTTGTTGATCGATTAACCTTCCGATTAACCGATTAATGCTTTAGCTGCGATTAATTGTTTGAACCGGCTTAAGCTGGTGAGAAAACTCAATAATATTTCATCGGCAACTCTTAGACTTTATACACGAATCCGACTTGTTCGTGTACCTCTGAACTCGTGTATCTTCATTTTGCAGGGCAAAATGTTTGAATAAAACTACAAATATACGCGGCACAAAAAAACGAGTGGGCAGTTATATATACCGTTTGGCCTTTGTATAAACTGTTTCTGTAGTATGCAAGGTGCAATTAATCAGCTCCATCTGCACTCACGGCGGGTGCTGATGTTCCCGATTCTAAAAACTCGTGTGTAACGAACGAGCTGATAAGCGTCTCGGCCGCATCATGCGCCGTGAACATGACCTACTTACCTCATCTCGAATGTGTGTGAACAACTGTATCAGGATATTGATCTTATTTCTGCTACTATATATTATTTTGATCATTTGTCCTTCCAAACCAACACCATCAAATAATCGATGCAGAAACCCAGCGGATTAATCTGGTTGAAATATTAACCGACGCCTAGCCCTATTGCTACATTCGTTAAAAATTCAAAGACGCTTGACCCATGCAAGTTTTTTCTCGGCAAACTGCACATTCTACAAACTGGCACTGCGCCTACTGCACTAGGTTCAATTTTGTTAATTCCCGTCTTCTTCATTTATCACACGTGTTGGACATGGAAAGAAGTGTACATGGAGTAGTACCGAAAAATTTGAATGATTTAATGAAAAAGAGCTCCACCAACCCAGCTGGGATTCGAACCCACATCCCTGGAGTAGTGTGGGCGCTTATATCACATTCCTGGCCACTCGACCGACGGGGAGCCGGTGCTGTCGAACCTTTTACACATGATTTACTCATTCTCAACCAGTTTGGCTGTAAAGCAACATTTGTATTTCCGAATTTCACGTCATTTATCGTACAAGCGACGATTTCGACAATGTTGAGTGTAGATTACACATATATAGCGTCATGGTAGCTGATGCCGTTAGCTGTGAAGTTTGTTTTGTGGTTTGCGTTACGCCTGACGTAACTCAAAACATTGGCCTAAAGTTACGTCGGACGTAACCCTAGAAACTGGCTAAAAGTTCTGTCGGACGTAACTATAGTTTTCACTTCTATGTTCCGTCGTACGTAACTCTAGAAACTGGCTTAAAGTTCCGTAGGACGTACCTCTACTTTTCAATTTTGGGTTCCGTCGGACGTCACCAGACACTGCGTTTTATATTTTTGAGCAATTGATTTTGTACGCGTATGTTTTGTTTGCTATCAGAAGTATCAAACTCACGTTTATTTTTGATAAAAGAAAAGTCAAAGTGCCAGTTTTGCAGTGCTGCTCTGCCTCGCATATGCCTGTTTTCTTTTACTCTACAATGTTCACTAGTGTCATGCATTTTTTGAGATGCAGTGGTTCGGAAAGCTTTTGGCTACATAAAAGGCAGTCTCGCTAGCCGCCAAACGTAGTAAGCAGCGTAAACATTTCTGACGCCTGTGCGGAGCGGTGTTACGAAATAAAAATCGAACGTGCATTGATGATGCGCATGTGCTGTAAATAATCCCGGTTCCTCATAAAGGTGTCCGTGCTCATACCGCGGTTGGGGGTGGATCGCACTCAAGGAAACATCGTAGCGGAAGATGCTCGCACAGGAAAGGGCCTTTTGCTGCGGCGCGTACTCTTTCCCATTTCGCAGCTGGGCACCGCGTTGAAGCGCTCGACCAGATGCGCGGCCAATGTTTTGCATCACTTGAATGTGACAGAGAAATACTTTCCGAAGGCGTTATTTTGCTGCTAAGCGGTGCCTGTAATTTGTTTCATCAACTCGTTTAACTCGTGGAGGGCTCTAACCGTGCCCGCGTCCTACGCCGCTCATGTGTTGGATATGCACGGGAGAAATGGTAATGAAGCAATGACGCATTTCAGTAAAAAAGCAGCGCACTCATTTGGGCCCTTCTAGAACGAACTAAAATGTCAAATGGCGATAGCGTACAGTTCTTTCTCGCTCACGCACTCCTCTGCTCTCATTGGAAACGTAGATAGTCGGCTCACTTACATGCTTCTATAGCTAAAATGGGACTTCGCCGGATTCCTGAAGACGTTTATGTTAATTGTGTGAAAATTGAAAAAGCAGTCTTTTGGGGGTCGCGCAGCAGCTTGCCTCGTAGTTAACGCAGGCTGTACCACGGCTGTACGTTTTGAAAAAGGAGCAGACAGTTCAACACAAAACAACTTTTACCTCGCTGCATGACGGCTTTCGTCGTCATGTCGGTCCCTAGTTTCGTATCGCTCAAAGAAAAAGACATCCACCCATAGAACTTAAAAACAAAATGAGCACACATTTCAAGCATTAGTTGGGAGTTGGTGAGCTCGCGTTCACGTCCAAGTTCAGCCCTGGCTGTGGCGCTATAGAACAAAACAAAATATATAAAACATGGCTTACTGCTGCTGGCAGACCTGGCGCAATGTTTTTACGTCATCGCATCATGGAGAATAAAGGCGTCGTCGGTCGCACAACACCCAAGATGGCTTGCGGCCGCCGCAGGTCTGTGCAACACTTCACCCCCTGTGAAAAAGTGTTGCTCACTCCAATATATGTGACGACGGCAGTACGATCACACGTCAGAAACGAGCGGAATATCCAGTTTTTGCGATGGACTGAAGCTAGCGTTGGGAACATTCACTCGCAGGGAACGCACGGCATCGCATAGTAACAAGCAACGACCGAACGCAAAACCACATTGGGAATGACTCGCGCCGGCGTTTCGAAGAGGATGTTTGCTTGGGCGGGTCTGCAATCAGTTCCTCTTTCGCACCGCGTGGAATTCAGATAAGGCCACGCTTATCCGAACAGCGGCGTGGGCTGTTAGCAAAACAGGCAAAGTGCTCTCGCAAGCTGTACTGACTTGTTATTTTTCAGTGTGCGAGTTAGTTTATGTCACCCGCTGCTTCAGTGTACAGTCGCAAGCACTGTGACAGTAAACACGTGATCAGCGTGTGCCGCACAGTACAGTCGCGTGTGATTTGAAGGTAATCGAGCGAGCCAGGGGGATGAAACTTCGCCGTTTTTCTGTCCCGTGACTGCAGCGATTCTAATGTTTGGGGGCTGTACTACATACGAGCATAAATTGACGTTGTTGTTGCATTTTAAATTTATTAAGAGGTCACTTATTAATTGCAGAGTTTTCAATATGCAAGTGAACTTAAAAATCGCAGTTCGAGATTGCGAAAATGCGAGCGCCACCCGGAGTGGAAAACGGGAACCGCGCCTTCCTACTTCACACCGCTGAAAACGGGCGTATCTTGTCGCGCCCACAGCTATGCTACGGCCCATGGTGTGCCGAAGGCCGTTTTTACCGCCGTAAGGTTTGTTTCATCAAAATAGACGCATGAATAGATTCGGCCGTCATTACAGATCGTGCACTGAGTGTTGTCAAAATTCTTTACGCCACGCCGGCATAAAAATCTTTCGGATCCCGGCGGACGAAAGGTACGATCTGCATGCTGCTCGTTTTGTTTTTCTACGCTTGTACGACATAGCAGGTAGCGGTTGCAGCAGTAGCATTATAATTTAATTGAGCATATACGTGCACTATTTATTTATTACATACTGATTGTCTTCTTTGCCTCTTGAACTATGTATGAAATGCGTGGCAGAGCATCTGGCAATTAATCCAAATTAGCTACACACATTTGTTTTTACGTGCGTTATTGATTTATTGCGTTTCGATTATGTGTTTTGCATTTTAGCTCAAGTGAATGCATGGTATGCAGGAACATCTATTTGGGGCAACATATACAATAACTAATAGAACAGTGTGAGCGTATCTGCACTCTTTTTATTATCTTTTGATTGCCTGCGTTTAGTTTGTTTTTGTAGCGTGCGTTGTTGTTGTTATTAGTAATGTTGATATTCTTATGATTTTTCTTATCAGTATTATTATTAGTATCGTTATTAGTATCAGCGTATTTATGTCCACAGCTGGAGGAAGGCATCTTCCATAAACTTTTGGCTCAAAGGGTGGGTTTATAGGTTCATAGCATGTGTTGTTAGCACTGTGCGAATTAAGTAGTGAGTACATAAATTATTTACACATGTGAGTTTTGACGGGCGCTATTTAATTTATCGCGTTTCAATTGTGTGTTCTGCATTTTGTCTTCACGTGAATCCACGGCATATAGCAAAATGTATTTGTGGCACTAAATATACAAACTAAGCAATTACTGTATGTGCTTATAACACAATCATAACTATAATTCCGCCACTTATAATTTATACTTTACGCTTCAGTTCATTGCTTCGAGTACAAGTGCGATATATTCACAAGAACACAGTTACACTGGTAAGCCGAAACTAATTAGACAATGCAGGCTTAACGTGTGCTAGTAATTTATTACAGGTTTGTTAATAATGTTTTTATTACCGGTTTGCTACAGGGCCCGAGAAATTCCAGAGGAATACATAGTGCGGGAAACTAAATATTCACGAATGATTGTTTAGAGATCCTGGTGTGGGACGGCTGCTTTTTTCTGCAGAAATGTATTTTGGATTAGGAGGAAAGGTGGGTCGTTGCCACCAAGCAATATGATCGCACAAATAGAAACATGTATCCGCGTCTCTTAATAATGCAGGCTTATTTTAATTTAAAATTTGCCTTCACGACACGATCGGTGTTGTCACAAGTCATCTTTGTGGCCAAAATTAAAGTAAGAGAGAAAGAAAGATTCCTAATATATCAGATAAAGTTTATTTCGAATACAGATGCAAGTTTTCACTCAAAACTATACGTGCGCCTGATGTTCCACATCTCGCGTTTGTCTCCAGCATGCCAGAAGGCAGGACCTGGCTCATTTACCACCTCGTCAGATCTACAGCAGGCACCGGCTGTGCTCTGCCCATTTCATCAGCAGAGACTACGCGGAGCGTGGACAGACAAGGCACTGGACAGATATGCACTGGCTGGATACCTAGTTATCAGCATGCGGCCATGTGCCATACACTTTTGTATGCAACTGAAAGCGTAAAATATGCAGGTTGTGTTTTTACTGTATGAATGGTACATTTAAGAAATAAAAATTGAAAAATTGTTCTCTTTATTCTTGTTTAGGTTGTGTGTAGTAGTAAACCAAAACAACGTCGTACTTGAAATAAGGAGTGCAAAAAGAAATGGACGCACAAAGCTTCATCAATCAGAACAAAACAATTGCCCTTTTGATAATGTGGCGGGTTGCGCAACGGGAACTAGATTGCGCGTTGGCCATCTGAATATCTTCCACTCGCTCAATTTACTTTTCATGTGCGTACCAACTGAATTTGGCGCTAACCCCCCTCCACGCTCGGCTTTTCAGTCCTCATCAAGAAGGCGTCTCCCACTGTATGTCTGCAACACGCCGCCATGTTTTTAGTACCGCCCCCAAACACCAGTGGTATGTCCGGCACTACGAGCGAATTGCGTGTCCCATGCATGGTATAGGAAGTTTCACTCGCCTGAGCCAGCGTCGACCGACCGCGACGATAACGCCCCCGCGCGGCTTGTTTTACTGCGCCTGGTTCCTAGCTTACGCATTCTTCTCTCCCTTGGTCGCTGTTTATTCAAGCAGCCATCCCTCCCGCGGCAAAACCAGTAAAGCTTTCCTCTTTTGTAACGTGCACGCAGCGATGACGTCCCACTTGTAGCAGTCACCCATAAGGTGCGCACAAACACATTGTCGGGAAATATAACAATCGGGGCTATCACCGCTTAGGATAACCAAGGAGAAAGCGCACACGTGATTACAACCACACAAAATCACCGCAAAGCGGAAAGGGTGGTTTACTAGTCGCGGGAGTGATGACTGCTTGAAGGAACAGCGACCGAAGGAGATGAGAGAGCATAAACTAGGTCCTCGGCGCGTCGAAAAATGCCGCGCGGGGGCGTTACCATCTTTCAAGGTCGAAGCTCGCGCGATCGCCTTCAAATCGCACGCGACTGTGCATACACAGCGGTCGTGCGATAGGTTGGTGTACTTTCCTAGTTCGTACATCTGGCGGATTCCCTCCCTGACAACGATTGATTGATTGACAGCGATTGATTGTACTGTTGTCTGCTGTGGTTAGCAACTTCAGACATGTGAAAACGATTCCAGAGAATACATGCACTGCCAAGGGCTTTCCATTAAGCACGAAACCCACAGAACATATTCAAACGTTTGATTTTCGCTGCCCTGATTGGGCGATAAGGATGCGTTATCCTCACGTTTTCATATTTCCAGATGCCGTGACGTAACTTATGCAGCAGTCAGGCGCACGATAATGCGCTTGCAGGGAGTGGGCCCGCTAAATACGCCAACTGCGATAGCACGCCAGCCTGCCACCACAGTAATTCACATTTATTGAGCGGCACGCGCTCGCATGTTTGTTGTCATAAAACGTTTGACCGTACATCAAAAGAGCGAGCAGATTATGTGCTATCATTTACACCATGTCAACTTGTGTCAGCCGGAATAAGTGCTGTAAGTAACAACTGAAAGCATAAGCGCTAGAAATAGGTGTTATTGTTTTCTTGGGTGGCTCGCGTGTATCGGCAACATCGCAATTAGGGTTTCGGCCGAGGGTGACATTTAAGCAAACTGATAGCTCTGCTTGAGGTTATTTTAGGACGACAATCAGCGCCGTTGCTCACAAGAACGCGCATTAAATTTCAAAGCGTGCTTATTGTGTATTGCAATGCCGGTGCGACATTGCATTTTGATTCCCTATCTTTTCAATTCAAAATGAAAAGGCTTGAATTTAATCGCTTCGTGCAATTCGCGATGGCCTTTTAATGAGGTGCCCCTTTTATACGCTGGTGTGTATGTAGGGAGAAGTGGCCGATAACTACATGAGTGCGTGAAGGAGCACTCGTGCGTCTTTCAAGTTCGAATTTGAAACAATTTGGCCACACGGTGCAAAGCACGTGACTTCTCCCGGCGTTTAGCGGGCACGACGGCGCTAATATGTTATCGTGATACGCGCGCATGCAGAATGTTGCACGTGTGCGTTATAACAAAGTTGGCGAAACCGGCTACATAGACGCGCTTTGCTGGGATGTAGACTCAGCGACTGCACCCCGTGAGCTGCTTGTCGGCCAATTGTTTGGGTGTTTTTGTTTGTTTGAGTCATTGACGTAAATCTCACTTTACTTTTAAAGTGGACAGTTGGTTAATTGAACACAAAAATTTGGTCTGTCTATCCGACCCTCGGCTTAGCCGCCTGGCCAAAACATAAATAAATTTTTGAACGAGACGTTTTGTAGGCAAACCATTTCCTAACTACTAAATCTGGTGACGGCATTCATACTTGTCAGTACTATTCAACAAAAAGAAATGAGACATATTTGAGCCACAACGTCAATGCATAAGGAATAGTTGCAATGCTCTTTTATTTGAAAATGCATAGCTGCTTGGTATTTTTGATAGGCCATTAAAAAAAATACGCATCAAAAACAACGTTTTGGCCCAAAAATACAGAAAGCGCCCTCTGGAGGCATTCCAAGAAGTCCAGGAGTAACAAAAGATTCCAGTAGATGGCGCGAGCGGGGGAACGCGGGAAATTTGAATTGACATGAGCAAACCTCCACCGCGTTTATCGTGGGAGGAGCGCGGCAGGAGGGGAAGGGCATGAGAGGTGTGCGGGAAAGAAAAGAGAAGCATTCACGTGGCGGGGGCAGGACAAGGCCATCGTCAGTAGACATTTTCAGTGAAGTGAGTAGATACGCGGCCAATTCTTTTTCTTTTGCTTCTCCTGGTGCCATAAATCAGATCTTAGTTATAAGCCGTCAAGAAATAAAGAGACAGCATCTGTTGTTCTTCTGGGCATCGGCGAAACGTCTCCAGGAAATCGCACAAACCTGTGATACATGTTGTTTTTTTATTGAACGTCGCAAATAAGTTTAAACGCTGTTTTAGTTGCGTATTCCAGGACAAGCATCGGCCTGTTGACCTTCATGGTTTTGGTTTTAGGAAGCGGGTCGAATACAACACCTCTGCCAAAGTGGTCATGCACTGCCAAATTTTCTGAAACAATAGAAGAACAAGCACCAAAATAATCAGCGGATCCCAGTGACACGGCAAAAGAGTAGAGGCGAAGTGCAATTTGGTTTACCCTTGTTGCATCCCACAAGCTAGATGACGAGTTTCCCTTGGTCGGTCGCACGCCAGGCCGTATGGGCTACCAAGGCTCTGTTGGTGTTCTTGCGTAGTACTGGCTTGGAACAAGTGCTGTGACCAACTTAACTTCCAGACTCTGTGTATGTGCCCTCCAAACTCTGTAAATGCGGTTGAACACTCGTGCGCATCACCTCGTTCTTTATTTATTTATTTATTTATTTATTTAGTTCACAGACCGTCATGTTTTTGTTCCTTCATATGACGTAGCATGCTAAGCGATATGGCGCGGCTAACGTCACTGTTACCATTAAATGCATTCTCTGTCTTCTTATTTTGTTAAACACTGCAGTTTTCTGCCTTTCCCTAATCTGGCGCGTAGAACTGGCGAGGATTATAAAGACAAAAAAGGGAAGAAAATAAAAGGGATGTGATACGAAACTTTAAGAAAAAAAAAACAATGTTTCACGCTATTGACCCTTTAGTTAGGTTAACACCGTGACTGATAACGTTCTTACACTTCCACTTGACATTGTATTTAAACTTCCACTGAACATTGTTTACGCGTCTAGCGTTTCTTCCACTTAGAGGCGGAGCCGCAGGGTAAGCAGTAATCGGAGCCACATGCGATTCTTCAATCAGTTCTGAATTGTCGTGCAATGGGTAAATCTGCTATTTTACCTTCATCCCAGGGTACTTAGGGCGCAGCACCAGTGCTGGGGAACAGAACCATTACGGAGAGTACCCGCTCCTTTAAGGGGAACACAACAACGTACTAAATTCCGCACTCCTGCTTGATTCTACGAGTCAACGATTGTTTTTTGATAGCCATAAAAAGAAGCGACCGGCTGACTTTCCTAAAGACTGATTGACTGACTGACTGACTCATCAAGGCCCAGCCAAAACTTCTGGACCTGCAAAATGAAAAATTTGGAATTAGCATTCCACTATGGTGTATGGGCTTATTGAGGTAGCACGTTCAGAAATTGTGGCCCTTTCTAAAATGTCGAAATTGTGTTTTCACAAATTCAGGATTAGCACACTCAACCGTCGCGATATCCAAGAAGTCCTCGCTTACAGATGCAGCCCGTAAACATTACTGAAAAAACAGGCGTAGGGGTTTCACCCTGCCCAGATTCTGCTGTGTGAATCTGTATTTCGAAATAACGCGCGTGTATTAACAGATTTCCGAATGTATATTTATATATCGAAATGGTTTTTCCCGATAAATGTTACTAATTCCAATACACAAAACTCTTTTAAGTGTTCCGCCAAGACGCCGCTAAACGCGCGAAAGAGATATCTTGAAATTACACCCCTATCGAATTAAAAGTCCTAACGGGCAATATCAACGCCCAGCCAAATTGCGGGCCCTAGAGGCTTGAAGTTTCGGCAGTGCATGCCTACTATAGTACGTATGGCTGCACTACAAACATTTGCCCTCCTGAGGTCGGAGGCATTTTTTCATGAATTACTAATTACACCGCAGGCACTTTCAGACACCAAACTACTCTTTGCTGATGTAGATTACCACGTTTGAATGCCTAAGAACTGTTTTGCCCGGTTTTTCCTAACCAACCCCCAGTGGACAAGTTGGAATTTGGGGCGAATTTCATGTTTTTGCGATTTTGTGATTAGCTGTTCTTCCGACACTGCTTGCTGCTACGGGAATGATTGACGTTTGCGGGCCACCTGGACTGCGTCTATAACATGGACTCTAAACGCTTGTAACCATCTTCGCGCAGGGAAGGATGTTGTAAAAGGTGACGCCTCGCCTCCCTTCTGCCCATCATAAACCTCATCGGTGTTACGTTTGATTAAAGCACGCATCAGAGCGGGTCATGGCGGCTCGTCCCTTTCTCCAAAGTATCCTCGACAAACAGGGTAAGCTAATACAACGCCGCTCACGTCAATCGGCCTGTGTCGTGTAAGACAACTCCAAAGCGGCGGAGTGCTGGGCATCTGAAACAAGCATAGTGCACCCAGTGCCAACAGCAGTGCGCATTAGTACTATGTTTACGTGTATGTTCGTAACTTTCCCTGCTTACCTCACCATCCGCACTGAGGTAAAATGAATAGGCATTACATTTAAGAAAAAAAAAGCGCGTTCGCAAAGATTATAGGCCCTGCCTAATTTGCGATTGCTTTTGCCGGCCTCAGCCAATCACGCAGCTGGGCATATGACGTCATAGGTTCTGTTGCGGGAAATGAGCTAGTGGGTCGCATGGCCATTCTCTTTTTTCTTAATTATAGAGCTTATTTCAGCGAAGTGTGCGTTACAAGTGGTGGCAGTATAATTCTAACGAGGCAATCCTTCGAATGACCAAACTTGTTTTTTGTCTGCATGGCCCTTTGAAGGAGCAGGTTCTGGAGCTCTGCGGAAATCACCTCGTTATCCAAGCACTTGATCATTTGCTTATTAAGACGCTTTGCAAATTGTAAGCGGCAGTGTTCGTCGTAGTAGCCGGCGTCCCCTGTGAGCGCAAAACTAAATGGAACAAAAAGTGTGGGCTCATATCACATCATATGATATCTATAGTATTGATGAGTACATTGGCATTTTCTGAACATGTGTGACGTTCCGACCCCGGTAACTAATCAAGGGCAATTAGAAACAGCGCGGCTTCATAGGATGTTCATAGTGTTAAAACGTTGTTAGAGCTGTGAGCAGGATTTGCTGCTGGCCGTGTGTCTTGACATTAGTGAAGCGCGAATTCTTAGCTGTGCTTCGTGTGCTGTAACCAGGTACTATTAATACCGGCAGTAAAAATTTCCCTGCCATTTTAAGATGCGGCTTCTTTAGCGGACCCGCATCAACGCAGATGCACGTTAAACAGTGTGCTACAACGATAATTGGAACACCTGAAAATTTTTTTTCCTGAGCGAACCACTGCTCGGTTGGCGCTCAAACTTCGCGCGAAGTTCGAATTTGGTGGTCTAGTTTGTTTGACATCGGGAACAACGACGTTACGTACCTGTTTATTTTGAAAATAAATAAAAACGATTTTCGCCCCTGAGAAAATGGCGGCCGATTTGGACGTGCTAGCCAGTGCAAGCTGAAGTTGGAACGACGGCGCCACCTGGGGTAGGCAAAGAAAAACGTACGGGATTCACGATAGGAAGGCGCCAGATTAAGTAGCAGACGATCAGAAAATCTATTTCATCTCTAGTTTACGATGATCACAAATAGTTACATAACAGCTGGTACCAGTCACAATAAAATATCCCCACAGTTCATCGTTGCCAATAAACGTTGGATTGGTTTCCTCACCTGCTTTCACATTTTCTTGGTCGTCTGATACCTCATTTGGCTTCTTCCTACCTTTGGAGGAGCCAAATGAAGTAGCAGACGATAAGAAAATGTGGTTTCACATTTTCTGATCGTCTGCTACCACGTTTGGCTCAATCCTGCCGTGGAAAGCGCATGAATTCCCATTGTATGTTTCGCTCTGCATACCCCTGGTGGCGCCGTCATGCCAAGACCAACTTGCAGTGCCTGCTACGCTCAAATCGGCCGCCATTTTGACATAGACGAAAACTGTTTTTATTTATTTTTAAAATAAACATTTATTTACCGTCGTTGTTTCCGGTTTCAAACAAAATAGAACATAAAATGTGTCCTTTGTGTGAAGTTCGAGCGGGGACCAAGCAGTGGCTCGCTCAGGACCAAAATTGGAAGCGTTCTAATTATCGTCGTAACACCTTGCGCACAAAGGTGATTCTTGAAATACTTTGTTTTTTTTCCCTGCTATTGCCAACACAATTGTGTCGCCGTTCTTACTCACGCTGTTCTTACTCCTTATGGTTCTCCCGAGCTGTTGTCTTTTCCAGCACAAAAAATTATTGTTTCCACTGTAGTATTAAAGAGAAGGCCTTGTTTGTCGGACTGATGTGAATGTGAATGTTTTAATTCAGACAACCGCAAAAAGTTACAGGGGAGATGTTACCGAGTAAACATCGCAATGAACACATAAAAACATCACAGAAGCGGTTGTCTTCAGGGGATGCCGAAAAGGCAAACGAATTACCGGATAAAGCGACATCACCGGGCCCCCTCTCAGCCCTCCGTCTCCCCCCTACACACAACTCAGCAGCAATGTGACATAGTGCATAATTTTCGAGCTCAGAAAACATAATACAGAAAACAAACTCCATTTGGTACAAAGTTTACATAACACAAGTAAAGGTAGAATTTGTATTACTTAAGAATTGGCGTTGCAAGTATAAACAAGTTCAGAAAGTAGAAATACAGAGCGATATTCAACGCTAATATTACACTTATCTATATCATAGCTTGTTCACTGTCACCCCAGCAAATACACATCAACTTTCGTTTTGAAAGATTGTACAGAAAGAGAAGACTCTATCAATGTAAGAATAACAGGGTGTTCGTTCAAAAAGTGGGGAATTATGTAGGTTGTCTTTTGCGACCCATAGTTAGTGCGGATTCTTTCTTTGTTGTAGCTCGCATGGCGTAGATTGTATTCGTGGTTCTTCGATGCGTATTGTTCCATGAAGGCATCAGATTTATTTTTGAACTGTTGATAAATGAACAAAGCCATTTTTTTTTGTTTATGCTGTTTTGAATAGTCAATATGCTATGCTTGTGGAAAATTGGGGCAGCGTGGGTTCTAGGTGATTCATTTTCTATCAAGCGTACTACTTTTGTTTGGAGTACTAGAAGATTATCTAAATTTAGTTTGCCAGTTGTTCCCCACACAAGCGAACAATAACTGAGGCGAGAGTGTATTAACGCGAAATACAGCTGCTTTATCAACCACGTGGGCAGAAGCTGCTTCAGTTTATAGATGGCGCCAACAGAGCGTGACACATCTGTTCGAATTCTATTTATATGAGCTGACCAATTTAAATTTTCATTAAACGTCACACCAAGAAATTGGCGTGAAGGGACTTTTTCGATGGTAGTGCCCCGAAATGTGATTGAAATTTGGTGGCTTACACCCTTATTTTTAGGACAAAAAACTACAATCTTAGGTTTATTTGTGTTCAATGAAAGCTGGTTTGCTTCTAGCCATACCGATAATTTTTCAAGCCAGGCATTTGTTAATGTCTGGAGTGGAGCAATCTCACTGCCGGAAAAGGATATGTTCGTGTCGTCGGCGTATAAGATTAAATCTGCTGTGGAAGAAATATGTACGATGTCATTTATGTATAACAAGAATAAGAGCGGGCCGAGTATGGATCCCTGTGGCACTCCAAAATTCAGTTTCCCTTGTTTGGATCTTGCGTGCTCGATTTCTGTGTATCGAAAATGGTTACATAAGTAGCTTTTTATTAGATCCAAGGAAATCCCTTTAATTCCGCAATTACTTAATTTTTGCAGTAAAATGCGGGGATTTATGGAGTCAAACGCTTTGTTAAAATCAATGAAGACACCCATTGTGTATAGTTTCTGTTCCATGTGGTCAATTATTTTATCTTTAATGTTCAACAGTGCTAACTCAGCTGATTTTCCTTTTTGGAAATCGTACTGTTGCTCTGATATGACGTTGTTTGCCTTACAAAAATTATATGTTCTAATATTAATCAACTGTTCTATACCTTTTGACATTAAAGGAAGAACTGAGATTGGTCTATAATTATTCATATAATTTTAATCTCCTTTTTTCAATATAACATAAACTTTGGCAATTTTTAGTTTGTCGGGAAAAACACCTGTACTCATTATGAGGTTGCAAACGTGCGATAGTGGTTGGCAAAGAAAGCGCGCTACTGCCTTTATGGGCTCCACTTTTATTTCATCTTCTCCGCAAGCTTCACTGTTTTTAACTCTTTTAATACATTACAGACCTCCGATTCTGAAACGGGAGATAGCTATATGAAATTCTGTATACTCATTTTGATGTATGATTCATGATCAGTAGCTGCATTGGTGGTGGAAGCTGCGCCTGATACCAGGAAGTGCTCTTTTGAATTTATCAGCAAGCGCAGTTCCTTTGAATATTGCACCATCCATCTGTAGCTCTGAAATTCCTCTGATTTGGTTTTTCATCGTTAAGCTATTCAGAGTAGTCCAGATTTTTTTACGGTCGTTAATTACGCTAGCAAATTTTTTTTCATAGCATGAACAGCGCGCTTTATTAGTATCGTAGTTTAGCTTATTTCGACTTTTTCTTAATTCTGTAAAATGATTCGGTTTTTTTGTTTTCACAAATAATGCAAATAGCCGGTCACGCTCTCTGATACGTCTCAGAAGGGTGGCGTCAATCCATGGCTTCCTAGCGTTTTTAACTTGCTTAATTTGTACAAGGGGAAATGCCACATTGTAGACCTATTTACCTTTACTAATAAACAAGTTGTAGCAATCCGAGGCGTTCTGCATATTGAGCACATCAAGCGAATCTACGTTTTCAATTATTCGGTAAAACACAGCGGTTTTGTCGTCATTTATTAATCTGCGCACAACAGAAGTAGCAGTTGTGTCGCGTTTACGTCGTCCAGAATGAGTTGGAAAAATGATAAAAATCGGCAAGTGGTCACTTATAGCTTAAATTAAGACACCAGCTTCTAGATTATTGGCGGGACAATTCGTGAAGCAAGGATTCAATAGGATCCTAGATGTGGCGGTAATCCGTGTTGGGGCGTTAATGACGTTTTCGTAGCCGCATGAGAAGAAAATGTCAAGCAGTTTTTGCTTCCTAGGTTGTGAAGAAAGCAAGCCTATGTTTAGATCGCCAGTAATGACGATTGATTTGTCGCCGAGTTGATTGCAATAGTGTAGCACATCTTCAAGAAATTCCAAAAATGTTTCTATAGTTCCCGAGGGAGGCCTGTAGATAACTGCGATCACTGAGCTGGCGGTACTTATTAACAGCGACTCGTAGTCGCAGTTTAGAACTGAATATTTTTGAACAACGCGAAACTTTAAATGGTGTACGAAAGAATAAGTTTTTCGCAGAAGACGAGGACTAAGAGACGAGAGGACAGGACGAGCGCAACTTCCAACTTTATTTTACATGAAATAGCAAGACACAATTATACCCCCACCGGTGTCCCCCTCTTTCCATCACCATTTGCACCACCCGATAAGGCGTACCAAAATCACAAATAAAATACAACAAACAAAACAAAACAGTTCGATAAAAGGGGCGTAACATAACGTTACCAGATAACAGATACGACTTATACTGTGTACGTCTTTAAAAAAACAAAAAAAACCCGTGACCCACTTTTAAAACAAAGATGAACTAGTAAAATCAGAGCTAAAAGGGCATAAACCACTAAGAATAAGACGACATGATAACACGGGTATAAGAATGGAAGTTAAGAACAAACACAGCTCGCGTTTGCGAGACTTATCAAACTTCGAACTTACACATGCTTTTTAGTATTAACAACGTATCCACCCTAAATCAAGCACGACCGAATAATAGCATAAAATCGCAGCCAAAAGGCATAAAAACGCTAAAAATAGAATAACAAAACAGGTGGGATGGGAAAAGGAAGTGGTGACCAACACAGAGTGCGCGTTGCAACATTTAACAAAGCCTAAAAGTCACTAGAAAAATCGAAATCTTTTAAACATGACCTTCTAAGAAGGCTAACTCAGTGGCTAACCGTGGCTAACCGAGGGCGTGCTGACGCAATCTTTCCCAAAGTCTCTAATTTTGTAGGCTTCTATAATTTCTCTTTTTGTTTGATCCTTAGCTAATGCAAGGAATTCGGTATCTTCAAGCTTGGGAACGCACCCGCAGGTTTTACAATGCATAGCCAGATGCCCCCCCCCCCCCCCCCCGATTTATTTTTAACAGAAAGATTGTGCTCCCGCGCTCTCTTATTAAAACAGCGCCCAGTTTGTCCGATGTATACCCTTTTGCAGGTCAAAGGAATTTTGTAGATTACGTTTGAAACGCATTTCGTGTAGCGTTTCTCGTGTCTTTTTTCACACCCTCTATTTTTCCTCTTAGGCATTAACGGGCACAGTTTTGCTGATTTACACGGGGCTGAAAAAACCATTTTTACATTGTACCGGCTAGCTACTTTTTTAATGTTGTGCGACACTCTGTGGATGGAAGGCATGACGTGCAGATTGTTACTTTTATCTTTTTGCTTTTCTTTTATGCTAGATGCTCCCTTGGTTTTTTGAAAAATTGATTCACAGACGCTACTGATGAAGATTGAAGGGTAATGTGCTAACTGAAGGCGTGACACTGGAGCTTCGAAGCTTTCAGACTGTTTGTGCTGGCATTACTAAGTAACAGCAGCGCGACAACAATTCATAACAATGCCCCTTTTCACCAGCTTTGAATGTGCGCTGTCGAATCGTAGAAGGCTTTCTTTCGACCGTGGTTCATATTGCCAGCAGATGTGATTACTTGAAATGCTGAGGTTTAAATCTAAAAATTGCAGACGGTTGTGTTGGAGAACTTCATAGGTAAAATTAAGTCCATCAGAAATTAAGTCCATCCCCGTGACTACATGAGACGACAGGAGGTGGCGACAGCCCGAGTCCCCAAGGTGCTTCTCCCCAAGCAGGCTCAGAAGTTTTATCTCGATTCTGCGAATCCCGGTATAAACTCGCGTAAGGGCCGCAGTTCTTTTTTGAAAATTCCTCGTGGTATCTGAAAAAGGGGGCGCTCCACGCACAAATAAAATTTACCCCTTTTAAAAATGGATTCGATTGAGGTTGCATTATGATTGCCCACGAAGGGTGCGTCGCGTGCTGCTCGTGCCTGCCAAAGAGTTCTTTGTGGTCGCACCAGCGTCGCACGCGTCTGTCATCTACGTCGAAGACCTGCTGCGTGCTAGCCATGATCCAGGGCAATTCCTACGACTTTCAGCTGAAAGGCTGCCGTATAACTGTTCAGTTTTCCCATCTCGGCCGAGTGTGCTGATAAAGGCCGAGGAGGAATAAACTTTATGGCAGTATGCAATTTAGGGGCGGGTGGCGACCACCGGGCGGACGCCAGCGATGACTTCTTCAGCATGCTCAGCAGCAGTCAACAGACGCACAGTGAGGTGATGTAGGCCTCACACACAAAGACGCGACGTACAATCAAGAACAAATTGCCGCTTCACGAAAGGCAACGGCGGGGCACAACCAACAAAGGAGTCAACGCTGCGTACGCTTCGATGCTGTATCAAAAGAGTGGGAGAGAACTAGTGGAGTGGCAGGGCAGGCGCGATGCCAATATCTAGGGAATGCAAGCCCTCACTAGGGAGATCGCGCGTGGCGGCTAAACGTGGCTGCGTAGGCGGGCTCTTTGAAAAGGCAAGTGAGGCTAATACAAGGACCCGTTTTTTTCAAAATTATTAGTCCGAAAAAAAGGGGTTGCGGCCCATACACGGGTGCGACCCTTAATCGGGATTACGCGCTACTCCCGTAAAAAAATGGTATTCTGTCACACGAGAAAAAATGGAACTCAAGTAAGGGTTCTGGAAAATATCCGTTGTTCTGCGAACTAGTAAGTACCGGTTGCCTGTTACCTTACGTTACGCAGTTTCCAAGAAAAAGATGCAGAGGACTTTCTTTATTTTGTGGCTTAAGTTGTGGCTGCAAAAGCCTCTTCGTCATCTTTTGTTTCGTTTCTTCTCCTGATGCCGATGTGCATGTCCTGTTCATGCCGGCTTTATTTGCGATCTTTACATGTGCGTTTTATCCGAAGCCAAACCAGTTGTCAGGAGAGCGCTGTCCCCTTTACGTGGTGTTCTGTAAGCTTTTAGCTGTGCAGTCTGTAACACTTTGGGCTTATATGTACCTCTTTGCCTATAATTCAGCTCGTTGCGTTGCGAGTGGCCCTCTAATGTCGCCAGCGGCGAGTGGGGGCACCAGCTCACTGCCGACTTCGCTGCTTTGTGCTTGCGCCGTTTACTTATGTAACTGACCGCAGTGCGGCTGGACAGTCGCGGCCTAACTGATAGCAGAAAATGAGACATAGTCACCCCTGGTGCCGTATACATGAGAAAAAAAACGACCTATTACCACTTTTTAGCTCAGCATAAAATGCAGCCATTTTCGGAAAGGCCACTTATCGCCCTTTGAAGTACCGTATTGCTGACATGCAGTGCACCGGTTATTGAGACCTGTGTTTCCTCTGTTTCTTTACATAGAACTCAGCGCAGCCATGTCACATTAGGCGACCGAAAATGTGCGCCATTTTAGTAAGACTGTCTAAGATACCGGAATCCTCTCTTGTCTGCGCATGCTCGAATCACAAGGACGCTCAAAACACCACCACGCCGGACATTTCGCGCACTTGCTGGGACTGTGGACAACCTTGCGCCAGCGCGCATTGCGCAGGAGGCTGCTGGACTGTTCTACCAATGTGTCTAAAGCCATACAATGACTGAGCATTTTTCACGGGTACTACTACGTGCGAGAAAGTGACTCATGGGGTTCGCTTAAACCGTTGTCACTGTCTTGACTCAGGATGAATTTCTTCGAAGGAGAAGCTGTGTTCTCGAGAGCAAGATACCACAGTATTCCCAGCGAGGGAATGTTTACGGTTTGCTAACACAAGCGCAGGTTACGTAATTAGGAATGCCTGATTTTACTGTCCCAGGGCCAAGATGGGTACCATACCCGTGGGTCGATCACGTAACACGGGGACAGGGGCTGGGAAAGAAGGGGGGGGTAACGTAAAGGAGGAGTATGGATGGAAGAGAGTTAGAGAGGGGAGGTAAAGTAAGGAGGAAGGCAAAGGGAAGGGGAAACAGAATTGGTGTAGGGTGATTCTTGGCGGTTCGGAGGAAGAAGGAATCGAAGGGGATGATGAAGAGTGTGTGATATGAGGAAGGAGTAGCGAGGGTGGGTGAACTACAGGAACCAATTCGGAGAAGTGAAGAGACGAGGGGGAGGGGAGCTGAGCGGGAGGTTGGAGTAAATATTACAGGAAAGAGAAAGGTTCAGGAGGGAGGTGTGTTACCTGTCAAGGCTGGAAAACGACACCATCCTAGCAATAATTTGGAGCGCCGTAGGAATATACTGGGCAAAGGATTCGGAGACAGCCGAAGGGACGTTGGAAACAATGCGATTTTGTACCATGTGGTCTGGCCGTGATCCTAACTCGCCGTTATCTGCGATGCGGCAGATTTCAACAACAATATTTCACCTGTCCATCACACATTTGGCAGCGCTTGAAGTTTCTGAAACTTTAGCGCAATTCATGCCGCGCCAACTTTGAAATAGCCAAGCAGTTTTAATTTTAGGGACGCTGCTTTGAATGCCAAAAGTTGAATCGCCCCTGGGAGCACACCGTTGCAAGTACGGCCACCTTGCGGAAACTGCAGCTGACTTCATTCGTTTCGTAATAGGCCTTAGGCTTTATTAGTTGTATCCCCTTCTTACACCTTGTCTCGTCAAAGTCCGGCGCAATGTTCTGGGCTATGGCTCCCACTTTACCGATACCGGCATTTATGCTTGCTCGCATTAGACATGTTTGCTTCTCCCCTTCCTCGACTACGCCTCACCGCAGGTCCACTTGGCAGCGTGATACAAGCAAGGATTAGTAGGTGATCAACCGGTGTTCACATCCGCCCGTTGTAACTGCAACTGGCTTTCACAGGAAGTGGCGAAAGGAAACAGGTGGAGGAGAGGCAGTAGGAAAAAAAAACAATAAAAGCGGTTTCTTGAAGCAGGACATTTTGCGGCAGTTCCCAAAACACACATTGTGTATGCTCGCACAAGAGAAACGATCCTGATACCCGGTCCCGGTTCGGCGCAGAAAAATTGGCAGCGTTGAATTCGCACCGAACTCGTTCGAGACGGTGGATTCCAACCAGACGGAAGAATTCTACTGCACAATAACGGTAAGCCGTGGATTGTCCCTCGCACCTAATACTTCTTACTGCACTTGGGGACAGGTGCAGTGCTATTGCAGTTTATATATGTCGAATCTTCCGATTGTAAAGCTAGCGTGCAACTGCAGCATAGAGGTACTGGAGTAGGCGGCGTTCGATTCGCAACAGTTTCTGTTAAGATGCTACGAGAGAGCTGCAACCGAGTAGGGCGGGCATTACTCCAACCCTGTCACATTTAAAATGGCCCACAACATGTCCATGGTGTATCGGCGATACTGAGTACTAGTGAGCACAATTTTATACCTACCCGTGCTGTAATTTATTTATTTATTTGGAAATGCCCACCAACAGCACTAGGCGTTCTAGGGTGGGGCATTATAAAACTGCAAAAGACAGACAAAACAAACAATAAAATGTTGTTACTAGTGGCGCAATTCAGCAAATCAAGAATTTCATCGTAGCCTCACACAAACACGTGAACGCACGCGCGCACACACAGATACACTCATACATACATACATGCACACAAAAACACACCCAAGGTAAGAACATTACGATCGTTTAAATCAGCATGTAAAACCTCAGTGTTGACAAAGTACAGTCATACGCATACAATTACATTTTAGGAGGTCATTCGAGATGCTTAAGACGCCATATTACTCTGGGGGAGAGAAATAACGCGAAATACAGTGCATAAAGCTGCATTGATATACAGGATGTTTCAGGGAAGAATAATTTAAGTAATCTAAAAAAATATGCTTTAGTAAGTAAAACTGTTTTTCTTGCGCGAAGTGATCAAGGGCCGTGGCGGTCGCAATCGAACTAGTTCCAAATACTATTTGGGGAAACAGTAAACTAGTACTTGATAATTAGCTTTATTATTGCAGTTAGGCGTGAAGTTGTAATGGGGAAATTGTAGAGGATCGTCAGTACACCGAATATCCAGTGTTGGGTTTGCGAAAATGTGATTGCCCGCAGACCTGTCCGGCCGCGCGCATCTCCAGCTGGACGGCTGCAAAGCGCCGTAAAACTATGCCTCCGTACTGACGCCACTCAGAGCTATGCCCCCGTGTTGACGCCCAGCAGTCACACGTGCGCAGTGCTCTAGCTCTGGAAAAATCGGTCCATAGTTTCCAAGCACTGACGCGTTTCCGGACTTAAGCAGAGAAAAAACAGAGCCGTATTTCGAATCTGTCGGAAAGTGCCACGCTGCTAGCGAGTGCACGCCGATAGCGATTCGTCAGAGCAGCCTTTTACAATGAAGCATGGGATATTATAGTGACCGGAGAACGTCCTTGACCGCAGACTGTGGATAGCAGCTGTGCCATGCACAACAGTTATTTCGGGCGTGTGCATGTGTATGACATCATCTAGCGGGGCGAATCCAAGTGGGAAGGCATGGTTCCGTGACAAGGAATGCGCAGACTAACAGTGTTCCTTGAATAGTTCGCATATGCTGCCCGGGTCGGAAACGATGGTGTCACCATCCAGCAGAGTAAGCAGCTCAGGGACCTGTCTTGTGCGTGATTTTACGTTGCGCGAGATGTAGCCAGGTAAAGTCCGAGAACAGTTTTTTGTCGGCAACGAGGAGTTGCTTCACCAATTAGCGCTCTTGTCTGAAGCTTTGATTGATTGATTGTGGGGTTTAACGCACCGACGCTACACAGGCGATGAGGAGCGCCGTAGTGGAAAGCTCCGGATTTATTCTGGCCACCTGGGGATTTTTAACGTGCGGCGAAATCTCGAACACATGGGCGTTTTCGCTTTTCGTCTACATCAGAATTATTTTAAGCTCTTGTAGGCAGGCGTATCGTTAGAAGTTTTCATTAGCTTGTTGAGATGAGGCTTTCTGTACAATGCGCTGCGGAGTTGTTGGCTAAACCAGAAGGGAAATGGGCGAGGGCGCCTAGACTTCTGCGGTGTGTGCTGACCCATTGCTTTCTTCATTGATTGATTTAGGGTTTAACGCGCCGACGCAATACAGGCGATGAGTCGCGCCGTAGTGGAGGGCTCCGGATTAATTTCGACCACCTGAGGATCTTTAACGTGCGCCGAAATCTCGCACACACGGGCGTTTTTGCTTTCCGCCTCCATCAGAAAAGCGGCCGCAACGTCCGGGAATCGAAGCCGCCACCTCGTGCTCAGCAGCGCAACGCCCTAGCCACTGAGCGACCGCAGCGGGTACCGATTGCTTTCTGGACAATTTCTGTGAGCTGCTGTAGCACTGCGTCTGCACTAGGCCAAGTTTACACTGGCTTCCCGTTCGTTTCGTTGGGCGTTCTGTACAGCGCGTTAAAATCACCACAGGAAAAAAACAAAAACAAAAACAAAAAAGGGGTTTCCATGCGCCGCTCACAAGAAACGGGTAAAACAGCGTGACAGTAAAATGTTCATGCCATTGGTCGACCGGAACGAGGGCTTCTTGAGCATGTTTCTATCGAAAGAAGTCAAGATGAAGAAAACCATGTCTAGGACGTTTCCTGCGGTGTTAGGAGGCAAAGAAGCATATGAAAAACCGGCGATGAACAGAAGTTAAACAAGTATACTGCTTTCGAAGAATGGACATTTTCCCAGCAGCGATCTATGCATGTGCAGGCTGCCGATCCGCCATTCTTGACAGACGCCTCGGACAAAAAAAAAAAAAAAAAACAACACAAACAAAAGAGCGCCCGAGCTTGCTGCTTGGGGATCGGCTATGCTCGCTAGCGCTGCACGTTATTTCGTCTTTTTCGACAGCTCGCTATAAGTTCGTTTGTGCACAGAATAAAGGCTTTCAAAGGAAACAGGCAAATACGTTTGAGGCTGACCACGCGCCAAGCACGTGGCTACCAGTGTGGGAGAACAAACACGAAAGGGTGGCCGTGTATCTGCTGCTTTCGTTGCCAATGTCGACGAAACACGATATTTTCGTAGACATTTGCCAAGTAAATACCCCCCTTCGGTTTAACGCTCACCTCTCATGCTTTTCCTCTCCCGTCGCGCTCCTCCGAAGATAAACATACTAGAGGTTGGCTCAACTCAATTTAAATTTACCGTGCAGCACAGCTCCAGGCCGGGTGCCTCGATGCCAGCGCTGCCGTACGGCGCAGATGCGCGTGAATCGAGACGCCCTACTTCAAAGTTTATAGAAACACGTTAGCCTAGTTCACGTGCCTTCCAAGCGGAACGTGGAACCTATCTAGTTGAACCCTTCATAACTGTTGCCGTTTCATTTCTTGAAATGCCACCAGAAACTATAGTAGCGCGGGGGACGGCAGACGATGGAATGAATTTTTTCTGCTGTGGATGTAGTATTTCATTTGCGGTCGCAAAAGTCAAGCATCGATAAATTTCAATAAAGAAATACAGCAAATAGTACTTACGTACTGATTTTAAGCCTGATATCTGCGTAATGTTTTGGTCTTGTTCAACAATGTTGACGGGTATGAACATTACCGGACGTAGACGTTTAGATTTGGATGTGGGTATATAAACCTATTGTGCAGGTCATATTTCACCTTGGCCGGGTGGATGAATAGAGTTGCGAGAGAGACAGACACAGTGGCAGACGGGCATGCAGTTAGACCGAATTTTCCGTGTTCAAGTTGCCCAAGAAAGACAATCGTCTTTAAAAACGCAAAGAAAAAGGGCCGCGTCGACCACTGCAGATTAGTCGAGCGGACGTGCACCTGTTACCGTAACATTCATGTGGAAGGTACAGGTGACATGTGGGTGCGGGAGAGACTGCAGGACGAGAATATTTTGTGCACGGGTTCTCTGAAAGCCAGAATTTTAGGGGCGAAGCATCTTAGGGGCACGGGTTGTCGGCGTCTCCTGTCGTCATCTCATGTCATGGCTGTAAATCAAGTTGTCACACAACGGCAACAAAAACATGTGTACAATGAATGAAATCAATTTCAAATACACTAACATGATTTCAACATTAAAAATACAGGAATAATCAGGAATAAATTGCATTATAACAGAAATTTGTTAAATTTCGTCTCAAAATTAGTTTTAAACGCCACGTTTTTTTCTGTAAAGCATGATTCTTCGCATGCTCGGCATGTGACACCAAGGCAACTTGAAACCACCCTGTCTCTCGTTTAATCGCTTACATATGGTCCAACGCAAGAGAGGGGGTGCGACCGCATCAGCAAGTGCGTAATTGCCCCGGGTGGGAGTGGGTGACGGCGAAGTTCTCAGATGTGTATTGCGCGGCTCCGCTCTTTCTCTTGGTTTCGCTAAGCTTTACTCAACCTGCCTTAGTTGCGAAGCAAGCCACAACCCTGCTGCGAGCGGGGCAGCCCTTATGGGGGCTATTTTCGCTGGATTCTACCCAGCATGGAGCCACCAGACCAACCAGGACATCAGGGCTCAAGCAGCTACACACGCTTACGCAGCCTCCAGCTACTCGTCCATTCCTGTGACCGCATTGTCACGCAACAGGAACATGCAGCGGGCTTGTGGGGGACCTGTCACCGTGGAGTAACCCTGCTGGTGGCTGGCTTCCATCCACCTGACGCGCACTTGACTTGCTGCCCCAGCAGACTCTGTCGGTGACCCGCCGCCGTGGCTCAGTGGCTAAGGCGTTGCGCTGCTAAGCACGAGGTCGCGGGCTAGATTCCCGGCCGTGGCGGCCGCTTTTCTGATGAAGGCGAGAAGAAAAAAAGCCCGTGTGTACGAGATTTCGGAACACGTTAAAGATCCCCAGGAGGTCTAAATTAATCCGGAGCCCTCCACTACGGCGCGCCTCATCGCCTGCGTTTCGTCGGCGTGCTAAACCCTACAATCAGAATCAGACTCCGTCGCTCAGCATGCCCTCGAAGTTACGACTGCGTTCCTGAATGCCTCAAGTACAAACGCGTCCATTTAGAGCGCTCCGCATACACATAAAAAAGGTTCTGTAAACAAACGGATTTGACCCATCTACGTAAGCGCACGAGGAATACCAGCGGCAAGGCTAAGTATGACACATGCGCTACGGGTGACGAGGGCAGTGACGTGGACACTTCGAGCACTCCAGCACAGCCTCTCTCCCCTCTACAGATAAAGCCACGTCCCAAGCGCTAGCGCAAGCTTCAGGAAAGCCAGGCCACAGCGCCCGGGTTAACTGTGCTATCCAGGCACGAGACTCTCGCCGCACAGGAAATGTTTCATTATTTCCTGCCAGTTGAAACCGTTGCGGGCTCGAGCCAGCAGATCCAGTTTACGAAGAGCATGGCTCTCCCAGCTGGCACTGCCAGCCGCGGGCGGCTGAGCAGTGCATTCTCTTACAGTCGTCTGCTATGACGCTACCCCAGGCCCCTGCTTCGTGTGGCGCTGCAGGCGGAAGCATTCAATGCTCGGTGTCGGCTAGCCTGATTCACACTGTCACTGCTGCGTTGCCCAGCACTGCGGCCACTATGGAAGATTCAAAGCAGCTGGATCAGTGAACAATGGCACAGGAAAACTGAAGGCACCCGGGTTCCAACTCTTCAGAACGCTCAGAACATAGTTTATACTGCGCTCTTTCGACCAACAGACAGAGGCACAGGCTTCCAAGCGTTTTCAAGATCGGCCATCACTCGGGAACTGTCAAGCACATCTGGTGTAGTAGAGGTACGCGTTAACGCCCACCGATACATTGTTGCGGCCGACGCTGCCACTGCCGATTGCCTGACCAAACTTTTAGTTGCCGCACACATCTGCAGTATACCAGTGACAGCCCGCCCACCTGAAGGCCTGAACGTGAGCCGCAAGCTCATGTACGGTGTTGATTCGGAACTACAAGTGTCCCAGATCTTGGAAGGACTGTAGCCCTCCGTACCTGCGGCTACAGTAGCAAAGAGGGCAGAGCGCTCCATACTGCTACACTTCCAGGGCACGACCCCATTTCCAGCTATGCACTTCTTCATGCTTCGGCTTGAAGTGAGAACGTGCCAGCCCCGCCTTGTTCAAAGCAATCGTTGTGGACGCCTGGACACGTAACCTTGCGCTGCCGAGGTCTGACGAGGTACTCTCCGTGCGGTGGTGGCGGCCACGAGCGTACGTTCTGTTCAGCTGCTGCCCTCCACTGCACAAACAGTGCTGGGGAACACGCTGTGGACAACCCGCAGCAGGAGCGTCAAGTGGCAACAGCGCTACTGCAGGCAACAGAAGAGGAGTCTAGGCTCGTAGTGCGGGCAAAGATTATGGCGGAGGAAGCTGCAAAGCAGCCCAAAATTGCACCAGCAAGCAGCATGCAAAGGAGCTGATGCCAACAACGCTGATGCCACCAAGCAACGCTGGGTGTGAATGCCGAATGCAGGGCACCCAGCCGGTGACGCGCACCACTGATCCGCACTAAGGCGTGACTTCAACGGATTTGCATGGAACGGCTAAAGTGCGAGATAGGCGTGACGCAGTGCTACAGGCTCTTCTGACTGCTGTGCAGGCCAATGCTTCCACCCTACGGACATACGCGCCGGCTTATCCTATTGATATGGCTGGCTTGGTAGCATGGCAAGATCTCAACATTCCAGCACTGCCTGCTCCACTAGTGGTTCTCCAAGGTCCTTCGCAGTCAGTACATCATGGTCAGAGTCCGCAATAGACGATGGCGTCCCCGCATTCTCTAGTGGTATGCCCGTTCCTTACTCCCCACCACGCCGACTTTGTGTACCATTTCATTCGGGAACAAGTCAATGTGGTTGCATTGCAGGAGGCGTACACCCACCCAGAGACCTATCGTCTTCCGGGATATGTGGCCTACCACAGTGCCCCTGTATGCGCAATCAGCGTTTGTGTCAGTGAAACTGTGATCAACCAAACTCACCCGGCTGGAAAGTCACGCGTAGTGTTATATGTACGCGCGGCGCTGGCCCACTGTGCTGTAGACTTGTCCGGTGTTACCTGTGCTACCATGGAGTCTGCTGCAATCGCCGTTCTCCAAGCGTATACGGGCAATTCGATTGCCTGTGTTTATGTGAAGCCAAGAAAGGCTGGGACGCTACATCACTAATTTCCTTGATGTCGAAGTTGCGGCGTGACTGTGTGATTTTGGGAGGTTTTAATACACACCATCACGCCTGGGGCAGCCTATCCTCTACACTCCGGGGCAAGGAACGGTTGGAAGCCATCAACACAGCTGGGCTGCTCCTTTTGTACACCGGGCCACCCACCTTTTGCCATCGTGGTATGCGTCACCCAACATGTTTCGACCTCTCTCTTGTATCGGAGTGTTGCAATTAGTGGTGGTTTACCACAGCTGACACATGGGGATTCGATCACTACCCCATCTTGTTCACTTCAGATGAGGCCGTGCGGTCTAATACTCGCACCGTTATGGTGTTAAGTGGTCGCTCTTCAGGAAACTGTCTAAAACATGGGTCAGAGTGGTTTCCTCGGGCAACTCGCCGACTGTGTCACCGCAGCTTCAGTCCCTGACCGGGTGAACTTTGCACAGCGCGTACCGGATATGAAGCTTGTCAACCTTCGGGCAGCCCGCCGACGTGCGTAGCGACAGACCATGCACACAAACTCTGCTGCCCAGTGAACAATGTACAATGTACAACAAACTGGATGCCGCCTGCAATCGTAACTCCAAGCAACGCCGACGATCCAGTTGGGAGCCCATCTGCCAGTCGTTAAAATCCAACGATAGCCTCAACAGGCACCGATATTGCTGCATGGACTACTACAACCGCCATCTTCTCAACAGCAGGTGCATGCCGTTGTCACTAGAAATGGACTACAGTGGAACTGGTGGAACTGCTTGCAGATAGTTTTACTCCACCACCCCCTGCATTCTCGCAGCAGCCACTACCCCTCGCACTGAGAGAAAAACTGCCATTTTGACTCCATCGCATATCTCAACGCTCTGCCACGAAGTCCTTTTAATGCACGCGCTTAGAAATGCGCTTTAGATGACTAAGCCTCGTAGCACCCCTGGCGCTGATGGCATCACATAGCAAATGATGCGGAACTTGGACAACCCGGAGCAAGACCCTTCTGAGCGCCTTCAACGTCGTCTGGCACTCGGCGGTACTGTCAATCCCGTGCCCTACGCCCTTGTCTCATTCCTGACACGTCAAAAGCCTCCAAACGCAGCCAGCTCATACACACCTGAGCCCTTAACTTCGGCGGCCGGAAAGCACTTTGAGATGATTATTATATCTCGCCTAGAGGGGATTGTCCGAGCCCTTGGAGCTATTGCCAAGCAACAGACCGGATTCCGTGAACTCTACTGCACTGCCGACAGCATCGCGGATATTGTATCTGCACTGGATGAAGTGGAATTTCTTCTTTTGGTGGATATTGAGTCTGCCTTTGACCGCCTGCTACACCTAACCATCGAGGCTGCGCTGGACCGCATTCCTGTCATTGGAAGATATTGGAACTACATCTGGGCCTTCTTGTTGGCTCGCCACCTGAAAGTTCGGGTTGGCAACGTCCTCAGCAGTCCAAGAGATGTCAGTACAGGAGTTCTCCAAGGTGCAGTGCTTAGTCCGCTGCTCTTCAACCTCGCACTGTCGGTTCTGCCTGAGAGCATACCAAGAGACCTAGAACAGAGTGTCGCACCCCGTTTATGCTGACGATGTTGCATTGTGGAACCGGGGACCAAAGCGTCAGAGCAACCAAATCAGGAAATCTCTGCGAAGAGCACTGAACGTGGTTTCGGAATATATCACGGCAATTGAACTGCTCCTTTCCACTACCATGTCTGAAGCGATGATATTCCAGCCCAACCCCAGAGCACGATATTAGACCTCCCCTTTGGAAGTACACGGCTCACGGCTCCGGTGGAAGACCCAGGTCAGATATCTCGGACTTACTATTGACCATCGCCTGGCATGGGGCCTAGCAATCAATCAGCTACTCGGCCAGTCCAGTCGTGTCCTGAAAACCATCCGTAAACTCTTGGCCAAGGGGCGTGGTTGCTCACACCCTTGGGAACTTCAAATTTACGGTGCTATGGTGTGCTCCACAGTCATCTACGCTATTCCTCTTGTCACCGTCAAGCAAACACGGTGGATGAAACTGGACACCGAGCACAGGAATGCACTTCGGACCGCTCTAGGCTTCCCACGCGCGTCGCAATACGCGGGAATGCTTGGTGAATCCCCTGCCTGGCCCGTCAGACTCCGCGCCTTACAGCGAGCCTTCAATCACGTCGAGCGGTTAGATAGGGCTCCAGACGAAGGCGCCCTCCTCACACGGATACGAGAACGACCTTACTCTCAAATGGGTAGGATTGTCCGTACTTTCGAAACGGGGATCGGTCAGCCCCCGACGGATCACATCATATCCCCTCCACCCCACGTGACGAATGAGATCACCATAAGCGTCGCTCTACCGCACGTGTTGTCAAAACGGATAACTCCACTGTTTCAATTAAGGCATGAAGCAGCGGCCTGCTTGGAGAATCTTAAGGGGCACGTGCTGATATTCGCCGATTGGTTCGTGTTTCCAGACAAGGGGGGTGGTGGCTGCAGCACCCATCGCGCCTGCGTTCATTTCAGCCAGGCGGTGCCGCCTGCCTGTGCCCCGCAGCTTTACAACGGCATAAATCATGGGCCTTCACTCGGCTGCTGACATCATTAAGGAGTGCGAGCAGAATCTCATTAACCGGAAAGTAGCCATCCTTCCAGATTCGAAGGCTGCCTTCCTGAGGCTCGACCACGCCGGCATTAGCTCTCTGGCTGTACAAAGTCTCGCCAGGAAACTGCACAGCCTAGCGTAAAGGCCTTACCATCCAGCTGCAGTGGCTACCGGCTCACGCAGGCATCAATGGAAACGAGGAGACTGATCGCCTGGCAAAGGAAGCGCAATCCATCTACTTCGATGAGTGAGGCAATCAGGCCCCTGGACGTCGCGCGATACCTTATGCGAAGGGACCCCCAAGCCATGCACCCTGACGCTCGAGTTGCATCCGGCAAGCCACCTCAACCCCTTCCTTCGAGGTGGCTGTCCCTAGCAGACCACGCTCTCCTTCTTCGTCTGCGAATCGGCTGGCACCACTGCGCGGAAAGAAGTCACAGGCTTGGCATCGCTAGTTCACCCGCGTACCCGCACTGTCCTGCAGTAGAGACACTCGCGCATGCACTGTGCCAGTGTCCACAACCTTCGCAGGTGTGATCAGCGCTGAGAGCGTCGTATGCGAAACTGGGGCTGACTTCATGCCCCTCAAACCTTCATACCTCTTTAAACCTGTTGTTCCCGAAATGTTACACATCAAATCGCGAAAAATCGTTTTGTCCCCTGCCGGACTGTTTAAACGACACGGGGCTGTTGGACCAGCTATGATGCTGCCAATGCTGTCCCTGCTTCGTGGATTGTGAACCATCATCGTATTGCCCCTTTCTATCTCTTTTTTCCGTTTATCCTCCTCCTAGACTCAGACGTGATTAAGGTGCTCTGAACCCGAGAGGCATTTATCTGCTGAGTGGTCTCTCGTTTCTCTTCCAATAAAGCAACTCTCTCTCGCGCTAGTGCTCCTTCCGATGGCGCTTCTCCAACGCCTAATCAGGGCGCGCCGAGTGGCAAGAGAGAGTGTTACGATCTTTGAATACACTTATACACTGCATGATTCGCCCCACCCCAGGTTTCACGGTAGTGAGATGGCGCGTGACTTTATTTTGGTGGGTGGGTAAGGGGAGAGGAGGGGCTTCTTTACTGTCATTCTAAGTTCACCGTGGCGGTCTCAAGGAGGACTGGTGCTGCAAAAAGGTCCATTGCCAGCCTATTACCCTGGATTCCACTATTGGCCCGGCACGTTGAAGTCACCGAATAAACGAAAGTTGTACTTGCCAGTGTCTAAACTTTGTGAGAGGTGGTGAAAGACGTACACGAAGTCAGGGATGTCTAAAGCCTGATGAAGGTAGTACACATCGATGAGAAAGTGTTTTCTGCGTTTCAATACTGGTTCAACCCAAGCGTATTCAATCCCTGATTCTTGGTTAGAACAGCGAAATGCAGTCATGGACTTTTGCAATGCATATAAAACTCGGCCATCGTATGTTTAGCCGGTATGTTTGTAATCTCTGTCGTTGCAGAAGACATTGTACTCATCGGAGAATTAGTTTGTTGGAGACATTCTTCCGTATAAGCAGGTTTTTGTAATGCAGTACGCGTCATGCTTGAAAATTACACATTATTGAAGGGCTGGTGCGCTTTTTTACTTATGCCTCGTGCGTTCTGATAGTAAAAAGAAATTCTCATGAAATATTTATATCAGTATGCATCAGCGCTCGCTCTTCTCTCAGAAGGCTGTCAAATTGGCGGAATAAACAGCCGGTCAGCCAGAATGACGAATTGTTCACAAGGTCAAAACAGCAATCGCTAACAGCTACACGGAATGCCACGTAGCTCGGGTGCTTGGCCTTTAGCGGCGTGCATACCACCTTCTCACGAAGTTGCAAACAGACGTGACGAGTTTCGTCGCAGTAGACTCTGAGGCATCCTGGTGCAGGCGAGACACGAACAGCACTTTCTTGCGGGGCTGGAGGGGGACGTCAGTTGCTCACTGCATTTGTTCGCCCCCACGGAAGCGTGGGGGAACGGTGATGGTGCCGGGGTTGCCTTTTGCAGAATGGTTGCAAGCTGTAAATACATGTTCGTTGGTGCAGCCAGCGTAAACTTAGACATAGGTAAAGCAAGTTGAACACAAGGACAGCGGCGTAGAAGTTGAACACAAGGACCCAGCCGTTGTCTTTGTGTTCAACTTGCTTTGTCTTCGTTTAGGTTCGCGCTGGTTGCACCTGCGAAGTTGCGTTTTGTTGAGGGTGCCTCCTGCCGCATCTGGCTTAACTCGTCGGTTAGGGTAGATATACCTTCCACTCCGTTGACGAGAAGGTCATTCATTCTACCCAGTTGGCTGCCAAAGTCACCGGGGTAGGGGAAGAATGCCTTGCGGTACGGAGCCGAGTAAGGCGAGGTTGCCGCTGCTGCAAATGCCGCCGGTGCGGCGTTCTCGTCGGGCTAACATGTTGGTGTCTCTTTGCAACAATCGTTGCAGTGGAAATGAAGTTCACCAGCGCGGAGAAGTTGGGCGCCTTGGTCAGGCCGGGCAGTACACTTTGTGTGCACCCATTTTCCATATGAAGCACGGCGAAGCGATTGCTGCTTGGCGGTGAAAAGCTGCGAACAGGTGGCGCAGTTGACTCTACCCAGCATCTTGGTGGCCTCGAACTAAAAGCCATCGGCAGGGCACAAATACACAAACGCCGATACAGATGGTAATACGGAAAGGCGGGAGGTGAAACAGCCCTCACTTGTTGCCTTGAGTGCTTAGGCGTCGCTAGGAATCGTACTCATCAACTTGAGGAAGACGTTTTGGTGTGTTGGGCGATATTTGTAGCAGCGTACTTAGACAAGGGCGCAGAGGCCGTTTTCTCTTGTGTGGTTTGCGCTGTGACCGCGAAGGCGTCATGGTCACGATGCTTGTTTCTTTGCGTTTTGTTATTCTCCTCGTACCGCTGTACACGTCTCATTCGGGACCATTTCCTCCGCGCTTCTGACATGTCACTTTTCTCCCGAAATGAAAGCAGTTTTGATTCTAGTACTGTCGCCTATAGGTCTGTCATGATTCGTCGTTTTAATATTCTACATACGATAGCCCCTAGCCTAACTTGCAGCTCTGCTTGTACTTCGTCGCAGCGCACTCCGTCGGAGCCCGCTTATGTCCTCAGCAGTGTCCGCGGTAATTCCTCCTCGGGATTTTTATATCAGGGCCCCACAGTGTACCAGTCAGCATCGCCGAGTGCCATCCACGTGACTTCTGTCCAGCAGCGATTGGACGACGCCTCTCCTTTCTTTGTTCAGGCATGAAACAGAGGCAAGAGCGGGAAATCCAATTTTGTTTTTTTCTCCTCCCTTTCAGGTTTGGTACCTTTGGCTCAGCAGACTCGCCATTTTTGTCGTTCAACGCAGTGAACGTAGTGATGCCAATTCATACTCAGTTCCCAAAAGTGGGCCAGTGTACTAGGCATAACTACAACTCTCGAATACTCACTCGTCTCCATATGCTATCACCACAGGAGCTCTCGAAAAGCCACTAGAGCGGGACGTTTCTTATGGTTAGATTTGACTATTGTTGATTATTACTGTTTATTGTAAACGCTCACCAACAGCCTGGGTGTTCTTGTGCGGTGCACTGTGTACACAAAAAATATAGAGCATAAAAACGACCATCCTACAAAAATGTAGTAAATTCAATAAGAGGAGAAAGAGCTGTGCTGAAAAACGAAGTGTTAACAATGAAAATCTGAACACAAAAACTATGTATTGCGAATAATATGGTCTTAGAGTTTTCGTACAGAATCCTGACACGAAATTTCAAATTTAAGATCCCAACGTAAACAGCCTACTTTGTACAGCTACGTTGTATCACGCGATATCTCTCAGAAAGTGTGTACTAAACCCGTTAATTATAACATTTTATATCAATTTTATTCTTCGCATGCTCGTGAAAGCTCGAGAAAGCCCTTTTGACATCGGAATCAGCCCGGCGCGTTGATCGACTAGCCCCAAACTGCCGACATCAAGGCTCCCGGGGCGTAGCCAACGTGCTGGCTGCTGCTTGCGCGCGCCGCTTCTACATGACGTCAAGTCACACTTTTGGGACTGACGTCATGCAGCCCGGGCGCGTACGACCCGGGCCATTATTAACGCGCAGGCACGCACTCGAGGTATTCTGTGCGCGCTTCCAGACCGGTTGCGGTGCGAAGAGAACGGTGACGTCATGAACCCCCTCAGGTCATGGCGGTTACCTGGGTGTTCGTTTCGTCGAAACCGAGAGTGATACAAATAAACCACGCTGTAAATCATTATTTACGCTGCGATCGACCATGTAATGCGCCATTCTATGATTACTGTGGTGGTAGGCACCCATAGCAGTGAAACATAACTTGAGAGATGAAAGGTGTAAGATGTGCAAAAAAAGTGCACATGCCATGTGTATACAAGAGAAGTATTCAAATCGAAAGTTTTGACGCGCACCTATATAACATCATGCCATGGCAAGAAAATGTCGACGTAAGGGGAAAAATAATCGGTGAAACGCATGTTGGCATGGGCCGGTTGGTAACAGGCTCTTTCTTTTCTTGAAATGACATCATCCATGCTAGCGAAGTGGTCTGCTTGAAATCTCAGATGAACTGGCTGAAAAGGTATGGGCTGTCGAATTCGGTATGAATACAGCTGGGAAGAAAAATGTTGTCGCGCCTGGTCCACTCGGTTTTTGTAGTTTTCTTGCGTTTTATCCCTGAAAATTCAGTTTCTGGTTATGTTAACTTCTTGTTCCACCAGCCAGATTCCCGTGCACAAGCCACGAACTGACTTGAACTCGGCGCAATGAAGGCTAGGATCGAGGACGGAATCGTGTATTCACCGTTTCCTGATGTCGAGGTCCCGTGCTGCTCCTTCTACCAAGCGGCCAGGAAGGCGCTCCTGGATGATCCGTGCAAGCCAGCATTGGTGAGTCTTGGCCTGAAGGCAGATGAGAAATTTTAACACAAAATCTAAATGTATCAGAACATTGCATAGAACCACGACTACGTGCTGTCAATGGCTCCATACCATGAAGCACCAAAGCTGCATTTATCCCTGCAGAAGACCATGTTTGGAATGGTAGCACTCTTCGACGATGTTGTTGTACTCCTTTAGTAATCAAAGGAAAGCCATGCAACCGGAAAATGAGAAGAAGGAAGGAGGGTAGGCCGGAGTAAACAAAAAAAATCACCGCGGTGGAAGCGGCGAAATGAAGTTTGTCGAGTGATAGCACGGATTTGGCGGAGACGTCTGCCAGACAGCCGCTTTTGTAGCAGCAACTACCGCAATAAAATTTCACCACAGCCGATACATCGACGCTGCTTAGTCGGCGCGAAAGCGGAGTGAAGCTAAAGTTTTCCGAGCGATAGCTACGAAAGAGGTAGATGCGCTAGCTTTACCTTTGCTGACCTTGGATGTCAGATCGGCGGAACGAGGCGTTTTGTGGATTTGTACCTGGAGTAACCAAGCTTTCGCTGTAAAAATGCGTCTATTCTAAAATTGCGTTTCTACATACGCAAAATCATCGGCGTGGTGGCGCAGGAAAAGTTCACGTACACTCCAAGAAACTTTGTGGAGGCGGTAATCAAAATGCATATCAACAAGGTTCCACGTGACACGAATAAACGAAGGAAATAGCTGGTACTTAAATATGGTAAAAAGCGAGACAAAACGGTTTGCAAGAAAAAACGGACTGTCGCTAGACCCGTAGAAGTGTTCGTTCTTGTGCCCCCGTTCTTTTTTTGTGCGTTATGCCATGTCAAAGCTTTATCCGCTACAAGCTCAAAATTCAGCGCCGAATAGGATGGCACTAAGACTTCACTGAAGAATTGCATTGTCACAAACCACCCCTTGCCCGCTCACGCAAGCAGTGGAGGCGCGATAACAGTTATAGATGTTCGCAGGGTGGCCGGCCTGTGCGTGAGCATGTGTGCCGAAGTTGCTGGAGTGAATGAGAGGGTAGGGGGGTGCACGAGTACGTTTTAAACTAAATATTTTTACAGCATCAACAACATGAGATTACATGGGGACAGACAGCGCGTGACAAAAAAAAGAACCTTTACGTGGACATCGAATTTGTGCGCGCAGGGCGGCTAACGCACGGCACTA
The DNA here is from genome assembly GCF_048455015.1 of Haemaphysalis longicornis. Taxonomy (NCBI): domain Eukaryota; kingdom Metazoa; phylum Arthropoda; class Arachnida; order Ixodida; family Ixodidae; genus Haemaphysalis; species Haemaphysalis longicornis. Next base: position 187,828,499 of record NW_027526335.1, on the reverse strand, counting down.
CTAGATAAGCGACCACCACAGAAAAAAAACCAAATACACAATGCGGGGAACAGAGATACACACTCTTTGGGGAGGCTTACATCTTAACCCTAGCAACAACAATAACAACAACGACAAAAAAACATAGCAAGTACACAAACTTCGCAAAAAACACTTGAGGAGGAGGCATACGCCTTAACCCTAGGTGTGGCTATGGGTAACCGCGAGCTGAATGACGGAAAGTCACGGCGAAGGCGAGTCCGCTTCGCGGGCAGCCGCTTACGTTTTTCAGGGATCCTGGGTGCGGAGTCTGGTCGGCCTTGAGACTCACGACGACGGGGCGAAAGCGATCCCGTAGATGAGGCGCTGGTCGTTCCGCCGCTGGCCTACCGACGAACTTCGCTAATCTTTCCCAGCGTCTTGCACATTGAAAAACTTCCAGTCGACTGCCCCAAGCTGCCGCTCGCACCCCCAAATAAACGTTGCCCGAGCGCCCGATTGTCCCGCACATTTGCTCCCTCTTTCCCTGGGTCCCCGCCACCACGCCGCATCTGGGAGTCTGGGGCTGCTCGCGTGATTGTGACGTCGCTTTCCCGGAATCGGAGACGTCCGAGGTGGACTATACGGGACCCTCTTGGCGCACTGACCTCGCCTCCCAAGAAATCGGGATAGCCGCGAGTGAGCTGAACTCCAGTGACCCCGCCACGTGCGCTCTTCAGTGACAACGAAAAGCAGGAGAAAAAATAAACAAGGAAACAAACGCGGGAAAAGTGAACGGGCTTACTCAGGTGCCGAAGCGCGACCAAAAATGGCCGTCCCCTGCCGGGGAGGTTGTGATGTCGGCCGCCCGAATGTAAAAATTGAGGGCCTGGCCGGCCGTTTGTGACATATAACAGAGCTAAAACCTAAAGACAACTCGAAAATTGTGTGTTCTGCCCCATCACTCTTTAACGCGTATCACATAACGCAGGTATTTCTCCGTAAATTTTGGTACATGGGGGCCTGTACATGGGCTATTTTGGGGATATACTGTAAATTCGTGCAATTATGCCGCGCTATTCGGATATTAGCGGACGGGTGTTTTGAAGTATCTTGTGTAGAGAAATTTCTGCATGAGAACAAGGAATGTCGGTGGCTCTACGTGGAAACAGAACGTAATCATAGGGAGAGAATAACGAACAATATTAAAAAAAAATGAGCGCAAGCTCTCATCCCGCACCCCCCAAAACAAACTTGATTGATGACCCGCCGTTATAACGCAATAGGTCACGTGTGCGGCGCAACTATAGGCCGGTGGACGCAGGAGCACTGGCAGTATGGCTGCTTCCCGTTCGTTGCGGTGGCCTAAAACAATACAAGTGTAAATATGAACCTGAAGTGCTTTGTTAAAGGGACACTGAAGTGATATGTAAACATTGCGGAATTACTAGCGCAAATTGTAGTCCGGAGTCCCCAGGCCATGTTTCGACCACTCTAGACGCGTTTACGCGATTTTATTTAGTAGAAAAACTAATTCGAAAATGCTGTCCTGCTCTCTTTACGCTCGCCCATTTTCTGTGGCTTTTTCGTGTGACGTCAGGAGGGGATGAGCTGGCAATTGGCTGCGGCGCTACTGCACGGCTCCCCGGCCAACAGAGTCAGTCGGCCCAGCGTTTCGTCCGCCGGCCGCCGGCGGGTCGTCGCAATCCAGGAGGTTAAAAAAAATCGCTTGGTCGCACTTCGTTCGCTTAGTTGAAACGAAGCCAGGACACGTTTGTGAATGTTAGAATGTGCCTTTCTTTACTTGGTTTGTTTGTACACTGTATCTAGCTCCAAGTCAAGGTCGCTTCACACAAGCGCTGCACAAGCGCACATGCGACGCTTCGCTGACTGGTACGCCAGTAGGCAAATATAAGGCCTCTTGAAGGCGAGAGAAGAGTCAGCGAAGTCAATATAGGTACTAAGGAAATAAAACGAACTAATATTTTTACCGTACAGCGTAAAACTAGGGCGCGGGAAGCACTTTTTTGCGCTGGGCGAACAAGCACAGCGGTCAGCAGCACGACTACGCATCTGCGAACGCTTTTCCGTCTACGAAATGCAATTGCTAGACGTGAGCTACTGTGGAAACTCGGGCGACGCTTACTGCACGAGCGCAGTACAACAAATAGTCACCTAAGCTGCTTGAAATGCCAAAACTAAATAAAAGTGTAAACCGGTTGTACAATATATACCCTATATTAGGAAGGATTTCGCATTTCGCTCCGTGGCTCAGTTGTCTGGGGCGCTAGGTATGTCACCGCAAGTGTTTTGCAAGTCACGAGTTCGAGTCCCCGCGTGTACGTGCTTTTTTTTTTGTAAGTTAACTTTTTTGTTTTCCGCCGATGTTTTCTATATTGAGTTCACCTTTTTTTGGGCCGCAACGTTCATGGCTACACGAACTAGTTCACAAAACGCGCGCAGGCTGGCACTGGCACGCTAGCGAGTTCTCGTTGGCGTGCTGTTGCCATAAGCACCGACTGCTTGCAGGCAGTGGGCACATGCCAGAATGAACAGACTATTGGCCTGGTGCGAACACGCTTTTTACGATACAGGCATGAGGGAGGCAAGCTCCAAATATGGGGGAAAAGCGCATGACATTTGGGCGTCTGCGGGTACGCGGAGGGCGTTCATGCACTGCGTAGGTCTCGGCTAGTGAATGCTACGACTACAAGCCGTCCTGGGAGGCTTATCTTGTGCATTGTACAGCCGACAACATGGCAGAAGCGCGGTACGATGATTACTGAGATATTGAGAATGCCCATCCAACAACGCCATTGGTAATGTTTTACAGAACCGAAACCGAAACCGAAACGTGTTTGATTGCTAACCTTGGGCATCGTCCAATTACGGCGCCCCTCCTCCCAACGTCACAGCCTTAGTTGGTGCGGCCGCCGCAAACCGCGCATGGTAGTTTTTCTTCTTTCGCGCTTTGTAAAATAATTACCGATTTGTCAACCGGATAAACGATGAAAAGTGTGCTAATTTGAGCCAGTCTACGCAGTGCAAGCAAAAACGGGAGCTTGACAAATTCACTTCTGTGTCCCTTTAAGTGACTTGGAGGCCATGCAGAATTATTCTGGCGTGCCCTGTTTGAGCCTACTGGTTTAAAAGACTCTTAGCGGAACCCATAAAAAGGGAGGCGTATCGAGGACAGTGGCTTGAAGGTTATGGGTCGGTTGACTAAGCTGTGTTAAGCGGAAACCGACACTGCAGAGAATTGCTGACAAATCTTGCAAAATACCTGTAACGATTGCAATTCCCGAAGGTATTCGCTACCCGAATGTTTCTCGCGCCAAAAAATTTCATGAAGGCCGGTTGTTGTTTGAATAGATCAGCTACACTATGCAATGCAATCTAATTCATTTGCGATCATTTTGCGTCATTCACCTCTAATGTAGGGGCCTTTGCAACACTACCATCTACCGCGAAGCTCAATTCGCAGGCATTACCCAACAAGGACGTGTCTACATCAGTGCCACGACTTCACGCACGGGACGTAACAACCACAATATCTCTCCAAAAAGTGCGCGTTTTTTCGGTGTTCTTCCATCAGGACGAGTCTGCGGCTATGCGTTACCAGCCGCGGCGCAAAACCGTGTCGTTTTCTTCAATTAGAGAGATGCATCGCTTGCTTACTGTATGGGACTAGTTCAGATCGTAATTATTACTTATTGAATCGGATGGCAGCAATTACGCATTAGTGGTGGTGCTGAAGGCTTCCCCGTTCCAGACCGTGTTTTGCCAAGAAGCTGCCGTGTCTCACACCTGGCCGTGCCGACAAAGGTTGTGGGGTACCGTAATGAAGTATCTTTACAAAGCCTCATACTAAAGCTTCGAGGCATAACAGTCAGATAATTTTTATGATTGTCGAATGATTATAAGAAAGGGTCACTCAATTTGTGCAGTCGGATGGGTCTATACTGCTGACGCGTGGAGAGCTCCTTGTGAGATGTCAGCGGTATGCGGCAGGATTCCAACACCACGGCGTCCAACCAGGTGACAGGATCTGCGTCTACCTCAAAGATAACACCGAGAATTTCGCTGCAATGTGGGGCTGCGTCTTCGCCGGCGCAAGCATCATGCTGACAAGAGCTTTCCTGACTGAACGTATGTCAACTTGTTCTTTATGGCCTTAATTGAAAATAAACAATGAGCACTGTGTCAATAAAAATGAGTAGTGCACCTAAAGTAACTTTCAATGCGACATCATTACGGCAATGAAGGTTTTTATGTAGTGCTAGGCTCCAACAACAGCCATTCCCAGAATGTCATTCCCATCACATTCACAAAAAAGAAGGAACCCCTACGTTTTTCCTACGGCCAGAACATGAAGCATGTTAACGAAATCAAGAACGTTGGCGTAACACTCTCACCGAACCTAAAATGGCATAAACATATAAACCTAGTCTGCTCGAAAGCGCTTCGGAAATTGGGCTTCTTGAAGCGAACGTTAAAAGATGCAACTCTAGAATGCAAAATAACAGCATACAAATTCCTGATACGGCCTTACTTGAATACGCTTTGTTGTCTGGTCACCTCACTGCGCATGCGACATAGCAAAACTGGAAGGTGTTCAAAAAAAACAATAAGATTCAGATATCACCGTTACGATCAGAATTCTTCGCCTTCGTCACACGCTATACGTCTATCACTCAAATCACTGGAACACAGACGTACTTGAGAGCGTATAGGCACTTTACACAAAATTGTGAACAAGATAATCACCATTGACATGCCCATTTCCGTTGCTAACTCAGGTGCAAACACTCGCAGGTCAAAGCCCATTAACATCACGCCCTTCATGTCATTTCTAGATTGTTTTAAGTTTTCATTTTTGCCTTTCACAGCTGAATTGTGGAATAAGCTGGATGTTTCTCTCCGGAAGTTGCCTACCAATAGTTTTTTGAATGAACTACCAAAGCATGTGTTCTGTTAGTTTAGTGCGCATTCACTGTTATGGACCCACTCCTGCAATATCTCGAACTGTGAGACAGCAGTATTTGTAAATAAAATAAATAAACAAATAAAATAGTGGGCACGTGAAAATTGTAGGCAGGTTGCTGTCGCAGCCGAATGAGTATTTGGTTGTCAGGCCGTGAACTTGTGACGCCAGGTGTAACCGTCATTCGCCCACCACCATTGGGCGGGAACCTGGCGAGTCCGAACACTATTCGCAATCAGAATCTACGCTTCGGTATTGAGGGGAGCTTCATGAAACCAGCATGACACACTCGCGATATAGTAATGAGTTGATGCCGCAGCTTCGGAATTCTTTTCTGTTCGGAGTCCGTAAACAGACCTAAGTGTACTATTATGAGCAATATGAAAGGGAACGCAGGAACGCGTGGCAAACAGCCTCGAAGCAGACTCGGAGCGATACGCGGATGGCGCTGTGCAAAACAAAGGGGGAAAGGAGGGTGCTCTTCCAGTAACTGTTGGCACTCCCACCACGCTGGCATTTCTACAAAGCAGCAGTTTACGTCATTTCGCCGATAATATGGTATCGTACGACAGCGGACAACACGCACGGCGGGATGGGGAACAGCTGTTAGAACAGCATCCCCCTTTACACATTGTTTCCGACGGCGGCCGCTGCGTATCGCTGATAGCTGGGTCTGAGGGTGTTTTTTACGGGTTCCTGTGTTCCCTTTCATATTGCTCATAATAGTGCTCCCGAAGGTGCGTTTTGTGTGGGCAAAGAGCAAAGGATTGTTTATTTCACATGTCGGATCGTGCGAGTACATTCCTTGATTCCTCTACTGCCATCTTTTTTTTAATTAACAAAACGGGAACTTTTGGCGCAGTATGCTACAAAACACTTTCAAGTTTTCGTCTCATGACACATAATGCTTTCGCATGAAAAAAAATGCGCGGCAATCCACTCTGTGAAGGTGGTTGGAAAGCGAAGCTGTAAACGACACCCGCAACGATTACCCAAGCACCCTCACTTGAATCCACAGACGTGGCTCTACAAAGAGTGAAACAAGACACAAGTAAAATGTACTTAACTACGCCCTGTATTACTTCAAAGCGATATTTTTTGCTTAGGGTAAATCAATGCATCATTCATGAACGGTGGTTGGTTGAGTTGTGCTGGTGAAGCACATGAGTGGGAACTATTTTTTTTTATAAAATGAAAGGAAGCTGAAACGCTGTCTTAGACTATATCACTTCTCTTCCATCTCTGCTGCATGCCGACGGAGTCGACGAGATCGGCGGCAGAGACAGAAAAGTGAGATGGCATGCGTTGATGTGCGCTTCCTTTAATGTTTATAGCTCCTAAAGCATGCGCAAAGCACGTACACGGCCGCTACACGTGCTGTACGTGGGTGGAGAGCACAGTGGCGTGAGAAGCCACGTGACGCTATCACCGGGCATTTAGCGGTAACGCAGGAGGTAAACCCTCAGATGTGCTCGGGGAGTTCAGCGTCTGTATCCCCCGTCTCCATGTGGGTTCGTAGCTCAATCGGTAAGACAAGGGGCTCTCGCTCCGTTTTAGGGGCGAAGCTCCTTAAGGCGTGGGTCTGTCCATCCTCGACGTATGTATGTAGCCACCTCTAGTTTAGTTCTTGGATTATTTACTAGATGGCGTGGCTACCTCTAGTTTAGTTCTTGGATTGTTTACTAGATGGCGGTACTTGTATATGATGAAAAGATGCGCTTGGATTGTTTACTAGATGGCGTGGCTACCTCTAGTTTAGTTCTTGGATTGTTTACTAGATGGCGGGGAGCGTTGTAATAAAATCCGTTCGCTGTTGGCGCGCGCTCGGAGTCGCCCGATGGATAAGGCTGCAGATGTGCGAGCCCGCGAGGCAGAAGCGCTCCGTGAAGCTGCGCGACGCCGCCGCCAAGATCCCAGCGTTCGAGAACGAGAGGCCCAAGCGTCACGGCAATGGCGCGAGGACCCTGCCGTACGCGAAGCGGCACGGCTGCGGCGCGAAGAGGATCTCCAAAACGTCAGAGAACGAGAAGCGGCGAGAAAGCGCGCGTATCGGCAGGCAGACCCCGATGCAGTGAGAGCTCGTGAGGCGTCTGCAAAACGCATCAGGCGAGCTCAGCCCCAAGGTGCCGACGCGCGGTTTAAGCGAGACTTTCTAGACGTTACGTTCGGACACAGATGTAGTGGGCGAACTTTCACTGAAGAGTCACGGTTTTACCGATGATTTCCCCTCAGGAGCTTCACCCACTCATCATCATTCACCCCGTGGATATGCTGTGAATTTTTTTGTGTTCGTCGCAGGGTCCATTTTGGGGTGTCAGTAACTTATGTTATTTGTTCCCGGGAGTTTTCTGTTGACACCAACGATGGCGACAGAACCCTTGTGGGTAGAAATAAAAGGCTTCGCTTCAAAATGGGCATAGGTTACAGGGTAGTGAGTCGATGTGAGGCTTATGCAAATACTTCCTTCTCATAGAGGGTTTCGGCGGTGCAGCAGTGCGCCTAAAACTGTCATGGATGGGCGTTGGTAGTGCGAAGCGGTTACGTACAGCGCGCATCACTGGTCATTTGCACATGCCCGCAGTTTCATCAGCGACGATTTTAACGTGGTAAGCTCAGGGATGCCCGGTAATCCAGCTCAGTCTACACCCGTTTAACGGCATGGTCTGCAGATATTCCATTGTGCGAATCTGCTTGTCTCCGAGTGCTTGAAGCAAGCCGCCAGAAGCGCTACCTACAGATAGATGGATACCTTGACAAAGAGCGTCCGGTAAGAGAAGCTGGGCACGGAGAGACATTCGCTGCACTGGACATATGCATGCAGTTCCATGTTCTGGGGCAGAGACTCCTGAGGTGTCTTGCGCCATCTACATACGGCGAATGAAACTAACCGCGTACTGTGCTTGCTTGTTCTTCGTGTCTGGCTAAAGCATCTCATTAGAAGAGTGGATTCCTGAATGTATATTGCAAACAAAATATTCGATTGGGTGGCAAGAGTTTCCGCCTTGACACGAGAATCCGAGTAATCTGTTTGTTTATCGCGTTAAAACAAGACGTGTCGTTTGAAGTACTTGTCGCGTGCGGAGGAAACCACCATAGAAATCTATGGAGTAGTGGTGGTCAACAGCGAGGTGACCTTTTATGTGAAAAAAAAAATCGGTGATAAATACCGCCGTTAAGCTATGCAAGAAAGGTCCATTACAACGTTCGTACACGCTAGAAGCAACAAAGGGCTACGAAGAAACGCGAAGGTTTCTTCGCGAAGGCTTTGGTGGTACGAAGGCTTTGGTGGTACGAAAACGCGAAGGCTTTGCTGGTACACTCATTAGAGAAAACTTCATTTCTAAACAAATTCCAGACATTCGTCGCTCGCATTGTGATTTCCAGCAAAAGATGTTTAAAGAGTGTGGGGGAGCACCTGTTGAAATTAACAGAAAAGTAAATGCCGTCAAATGAGTGACCACAGCAGGCAAATAAGCGACCACACCAGTATTCCCAATTAAGAGGATGACCGCCTGCTGGCGTAGGTTACAAACAGGATGAGCCTTGGCGCTTGCCAAGGTTAAAGTGCACCGGTAACTAGAACATGACATCCATGGTTCCGCTTGAGTGCCAGTTGGTTGGTACTTTAACGAAATATGATACGCCATAAGAAAGGTCATACCACGGTGAAACGTTACACAGACGTTAGCCGAAGTTTGTAAAGAAAACGATCATTGGTAATGTTTTGCTTGTGTGCATGCATTTAAATTTTCCCGCAATAACCATTTCTAAACCTGGCCATAAGAGCCTGCAGTTGAGTTCTTTTATTCCCCCTGGAAAACCTGGTAACGACTGGAACAGGAGCCCTCAAAGAAACAGGACGTGCAAGTGCTCTTTAATTTTCTGGATGTTTTTTTGTTTACTCCAGGTGAATTGCGCCACCAAATCAATGACTGTGACTGCACTCACGTTTTCACCGATGTTGAATTTGCCGAGGAAATCACGAAGGCAGCATCATCGTTGAAATTGAAGGTGAGAGGGCGTATTTTCATCTTCATGGAAGAGTGAAATGCAATATGTGGTGTCTAGGAGTGTAAGGGTCCGGCGCAAGTCCCGGCCGCTGCGGCCGCTACGAAATGTCTACCGTCAAAATTCTCTTCATGTGGGCACGTGTTTCGAAAAAAAAAACATTTCGGTCCTGACGGCTCATCCCGGGATGAGGTAACAGTAGTTGAAATAATGACCGTGAAGGTAATGATTAGCGCATGTCTTCACTATGCGCTGTGTATCACTTCGAGCTTTGTCTACCGGAACACACATGGCGCTAGGCGATTGTTGTGGTATAACATTTACCAATCTCACTGGCCTGAGTTTCCAATTTGTGCTAGAGGTGCCACCTCAGGCAGCTATAATCATCAGTAGTAGCCATGCCGTCATCTAGAACTTCAGTGTACAAAGCATTTTCGTCTTTTTATCTGAGCACATCATCTTTGAAAGAGTACCGTCTGCATGGAATGACGTCAGAATTTTGTTGCCAGGTACTGGCAAATTAACACAAAATATTCACGCAGCATGGTTTGCGGCAATGTAAAGATGGTAAATTTCATACCACAACAATCGCCTAGCGTCATGTGTGTTCCGGTAGACAACGCTCGAAGTGATACACAGCGCAGAGTGCACGTAACAATTTAGTTCACGGAGTTATCCCTCCTGACAAAGATGACACTGAAGATACTAAAGTAATGAAATGACTCTTGAGCCCCTCCTCCCGCGTCGAAATCATTCGCCGGAGTGAGTTTCATTCACTGGTGTGACGTAAGTAGCTCCTTATAATTTGCGCGCCAAGCTTGATACCCTAGCATTTCCAACAGTAGTGGTATTCCCGCCTTACTTAGTGTGACAGGAGTGTACACAATTTTACATTCCAAATTATTTGAGGACATTTGTTGGAGTTAGTTTCATGTGGTTGTGAAATAATGGGTAGGTGGACGCATCGTCGCCCAATCTCCGAGCACGAAGGCCTTGGGTATGCTATTCATTTAGGAACATACTGCAGGCCAAAGGCCCAAGCAGGAGGAGCGCAAGGTGGTAACACTATCAAAGATACAATATTGACAACAGCAAAAGCAGAAAGAACAAAAGGAAGTAGAAAACATTGATCGCCAGGCGCATCTAAACAGACACAGCTAAACATTTGCTTCCGATACACCAAGAGAGTTAAGGAAACTTTCGGCTGTATTGTTCTATTCAACAATTGCGTGAAAAAAATTGAAACAGATGGGAAGAAGCTAACAACAGGACTAAGAACACAGAATGAGAACGACGAGTACGGCGAGTAGCCAAGGGTTGGAAGACGGGACTGCAGTCTAAAGCAAGTTTCCGGAGGTAAAATAAATACAAGAATTTAAGGCGCACAAACTTTCTTCCAGACTTTCTTCGAGGATGTAGGCAGTCAGAGACGAGACGGACAGGGCAACATTACGTACAACCTGGACGAGATAATAAGGGTAGCAGAAAGATCCTGCACCAACCTGTATGCCAGCGACGTTGGACCAGTAAAACTACTGAGAGTACAAGCTCAGCTTGGGATGTCCCACTAGCAACTAAAGAGGAAGTAGGAAAAACTCTCAACATCTTGAAAATAGGAGAAGATTCAGGTGATGACGGCATAACCATGGATCTCTTCAAGGAGGGATGAGATATTACAATGGAAAAGCTTGTTGTAATATTTTAAGAATGCTTGAAGACTCATAAAGTGCCCATAGCATGGAAAAACGCCAACATTATTCTGATTCTTAAGAAGGGAGATCCCAAGGACTTAAAGAATTACAGCGCCATCAGCCTATTCTCAGTTGTTTACAAGCTCTTTAGAAAAGTTATAATTAGCCGCATAGCTGACAGCCTCGGTTCTCAACAACAAACAGAGGAGGCAAGGATTAGGAAAGGGTACGCAGCAATGGACTACATCCATGTCGTCAATCAACTGATAGAAAAATTCGGAGAGTACGTGAACCCCTTTAATGGAATTTAGAGATGATGAGAAAGCGTTTGATTTTGTGCTCACCCCAGCCGGGAAAGAAGCACTAGAAGACCAGGGAATAAAGGAGAGCTACATAATCTTTTTAGAAGACATATATAAGGAAAGTACAATGAGGATAACTCTCGACAAGAAAAGAAATACATTTCCGATGCGAAATTTAGTAAGACAGGGGATACCATAGCGTGAAAAGTATCCAGAACATGTCTGGACGGGGTATGTAGAAAGCTTGGTTGGGGAAATGCAAGAATAAGGATAAACGGGGAATACTTGAGCCATTTGAGGTTTGCGGACGACATATTGTAGCTAAGTGAGGCTGCAGAGCACAGGCAAACAATGCTTGAGGAATCGAATCAGAAATCACGGCCATGGGGCTGAAATAAATATGAATAAATCTGAAGTAATCAGGAATATGCATGCCAAAAACGTTCTTTTCAGCTTAGGAAATGAAACGCTAGAAGAACTTAACGATTTAGACGTCCTTGGACAGATGGTTAGTGCTGACCCGAAGCACAAGAGAAAAATCAAGTGCAGAATAGGTATTAATTGGGGGGCACTCGACAAGCACTCCCACATAATGAAAAATAAGCTACCTCTGTCCTTCAAAAGAGCAATCTACAACCAGTGTATACGGCCGGTGATTACACACGGCACTGAAACTTGGCACCTTACCGAACAACTGGACCGCAAACTTAGGTCGGCACAACGGGCCATGGAAAAAGTATGTTAGGAATAGCACTCAGGGACAGGAAACGAGCCACATAGATCAAGAATAAACTAGAATAGAAGATATAATTGTTGAAATAAAGAAAAAGAAATGGGCTCCGGGTATGAGGAGGCTGCCGTAAAAGCTCTCTCTTCAAGACAACTATACGCTCTCTCTCTCTCTCTCTCTCTCTCTCTCTCTCTCTCTCTCTCTCAAAATTAGGGTTCCGCGTGGTGTGACTGTACTGCAGGGGTTCATTCACTTACCCGCCTTCCAGAGGACGTTTCCGGGTCCGGTCGCGTTCAGGCAACGCTTGTTTATGTTTGAGATGCAGGCACGTGGAATTTTTGGCCATCCGCCACTCACTTCACTCTGCTTTTCTCCTTTCGGGACATACAATGCTTTTGCAGTAATACGGAGCCCTGATATTCAAGATAACGTGTTGCTGGGCGTGCTGGTTGAGGTCCACATACATACTGAGTGGCGCAAACACACAACACACAAGAAAGAAGACACGGACAGGCGCTAGCATAGTAGCGCCTGTCCGTGTCTTATGTCTTGAGTGTTGTGTATTTGCGCCACTCAGTATATTTGTAGCCCTGATATTGTTTACCGATGCATATTTCTGTTTGTGTTTTCACCTTGTTTTTCTCTGCGTGACCCTTGTGATACTTAAGTATCTTTCAATTGTCTAACGGTATTCCAGCCGTGCTATTGATGTTCTACGCTGCCAGCAAACTGCAGCTTTAAAGCGAAGCATTTTATTCCGCAGTGATGGCAGCCGCCCTTCACCAAAACGCTCTGCAGGAAAGCCAACTTTAAAAAACGTGTCGCACAAAATGATGATGACTATAATCGAAGGAGGTGCAAGGCTATAATACTCAAATAATTTCCGACTTGCACTTCAGCCCGCAAAAATGCGTGCAGTTTTGTTGGTGTAAGCTCCAGTTTCACAGTATAAAAAAACTACACGGACAATATATCCTCAAGACGCGCCTGGCGACGTTTTTTTTTTCAGCTGGGCTTACGTTTGCTCTGTACTGAGCAGCTATCTCCAATTATCCTTCAGAATTTCTTGCAAAAGCCTGCTTACACTTTACGAACGCAGGGATGGTTTGCCACGGGACCAGCAAAAGGCTTCATCGCCATCAATGACTTCGTGAACATAGATGAGGTGAAGTTCATGGAGGTTCCCATCGAAGACCCACGTAACTCCGTGCTTGCAATCTGCTACACCTCGGGTACAACGGGCCAGCCAAAGGGCGTCGTTGGTACACATTATGGTTTCGTGGCACACATTGCTACAACAGAGTAAGTGTGTGCTTCTGAAAGGCGACATTTCGAAGCTTGAATTTGGCTCTTATCATCATGGCCTAAAATTTGCGTACGCTCTATTTCTTACTGCGTTCCTTGCCTAAAAAGAATGTAAACTTGTTTTTGTTTATGGAATTCCAAGTTGTAGGAGTGAGACCAAGTGTGAATTGTAATGCACGTGGCGGGTTTCTTGCACTCTTACATCCCGGCTTTTCGCTGCTTGAAGTAAAAAACAGACCGAATGGAACGGAAATATGACTTCACTGGTGTCTTTCCTCTCGATGCTTTTGCGGCCGTTGTAAAAATTGGGAAATGTAGCTCGGGGTCAATCATAAACAGCGCCACAAATAAGGCGTGTCAGTTTTGAAGAATTGTTCGTGTAGTATTGCTAGGAAAACCATACAAATTTTTTTACGCGAACGCGGAGGGCTGTTATATCCAAAGCTGTAGGGTTTGACCAGCAGATCTGCACACACTGCTTATTAACACCCGGGAGTTCAAACAAAGTCACCTCATGCCCAGACGATGCCGACATGTCGAGTAAATGTATCTCTGTATTTCGTCACCTCCGCATATGGATCAAACAAAACCCCCGAGCTGCACTCAAATCGTCCAAGAAACAGTATGGTAATCACCGCCAAGCGTCTCAACTAGGTCACTGCCGATTGCAAACGTTCTCGTTTGCACCTTGGGGCTGCATTTTCGTACCCACTGGGGATGGACCAGTTGTGACGTTTTTCCCAAGAGTTGTGGTTGTTCCCAGTGCATCCCAGAAAATTTACAGGAACACCCATAAAGCACATCACAGTTATGAGCTTTTAAGTTCTCGACTTTTGAACTTTTGAAGCAAGCGGAATATTCAGTGGTTGGCCTGTCATTTGCGCTGCTTCATTATTTATTTATTTATTTCAATACATTAAAAGGCCACAGGGCATTACACAAGGGTATACATCACTGTAGTTAAAATAGTATCAGTGAAGCGGCATGCTTGGGGGAAAACTCTCGCTAATTCAAACCTGAAACACGTGCCACGGTTAATTTGAACAATATTGGCCGTCCGCACAGACTAGTTTTCGTTAAACTAGAAGCTGAAGAACAAAGTTCAATGAGTAACTAGAGCCCGCATCTTTCCAAACCAAAACCGCGTGCTTGATCCGCGTACACTGAAGCAGCTTGCATAAACCACGCGGCCTAGCTTTGCTCGCTTGCGGAGCACAGTCCCTTTCTTTGTCCCGCTGGCGCTGCCCTTTTTTAACACAAAAGATTTTATGCCGGGATACACCAAGGTCTCACTGACGTCATATCCTTCACGGAAATGGCATCGCCAGAAAAAGTTCCGTTGACGCGGTTGCGCCCGGATAAGAGCCTACAAACTCTCTCGCTGCAACGGGAGGTACGAAGCGCTGTGTCAAACGCGCTATGAACTTCTTTTTTTTCATTTATTGAACTCATGTGCAAGGAGGTCTGCCAACGCACCTTACATTCTTCCTTATGACCTTCATTGAGATGGCGCTGCCATCTAGGAAAGGCGAGGCGATGTAGTGCATCATGACGCTAATGAGCGCCGACAGTTGGTGCCTCAATGCCAGCACCTAAGTGTGCAGAAAACGTGCGTGAATTGAAGCATCCCAGCAGCGTAATCTGAGTCGCCATCTACTGCTTCCTGTGTGAAGGCCCCGTGTCAGAAAACTGTTGCTTTAAGCGCCACTGTAAGGCAAGGACACCGACGGCCGAATGTAGCGCTCGGGACTGCTTTGGTACTACGGGAGACACGCCAGTGGGAAGCGGAACGCGTTCAGGAATTCACGCTCCAAGGTACGAACTCTGCCTCTCGCTTTCCAGAAGCTTAGCTCGTCGCAACGTTACCGTCTGCCGTACACGCCACGGAGCAGGCCCGAAGTGGTCGCACCTCTACCGAAGCAACTCGGCATCATGACGTCGCTCGCGAACCACATCGCGAAGACATGCTCGCGAAGACATGCTCATTTCGCTGCTGCGGACCATGTGCACCAAACGATTCGCTGACAATCCGTTTGGTTTTGTTCGCATGGTCTGCGAGCGCCTGCGGTTTTGGTCGGATTTGCGCATTGCTTCGGCGCGTGTAATCCAGCGTTTAATGTTGATGCGTCTAACGGTGCCATACCAACGAAATACAAATAGTGATATGGAAGCTCATATCGATGCACAATCAACATTTAACGGCTCGTGTGAAGGCACATTTCACTTTCCTGTTGTACCGATTGCTATGAAAGAGGAATCATCCACATAATTTATTATGCCCCTGAAATTTGTTAGGAGGACCGATACCTGAGAATTGGCGGTGGAGGTTCGAATAGCAGAGGTAGTTTTTCATTTCCCGAGAGTTTGGTGTGACCAGGCTACTTTGGCGACATTAGCTTGTGATGTTATTGCACATTCATGTCTTGTGGCTACCTTGACAACGCTGTCGGTGACATAATCGTCGGTGAACAGAATTGTCGGCGGACAGAATCACCGGATCGCAAATGCAGAAGGAGAGAAAGCGAAGAAAAAAAAACGCTCGCTTCGTTTTTGGTTGCGCTATGCGAAGTACGTATACTTGTTAAGGGTAGCCTGCACCTTAGGCAACAAATTTGCATCAATCTAAACCTTTGACAACTCTTAATTTCCTTAACTTGAGGGCATATCGCAAGACTTTCTCTTTGGACTTTAGGTTGAGAACTTTGACTATAAATACTCATTTGTAACCAAGCTAGGCACCGTTTACCGACGTGACGGCCTTCGATGTCACCTTCTTGTACCTCAACGGGAGTGGAAAAGATTTCTTTGTACCTATTTGTTTTGATTCCTCGTTTTTCTCCTCGTCGATATCAGGAAGGCCGATGACTATTACGTTGTTTTTCCTCATGCTGATATTCATGTCCTTCACTGCATAAGCAAGTTCTTCAGTTACTTTTCTTATACTTGATTTTGCTTCAAGTACAGAGTCACCTACGTGTTCGCAATTACACTCAATTTGCGCAGTCTTTTTGAAGTCTCTCTCAATTTCATAAACCTGGATTATGCTGCTGGCCAGGGTAGCTGTTGTTTCGCCATGAAGTTCTTCCATGAAGACTGGAACATCGTCGGTCTTAGGACCGGCGTTTCGCTTCCACGTCGCCTGCGGAGAGTAGAAGTAGCGAAGGCGTATGCTTACCAGCAAAATACAGTAAAACCCATTTATAGCGAACTGCAACATGCACCGCGATTAGTTCGATATATCCAATAGTTCGATATAGCCGAACCCGCCTATAACGAGCTTATTGTTACGAGTTCGCAATCCGCGGGAGCCCCCCGCCCCCTCCCCAACTCCGCCATCCGCGTATGCAGAAACGAACACAGTACAGTAGCCATTACCAGACCAAAATAATCCATTTATTGCAAGTATAAAAGCTACTTTCCACCTTAACTGCCCACGTTCTAAAAAAAACGGTGATTTTTGTTCTCACTTTCGTTTTGGCGGCTTCAACTAGCATAGCATTCTCTACACGAAACATTGTTTGCACCAGTTCGAGTCCGTGTCCTCAAAAATCTAAGAAGCATTGGCAGAGCACATCGACTGCCGAAAGCGCTTCATTATAAGCGTCGGACGGATTTCACTGGCGACATCATCGGGAACGTTGGCGAACTCTTCCCACAGTTCACCGATGCTGCTGTCTTGGTCCGCATTCACCTACTGGGCGGGTTCCGTCGCGAGTCCCGCGCATCGGAAACAGTTACGGAAAGTATTGGGCGTCACGTCGCTCCGTGCGAGGCGCAATGTTTCAGTCGCGGCTCTTGCTCCGTGGTCGTGGCCAATCCACATCTCAATCGCCGCTCCGAGATCATGCATTTCGGCGGCCATTCTAGGCGCCCACAGTTCGATATATCGGATGTGAACTTCGTTATAAGGAATATGTTTCCCATGTATTTCCGTAACTGAATTATTTTTGTTCGATGTATAGCATAATTCGCTCTATCCGGGTTCGTTATAGCCGGGTTTGACTTAGAAGGTCTAGGGCTAACAGCGCTGAGCAGATTGTGTGCTCGCAGCAAAAGACAAATGACCCGATCCGGGCGCGGTACGCAGACACGTCCAACTCAAAGCACGCCTCTGGTTACAAAACACAACAAAGAGCTATTGGGAACCAGGCACCAACAGTATGCATGAGATACAGTTCAAAAACGAGGCAAGGCTTACCCACCACGACCAGAACCTGTACTTAGACATGAATGCGGGTGGCCGCGAATCCCAAGCAAGAGCTGTAGGAAGCTTTTTATGTACTGTCTCCTGGCGCTACTTTTGTTGCGACGTAGCGGGAGAAGAACGTTTTTGAATCATGAAGGCGGCACAAAGGATGAAGCACGGTGCCAATCTTTGGTGATGTTGATCGGACAGTTAGCAAGCGGCGGCACGGGGAAGGTATTTAGAGCAAAGAGAACCGAAACGTAGCCACGGAGGCCACGATTACTATTTACTACTAGTGCACACATAGTACTGTTTTACACTGAAGCGTATCTAACTCCGTGGATTGCCTTTCTGTTCTCATACCGCAGGGCCAGTACAACGTACGAGGGTGACGTGACGCTTGTATCAGCGCCCCTCATGTACATCGCCGGGTTCCTGTCTATCACGTTAGGGGTGCTGCTGGGACAGTTTGTGGTCATGATGTCGCCAAAAGCAGACGTGCACCGCTTCAGAGAGCTCATCACCAAGTACAAGGTAACAGGCTCCACTAAGCACAATATTGGAGTGAGGTGTAGCAGTGTAATGTAGGGCCTCTGTGTCTGAGATTATCCTTGGTAGCACTTTCCTGGTTGAAATCGGCCGTTTCCTTGATAAACTTAAGGGTACCATGTCTTCAGCGTACATTTCCAAAGCCATATTGTGCCTGATTCTGTTCTCTATAGCAAAATCCTGATGCAATGCACCCCTGGAATATAAAACTGCACCTTTATCACAGTCCTGTTGATTCTCTCACTGGCATCACATATTTTCAGATGATACGTGGCAGATGAGGTTGTATAAAAGAACACATACCAAGAAGAAACACGCTGTTACCCCTGGGTACATGTCTCTGTTTTAGTTCACTACCTTATCAGCAAATTGCCCACCACTTCACTGTCGTTGGCATTAGCAGCATTGTCGAATTTCGCACGAGGGCCCGCTGGAGTCTTTTTGCAGGTAGTTCCGATGTGGCACGCTGTTTTGAATGAAATAAAATTACAGAAGCCTCGTTAGGTTGGGTAAGATTTTATTTGGTTAGGTTTAAATTAGTTTTAGATTGGGTTTAGTATAGGGTACGTTTGATTTATGTTTGCTTAGGCTACGTCTGGTTGAAACAGTCTTTCTAGGTAGATAACGCGATGGAACAACCTGCAAACCGACTTCATTAGTCGCAACACCCGAAGGAACCATCAAGCGCTCTTCCTGCGACCTCATCCTAATCATTTACCACACACTTCTTGTCTCTAACTTGTACGACTCACAGACAAAGGTATGAAGGCTAGGTTCATGGGCCTTCGGGAAAGTCTGCTTGCAGGCCGTGCCGTGGCATCACCTACCTAAAAAGGCTGTTTCAGCGTAACGACCCCTAACCAGAGGAAACTCAAACCCAAGCTAGGCTAGCCTAACCCAATCTAACAGAAACGTAAACTCAACCTAATCTCATCTGAACCAACCTTCCGCAAGCGCGAGATTCATACGGACCCTGAGATTACCCGTAATAGTGTAATAATTCCCGTAAAAGTGGAGCACACTGATCTTAAGCCACACATCAGACAACAGCTTCGCAAAACATAGCAAACAGCCTGGAGTCAACAGACACCAATCTACATGAAATAAAACCACACTTGCGACGATTTTGCACTGAATGCGCCACACGTACACGGAAGTCGTCTTAGCCAGATTACCACTAGACCACACGCAAGAAAAACATTCGCATGTGCTCACAGGCTCTTGAAGACCCCTCTATAGAAGTTGTAGAGATGGCCTAACCGCAATCCAGATCGTAATTCAGTGCATGGAACCCGACACAACATGGCGGAAATACTTTCCACAACTGTACAGACAACACATAGTACTATACCCATCACACTTCTGAGGAGTCGAGCCCATAATCTATAGTATCGCTCCTTAAATTTTGAACCAATGTAACAGATGTAACATAACTGTCCTGATGTTATACACATGTTATCTTATCAATAAAACGTTCAATTTTATTTCATCATTCAGCGGTTATACTTAACACCCGAGTGATATAATCGTCTTGTACAGCGCTTCAAACAAAAACGGCGCTTAAGACGGCACAGAAAGAAGGAGACTACACACACACAATCCTGTTTGAAGTATGATCCAACGAGCCAAACACTTCCGTTGTACAGCGCTCTTTGCCGATCACCTACTTTGTGCCATGAAACGTAAAACCATCATCATCGTCGTCATCACATCAGACAGAACCTAACTAGAATACAATAAATAACAAGCTAACCCTGCGGATGATGATGTGACGGCTGGCTAGTTTGACGGACGTCGATAGATTGACTGTAGGATTTAAGTCAACGAAGCTAACCCTGGGGTATGGGGAACGCGTAATGGAGGGTTAGTGATTAATTTTACCGTATGGGGATTTATCATAAAAGCAGACACCGCGACCGGTATCGAACTCGCGTCCTTGAGCTCAGCACCCAACACCTTGGCCACTCAACCACCGCGGCGGGTAGTGTCACGGCTGTCACTGACGCGAGAAAAGGTGGTACCCGGTGTTTTTTCTGTGGTGTGGGAAGTGCCACGGGTGAGGTGGGTTGTGATCGCAAGGACTTGCAATGGCTGCGCGCAGTCATCAGTTCGAAGGAGATTGACTGGTGCTAGGCAAGGGGGGTGCATTGTGGTGCTTCCCTGTGCACCCTTTGTAACGTAAAGTGCGTGCGTCATGCCCAGCTAATGCAGGCGAAGTTTTCATTCATCGCTGATACTTATTCTGGCTCGAAATACAAGCTTAGCCAATGTTTTGTGTTTTCAGGGCTAGTATTATTTAGCGAGGTTTCATAGGATACGATAGGTGAATTACTAACGTTAGTGATTAACCATAAATTCACACTGTTTGCAGACTTCACACACTTCCTCCAATTTGTAACGGAGAGCTACCGAGGAAATAAATCAGGTGTGAGATTTAGCACTGGTTCAGAGTAGGTTTATTTGGTAGGCGAAACATGGACAAGAAAAAAAAATTGATATCGCCCTGAAATGCAGCCGTGCAGCTACAAAGGAAAGCTGTACAGCAGCTTCCTGAGAAACTTCGCCGTTGAAAAGCGTGTCCTGGCCAAGGGTTCAATACCGGGAACACAGCCTATCTCTGCCAATCCCCCTACCTACCCATCTAACTAGGAAGCTAGACGTTTGTAGAGCGGGAGTGACTTTGTAAAGGGAAGCTACCTTTAGTACTAAAGAGTACGTTATACCAGAGTCCTTCAATTCTTTACTGGTCGCGAAACTGCTCCGTAACTCCATGGGAGAGCTTCATATGCTGCGTTTGGCCGCCGCGCGGTGGCGCCACCATCTCACTGAGGTCACTCCTCGGGCGGCGTTGCCCTGGCTCGAACGGCGGAGACGCGGCGAGTTGTGTTTGTTTTGTGCCCGAAAAAAAAAATGTAGCGTGCATCTCGTGCTGTTGTGACGCGACTTAAGTAGTGCAATGACGATGCCGAACACGTATTGCGTCCCGGGATGTCGTTCCTTGTACAACGATACAACAGAAAGTGCTTTCTTGTTCTGTTATCCGAGCGACGGGGAGCTGCGTGAGAAATGGAGGCGCGCCATTCTAAGGCAAGAAACGGGAGATTTCAGCTTCGATTATATGTGTCTGGCAGTGTTTGGGAATGCACTGTGTGTGAGTGAAAAAAAGCAATGTACCCTGGACCTAGAATTGTACAAGGCTAACTTAAAGATGGATTTTCGTCAGATCAGTCAGGTAGTAGCGGTGCTTCATTACCTGTTTGAAAACTTGTAGTACCTTGCGCACAGGCTCGCATGTAAAAAACGCTTTGGGACGTCCTTGTGCTTTTACTTTTCATATTTCCGCGAATTATCCCTTAGGGTCCGTTTTGCTTGTTTTGTAACCGCGCGTGGCCGCTTCCTGTTTTCTTATCTGGCGTTTCAACCGTGGAGCGCCTGTTTGCTTTTTTTATCGTGCGTCCCGTCGGACAATATTGTTTGATATAGAAAGGGTGTCACCTTGTCGTTAACTTCATTTTTGGTTTCTTCGACAATGTTCTCGATCCTATTTCTATAGATCTGAAATAAATAACGTTCTGAGAGTGATGCATGCAGAGCAAACGCAGCGCAACTCACTTTATCGACGTTCATCTGTGCACGTCACACTGCGGACTGCTCCTTCGACGTTTGTGTTTCATTCTAGTCTTTCGTAGAGCAGGAGGTCGCTTTAATAAACTTCGTTCAGGAAATGTTTGCGTCCTGCTTGGCTACGTGGCAATATTCTATTTCCTCCGTGTGCTGCACATCGCAGCGCAAAAAAATAATTTTTTTACGCTGAACCACGCTCTTATGTCTCCCTTCATAATACTGAATTTTTTTGTTGCGTGTGATAAAATCAGTCTTATTGTTCTTTTTTCGCTGCCTTTTTTTGCAAGGATTGCAAAGCGTGGAAGAGGAAAAACACACGGTGTAACATATATCTATTCGTGCTTTGATCCTTCGCGTTTTCGCAGCGTTTTTAGATGTTATTACGTATGCACCCACTCATCGAAACGACAACACTATTGGGCTATCTCTTTTAGCGTTATGTGCATTCTAGAGCAATCCACGCATTCAATAAGCGTAGTCTGAACGACCTGTACTTCTTTATTTATTTATTCATTTACCCTCAGGGCCGGAAGGCATCACAGAGGGGAGTGGTTACAATCTACAATACAAACACAATAAAAAAGCAGTCAGTTACAATACAAACGCAAATAAAGCAATCAGTTTGTTATATAAAGATACCTTCAGTTCAAGTAAATAAACAATGCAGGTAAATAACAAAAGCAGTCGGGTATAATACAAACGCCAATGAAGCAATCAGTTTGTTACGTAAAGATTAATTCACCTTATTATACAATGTTAGGAAGGGAATCGTGAAAAAATGGTTATCAGTAAGCGATACAACTTCTGCAGGAAGGTGGTTCCAGTCCCGTGATATACGGGGTATAAATGATTGCGCGAACATTCTCGTAAGACATCAATTGAGACCTATTCTGTGAGCGTGATCAATGCGATGGGAAAGGTATGACGGAGAGGGAATTATTTTTGGCGTAGCTGATTATGATGGTATAGTTTGTGAAATAAGCTGAGGCGAGAAATTTTACGACGAGTCTGTAGTAACGGCAGGACAAGACTGGACTTCATTGTAGTTATGCTGGCTGTACGGTTATAATTGGAAAGAATGAAGCGTGCAGAGGTATTCTGGACCATTTCAAGACGGTAGGTTAGTTTATCGTGACTGGGGTCCCATACTGATGAAGCATATTCTAATTTAGAGCGCACTAATGTTTTATACAGTAGTAGTTTTAATGAAAATGGTGCGTTATGGAAGTTCTTACGCAAGTAGCCCAGCATTCTGTTAGCGTTATTAGCAACATATTCCACTTGAGCATCCCACGCTAGGTTAAAAGTAATATGGACACCTAAGTATTTGTAAGAGTCAACGGATTGGAAGCATACGTTATTGAGGTAGTAGGAACATCGAGTTACGTTAATCCTAGAAACATGCATGACTTTACATTTATTTGTATTCAGTTCCATTATCCAGGTATTACACCAGTTAGTAATACAGAGAGATCAGATTGAAGTATTCGACTATCATTTTCACTGGTTATTTCCCAAAATATAACACAGTCATCTGCGAAAAGGTGTAAATTAGAAGTCACGGCATTATGAAGGTTGTTAATATAGATAAGAAATAAAAGTGGACCAATGACGGATCCTTGGGGTACACCAGAATCAACATTACTTAGTTGGGAGTTATGGCCGTTAGCTGAAACAAATTGGGTACGATTAGTTATAAAATACTCAATCCATCTAAGGACATTCCGATCTATGTATAGTTTTCCTAGTTTATGGAGTAGTAGTTTATGTTATACCTTATATAATGGTTTTGAAAAATCCAGAAAAATACAGTCGGCGTGTGATGAGCGATCTAGGATTTGATGCAGCTTATGAGTTAGCAGTGCAAGTTGAGTTTCACATGAGTATGATTTGCGAAATCCATGTTATGCCGATGTGAAAAATGAGTTTGATTCTAGGAATTTTACGAAGTCGATGTAAATGACGTGTTCTAAAAGCTTGCAACAAGTACTCGTAAGAAAAATAGGACGGTAGTTAGCTGGATTAGATTTGTTCCCTGATTTGTAAACTGGAACCATGTTTTAGATTTTCCAGGATGTGGGAAGACTGGACGTATCTAATGATTGTTGAAACATTTTTGTTAGTAGGATGGCGCTGTAGGTGGACGTGTTTTTTAGTAATTCTGTGGTGATGTTGTCATAACCAGGAGAGGAATGATTACAAAGATCACTAATTAATTGATATATACCAGCTATGTCGAAAGATATTTGAGGTATGATGGTGTAGTCATAGTGATTTGTCACAGGAAGGTAGTTGTGTTTGCATCCGTAAAAATGTTAACAAATACCTCTCAAAATAGTAGCACTTTGATCTTCAGGGATCGGGTTATTTGACGGGTCAACCAAGCTAATTTTGTCAGAATATTACGGATTAATACTTCGCCAGAACTGTCTAGGGTTGTTTTTTAGCATGGCTGGTAGTGTATTGGTTAAAAAGTACAATTTGGCATCTTGGTTTCTTTCAGTTTTTTTTATTGTATTGTCGATGGGCACGCAGCAGCCCGTGACTACGGAGATATCGTATGTGTGGTATTTACAACTTTTGCTTTAAGAAAAGAAGCAGTAGAGATTTAAAAATCCGTAAATATGACGGCGCAGCACTTGTGCCAGATTACGCAGAAGCCGTTGCCGTTCTCGGCCGAAGTCTACGGTAATTTACTTGGAAAAATAAAACCCCATTGAAGGCAGTACTATTCACAATGAATGGGCTATTCATCGCTAACTATTACGAAAAAAAGCACACTTAATCAGCGAGCACACACCAAAAGCAACGAGCGTTTGCACTCCAAGAGCTGGCCAATATGCCACACGCGCCGCGGCTGGATGCCGTTCGTGCGGCGGTGGTGCCTGTAGTGGCGCCCGCGGTCCCTACATGAAACGAGCGCCGAAGTTTCCTGACCAGTGAAGCATTGGAGGACTCTGGTTATAATTAAGGTTGTTCGTTGACGGGTTTTATATTTTAACATGAAAGTGTTTTATTCCGCGATACCCCAAGATTTCACTGACGTCATATCCGTCACGGAAGTGACGCCAGTACACCTTTGCCGAAGCAACCCACCAGCAGGACGTCGCTCGCTAAGCACACCCACAAGACAGCCGCCGACCCGCAAATCATGCTCGGCAACAGATTTCGCTGCACATTTCACTTTCCTGTTTTACTGATTCCTATGACAGACGAATCAACCACAGTTTTTTTTACACAACTGGCACTGCTAGGATGTGGTGTCACCTCCACATTTCGCAGCCATAACAAGCTACAGCACCCGCGAGAAGAAATTGCATGAACTGTTAGGCAGGCCTGTCGGCGAAAAGAGAACCCGAAACACGCGTACAGACATCTACGGAGCGCTATGTCTCGTACATTCCTGACGCACTTGCCATGTCTCTCCAGATGGCGGACTTTGATGTGGTCCCACACGTCCTAAAGGGTACTGCAGGTGATGCTTTCAAACTTTTTGTATAGAAGGATTGAATCTACTGTGAACACTATCCTAACAGAACACTGGAGAGTTGGACAGGCGGAAGCACGCCGTATCGCCCCACAGTTTACCTGACAACCCAACAAGGCTGCAACCTCATATTGCGACGACACTGCTGCTCTGAGCCGTCCCGCAGCCTTAAGGTCCGCCGCCTCTGGACGTGCTAATTCTCCGGTTACCCTGTCGGAACCAGCTCCCGTCTGCACAGCACCTTCGACATCACTCATTCAAGCGGTTGTCCGCCGAGATCATGCAAACGATGTCATCCCAACCATTAGCTCCATGGCTCATCAGAGCACCCTCCAAGAATACCCTACCACGATCGATCGGTGCAACTTTGCCCACTGCCGATTTGATACAAGCTATCACGGAGAGCAGCCAAACCCTTACAAGGGCCAATCCACTTCTACTGCTGTCGATTTGTCATGTCATCCGGCATTGCCGCAGCGCTTAACGTGCACACTGTGTGACGTCACCTGGGTACCACGTTGACAGGCCTTGTCGCTTTTGGCCGCGCCATCAGCAATGTGTGGGTGGCGACGCCCAGCTTCTCTATTTAGCCGGCGCTCTCTGTCACCCAAACGACGTAAGTTCCTTTCTCGTACACCTAAATGCCTTTGTCTCTATCGACAAGGGTGCCCTGTTAAGTCGGAAAACGGAATAATGCAGCTCAAAGAGCTGACGCGTTATTAAAAACCCTGACCACAAATACTGTACTGAATTTCATCACTGAACGCAATTTACTTAACGTACTTATCAAAGGGTTGCGCTGCGCACCCCTATCGCAACCGGTGCCGAGACCTCCATCATGAGATTCAGCCTTCGCCGTCGTCTCGGCCAAGTCCTTATGACGGCCATGCCAAGTGGCCTGCGAGTCGCCGACGACAGCCCGTCTTTAGTTGCCTTAATTTTCCTTAATCTGTGACCTCGATTTATGGTGCTGGAATATCGTATCTATGATCTAATTGTGGCCTTGATACTGAGTCAGCAGGTGCCACTATGATCAATTGTTTCATAGGACGCCTTGCTTTTATGTTCTGCTGAAGATCATTTTGCTCCGCTTTCCGTCAGAGAACATGTTCTTTTGCCACCACATCCGCCTACCCTGCATCTAGTTATAATGTAGCTATTTTATTTGAGACGGTGCCTGCTTCGTCTCAATTTTTGTGGGGCAAATGTTCTTCAAAATATCACACTCCCTCACGCCGTCTTAACTATTCCCAAGAACTATAGACGAGCCTCCCTCTTCTAAACTCTGGTTGCTGCCATCAAGACACTCCTAAAGGAATGGCGCTTCCAACGCTGTGCCATTTGGAAGCCCATAGTGGATCTGCCATAGAGAGACCGTGCCGCCCCAATTCACCAACGCCGCAAAATGATCTCTACACACTCCTGAGATCTCGGACATGATTGTGCGCTATATTTAAGGGTGGATGCCGATGCTCCGCGCCGTCTTTTGACATCCTATATAGGCATTTTTGATTTACGCAGCTGCCCGCTGGGTAGAAAATCCGCTATGGCACAACGCATAAACACACATTGGTGACGCAACACCTGTGCACAGACGTCCCTACCGCGTGCCGCATGCTGTATGCCATGTAATTCAGCAAGAGGTGGACGTAATGTTCAGTAAAGAAATTGTCCATATAAGGCACAATTTCGCACGTTGGGCTTCTGTGCAAATTACAGACAGTTTAACAAGATTGCGGAGAAGCCTTTGCGCATGATCGACGCCCGGACTCCCTGCTTGGTGCCCAGAATTTTTCATAGATCGACCTGCGGTAGGACTACTGGCTTAGTGCTGAAGATGAACGAGACTGCAAAGGAATGGCATTCGGGACTCCCTCGGCGTTACTTGTTCCGGGCATAGGCCGGCAAAACAGAAGGACCTTAGTCAAGCTTAATCATAATTTTTTAGATGCGTAGCATCTCTTGCTCTCGGCTGTGTCGCCCGTCGTCCGTCCATTCGCACCTCTCCCCCTCCACTATAAAAAAGAAATAATAGTTGTCGGCGCCCGGTTTCGATCCCACGACTCCCTGGCTGCAACGGCAGGTACGTGACGCACTTCCCACTGCGCTAAGAAACCGAGACAGGAGCAAGTGCTACGAACGCGCCTTATGTCCTTGACTCATTCAAACTACGTCAAGAAGCTACTGATACAACGAAGGCACGTGAAGCTGAACGTCACCGGAAACGACGAACTGAAAACTTTACAGGAGAATGTAGAATTTCCCGTGAAAAAGCTGTGGCGGGAAGCGCCACGCGCCTTGCACCTCAACCAGAGAAGAGGACGAAGAAGGCGGGCAGCGGAGTAGGAGCGTGAGCACGCAATAAATAAAGACGAGAACCAGGAGGTGTTCGATCAGGTAATGCCGGTTTCGGTCTCTTCGCTGTCTCCACGTTTCTCTGTCTCTACATGGGGGTTCACACTACGTTCCAATTCGTGCTCCGATAAATGAGACAACATAACGGCAACACAATGAAACCTACACAGAACCCCTATGATGCTTCGCATCCTCCTCATGGTTCCCCGAGGGAAGATGGTGTAATTTCTTTCCCTTCATGCTGTACTTCGGTGGCATATAGTGCGTGCCAACGCGGCCCACTTTGGGAGAGATGTGAAAACGTGCAGTCAAAGCGATCCGGGCCTGCCGGTCGTGGAGAACGTTCAGCCGCAAGTTCAGGAATTCATGTGAGGGGTTACAGCCATGTCTCCGACGAAAAAGAGAGGGGGCGCCAGCTCTGCCGTTTCCTTTTTCTTCAGCCTTGCACCTCTAGTGCAAGTTTTGCCAATTTTTTAACTGATAATTACATCTTGGAAGTCGTACCATAGGACACAGTGGCGACCTTGAATTCACATCACTTATGTTAGGCTGGTTTTAAGGGAATAAATGACGGTTTTACAAAGTGCCTACAGATCCAGTAGGTGAGGGTCCCTGCGTGAATGATTTCCATGGTCGTTAGATTGTGGGCTAAAATTTCTGTAGAAGACGAAAGTTCAAAGAGCTTCAGTAACATGGTGGAACGTGGTAGGTGTACAGGTATTACTACAGAAGTAACGTGGAGAGCGGTTGGGAGAGTACCCCGTTGAAATGGTTTCTGGAACGCACGCTTCGTTGATGACTGATACATTGATAAATATTTCACCAGGCCGACAAAGCGGGGGTATGGCTCCGAGGGGAGTGTCACTACACGGTTAGGGGAGGTGAGATTCGTGAACCCACCATGCGACACTCAAACGTATGAGTGAAAGAGTGAGAGAAAATTTTGGTCGAACACTAAGAAAATGATCTTTTCGCTCCCGCCCAAGCACCAAAAGCGCTGATGTCTAATTTCTAGCCTTTTACCCGTATATATCAAATGCGACAATCCCGGGATTGTCTCGAAGACAAAGCCTGAAAGTGCGCTTCTGCACTCAACACTTTACCGGATTAGCCGGCTGTAGCAGCATGAGTGTGCCCCGCGAATGCCTCGAGTCACCCTCTCAAGAGAAACAGTTTTCCACCTCAGGCCAGGGGAATTTCCCCGTTGAAGGCAAGAAAATTTTTCACGTTCCGAGATATTTATAGGCGTGAGCCATTATTTAATGTTTGTAGCACCTGCATTTGTGCGAGAGGTAAGAAGTTTTCAGCCTCACACCAGCCCACTTTCGCTTGTGCAGCTTCTAGTCGAGCAAAGTCCGCTGTACGATCCCAAACTGGGCGGGTACGCATAACTTCTTCACTCAGCTATACGAATTTCTATGCACGTGGGTTTTTCAAGGCCTTGCTTGACTTCGGAAACATACGATGAATATATGTGCCTTGTTTATCTGCAAACACTGCACGCCAATATAATATCCACGTGTGTTTCATATTTGGCTGCTGGCACGCGCGATTGGCGGCGTATCGTGGACCATTCGTTTCCGCAATTTACGCTCTTTTCTTGCGACCCCCTCGCTATTTCTCGTTTCTTTCCGCACGTTTTTCGTAATAGCTTGCTATTTGAAAGTGCGCGTCATCATGAATGGATGATTTTTAATTATTTCTAGACGAACTCTATGCCCCAATTCCTAAAATCGTCGCTTAACCACGTTGTAGGCTCTTCTGCATTTTTTTGCGGGAGTGTAAGTCTTGTTTTGCAATAGAAAAGCGACAGAGTTTGAAGCACTTATGGATGCCTCGGGGTGCAATAATTGCTAACGGTCAATGTGTTTTCCGACTTTCCTATTCAACAAGAGCGACAGCAAGGACACAAGGCGCTAAAATGCGCACAGGAGTTATCGAAAGTATCTTTGAAAGAACGGAAAGATATATCTGTGTTCGACCATGCTTAAAATAAAAAAGAAATCCGACAGCAGAAATGGCAACGACAGCGTCGAGCTGGCTGCGGAATAGCAGCCATGGGAATGGTTATTGATTGTTTTCACCATAGAAAGTTTTTTGGTATAGTGTCCACGCAAAAATGCTTGATTAGACTGTGCAATTCATGATGCCTTCTTTTGTTAGCCTCCGACATGATTGTAATAACAGACGCTTAACTTCGAATCAACGGAGCGCAGTAGTCTGGTATAAACGAGATGCCTTCTTTTAAAACAGCCTTAAGTGCGCACCCGTATCTGCTGTGCTTGAAACTGGGTCCGGAGGTGCCACTGTGATCAATTGCAAAAGGTGCGCTGTGTGACACAATGACGTAAGACGAAGGAGAACAAAAAAATCAGACCAGGTGAAGCGCAAACTATTGCTCGTTGTCATAAGTGGACGGGTTTTACATAAATATAATAAATGAAACACAAAGAATTGGCTAGGTATGAGGAACTGCGCTGCAGATGTTGCCAGTGACTGCAGAAGGCGATAGTCTTCTGTTGTGTCTGCCGCGTAAATACTTCTTTTTCCTTCTCCTCCAACCTCACACGGTCTTTCCACGCCATCTGGCTCTTCTCGGGTTAAAGACAGTGAAAGTTTCCTGAAGTAAATTTAATGTTACCTTGTTTCATTGCCCCGCGCCCTCTACGGAAAAAAATTTTACTGTGACCATTCTTGCAATGAAGCACCGAGAAGCCCCCGCGAGCGCTCTTTGTATTTTTGGGACAAAACAATTTTTACAAAGCGTGTTTTTTATTTTTCTCTCGCTGAAATTCGCCAGACATGTATTTTTAGTTAAAAGGACGCGGAAAATTTCACTTACGTATTGTCGTTTTTCCAGACAATATGCCTCTTTTTTTGCTTAGCAATGTTGGGAAGTATGAACATTGCCACCCTAATTTGTAGGCAGGAAAAGTTATGCCTATATAAACGTCTTGTTCAAGAATGTTTTAAACTTGTTGCCGTGCTTCTAAATACAAAAATGCAGACAGACCAAAATTTTCGCATTCAATTAGCCCTAGAAAGACTATCGTCGTTGAAAATCTTAGTGATAAGACATATATGCCACATAATAACAGTGCTAGAAAGTTATTTCACGCGCCTAAATATGGATTAAGCAAATGCTAATGCCGTCTCCCTCCACACTTACGCCATTGTGAGTGCTTCAAATATTTCACGCATAAGCTTGTCTTGGAAGCGGAATAAGATTGCAGTATTACAAAATTCTTTGCGACAACCGCAATATATGGCATGCATTGCTGAATTTAAAAACTTCAGCGGATGTCTTAAAACGTCTTGTTTTGAATAATATTTTTTCTGCGTGTTTTGTGTGTCATAATCACACGTAATCTCTCATTTTATGGTAATGAATAGTTGATAGGTTGCGTTTCCCCTCGTCGCTTCTTCTTCTTGAGCGTCGTACGTCTTTGTGTCAAACACCATGGCTACACATTCAAAGGGAGCCTGCGACACTTTCGATAAATGCTTTCACTCTTTCCTTCGCGTCTCGAAGCACTGCAAAAGGTACAGTTATTGCCAGCACGTAGCGGCAGTGCGTGATTTGCTCTTCGCAGCAGCTACACCTTCCGCTTCCGCTTTGCTGTTGTGGCTTTCTTTTTAAAGTTGCTATCCAAAAGCATTCATTCCTGCAACTGAAGGAAAGCCAGCCAACAGCCACTACATAGCCTCAGTGCCGTAAATGGTGCCGTCGAGGAACGTCAAGACCGGGAAAGATAGGAAAATCTTTTGAGCGAGATTCCTAGTTTTCTGATTGGCATGGGGCAGGAACGTTTGGCTGAGGTACTGTGCGAACCCCAATTCTAAGTACTGCGTGTGTTGGGTAACTACGTTCTGCTAGCATTAATGATTTCAAAAAAGTAGAAATAAGTTTTGCAGGGTCCCTTTAAAGATGTTCAGAAACGAAATAGCCCACTTCCGACCTTTGAAGATGACTTTCGCTTATATTTGGCATGTTTAGTTTCTTGTGGCTGCGACAACACGCACTACTAATGCTATGTTACTTCCATCTAACTTTCATGGTAGGTGACGACAGTGGAGTTGCTACCAACGAGGCTAATGTCGCTGGCGACTGAGATGCTTCGCCTCGGGATCCGTCTACCAAGCATACGGGAGGTGGCAGTTGGTGGAGACGCGCTCTCCGAGGCCGCCTACTTAACGATCCTCTCTGCTTTCGACGGTGTGCAGCGTCGCGTAAACGGGTACGCCATGACCGAAGCCCTGGGCGTCGTTTGTGTGTCGTATGTCCATGGCACGAGGAGAATGGACATCGGATTTCCTGTTGCTTCGGCACAGGTCAAGGTATACGCAACGAAAATATTCTCGAAACTGATCCGATGAACTACGCTGTTGTTGTTGTTTATTGTTTATTGACAAAACAATGTTCAATAGCGGTCTTTCTTGGGGCCAAGGCCAGAGAAGGCACTGAAAGCCACCTGACTGGGCCTTTGACCTTAGACAGTACACACAGCAGACAACACGAGCGCGAGATACTTCAAACCACATTGCAAAATCTCGAAGGCTCAAAAAACACTATATCAAACATTAAATTGAATAAAATATCAAATCTTCAAACGTATAGCACATTATCAAGCGCATACCATAAACACACATTAAGAGTATATTTCTGTCATAGAGAAAAGAACGCAGTCAATATTTCCGTTATTTTTCTGTCCGTGCGGTAATTTGGTAGACTGCACGCAGAAAGAGGAATGCTGAGCTTGCAAACGGTGCAAACAATGTTGCGTTTTTGCTATTGGTTGATTGTTGGAACCAGAAGCTAGGAGTAAACACGAGATGGTAATTCGCGCGATGGCGTATAACAAGTAACCTTAGTTTTACTCTGGGACGTTGCATATGTGCACGCTGGTATATCAAGCAACTATTATACAAAAATTGAGCACTGGCCCCGCGCATGGCTGACAAGCCTTTGCAACGAGAATTTTATTGAACCTCCATCTAATATCGGCAGCGAACGAGGACGCGAACAAGCTAGCAAACAAGCCGTATTTGTAGCACGTGGAACAAAGATTCCAATCATTCATGGCCAATCTCCCGGTTTGGGTTACCTTGATAAGAGTCTAAGCATCCAATGAGGTGTCAGCAATTGCCCTACTCTCGCCAGATGCCGTGAACAGATCACTCTTCTGCGTCACATTCTGTCATTCTACTTTTTGCTTCTATTTATGGAAATTGCAGGCTTCAGGTCAGTCGCGAAACCACTTTGTTCACTTTGTGCGAGTCTGGGACACAAGCACAATTTTTCGGGCTTTTTCCTGTAGTGTTACGTATGAATCTTTTCGGTGTTAATATTGAGGGCTATCGTTTTTAGCGCACCTTTTTAGGGACACGTGTCAGGCAACGTGAAGCTTTAAAATGAACCGTAACCTTAAATAGTCGTTCATCTCGTTTAGGCAGTACAATTTCATAACGAGAGGCAGATGAAAAATATTGCTATCGTGTATACAGGTTAAATTTTTTTTATTCCGACACGTTACTTGCAGGATGTCGGTATGAACGTCCAGGAAAGAGGCTCTCATATTGTGTGTTTTAACTCTGCATGAGTGATTTTATTCGTAATTGTTGGGAAGTTCTAAGCAAAAGGCTCACAATTTCAACAGTCTTACATGTTTAATGATATTCGCTGGTTGGCTATAATAAAATCTACTTTCATAAAAGTGTAACGTTTTATGAATCTGAATATCTTGATTGACATTCTGCTTAGACGTCTGTCAACTACGCGTTGTCCCACGTTATGAAACAGATATATATCCAGGAAGAGTAGCTGCAGGCAAGCCAATAAAAACCATATATTTTAAGGTTACATGCGTTATCCTCAAACTGCGCAATAAATAACTAGATCACATAAAAAACGACAGGGCCACTGGGGAGGGCTAAGCTTCGTTAGGGGACAGACGAAATTGAGACTTGTCTCTTCTACAACGCCGATAATCAATCACTCACGTTTTATGGAATGCGTAGCCACATCTTTTCTGCGCATGAAAAAAAAAGAGATGAAATAGCTGATTGGGCAGTGTCAGTGGTTACAGCTAAATATCCCGCTCCAAACACATTCACGACAACTTGCCGTCGTCAAAACTACATTCTAAATTGCGGCTGTATCTCCTGTGACTGTAATTCTTTTTTGCACATTTGCACTCCTATGAGTTGTGGGAAATTTCGCACCCTATTATCTGTTTTATAAAGTTTAGTAAATTCGTCAAAGAAAACCACTTTGAAACCTAAGCCCTGGCCTCTTGCGTTTGTTTGCGTTCGCGGTCATTGTTACTTTTAATACTTTTGTGCATGTCAGCCTTATTACCATCCCTATAGGACATTTTTCTCTTCGTCCTTCTTGTTTGCTCTTTTGTGTTCTTGTTCTCCTTCGGAATTTCTGCGCGTACCAGCAAAGTGGTATAATTATTTGCTTGCTCTTTTAGTCCCTTTTTCTAACAGCTACATATGTGATATCTGAAAAACACGCTTTAGTACTTTTGTAGCTAGCATCGCGCCGAGATGGCGGGGTTCGTAATAAAACACGAACAGAATATCGCGTTTTCGAAAATGTAGCTTAGCCAATGTTTGGCAGCATAGCGCTTTCTTTGTAGTGACTAGAAACGGGGCTTCTCCGCTAAAATATCGCGCTTGCAGGTTGTCGACGAAAAGACCCGGAAGCGCCTTGGTGCTAATCAGACGGGTGAAATATGCTTTCGCACATCTACCATGATGAAGGAATACTACAAGAAGCCGAAGGAGACGGCCGATCTATTTGACGAAGAAGGCTGGTGCAAGTCAGGTAAAAAACCCAAATTTATATTCTTGGTACGGGGTAGAAATGAACTATTTGGTCTATATACATGACAAATTGATATACAAATAATTGCAACTTTTTGAGAACAGTCTGCAGCCAAGGAATGTGATGCCGCTCCTGACAGTCTGATGGTGATGATGATGATCCTTTGTGAGTCGGCCTCTGAGCGACCTCTTCCTCTTCATTTTGGCTTGCCTTACGCGTCCCACGTTTGTGGCACGTACCCATGGAAGAAGTGCACGACGCATCGACCACCAGCTGGCGATCCAGTGCATTATGATGTTCCGGTGAAACGTTCCAATATGTCCATTACATGAACCCTTCCGGTGGGGTACACGCCCTCCTGGTTTGCTTTTGGAATCAGGCTCAGGAAACATCTGGCGACTAGGTGTAACGCGGCTTGAGATCGCCGACGTGGACGAGTGTAGATGCAGGGTCCCGGAACAGTGACGACAATTTTGTATGTGGCAGTTGTCACCTTACGTTTGATGCGGTATAGGCCCTTGAAACGAGGCACCAGATTCTCGAACAGTTCAGTGCGGCGGGAAGGGGTACTCAAAAGAACTAAAGAGCCTGGTGTAAAGTTGGCGGTGCAATCTTGCTGGTCCTAGCGGTGTCTTCAGAAGAGGCTAGAGCTGAGGTCTTGCTATGAGCAACCTGCTGGGCCGCAAAAGCTTGGGAAAAAGCAGCCAAGCATATTGTCACGAAGCCAAAGACGACGCACCTGTCTTGAAAAAAAAAAACGAGTTTATTGGAGCGAACTTGTGCTCCTCTAACAACTCAAAGAATACACTGGCGGTGAAACAGCAGTCAACTAGGTCACGCAGGTGGACTGGTGTCGGCGATTCGAATCCCGCGGCGTCTGCTCTGCAGGGTTTTATGTTTAGGCGCGAGTGTTTCTCGAACCTTCGATTTGTATCTAGAACACTGTAGATCAACGAAGATTATTCTAGGGTGTTCACGTTAGTTCGGAACGCTCTCCCTTCAGAAGTGATAACACATGCGGCACAGAAAGAAAGAACGGAACACGTGCCTCTCTTGGCAGGCAGACAACACCGATAACTCAGACCGGCGCAGGCGGGTGGCAAAAGCAAAACACAAATAAACAAACCAAATCCATGGGTCGCGCCTATATTAAGTAGCCAACGCTGCCGCATCATAAAGTACTGTATGTAATGTCACAGTGGGTTCATGGCCGTAGAGAAGAAATAATAGCCGGCAGAGTCATGGCCCGAAGAAATAGATTGGAACATAACATAATGCAAAGTAAGGTCTCGAACGCGATAATCCGCAGAAACGTACGCCGCGATGATGTCGGTGATGGTCTTGTTAAGGCAAGCCATTATTGCGAGGGCGGTAAGCGGTGGTTAGCTTCCGCTGCACATGGAAATGGCAAACGAGGTCGTCAAAATTCTGAGAAAAATTACCGCCCACGATCTCTGAGGACCTGACGGGGCGCACGATGGTGTGCGACGAAGTTATAGAGCAGAAAATCATCAACATCTATGGCACAACTTGTGGGTGAGAGTACACGTAATAGCGTAGCGGGTTCCGTAATCAGTCGCTGGAGCAAACATTTGGTTTTCCGAACGGCAGCGAGGAAAAGGACGGGTAGATTCAAAGTAAGACGAAAAAAGGATTCGTAAGGAATATATATTGCTCGGAAGAGTCCTTTTGAGGCTACGAAAGGGGTTTTCCAGCGCTGGTAGACGTCACATGCCATGATGCAGCGGCGGACTCATTGCTAAAGTCAAGGTATGTAAAACGCCTACACAGACGGTCATAAGTTCTAGCCATCTCAATGTGGCGAGCCATCGGCTTGTCGTGCAGGTGGTGGAGGATATCGGGCCGGAGATGCCCAGGAAGAGTAAGATGTTCATCAGGGTTATCTGCGTAAACGTTCCGGCGGAAGAGCGCGTCATCTCGGAGAAAAATTGTATTCGCAGTAGGGTCTGGCGACATGGTGGTGGGACGGTAAGTGATCGACCGTAATCATGGGTCGCAGCGGTGGAGGTCGCCGATGTGGAGAAAGTCACATAGGGCAAGGACACAAAAATTGAATTCATGGGAAGCTGTATTAGGTTGGTGGACTGGTCCACGTGGCAGGCAATCGGTGTTGCCGAGGAGTATGTCAGACTTGTAGGCCATAGAGTGGCCATATTGTTGAAGGCGTAAAACCCAGCGACCAAGATGGTCTGTGAAATCATCCCGTTCTGAAAGAAACTGTTGTCATTCCAACCTTTAATTTGGAGAAACACGTACCGAGAATTAAATCACGAAAGAAGACATAGAAACGCCCTATTGCGACTGCTTGTGTGTACGGAACAATTATAGCTGAAGCCACAAAGCAAAATTTAAGAAATCGAAAGCCCGCAGAATTGAGTACGGATTCATGGGCAAGTTTGTGCGGCGATTTTGACGAATTTATAGCGCAAAGAGCGAGGACAAGAAAGAGGACACACCACAGAGCACTACTTCCAACCAGTTTTATTTCACATACACGCACATATAAGTATCCACAGCCTACCCGCATCCACTTCCCACTCTCACCGCCAATGCTGACGTGTTGCAGCCATGCGCAGAAAAGTTTCCTCCTTATCTGACAAACTTAGTGACGGCACGCTCACACAGAACAACCCTGCTTTACTAATCAAATCTGCCTCTTTTATTTCTCCTACATTTTGTTCCTTGTGTTTCGAACGTACCGCACATTGCTCAAACCGAGGCACGCAGCTGCAGTCGTGGGAGAGAACAGACAAACGGCCATCCCTGCAATTGTTGACATTCCGTCTGTATTCACCCAACCGGTCGCTAAGACATCGGCCGGTTTGGCCTATATATCGTTTCCCGCACGAGAGGGGAACATAGTACACCACACCGACTGCTGATTCTACACAGGGCTTACTATGTCCTTTTACACACCTAACCGGTGCTTTACGGAAGGAGTTAGTCAATTTGCAAATTCGATTCAATTTGTTAGGTGCAGGGAAAACAACGTTTACGTTCATCCGATTGGCAATCTTTTTTCAGATGGTGAAATGTATTGTGCAAATATGGAATTACTGCAACTGTTTTCTTTAACCCTCCTCTAACCGGCCGTTTCCCTGTTCTACATTCTTGAGGTCACTCTCCGCTACCGATACTAGAGTGGCCGCCGTATACCCAACAGCGAGCAAGCGCTCCGTTTGCTCTTTGAAGCTACTCTGCAGGGAATGGTGGCACGATTTTTGAAGAGAATTCTTAAAACACAAGTTAACTATGCCTTTTTTTGTGAGCTTGGACCGAGCCAAATAAAAATGTAACAGGCCTTCTCTGCTCTCGGGTGATATGCCCAACATACATGTTGCTCAGAGAGCGTCAGTTTAATATCAAGGAACTGTAGCACCTTGTTGTCCGGAGAATTGAATGTAATAAACGTTATCTTGTTACGTTTTTCCCACAACAGGCTTTTGGGGCCCTGTTAAAATGCCGGAGAAAATTTTGTAAAAATGGCTTCTTTACATAAAGAAGAAAGACGAATTGTTCGCACCCTAGAAGAGATAAGTAGAAACAAGAAAATGGACAAGCAAAACACTGTCACCAAATATTTGCTGTCTTATTTGTGCTAATAGTGAGGATGATTGGGGTGCAAACGGGAAATAACAATAAAGATCACAAGAAGAAGGCCACTTGATAACGCAAAAGATTGCAAACAGCCGCGTAACGTACAAATATAGTTCCTCACCAGGCTACGAGTATGTATAGCAATGCAGATCATTTCATGAACCAAGCGTTGATTCTGCGTAACTGAACAATGCACAAACGTTCGCATAAATGTCGTAAAATATCAAGAAACCTCTATATCAAATCGCCCATGTGCCTGGAATTTTAAAGAAAATAAAATTGACACATCAGATAGAAGAAAATAACCGCATTGGTAAAAACCTGCAACGACAGGAAAGAATAGAACCAAGAACGGCAGGAAATAATAGAGGAACGAGGAGGCTCGTAGCCAAAGGGGATTAACCCTTGGGCTACAAGCCTCCACTTTGAGGAAAAAGATTACAGGAAAGTATTACAGGAAAAACATGGCTAGGTGGCACGCCTTGCTCCATCAAAAATAAAACGTGTCCACCACCAGCACATTCTCCCGAGAGCCTTTAACACTCTACCATACGACGTGCGGGTACCTCCACCCTCCTCCCCGTATCTCTTTTCCTGCGCTGGTCATGCGCAGTGGGCAGGCATTCTAGCCAGCCCGGACCTCAGCAATTAGCTTAACCTTGCCGAAAAGGCCATCCAGGCAGTAACCTTCCAGGAGATTCTGGACTAACAATACCTCCCTCCGTCATGGGCGGAAACACACTAACTGTTGATTTAATAAAGGTTACTCCAACTGCATCACGTGATATAGTCTCGTGACTCAAGGTCACCAAAAAGATTAAAGACATTTCAAACAAAGCCATTATCTGTAGCGCGCACCTACATTATGATGTGTGAAATTATGCTGGAGCCTCTCAAAAGCAGGAAGAGAATATGGGTCGCTAGGATTAAGTCATTCATACCCATGTTGCCGGAAAAGACAACGTTCGCGAAAAATAACATTTTACTTTCATATTTGTGCACACGTAAAACGTGATGCCCCTTTGGCTTGTCTTTTATTTGAAAGCACTGCTATGGTTTTTACCAGTTCAAGAAATGCCGTCCGCTGTGCTATTGGCTAGGTTGCACCAACGCACACGCTTTTTGGGGGGATATTTCCTTTTGCAGGAGATGCCGGCTACTACGACGAAGACGGCCGCTTGCATTTTGTGCAACGCATAAAACAAATAATTAAGTCTATGTGCCACTACGCGATTCCAGCAGAAATCGAGAACCTGCTGCTCAAGGAGCACAAGGAAGAGATCTCCGAAGTGGCCATCGTCGGACTGAGTAACCCTCAGAGCGGAGAAGCTCCAGCAGCAGCCGTCGTTCTGCGCGACCACGGTCGCAAAAGGGACGGCACAGACCTGGCCGACTTGGCCAAAAGAATGAAGTCAACGGTTGATGGTTAGTTCACTCCGCGAGTGCTCTGCAACGCGCCTAAAGACAGGCCCCGATAATAGCGAATAATGCACAGTAACGGGCGGTAGAAGAACGTTGTAGAGGAGGGCGTCTTTTTGGTTTTATGCCCTACTTGCTATTACAAACTGCCGCGTGTCCTCGCAGAATTAGAAATGTGCTGCTAGGCTTCGTCCCCGAATTCTATAATTGCCTATGCTGGAAACCAGGTTCACTCGTGCTTGGGAAGCCGCTGTAGCAACGCCAGCTGTTACCAGTTTACAGTTTTTGAATGCATACTTTGCATCACAGATTCTGTATCTACTGCGCGATACATATCCGAACATTTTTATGTCCAACGTATATGAGTCCGCGCTGTAGCTCAGAGTAGTATTAGTGGTATGAAACTTTAGTGAGCCTGATAAATTAGGAGTGGTTCCCTATTCCGGGAATACAAGTGATGACCGGGCGACCGACGCCCTAGATGCCAGTATGTTGCTGGACGTCCAGGTGGTCGCTGGTGATCAGGTTCTCCCACAGCTCATGGAGGGGGAGGGGGAAAGAAAGGGTCGGAGGTTAGGGTTATGCGTACGCTCCAATAAAATGTGGACACGTGTGCCAGGCGTAGAGCAAAAAGTGCATTGGGTGGGAAATTGAGTGGAAAACATTTGGTGTAAGCGAATTGGATGGACGAAGATATTCGTTTGGATGCGACGAAGAGTCGTTTCTTCTGATTTGGACAGCTTGGAGTGAGGCTGATTGAATTGTTGTCTGTCGAGTCGGTAATACTGCGTAATGTCCTGAAATGTAACCAATGGTGTGGACTCCGCTGGTTCTTCTGGGGCCTGTTCTGAGTGCTATAACAATTTTGGTGAAGGTTCTTCTCTTTTGGGCACTTATATTTCACGCACTTCATCTGAAATTGGGACAATGGCACTGTTTTGTGCGCAAGAAATAACAGGCGTCCCTTAAATCCGAGCCCCACGGCGCTTTTATTTCACCCATAGGTTGCAAGGACTCAGACAATGTGTCATACGAATCAGTGGGTCGATTGCCGCTTACCGGTAATACGGCCGTTTCTTTTCGAATAAATATTTTTGATGCATGTACAGCAAACAGCAATACAATATTACTTGGTACTAAAACGAAAAGCCATGCTGCTCAGCTTGAAATTCGCGGTTGGAGGTGACGCTGTGGAAGTGAAATAGCAGAATTTCTCCCGGTAGACCCAATGTGCACATACTAGGGAGTCACAAGGGGCTTCGACTGTTCCGCCACTCTGCCAGGTGGGAGCGCCGTTTAGCCGAGCGATAGACGCTTAAAATATAGTGCAGTTGAACAGGAATTTCGCATATACCGCTTCTTCTGACAGACTCTCTAAGTTCTACATGACACATGTCAATAGTTTAAAGTAGGGGCCGTTTCGCGCGAAATCGTAATTTATAACTTTGTTTAGTTCGTTGTTATTAGGGGCGGTGCATATGCGATTGCTTTTGTTAGAGACACCAACGCGCAGTTTATTATCGCATGAAAGTTCATTGGCTGGCTGCAAAGTGTAAAAAAAGTTAACCAACGCAGAAAAAGTGCAGTAGCTTTGCAGAAACGATGGAGTAGCTTTTTTCTGCTTCGTTGATACTGTTGATGAATTTGGTGGCGTTTTTTTCTTCCCGTTTCAGAAAACTTGCCGATACACAGCCACCTCCACGGAGGTGTCTTCTTCTTCGACTCGCTTCCTAAAACCGAAACCATGAAGGTCAACAGGCCGAGTCTGGTTGAAGCATGCGCTTCAAAAACGGCGTTTTAAACTCGTGTTTACGTTGGACTTCCGAAACAGCATGCACCAACATTTTTTTAATGCACGGTTACGTTGTGGCACATCTCAACTGTCAATAAGAAAATAAATGGCCCGGCCTGGCGTACACGTTAGTTCATGAAGAATTCTTTTCAACCCAAAAAATGGTTCGAAGAAAAAAGGCAGCGTTTACCAAACAAATCTGCTTAGTCAGGGCTCAATCACCCACGTTACGCGTGGGCTGTTGTGGTGAATATTTAGAAACAACAAGTTTTAATTCCAGGCAATGACTTCAGTGCCTCGAATAAAAATCGGTTAGACATCTGTATATAAAAGCAAAAAAGTGGTAGATCTTCACGAGCGAAAAATGTTAAATATACTACTTAAACATTGTTTCCAGCGGCTCGCCTCCGAGTTACGGAATATTTATAGGGGGTAGTCTTTCTTGGATAAGCAATTGCGAAAGTTTTATACGCCACCCGAACTAGCGAGGAATGTTTCGTGTGGATGTGGCTGTACGCAGCTCACTGACTGACAGGCAGCTGCTTGGTCACTCACTACTCCCTGGAAGCCGCAAATCAATAAGCCACTTTCGAGTAGCAACTGGAGTAACCCAAATTGTACTGCCGCCCCACCCACGACCTACTGGGTTACCTAATAGTCCCCGCTGGCCCTCCTGAGTCGCAGAAGAGGCACTGGTAAAAGCAAGCGAATGCAAGTGCGATGGGGGTAGCTATTTCCGTAACTACCACTAATCCGGTAAAGGAGGAAATTGTAAGGCCGCTCGGGAAAATTTCTCTTCAAACCGCAAGGTGTTTCTTGGTTACGTTGGCGTATGTGTTTGTATCTTCAAAGAACCTACAGCAGACAACTTTCGGTTGCACCTAAAGTCGACCGAACCAGCCATTCCGTTCACCATAGAGGGAGAAATGGTCAACACCTTACTATTCCTCGACGTTAAGGAAAAGACAGCCAGATCAACCCAACTTAACAGTGTACAGAGAACGTACCCATTTCGAACGTTACCTACAGTTCGATTCTTACCACCCCAATTCGAACAAGTCTTCTGTAGTGTGAGCTGTCTTGCTTAAAGCAGAAACTGTCTGCTCAACAGAAGACAACCGAAAAAAAAGGTAGATAAAGCCGACATTTCGAATCTCAAAGAAAATAGCTATACAAGCAACTTTGTAGGTCGCGTCAAATGACGTCTTCAGTGATAGAGCAGTAACCAACGAAATTCCGCTCTTTCGGCGACGCCGGTCAACAACCCTTCCCCTGCCTATACCGCTTGCCTCCCACTCCCCTTCAGTCCACCACAACCTCCATCCAATGGCCCATCCGTATTTCCCGCCACTATGTTGAAGGTACCTGTGAAACATTATCGCGCTTTCTTGGGAAGGAAGGCGTTCTCGTCACACACAAGCCTGCGTGAACTCTTGGACGGCTGATTCCCCGACCAGAAAAACGCGCTTCCTAGGAAAAAGCCCAAGCAGTTGTGTACAAAATTGCGTGTGCACAATGCCCCGCCAGTTACGCCGGCGAGACCCGGAATTTCGCAGAACGCCTCCGACGGCACAAAAATACGTCCGCAAGTTTGACATTCAGCGCAGTGCATTTGCGGAACATTGCAAAAAAACTGACCACTGTGTTGACTTCGATGGCGCGTAGGTGATTGGCGCCGAAAGAAATTACTCGCAGAGAATCCTCCCCGAAATCCTTGCACATGTCGGGAACCGCAGGGTAGCAGTGCAGCGCAAGAGAGAGAGTACCAGCGTGGCGGGCTTTTGGAATCGAACTGCCCGTGCGTGGCGATCTGCGCGTGCTGGGTGCATGAGCACGCACGGGCAGTTCGTCTTTTTATTGTCGTCGTCTTTAATAGCCAGCACCTTGGCGCCGGATAAGAGCGCTGACAAAAGGGCGCTACACACATACAACCAACTGGGGGAGGGCTTTCTACCATTTACGCCCACGCCCTCCGAAGTGCAAGGGCAAGACTCGAGTAGAAGAAAGAAGAAGCCACCTTCTATAACTGCTGTTTGTGGTCGAGACAGTCACCACTGATGAAGTAGCCGAGTAAGCACGAAGATGCTGGGACCAGTTTTAATGAACACCATTGGTTGGGGTTTCCGCCTCTAGTTAAATTGTTAAATTGTAATCCAACCAGACAGAGTTCTGTCGAAGACGTTCACATTCATATTGTGGGGCAGTAAAATACAAAAAAATGTACGTTCTGTTTTCACTGCAGTAGGCTATTTTCAAAGTCAACCACAAGGATTTGGTCGAACGTC
Source organism: Haemaphysalis longicornis (assembly GCF_048455015.1). NCBI lineage: Eukaryota > Metazoa > Arthropoda > Arachnida > Ixodida > Ixodidae > Haemaphysalis > Haemaphysalis longicornis. The sequence continues at coordinate 187,785,374 of NW_027526335.1, read as the reverse complement.
TCCTTGTCTAGAAAAAAGATGTGCTCTTTTCAATGTTAAGTTCTCATAATGTTTTTTGTCCTTTTCAACTGCTTGTTCCCGCCAATTCGTTCTTGTATTTCGCCAATCGGCAGATGACAAGTCCTAAAACACGCATTAACACGAGAAGTAAGTGGCATAAAAGATGTTTAACAAATTGATTGCAGCAGCAAAAAGCGTCCAACTTAGGATCCGTTCGTGAGACATCGTATATTTTATGGAAATACGCGAGACAAAGCATTACCGCGCTGTGAACGAACAACTTGGTGGGTAAGAAAGTCCTTGGGCGGGAACGTGGATAATGTTGCGCTCAGAAAGAAAGAGACGCGATTATTTACGCATCAGTGACAGGCCAGGAATTCCGAGCGAGCAACACTGGCAACTTTTTTTCTAGTTTTGTAATCTGATTACTTTTTAAAGTTATCCCGTCCTGTTTGCATTTGGCCAGGCACTAGAGGCCTTATGAGCGATATCAACAGGGATTCTGGAGTCCACCCCGGCGGAGGAGGAACCCATCGAGCAAATCATTTCTATTCTTGATGATGATTCCGACCAGCCCCGCAAGCCACTTCCGTGCACGTGAGGTAGTTACCAGTGGAATACTATCACCCAATCAACGGCTTTGAAATAATAAAATACGGGCAATGCCTTTTATCTGTGGTGGTGCAGAGGTGTGCAGTGTCGGACATAGTCTTCTGGCTATTCGTAACGTCGAGGTGTAGCGATGTTTCGGTCGTTCCGGGGTTGCTAGTATGGAAAGACGAGTGATTATTCTAAGTTTTTGTTATGCGCAGTCAAATTGCCCCGTTTAGCGGCTCAGCATGACTTCGCTGTAGGACGTCCACGGTAAAAAAAAGAATCAAAGAACCGCCGAGTTGCCAAACCTGAGCTACCGTATGCGCAATAAGGCAGACATTACTCGAGCCGGTTTTCTCGCTGCTGTTTGAATTTTATACCCGGACAACAAACTGAGACATATTTGCATCTCTGGTGAATAGTGTTAACCATTGTCTTGTTTGTATTCTAGGGGAGGCGGCTACGTGGTTTCTACGTAGTATGGCGCTGTGCAGAAATTAAAATAGGCAGGATGGGGCAATGCGTTAACAAAATCTGTAAGCGAAGGCACGCCTTCTTTGATACCACTTACAAGTGCGGCAGTGTAGTGAAATTGAGTAGCGCTGCCGTGGGTATTGATAGTAGATTTAATGCATTTCATAATGTGTATACTCAGTTAAGGGATGCGATTTTTTTTCAAACAGTCCATTTCAGACTTCGAAAGCCTTACATACTGCCACATCCAAGGCCACATTGAAGGTGTCGTCTGCATATCTGTCCTAATACCAGCAATACTGCACGGGTAGGTAAAACTCTACTGATAATAGTTCGCGAAACAACTAAAGACTCATGGACATATTGTGGGGCGTGTTTAATGTGATAGGGTTGGAGTAATTTTCCGGCAACTGTGAGCGGCTCTTAAATCTTAATAATTACGGTCGTCAGACCAGAACTGTCCTGTCTATCCCTGTACACGCTGCCGTTGATTTCTGTCTAGATTGAAACGTACCAACACCCGATACATCGGTTACAATACGAATGCGCCTACCTCCAAGTGCAGCAAAAGGTAACAGATGCAAAGGGACAATCCATGAAGTTGTGCTCTCGGGCCGTAAAAGCCTCTTGTCACGTACGCATGTATTCAAGGCGGCCAAGGTTTATGCGCACAATGTGGGCGGAAGTGTGTCTGTAGCGCTGACACTGTAAGCAAACGCAGTGTGTCTTTTGTGAGCTGTGAACCGAGCAACTGTCGTGCTGGCGGCAAGTGCTTTTCATTTCTTTTTACTCTGTTACAGCATCCTTTTCACCTGTTTCATTTTATCCCTTTCTGTTCAAGCCACAAATAACAAGAACGAATGTGAACAGAGGTCGATCTCCTACCAGTTCCTGTTTCAGTTATAAGGCTGCCAAGTTGGCCTGTGGTGTGGTATACAGGAGAAAGGGAGGAGCCCATGTACCGTAAGCGAGCAAGCAATGAATGTCGAAAGCGAGAATGGGGCAGCCGTAGGTCACGACACAGCGCCGGACTTTTTCGAGGCGAAGTTGAAGGGTGGAATATGACGATGCGAATGACATCATCTACAATTTGTGTACGCTGGCACCACTTGTTCCGTGTTGGTCGCAGGGAGGATTCGACTTCCGGCATGCGACGTAGCACGCCGGAAACTAAGATTACTTACCTACTTCAAAGTTGGTGGAGCCTTCATTCGGGGATTATGCTATCAAGCTGAAGTACCTTTGAGCTTCTATACCTCCAACCGATACCACAAAATGATGAACCAAGGAATTTGTTTGTGGAAATCTGCCACACCCCTTACCACTGGGACTTATGATAATTGTTACACCACACGCACCTGAGTCGCATTGTTTTCAACCTCCGCTTCAGTTGTCTGAAAAAAAACATTGCCCAGTACGTACTTCCTGTGATTCAAATTATTAGCAGGACGATGGCAGTTTTCCTAACTTGAAAAATAACCCAGCTCCCTAGCCACTTTCTCAGACCGCGCCCTTCCCGTCATTGTCTCTGCAAAGTCTTGTTGAGCACAGCTCGTCCTCGTCGGTGCTTTCCTCTAATCTGTGCCAGTAGTTCACCCACCCTCGCTGCTGAACCTCCACTCGGTAAACTCCCCAGTATTCTCCTCAATGAATTCTTCCTCAGTACCGCCCAGAATCACCCCACGTTACTTTCTCTTCTACTCACCGCTTCTTTTGCTATTTTAATTTTTCCTTACATTCCCTCCCCTCTCTAACTTTTAGCATCTACACTTCTCGCTTACGTTCTCACCTTCCTTTCCTGCGTCTTTCGCCGATTTATGTGATCCACCAATGGGGACGCCACCCGTCTTTCACCCTGGGGCAGTAAAATCAGGCATCCCAGTTTACATCATCTGCCCTTCCGCTACCAAACTGCAACTATCTCGTTGCCATAGGGACAGTGGCATTTCGATCTTGAGGCAGCGCCTCCCCCTTAAAGCACTTTAGCCCGAGCCAAAAGGCTGACAACGTTTTAGGCCAACACCGAGAGTTATTTTCGCCCAAAGCGGTCGGTACCCGTGTGAAATTGTCACTCAATCAATGGCTGTAGCCGCATTCGTAGAGTACGCGTGCAGCCTTCTCCGCAGTGCACGCTGGCGTCAGGTTTTTCCACGTCCCAGCAAGTGTGCGAAACGTCTGGCGTGGTGGCGTTTCGATAGTTTTTGTCATGTGGGTACGCGAAGAGAAGTGTGTATTCCAGTATCTCAGATATGCCCACCCAAAAGGCACACATTCGCCTCCTCAATGTGACTTGCTCGGTCTGAGCTCTATGTGAAGGAACAGATGACACACCGGTGTGAATAACCTGGGCACTGCGCGGGATTGATACTGCACTTCGAAGAGCGATAACTGGATTTTTGTGTTTGACTGTATTTTATGCTGCTATAACAAATTGTAATATGAAGTTAAATCTTTTGTATACGGCCACCGGGTTGCAATGTCAGATTTTGTGCCCTCAGTGACCAGCTGTCCAGGCTGACGGTGGTCAGTTAGAAAAGTAAACGGCGCAAGCACAAACCAGCCAAGTTGGCAGTGAGCTGGTCCCCGCGCTCCCTTCTAGCGACATTAGTGGGCTACTCAGAACAGAATGTGCTGAATTAAAGACAACGAAGCATATCTGAGTCTGACGTGTTATAGACGGCACATCTAGCAGCTTTCAGAGGAACAAGTAAACGCCGCCGCGCGCTACTTACATCTTGAACTAGTATCACGTGAAAAAACGACACAAAGGACGACGAAGATTCTTTCGTACCCACGTCTTCAGGCCCAAAAGTGTTATTGTCCTCTGCCCTGTTTTGATAGAACCCGCATTAACGTATGTTATATAAGCAACCTGTAGTCACTAGCTCGCAGAAGAACCCATGTTTCGCAGAATTAGTGTTCTAATTATTTTTCTGACGTGAGAGGGAGCTAGTGGGAATGCGGTGCTATTAGGAAACCACAGAATCGGAATAAAATCAACAGTGGATCCACACCCCCTGGTCTACTTCTGAGCTTGTTTCGCTTGCTGGCTGTATAACTGAACAGATACGAACTGTTTGAAGTAAGCGGTGTCGCATTTACGTGTTGCTCTAACATCTTTTAGATTTGTCGTCTTTAACTTTTAAGTGCGAATGCACTTTATAAGCGACCCTGAATTCCGTTGACCGCCGTCCGTCCACATAGCAACAGCTGCGGGTGCGCGCGCTCCTCGTCTTCCTTGGCAACGGGGGGAGATGGGCCCGCGCTGCCTGGCCGCTGACATGGCACATACCCACGTGGGGGATTGGCCAGGAATCGGGCGTGAGAAGGGCTAATGCACCCGCTTAAAGGAGTACTGACACGAAATTTTAAAGCTGAGATCCGCTCTAGCAATGAAGTACAACGACAACACAAATAGGTGTCTGTGCATGGCACATACCCACGTGGGGGATTGGCCAGGAATCGGGCGTGAGAAGGGCTAATGCACCCGCTTAAAGGAGTACTGACACGAAATTTCAAAGCTGAGATCCGCTCTAGCAATCAAGTACAACGACAACACAAATAGGTGTCTGTGAATAAATGCATCTTTCTTTCTTTGTAGTTGTGTGTGTGTGTGTGATCTCTCTTTCGCGAACATTACCGAACCGCGCAAATTCAACTCCTGCATTCGCACTTTCACATTCTTCCCCTCGGGGAAATGCGGGGAAATTTTTTTAGCACTTAACACTCTTATTGTCCCCTAATGTTACACCTATAATCTTTCGTTCCACCACTCGCTGAATCGTCGTCAAATTAAGTTGTACCTTCTTAGCGAGCCTCCAAGTTTCTGCCCCGTAGGTGAGTACCGGTAAGCCGCAGCTGTCATACACTTTCTTTTTCAGGAACAGTGGTACGTTGCCATTCAAAATATGAGAACCCTTGCCGAATGCACTCCACCCCATTCGTATCCCTGTAATTATGTCTGCCTCATGTTAGGGATCCGGGGTCAGAACTTGGCCTAAGTAGATATATGGATGACGAATTATTCGTAGGTTTCGCTTCTTCTTTGTTTCTTTTTCCTTCTTTTTTCTTTTTCTATATGCAACTTTGACACGTGGTGTTTGCGTTCGGTATGAATGTGTGTGGTAGGTTTCTAATTAATGCAGTTGAGAGTCAGCGCTTGTCCTGTCATAATTCTCCTGTCTGTCTCGTCTGTCGCACTGTGATTAATTATGAAGCCCTACCAAGTCACCCGACTTGCAACTGTCCTACAGTAAACAGCATTGCGGCAACAAATACTTACATGTTTGCCGCATGCAGGGATGCGCGTTATGTTGAAGCGCTAGGTGAGGTCAAGAAAACCAATATATGGGTGGTGACGAGTGAAACTAGGATGTATCTGTCTAGCAAAAGGAAAGATCGAGAAGAAAGGACAAACGGAACGTGAAAACTAGAGGACACCGGGCTCAGGAGTTGGGAATGACGCTTTCGAACAAAGTCTCGGTCCTAAGGGAGGAGGGTACAAATGGTGTAGACATTCTAAATTACAAATGTAACTTCGACAACCACAGAAGCAGCCTAAGCTGCCGGAAGGAATAACTTTGATAGGACACCGGTGAAAAATCTTATACAGCAATAGAAACTACTAAACGCAGAAAAATTTCAGCCGCGGTAAACCAGACACAAAATAAAATTAGTACCGATGTCATGGGTCTCCGTAAAAAGGAAACACTGATAATTACAAGCCAGGTGATGGCATTGTACGACGCAACAAAAGTTGAATAAACTTTAACGTAGCATTTAGTTTAGCCGAAAACGAAAAGTCAGCTGGCTGTGGGCAAAAGCGCAATGTGGGCACTGAGGGGCGACTTGGTCAACACAACGAAATCGCCCTCAATGAGCAAATATTGTGAGCGGGAAAGTTCATTCCACACTTCCATGCTAGCAACATTAGCGATGCAACACTACGTAACCAAAGGTTTTGTTTCCCGAAGCCGAAAAAGTAAGTAAAATCTCGGAGAAAGCAGGTAATAAATGAAAAGCAACGAGAGGCGAAGCCTTAAGAGTTAACGCTAAATTGGCGAATACAGTGCAGCAAGAGCGAACGTCCAGATGGGAAAGCTAGGAAAAATGATTATCGGAATGCACCTTTCACGATATGGTGAACGGCGTGAGTTGTCATATCTCTAATTTAATGTTAAAAGCTCAACTAAGGTGGAGAAAACTGATTCGATGTTGTGAGATGTCAACTTTAAACGAGGATATAATCGCGGGGAAAATGAAAATATACCGTTAAGCTGCCCCGTGTAAAAAGAAAATAAAGGGAGAGATCACTGGAACTGAAAAATGTGGATGCAACACAGCTCTGCACAGGTAGCCAAATCAGCTTAGTATCAAGATGACTTAAAAGAGCTTAAAAACGAATTTGCTGCGTCTGCAAATGTCAAACGAGTGATTTTACCTGCTTAGGGTGGATGGTGATTCACACCGGCGCGTGCCCCTACGTTGCAGGGGGGCAAGGGCGAGGGGACGTAAGGTGAGATCAGAATTAAGGGGATGGAAGCACAGATTGGAATGGCGGATGGACAGGGTGGGAGAGGGGAACGAGTTTGTTTCTTACGTAAATTACAGAACCCTGTTTTTACATCCAATGAAACTGCACTGTTACCAGGATTAGCTGACATTTTTGAGTATAATTTAAATACAGGTAGTAAATAAATGCATTGACCATCAATACCTCTAATAGCAAGTCCGTGGTGTTCAGAGTAAAAAAAATATCAGTGAATCTGTTGATATTGGGATGTCTGCCATTAAAATATTTTCCACAGCAAAAGGCCTTGAATTCATATATGATCGAGTCATGACGTGGAATGAGCATGAAGAAAAGGTTACTAGCAAAATTTCGCTCGTAGTTGGCATTCCAGAAAGGCTCCGAACTTTCAGCATACAAAAAAAAAGCTTACGATATACAAATCACTTATTGTTTCGCAGATTCGCTACTGTCACCTCGGCTAGGGAAACACCACTCTTACAAACGTCAACAAGCTACCACTATTGCAGAAAAAAGCTTGGTGCCCAACCTCTAACGCACTAGTCAGTGCTCACACGGAGCAACATGTAACGAAGCATAGTACGTATTATTAAAGTTGGATTTATTTACAATAATATCCTGAATAAACACAATCACGCAGGGCAGCAGAAGACAGCACACTTAATGAACAGCTATCTAACCTAAACCTTCATAACATAAACCATTACACCAGCCATTAGGAACCATAGAAAGTACCTCGCGTACGCTCAAATTACGACGTCCGAATGCTTGCGGATACGTTACCATCCCTATTAAATTCATTGCGTGTGAAATTTCGTAGGGTGTTTCTTTGTGCCTGTGAGTGCATTTCCGTGTGTGGGTGTGTGTGCATTTGTGCGCGAGTGCGTGTGCCTTTCGCCTTAGAATAACTTTTCATAATGTATCAATTGCAACAACATGAAAGATTGTAACAAAAATGAAAAATTGTACTGAATATTTATCGAACAAGTTTTGGGTGGTCTTTGTTGTTGCGGTTTGCATTGTTGTTGTTGTTTTCCTTCTTTTGGGTTCTTTTTTACTAATTGTACCTCGGTGTAATGATGTAACGCTGTCTCCGCTGCTGCATAGTCAGCTTTGGTTGACTCTAAAGGATGGTCAATTTACTGAAGGCGTGCGGGCCCAGTCAAGCAAATCTTGTGAATTGTTTTAACCGTGCTTTCAACATCGAGGAAAACGATATTGAATAAAATAGGATTTGATTTGATAATAAATCGGAGCGGATGAGGTGAGGACGGAAAGAGGTAGAGGAAATGGGAAGCCGAGTGTACGCTATAATATTGGCCCATGACAACACAGACGGCCCTGATGTGAGCCACATAGGCGCTAGTGCCGCATCCTCTCTAGTGTATACTGTAAGCAACTCTACGCCGCAGAGCGAAGGGACGATGCTTAGAAAAACGAGGACTGTTAGATTATCAACCCGGCTTCCCATCCGGCTGTTGCTTGAAAAAGAAGAGGCCAAGGGCAACGGTGAAAGGGTGGCTGCAGCAGAAACGAGAAACCGGCAAGCACCTGTGACAAACGCGTGCGGACCGTAAACGGCAAATTCGAAAAAAGCACAAAGTAGCTGCTTTCAGTTTGAACGCTGCAGGAAGCCAGACACAGCTTGTTTCTTACGGAACACTCGGTCCGCTTGAATCCCCACAGCACACGTTCGATAAAGTGGGGGAAACCTGAAGAGATCTTTTTATGGCCTGGGAAGGGTTGCTGCACTCATAGAAGAAAATGCCCTCCGATCCACCCTGTGAAGGTGGTTGAAAAACGAAGCTCTAAACGACACCCGCAATGATTACGCATGCGACGTCACTTGAATTCACTCACGTGGTTCTACAAAGACCAAAACGAGAGAAAAGTAAAATGTACTTAACCGCACCCCTTATTATTTCAAAAAAATGTTTTGGTGTTGTTGAATCATTGCATGATCTACGAATGGTGGTTGATTGAGTAGTATTGGTGAAGCACACGAGTGGGAACTCTTTTTTATGAGGTTAACAGAAACACAAACCCGGTGTGCGACAATCTCCCATCTCTTCCGCCGCCGCCGCCGCCGCCGCCGACGGAGGCGACGAGATCGCCGGCAGAGAGTTAGGAGCCGTGAGATGCCATGCATTGGTGTTAGCTTTCCTTAATTTTTTTTACAACTCCCAGCGCATGCGCAAGGCGCACACGCGGCCGCTGCTCCTGCCGTGGACAGAACGCACAGCGGCGCGAGAGGTCGTGTGACGCTATCCCGTGGCATTGAGCGAGAATGCCGGGGGTGAACCCACAGATGTGCTCGGTGGCTGCACCCTCTGTCTCCCCCGTCTCCGCGTGGGCTCGTAGCTCAACCAATAGGACAACGGGCTCTCTCTTCGTTTCTCTATTTATTGGAGGTTGGATTCCTGGCGGTGCCAGTACCTTCTTTCATTTGTTAGAGGGTGTTTTGTGTTGATATCAACGGTCGCGACAGAACCCTTGGTGGCTGGGGTAAAAAGCTTCGCTTTAAAATTTGAACACAGAAAGAACCGATACATAGAAGAAAGCAATCATATTATCATAAATAGGCATAAGCGCCGTAGTTAGCAGTTTGAACGTTATACGGTATATAGTAAAAACTGCAAGTAAGCATGAAACCGGTCATGAACAAGTCACAAAATAGGGTTTAATACAGGGCATATACAAGTGTGCAGCGATGGCGTAGAGGTAGAACACCCGCCTCGCGTGCAGAAGGACCGTGGCTCGAATCCCGGTGCCGGACAATTCCCACCGGATTAAAAAAAACCGCGTATTGATGGAATCGCATAAAGGGGCTTGGGGTGCAGCCTGACCCCGGCGACCATTGCCGGCAACGCACTCCCTCACCAGAGCAGGATTGGCCACCCTGGTGTAGTAACGGCCACAACCTCCCACGAATACGCCAATTAACCCTCGGCCCTCAGTCCCCAGCAGCCGCGAAGCAACTGACCATGGCGGCGGTCAGACCTGTGACGCAGCAGAGGGTGCTAAGAATCCCTGGATCCGGACAGGCCGCCAATGGAATCTGAACCTGGCAACGCCTAACGCGCAAACCTTATCTAGCGAAGCAAGTCTGGAGGTGTTGTTCGAGGAATTAGAGGGCATTAAATGGGATGTAATAGGGCCTAGCGAAGTTAGGAGGGCAGGGGAACCTTTACGGTGCTGAAAAATGGACACGTCCTATGTTACCGTGGTCTAGAGGACAGAAGAGAACTGGGAGTGGGATTTCTAGTCAATAAAAGCATAGCTGGCAACATGGACGAACAGCGGGCAATGGAGCGGAAAATGATAGGTGTATCATTAAGGGACAAGAAGAGACGGGAGTGGGTCAGGGAGCAAACTGGTGTTAAAGACATATTAGTAGAAATTAAGAAAAAGAAATGGACGTGGGCAGGGCATGTAATGCGAAGGCAAGATAACCGCTGAACATTAAGGGTAACAGAGTGGACCCCTTGAGAAGGCAAGCGCTGCAGGGGGCGGCAGAAATTTAGATGGGCAGATGAGATCAAGAAGCTTGCGCGGCCATGCTGGAAAATCTAGGAAGGACGGGATGCAGCCGGCGTACGTTCGGCTACATCAAAGACTTCCTGACCAAAGTAACGGCAATGATCAGGATTGGCAAGGAGAAGTCAGAACCCGTGGAGCTTGGGGACAGGAGCACCCCTCAGGGGTCTGTCCTGTCGCCTCTGCTGTTCAACCTGGCACTCCTTCCCCTACCCTCGTTACTCGAGCCAATAGACGGTGTGAGCCACGCATTGTACGCCCATGACATCACGGTGTTGACCAACTGCGCGGGCTCTGACTCCTGGATGTAAGGAGTGCTGCAGAGAGCGGCGGAGACTGTCCACGGATACGCCAAGTCCTGCGGCCTGAGCTGCACCCCGCAGAAGTCAGAACTGCTCATCGTCCAACCGGGCAGGCCAAAGAAGCAAGCACCCCCGAGCGTAACCGTAACCATTGACGGCACGCAAATCATACCGACTGAACAGATTCGGATCCTGGGCCTGCAACTCAGGGGAGACGGAAAAGCCTCGGCCGCCGTCAACAAGATAAAGCACTCGACTGAACAGATCGCAAGCATGATACGTGTAGTTGCGAACCGCAACCGCGGACTGAAAGAAGAAGACGCCCTGCGGCTGGTGCAGGCGTTCGTCGTGTCCCGCGCAACCTACTCCGCCCCGTACCTCCGGCTAACAAAGGCGGACAGGAAAGCGCTGGACACGGCGATGCGTAAAGCCGCCAAGATAGCCATGGGTCTGCCAATGTACGCTTCAACGAAAAGATTGATGGACATGGGCACCCTCAACACCACGGATGAACTCATTGAAGCACACTTGTCCAACCAGAGAGTTCGCCTGAGCAGGACAGAACACGGAAGAGCCGTCCTACACAAGATAGGATAGCAGGTTGAACCACAGACAGAAGAGGTACCAGTCCCTCAGGGATGGCATGACTCCATCACAACCAAACCGTTACCGCGCAACATGACAGTGGAACGGCACGAAGGAAGGCGGACTGCACGGGCCAAAGCCCTGGCCCGGAAGCTGGAGGAGGACCCACAGGTCGGGTACGTGGACGCCTCACTCCCAAAACACGGCACAATGGCCGTGGTGGCCGTAACGGACATCGACGAGCTGAAGACCTGCGCGTCGATGAAGACTTCGTACCCGACCATGGCAGAAGAGGTAGCCATTACGCTGGCCCTAGTCATGCCGGAGGTCAGCACGGTGGTTACCGACTCCAAGAAAGCGTACGTAAGCTATTGGAAGGGCATCGTCTACTCCGCGGCAGCAACTATACTCGAGAAACATCCCACAACACCGGGACGAGTCACCAAGCTCGTATGGGTCCCGGCTCACTCGCTCGTGGAAGGCAACGTCACCGCCGACCACTATGCCCGAGAACTAGCCACCCGGGCTGAGGGAGAGCAACCGCACCCCATCACGAGTTATAAGGAGATCGTCCGCCTATACAAAGAAAGTAGAACGAGGCTTCCGAAGCCACACAAGCAACAAAGTAGATGGCAGGAGACGATACTGCGCCGCTTACAGGCAGGGTCGCTCGCACACCCGGCGCTTCTGCACAAAATGTGCACTGCATTACACGACAACACATGTCCGTTCTGCCGGGGAGACAGCACTCTCGCTCACATTATTGGGTAGTGCAAAAAACTCAAGGCGCCCCCCTACATACTTCCCCCCTCCCCCAATTCCAACCCGCTCGAGCGATGGGAGACCTTACTGTCCAGCTCTGACCTCGCCATTCCGCAACAGTTGGTGGCTCGAGGAGAAGAATTACTGGACACATATGGGTCCCGCGAATAGGGAACCACCCCCTCTGGTGCCTGCGCGCACCATTCTTTGTTTGAAGCTGCGTAAAAGTTATTCACTCACTCACTCAACCACTACTGGTTCCCCTGACCACAGAAAACGAATAAATTTGTAGTACAGTTTTCTACATCTCGGTATTTCTACATTTTTTCCGCGATGGCTATGAAAAAATCATGTACCCTTACGTCTAAGGACGACGGTTGGTTGAACGCGGAGCTGTCCCATGATTGCTGCTTTGCTTGGCCAATCCCACACAGCGAGTATATGCTTCTCTGGAGCTACCCATCACATGTCTGGAATACGCACAGTAACTGTCGGGTGTGCGCTTCGTTGGCCTAACGTTCAGGTTGGGTTGTAAAGCGTGAATCGGTACCTGCTGCTTGATCTTTGCTTCGACCGCGTCATAATGGAGCAATCGGATGCATGCAGGCTTCATAATGTGAGGGCCCACGTTTGGTTCCGGCCGCAGAGAGCGATTTTTGTAGCGTGAGCTACACTGGCTGAGGTTGAGCAGTTTCGTGTGGCTCCTGGAGAGCCGTGCTGCGCATGCGCGAGGAGCAGTGACGTCACACGGCGCACAGAACCTTGCTCGCCGCCCGGCGTCTCTCACACACCATACGCGCCCAGCGTCTTCACGGGCCTCCGTTCCGCACGTGGAGGCCCGGTCTACTTGATTATGCGAGAGGTGGCCGGGTGTGGAACCAATGGCTCGTGCGTCGCAGCAACACCGGCGTGCGCCTGTGGAATCAGCTTAGCTCTGGGGCGATTGGTGACGCTGTGCCGGAGCCGTTTGATAAATGTACACGTGTAACATAATGCCCATAACGTGTGTGTGTCTGAACCTTAGCTCCCGCTACGTATATCCTGGCATAGCCGAGCTAAGCCACTGCTACTTTTTTTCTTTCCCTTCCACACGGGCATTCATCATCACCGTCAGAAAACGTTGGCTTTCGTGCAAAGCGTATTGGCGTACAACGGGATCCGGGAGGACGCTAAAGCTTCTCTTTAAAACTGCTCGCCGCTAGCATTGCCTTGCTGAACACGACGACTGTTCTGGCTCCTGTTCGATCATTCACTTTAGGCGGCGGCTTTTTCGGCTACTTTCGGCAATTTCCCGGCGACTTTTCTTTCTCGGGACCTGGCAACCCTGGCCTCGACCTATATTTTGTCTCGTTAAAGTCTCTCAGTATACTGCGTGTGACGGTCGTCACCTACAGGTTTCGGAAGTTCACGGCTTGCTAGTTTTACGCGGAATCAATTTACCCCTTTCTTGACTGCACGTCACGGCAGGGTATACAGCTTCTTAGTAAGTATTCTAGAGAGGAAACTGCGCCAGGGAATTCATGCCAGCATGCGGGGTTATGGGAAGATCAGTGCCGCTGGCTTGGGTTTAGCATGACATTGGGGTTCGGAAGCGTTTTTGAGGGTTTGCTTCATTCACTATGCATTGATATGCCAAGACAACTGTTTCGACAGCCTCTAATTAAATGGAATGCGCTTGATTTTCTTTTTCGTTACCCTTAAAAAAACGTGTTTTTTTCTTCACATACAACAAAGCACTTGGCGTTTTTGTTGCACTGCGTTTGTTTTTACGGCCACTAAAACGTGTGAAGCCAAGCCAACGACGAAAGTAAGCCGAGTGTAAGCCGAATAGTGGCCCATGACAACACAGACGGCCCTGATGTGAGCCGCATAGGCGCTAGGGCCGCATCCTCTCTAGTGTATACTCTACGCCGCAGGCGGAAGGGACGAGGCTTAGAAAAACTAGGACTGTTAGATTATCAACCCGGCTTCCCATCCGGCTGTTGCTTGAAAAAGAAGAGGCCAAAGGGCAACGGTGAAAGGGTGGCAGCAGCAGAAACGAGAAACCGGCAAGCACCTGTGACAAACGCGTGCGGACCGTAAACGGCAAATTCGAAAAAAAGCACAAAGTAGCTGCTTTCAGTTTGAACGCTGCAGGAAGCCAGACACAGCTTGTTTCTTACGGAACAATCGGTCCGCTTGAATCCCCACAGCACACGTTCGATAAAGTGGGGGAAACCTGAAGAGATCTTTTTATGGCCTAAGAAGGGTGAGCTTTAAAGTACTGCTCGCATCGTTTACTTCGCACAGCATTTAGAGACAGCTGCAGTGATATTTCAACCGTTTTGGCGATTATTGTTGCTTGTCATATTGTTACGCAGCCAAAGATTAGGCATTTACCCTCAAGGAAGAAACGTTTATTGAAGCGAACTTGTCGTGTTTAGAGAAATGAAAGAGTACTCATTCGGCGAGGTAGCAGTTGACAAATGACGTGCTCAGATGAGTGTCGGTGAATCCAATGCCGCGAAGTTTTCCTTGCGCGCATTTATCTTCTCGCGCTCTACTTTTAGAAACCGTCGGACTACGTGGAGAGCAAACGAGTAGTCTAGTCAAGTGACGACAGGGTGCATCAGTCGCCCAATCAAATGAGCTTGTGCAATATACAAAAGAAAGCGAGGGAAACATATATATGCGCCTTGCTTCGAAGAAAGATAAAAAAATCACTGGCGTCCACACGCTGGTAACAGAATACATGAGTATACAAAACACAAGGACGAGTTTGCGCCCATATTAGAGATCGACCAAGTGAAATATGAACACAAACAAAAGTTAGCGGACGGGGCTGCAAACACAACTCGCTTTACTGAAATCTTACGAAAAATGGGCTAAGCGGCTGCACTGGAATCACTCGAAACTTATCGCTTGAGACCGTAGCTTGAGGCGTAACGTCTAGTTTAAATGCGGAGCATTTCTTAGGCTCGATGTCACTCGTCGATGTTGTCGGCGCCGTCCACACGGTCACTGGGCATGCGCGTCGCAACGAGGCGCAGGTCGCGTCTCCCCCGTACCCTCCTCGCTCTCAACAGTTCGGCGGTGCGGGAGCAGCGCGTGTACCCCGTGCGCTCTGTCGCTCTCAACAACAGCTGCGGCGGTGCGGGGGGAGCGCGTCTGTGCGCGCATGCGTCGTAGCTACCCGTGCGCTGCGTCGCGTTCAACAGTAACGGCGGCAGGGCGTGTACACGTGATAACGGCGTGGTGGGTGCGTGGAAAGTTCGCGCTCTTGTGTATGGAAGTGTGCGCATGCGCGTCTCTCCCCCGTACTCCTCTCGCTCGAACGCGGGTGGTGTGTATATAGGCGGCGGAGCGCGCGTTCGGAATTCAGTCAAGGGCGTCTTTGCTTGGCTTTCGCTTGACTTGACGCTTTGCTTGACGGCACCAAGCAATAAAGACAGACTTTAACTTTACACTCCTTGCCTTCGCTTCTCCTTCATTAAATAAATAAGAATAATAAAGACGAAATAACAATTAAGCATTCCCAAACCATACTCAATTACGCAACATTCACGCGATACCCCCACCACTCTGCGACGCATTTACTCGAGTTCCCCCCGTGGGAAGATGCGGGCGGGTTTTTTTTTCTCTTGGGTTCGTATCACGCCGAGTTGATATATGAGCATGAACTAAGGGAAAGGAAACACTTCACACAATAGTTTACTGCGCCTACAACGGACGATTTTGAGGTTCCTGCTTCTATGGGCTTTTTAGTGCCTAAAAACATCTTTTTAGGGTTATAGGGAGAGTTCAAAGACTTAAATTTCTTTATAATATATACACGGTAAGACTGGAACCATAAAGAATGGTATTTGAAGACGCCTAGTTATATGTCAGAAGGGGAAGATAACGTATATACTAGGCCGCCTATATACCTATACACTATATACCTATATACTAGGCAACTAAACTAGACCGCCAGAGGCGTGAACGCAGCCAACGTGGCCACCGGATGTCAGCAGCAGGGTGTCGAACCGGCATTTTTTCGGGTTCGGTTCGGGTTCGAGTCCAGAGCATCATTCCGTTCCGGTTCGAACTGGTTCGAACCGGTTCAACGGGTTCAAACGGGTTCGAAGAAAAAATGCAGGCGTGTTTTTTTCTGTTAATTTTTTCTGCTCGTTTTTTGTTTCCTTATAAAGTCTGCATAAAAACTAAAGTCATAATGAAGGGTTCTTTGTGCAAATATTTTGTCTTCGCCAAACTAACGCGACCCTGCAAACTTCTTTCAACTTTTTTCTAAATCTTGAGTGCTTGCAGAAAGTAGTCAACGATACCACAGTTTTCTTGTTACCAGTGCATACGGTATCACCCACGGACTCGAGTGATACCACTCTCGACAAAGTGGTACGTGTATTTTCGATTTTACGAACGATTTCTTCTGCGCTCGACATGGCTGCCGAGCTAAGCCTAACCTAGGCCTAGCTCGAGTACGATCCCGGCCGCGCCGGCCCCGGCCGCTAGGCCTAACGCCCGGTCTATTCACGGCGCGTTCGGATGCCATAGCAACTGCAATGGATACAAGTGCGATACCCAGCAACGATGCGACTACGGCACCACAGCTGCAACTCGACCGCGACACCGGCCGAACGATCGTCGCAGTGCACGGCGACGAGCTCTCGCCGACCGACACCGCCGGGTGGACGACACCAGGGAAACACGTGCAACAGCGGGCGACCCGGCCAGCCCCCGGTGAGTCCACTACTGATACGACTAGAACCACGACCCGAGCCAGCTTCGCTAAGCGTGTTACCGCGACGCTAACAAAGGCAGCCCGCATGCCGTCAACGCTACCGCGGGATGAGATCAAGATTGTTATGCGACCACGTGGTGGCCTCCACACCGGCCGTATAGAGGCTCCCGTATTAATGTCGGCCATCATGGTGGCCACGGGGATACCAAAGGCTGAGGCAATGGAGGACACTGTTTGCACGAACGTGGCACAGAACATTATTGTTGTAAGCACCCCGAGCGAGCAACGCGCCGGAAGGTACTCTCAGATTCGCATGCTGCGTATCGGCGGCCAAGCGCACGAAGTGCACGTATACCGAGCAGCCCCGGACGGCACAGTAAAGGGCGTCATCAGAAATATCTGTGTGGAGGATACGCCCGCAGACCTCACTGCTAATATTGTGAACCCCTTTAACGCGCTCGCAATAGAGGCCCACCGAATTGGGAATTCAACCACCGTTATCGTCCTCTTTGCGGGACAAAAAGTCCCCAACACTGTTAAATACGGTTCGGTCCTCACCAAATGCAGCCTCTACAGGCAACACTACGAAATATGCCGACAATGCGGCAAAGTGGGCCACCGAACCGATGTGTGCCCGCAACCAAACGTCCGGGTGTGCTTTGCGTGTGGTAAAGCAAATCCCGGGGCAGACCACGAAACTGAGTGTACACCTCATTGCAAGCTCTGTGGAGGACAGCACCCGACCGGCTCCCCGGGGTGCTCGAATCCCTACAAGATGCGATACGTAGTCAAGCGACGACAGTGGAAACACAAGAACGCAGTCACATCACAGAAGCAGGAACGCAAACTGCCACGTATGGACGCAGCGAGCTTCCCGTCATTACGCCAGCCACGTGGCGAACGGGGACGCAGCCGCTCGAGACAGCGCGGCAGAAGCGGCAGCCGGCAGCGCTCCGCCAGCAGACGCCGCAGCGCTAGCAGCAGCAGGCGCCAAGGTCAAGCGTCACGCTCACGGGAGCGCGTGGCATGGACAGACGTCGTCAGAACACCTGCGTCCGTGCCCGCGCCCAAGGCTGCACCAAAGCCCGCTCCCCAGCCAGCACCGATGCTACCGCCGGCCGTCCACGCAGAAATGTCAGCGCTCCGCGCTGAAAATGCTCAGCTACGACAGCAGCTCGCCGCCATCAATGAGAAACTCACGCAGCTTCTGGCCGAACGGCAGCCTCCACCGCCACAACCGCCGACGCCCACCATCCCGCTATCTACAGAGAATGTCGACCCAGAGGACGACGACAATAGCCCTCAAAACCCCCGGTCCCCGGAACCTACACCTGAACCTCAACCCAAACGCCGAGCAACCGAAAGCCTCCGCCTTCGTCACATCACAGACCGTCTGGACAGGATCGAGGATCACAGCAACAGATGCCTCGCCGCTCTCGAGCACAACGTACGAACAATCCAAGAGACCCTGTCACAAATACAAGCCTTCCTCCAACATCACTTCGCCCCAGAGAACGGTCCTCACAACATGCCTCCCCTGCAAGCAACATGGCCAGGACCCCCACAGTAACCTCCGACCTATTAGTGTGGCACTGGAACGCCAACGGCTACCACAACAAGAAAGCGGTCCTTCAACAACACGTACAGTGCTCCGTCCGAGCTCCGGACATCATACTGATACAAGAGACACACAGCGAAAACACTCCGACTCTCCCCGGCTATCGAGCACATGCCAGCCCTCCGAGTGCGCGAGACTGCGGCAAAGGAGCCGGCCGAGGAGTATGTACCTTTGTTCCGAAAGGTATTACGTTCACGACACATGACATCGTTGGCCGCAGCACCATAGAGCACTGCACCACCGAAGTGATCATCGGAAGGAAAAGCAAAGAGAGCATTCTTCTCGTCAACATCTACAGCAACCCGGCGCACCGCCAGCAAAAGTTTCGTGCCCTCCTGCACAAGGCCCTCCGCCTAGCGCCCGAGGACACGATCCTGCTGTGCGGTGATTTCAATGCCCCCCACGAAGACTGGGGCTACCTCAAAAGAACGGTAAAGGGGCGAGACCTCATTGACGACGCTACCGATGCAGGTTTCCATTTGCTCACCGATCCAACGACCCCCACCCGCATAGGCATGTCCGTTACGCGGGACACCACCCCGGACCTAACCTTCGTCCGCACGTCCAAAGAACAGCGCGGGGTGCGTTGGCGTAACACGGGGCAAAATCTGGGCAGTGATCACTACATTATTGAGGTACTCCTACCCATATCCAAACCTACCGCCACCGAGCCCCAACGCCCGCATAGACTCACCAACTGGGAACTATTCCGACGGACCCTGGCACAATCGGCATCGGTGATCACGGATATAGACGAATGAACGGACAACATCGTTCGTACGGTCACCAATACAACAACCCAAATTGACACGGAAGAGACCGTCACGCAGGTTGACAATCGCCTCGCACACATGCTCGAGGCTCGGCAATCCATCCTACAGCGCTGGAAGACGCGGCGCACCAATCGCCGCCTGCGCAAAAAGGAGGCAGAACTCAACCGAGCCATAGAGTGCTACAGCCGCCAACTCTGCGCACAGCAGTGGCACGCCGTATGCAACGAGGCAGACGGCCAAATGCGTAAGGGCAGAACTTGGAACTTACTTCGCCACCTACTCGATGAAACCAAGACAAAGGGTTTCCAACGCCACAATCTGGCGCAGACACTGCACGCGGCGATACGAACGCTAGGCGAAGACGAAACGGGCCGGAGAATCAACGCCCGCTACCTTCCCAGCACCCCCAAGGAACAGCATGACGACTACAAGGAAGCAGACAATCTGCTGTTAGACCGCGACATCGAAGAATGGGAGGTCCGAGCAGTGCTGCAAACCCTTAACTGTAAATCTGCAGCAGGCCCAGACCGCATCACCAACAAGGCCCTACGAAATCTCAACGACGGCGCCATCACGGCCCTCACTGAATACTTCAACGTGTGCTGGCGAGCGGGCCGGCTGCCCAAGCAATGGAAAACAGCAAAGACGGTGCTCATCCCCAAACCGGGCAAACCACCTAGCATAGAGAACCTCCGACCGATATCTCTCACGTCATGCGTCGGCAAGGTTCTCGAACACGTCCTGTTGAACCGATGGAAACGCTACCTCGAAACTGAGGAGCTATACCCTAACACCATACTAGGCTTCCGAGAGCGCCTGAGTAACCAAGACACCATGATCCTGTTGCAACACGAAATACTCGACGTGACCACCCCCACCCGCGACAACAGGGCGGTGCTCGGTCTCGATCTGCAGAGCGCATTTGACAAGGTACGGCACTCTGCCATCCTGGCGCAAGTATCGCGACTGAACATGGGCAGGCGATCATTCGCATACATCCACGACTTCCTCTCGGAACGCACCGCCGCGATACACGTGGGTGACCTCGAACTACCGCAGAAATCGCTAGGCAGCACCGGAACCCCCCAGGGCTCGGTAATCTCCCCGCTGCTTTTCAATATCGTAATGATCGGCGTGGCAGACCGGCTAGCGGAGATACCCCAGGTTCGCCATACCATATACGCGGACGACATCACACTGTGGGTTCCCGGAGGCTGCGACGGCCACATCGAAACGACCCTACAGCACGCGGTAGACACTATCGAACAACACCTCGAAGGCTCCGGCCTCGTCTGCTCCCCCCAAAAGTCAGAGCTACTAGTGATACCCCCACCAGGCACACCTCGCCACCGCATAACCACCGCAGCAATCACCGTGCGCACGAGAGACGGCACCGTCATCCCGCGAGTGCAGTCCCTCCGAGTTCTCGGCATGATACTTGAGAGCAATCGCTGCAACGGCGCTACAGTCAACCGCCTCACCACCAAACTCACGACAGCCACCCGCCTCATCAGGCGAGTGACCACACGGCACCACGGCATGAAGGAGGCCAGCCTCCTCCGACTGATACAGTCATTCGCCATCAGCCACGTTGCATACGTGGCAGCATATCACCACTTGAAAACGCCAGAACGAGCCAAAATCGACGCCGCGATACGGAAGACGTACAAGGCGGCCCTCGGGCTCCTCGACAGCACAAGCACGGCGCGGCTCCTCGAGCTGGGCATCCACAACACCCTCGACGAGATCGCCGAGGCCCACCGCACGGCCCAGCTCGAGCGGCTCTCAACCACGCGCACCGGTCGCTCCATACTCGACCGGCTAGGCTACGCATCCAGAGCAGTCTCAACCTCTAGTACACGCCCGCTGCCAGACGCCGTCACGCGCAGACTGCGGGTTATTCCCATACCAAACAACATGCATCCAGAGTACAACCGCGACCGACGAGTCGCGCGAGCCAAGGCCCTCACAGAGCTCTACGCCCGCGACACCGGTGCCCTTTACGTTGACGTCGCCGAGTACCCCGACCGACCCGGCACGTACGCAGCGGTGGCAGTCAGGGCTACCACCGGCGACATCTACAGCGCCTACAGTCTCCGCGTCCCGGTCGCGCGTCATGCCGAGGAGACGGCCATTGCCCTGGCCCTGACGGACCCTCAGTGCACCACAGTGCTAAGTGATTCGCGCTCCGCGATACTCAGTTATGCGCGAAACAGTGTGTGTGAAAGTGCAGTGAAAGTGCGAAGCAACACCACGACCCCATCAGTGTCCGCCACGTCCCTTCGATGGTTCCCGGCGCACATGGACTCGCTCGGCTCCAGCAACGGCCACGCCAATCGCAACGAGACGGCAGATGCCGCCACGCGCGAACTCACCAACCGCGCGGCGACCCCTTTCGCCTCTCGCTCGGCTAGGCAGCCGGCCATCAACCACGAACCCCTCACGACCTATACCGAGGTCCTCCAATGGTACCGGCTCAGCCGACGAACTATGCCACCACCTCATCCTCGGCTCACAAGGGCCGAGGCCGTGCTCTACAGACAGCTACAGACAAACTCTGTGATCACACCCGTGTTGGCGCAATACGTGTGTCCGGGTGCCTACGACAGCGTGCAGTGCTGTGTGTGCGCGAGAGCAAACGCGACTCTGGCCCACCTATTGGTGGGTTGTGAACGCAACCCAGACGAGGCGGCCGCCCCGACGCGGCTGCCGGACAGTTTCACGAGTGCCATGATTTCGTCCGAATACACGACCCAACTCCAGGCCGTCCAGCAGCTCGAGGCAGCTCTCGCACGGCAGAGACTCGGGGAGGCGGCGAGGCCGAGGGATCCACCCCCTCACTGCCCGTCAGCCGAGCCAGTCGACGCCTGCGGCGCACACCACGAGGACGTCCAGGCCGCGTCACGATAGGGTGCCTCTCTAGGAGGCGATCCTCTCGTTCTGCAGGCTAGCCAATAAAGTTGTCTCTCTCTCTCTCTCAACCAACACATCCTGTACTTAGATTAGGGGGTCGCAAAGTGACCCAGCCAAAAATTAGTGCTCTCTCCTCATCAGATAACTTGGAAATTTGCTTTAAATATTTTTCTCTCCTTCCCGGTCTTGGCGTTCTTCGACCGCTGAATGACGTCATTACCGCGGTGTAGCGGCTATTTGCTGGCTTTCCTTAGTTGCAGAATAGAACGCATTTGATAGCCACTTTAAAAAAAAAGCCATAAAAGCAAAGCAGAAATTGACGGTGTATCCGCAGCGACAAGCAAATCAAGCACTGTTGATCTGTGCTGGCATTAGCTGTAGTTTTCGCAGTGCTTCCAGATGCGAAGAAGAGTGAAAGCGTTTATCGGAAATGTTGATTGATTTATTTATCGTTTTTATTTATTCATTGTTTATTCACTATTTATTTATTTATTTATTTATTTATTTATTTATTTATTTATTTATTTATTTATTTATGGGTTTAACGCGGCGATGCAACGCAGACGAGGAGGCGCGCCATAGTTTAGGGCTTCGGATTAATTTTGACCACATAGGGATCTTGAACGTGCGCTGAAATCTCGTACACACGGTCGTTTTCGCTTTTCCCTTTTCGGAGGCGAAGATCATTACACAGGTTCAGGCAATGCTTGAGAAGACGGTCGAAACGTGCGTTCGCACAATAATGGAAAAGCTCATACTCAGCGGCGTGTTCCCTCTTGGGGCACCGCCAGCTTTGGCGACGGCGCTCACTGGCGCAATTCATGTGGCGTCACCAAACGCGAGCTCACCGCAGCAAACCCATGGCTCTGCATTATTCGTGTAACAGTGGCTCCGGGCACGGCTGGGGTGATGAGACGAAAGCCGCGACCGTGATTCAATGGAACTGTCGTTCGATGCGGCGGAAGAAAGCAAATCTGATATTGCGTCTTGGGTTGAATCAACAAAACTCACCTGCGGTTATAGCTATTCAGGAGGTAAATGGTCCTATTGCTAAATTGCCAGGATACGACGGCTACGGTCCGGCAAACGATCCTAAAGAACGGGAATTAACAGCTGTATATGTTCTAAGAACCATTTTTCACACCCAACTGGATACGGACTCGTGGTGCTCACCCAACACCAATGTGACGGGATGCCCCGTTCAACTTTCCCCGCAAAGGACCCTCCTCGTCTTCTCAGTCTACATTAAGCCAGAGAATCCCCGTACGAAATTCAAGAACCCTCTACCGGACACTAGTTTCGGGGCACATTTTCAAAAGCTGTACCCCCCGGATCTTGTCCTCGTGTGTGGAGATTTTCAATCGAAACACACGGCGTGGAACTATGCGATATGCAGCCGGAGGAGCAGGAAGGTGATGGCACACGCCGACCACCGTGGTCTCTCCCTGCTGAATCTGCCACACGTGTACACCCGTAGCGGTCAAACAAGCAGACAAGCAGATACCACGCCAAATCTCACCTGGACGTCCAGACCTCAGCTCTGCACCTGGAAGGTGCTGGATGATCCGATGGGCAGTGATCACCTTGCTATTGTTGTCACCATTAAGACCGGAAGCAACAAATCAGGAAGACGGGCACAAGTAAAGACTGACTGCTGCGTCACGCACTGGGATCGTTATAGAGACATTCTCAATACGCTGTCAATGACAGCGAATGTATCGGAGCTCACACAAGCGATGACGGAGGCGAAGCGCAAGGCTACCAATACATTAAGCGTGCCAGAAGACCACCCGCATCTGGACAGGCATCTGTTGTCTTTGTGGAACCGTAAGCTGGGACTTCTGGGCGCTTACCGAAAACGCGGACGCCCAAAAAACCTCCGCATGAAGCTCCGCCGCATTCAGGAGGAAATCGAGAGTTACACAAACCAACTCGCATCTGAACGGAGGATGGACACATGTGAGCAAATGAATGGGCGGACAAATTCAGCTCGTTCATGGGCCATCCTTCGTGCACTCTTGGGGCAGCGTAAGCCCAACAATGCGGCCGCAAGAGTGGCTTTGAGGGAAGGCGTCAGCGCGCAAGACATGGCCGAAAAGGCAGCGAACATCTTCTTCCCGCAAACGTCCGCCCCGAATGCCGACACATACGACATGGACACTGGACCTCCCGATGCTGAGGCTATGAATAGTCCATTCACGATGAACGAACTGGAGCGTGCGATTCAGCGGGAGAACGTGCGCACTGCCGCAGGGTCCGACGGCGTCAGTGTAGCGCACGTTAAAAATCTTTCCACCCCGTACAAAGCAGCGCTGCCCCAAGAGTTCAACAGACTGTGGATGTCCGGAAAGCTGCCAGACGAATGGCTACATTCGATCGTGAAGCCGATTTCGGATCCGGGAAAACCTCCTAACAGTCTTGCAAACCTTAGGCCGGTGTCTCTCACGTCATGCCTGTCCAAGATCATGGAAAGCATGGTGAATGCCCGCCTGATTTGGTGGCTAGAAGACAGCCAAAAATTGGCCCCCACCCAATATGGCTTCCGACCTGGTTTAACCACACAGGACATCATGCTTCGCTTAAAAAGCGGCGTTCTCGACGCAAGGTCTCCATTCCCGCGCATTGTTGCAGGTGTAGATGTGAGTAAAGCTTTGATGCCACACCACACACCTCCATCATGCAAGCGGTGAAAAAATTGGGAATCAGAGGGCGCATGCATAACGTCATTGCTGCCCTCCTAAAAAATTGGGCCCATCTCCCCGCGAGGGGGACTCGAGTAAATGCATCGCATAGGGGGTGGGTGTATTGCGTTAACGTTTAGTGTTTGGGGAGTTGGTGGTAGTGAATGCGTTGTATCAGCAGCTTCTTGACGTAGTTTGAATGAGTCAAGGATATAAGGCGCGTTCGTAGCCTCCCATTCTGTGTCGGCTTTGTGGCGCAGTGGGTAGAGCACCATGTACATTGCGTTCCGCCCGCAGGGTCAAGGGATCGAAACCAGGCGCCGGATAGTATTTTTTTTATATAGTGTAGGGGGAGGGGTGCGGACAACGACGGTGCGGACTACGACGGACGTCAACGCGGGTGGCATCGTGAGTTACTGAAATGCTCTGCATTTAAAAGATCGGACCTTTCAATTTCAAATCGGAACAGAGCTTAAGACAACCAAATACAACCGGGTGGGAGTTCCCCAAGGCTCCGTCATATCCCCCATTCTCTTTAATATTGTGATGGCAGGCCTCCCACAATAACTAGCTTGCATACCCGGTATTGAACATGCAATCTACGGGGACGACGTCACATTATGGACGAAAACGGGATCTCTCGGAGAACAAGAAACAGCCCTCTAAGCCGCCCTAGACGCCATTGACGTCTATACAAACAAAGTCGGCCTGTCAACAGCCCCCGAAAATACAGAATTTGTCGTTATACATGGAGGCAGGCGTTCGCAATCGAAGACTGCGGAGAAAGAGGCGATCTAGCTACAACTTCGACAGAGTTCAGTACAGCGGAAAGCCGTAATCCGCATTCTCGGAATGTTTTCGGACGAGGCATGCGCATCCGACACGTGGCACGCACGCATAAAGAGAACAATAAAGCAGGTCACGCACATCTTCCGCCGGATCACAAATCGAGCTCGGGGAGTAAAAGAACGAGAACTGCGCCACTTCATGCAAGCGTTCATCCACTCGCGAATACTGTACGGGGAACCGTATCATTCCCTAACGAAAACGCTACTACTGACCCTAGAGCGCCTCAACAACGAAGCTCGCAGGATTGCAACCGGCCTTCCGAGATACACTCACTTAGATGCTATCAACAGCTACAGCAGGATAAATACTGTTTCGGATCTCATCGAGGTACAAATGCACAGGCAAGTCGCATGGTTGCAGTCGACATCAGCGGGGAGGAACACACTGGCGAGACTTGGATACAACGTCAGTGTACTTCCCCCATTACCTCAACAGTCACCGCCATGGGAATGCATTGCCCTGGCAGATGCCAAGCCGTTACCGCGGAACATGGGAAATGACCAAGAAGCCAGAAGACGGGCATACGCAAAACGTCAAGGGAAGTGGCTTCGTTGTCTAAAAAACTACTCCCCCGGAGGCGAAAAAAGTCACGTCTTCTATACCGATGCGGCATGTATCATGCACCTTCCCAACTTCACCACAGTGTGAGTTAATGACGACGGCACATCACAAGGACGCAAACTTGACACCACAAAAGAACCGGAACACAGCACCGGGGCAGAACTTCACGCCACATTGGATTTAATCAAGCACCTGAGCTTTCAGCGCAGTTCAGATGACCGTAGTCTGAAGCACATCTATCATGTCTTTACGGGCTCACAGGAAGCGTACACGGCCTGTGACGCCGCTCGGCACACGTCCACTGTAGTCAGTCACCTTCGTCAGTACTTCAGCGGGCTCCGAACCTTGGGCCACGACCTCACAGTTCACTAGATAACTGGCCGCTCGGGCATACCGGGCAACGAAAAGGCAAACCGACTAGCGCGCGCTCTACTCCAATCCGCGCAATCGGGACGCCCTAGTACGGAGGACGACATCGAGCTCGAAACAGAGACGCCACCAACAAGTTACGACCCATTTATCCCATTTATTTCCTGTCCTCTAATGTACACACTAAAAGAAAAAACTTAAAAAAAATTCGAGGACAAAACCCGCACCAACAAAGCTATCGCAGGTTTAAACCAATTCAAAATAAATAAAATAGGCACTAGGCCAAAAATACTTTTAGAAAAAAGCCAATTCGATGTTGACAAAAAGAAAAAAAAATCACACTCCACATCCAAAGGCGCTACTGTCTACACACACACTAAAATAATCCTATACATCAGAGCTAATTTTTTAAATCTAACAGTATGACAGTGAAGATGCGATAAAGTTGAAAAGCGTTATAAAATGAGAACACACAAAAATACATGCAAAACAGTCCACTAGAACAATGTCCTTACAGTGAGTTCCAGAACTATGCGAAATTAGTTGGTGTATTAATGACCCTTTTTTCACCACATGCAGACCCATGGACACAACGATCACTCTAAAACAAATCAACCAGAAATAAACCAGCTAGAAGTGACAGAAAACCACACAGTTCAAATAAACAGTACTCGACGGTAAAGTAAAGACTATTGCGCACTACAGTTTGCACCGCTTTTCACATTGTACAGTCATTCACTCTAAATACACTTCACTGCGCTTTCGTGTCTGCATCACTGTGGTCCAAAACTAGAGTTCATCATTCACCAAACCGCACTTAGATCACGTACGAGCCACTACTAACGCGTATTAGGTCGATGGGAAAGTCTCTACAGATCACCGCACTGCTGTATTACACTGCGCAACACATCACCACACAAGTCACGTGACCGCTTATGACTTCGTCTCTTGTTAAAGTTGGCTTCCAGAAAGACAGGCGAGGCAGTCAAACTTCTGGTACAGACCTAGCCACGTAGTCCACCAGGTCTGTAAGGATTTTAATTGCAGCGTTGTCATTAAGTAGAGATCTCAGGTGTGGTGGTTCAAGGGGGTGCTTTGTGAGCCTCTGCAATTTGTGGATGTAGGGTCTTGTTTTAACACAGTCCAGTAAGTAATGAGCCACAGATGAGGCACTATGTCCACAAAAACACTGGCAATTGTTCTGTAATTGCAGGCGGTAAAAGTAGTGCGGGAAACGTCCATGGCCTGTTAACAATGTGGTCAATTTCCTGGGGGCGGGAAACACCTCGGTATATCCAAAACACTCGGGGTCCATCGATACAATTCTGTACTGCAGTGATTGGTCGACCAGGAATTCTGCCAAACTAAGCGACCAGCTTTTAGTAAAGCAGAATGCACCATGTGCCTAGTGATTTTACCCTGCAGATCTATACCTCGCGTTGCGGCGTGAGTTGCTATGATGTCAACAAGTTCATTTCCCCAGACTCCAAAGGGACTGGGGACGTGGTATATATGTACTGGTACGATGGATGCAAGAGAGCTGATGTTATCCTTGAGGATTTGGATGCTGCTTGAAATGGTGAAAGGGTTGTTCAGTGCCATGAGTAGGGAGAGGCAGTCTGTATATATGTGCAGCGGGGAAGTGGGTGTGTTACAGAAGAAATACTGGATTAGTTGGTGCAGGGCTATTGTTTCAGCATTGAAAGAACTAGTGGGGGAAACCAAGCGGAATCTTTGGACGGCTTGTATGGTTTCAATGTCCGAGAAAACGACAAATGCAGCACCAGCAGACGTAGAAGTGTGGGAGCCATCTGTATACGCATGCAGTCCTGGTCGTGACATGATGTGAGGTACCTGTTGGACGCTCAAGCGCTGGTAGGGAATGCTAGTTCGTCGTGCCGTATGAATTGAAGATAAGTCAATGGGAAAGTCAATTTCAGACGGGTTAACTGTAAGTGTGTGAAACGTAATGGTTTGGTGCCGGTGAAACAGAAGGAATAATCGAGTTTGAATATCCAGGTGAATGCTCAGTGGCAGAACATTTGCAATCACCTCGAGGGCAGCAGTGCGAGTGGTGGTGTATGCTCCTGTAACGGCAAATAAAGAAGATCTCATTAGAGAATGCACACGAGCCTGCAAGCTTTCGTGTTGGTGTGTGTACCACCACGCAGGAGCTGCATATGTTGCCACAGGCAGTACAACGTGTAGATAAAGTTTTCGCAAGTGATATCTGTTCACGTAAGTATGCATTCGGGCAAATTTCGTTAAAGCCGCCGTCATTTTTTCCATACGTTCTTTCAAGTAGTTTGTATGAGCCACAAATGTCAAGTGACGATCAAACATGACCCCTAATATTTTTAGTTCGGTGACGTGCTTAATACTGACCCCGCCCAGTCTCACGGTAGGCTTACGTATCGCTTCTCGCTCCCCGCGAGATACGAGCAGACAGGCACATTTTGCGGGATTCAGTACCAACTTGACACCTTGACACCACCCATGTACTCTCTTCAGCGCCTCCTCCGCAATGGCTTCCAATTGTCTTCTCGTACGACCCTTTATTAGAATTATGGTGTCATCAGCGTATGCCTGTATGTACGGATCTTCTGGCATTCCCAATTGGAGTAAATCATACAGACAGGCATTCCACAGCAAAGGACTCAGTGGAGATCCTTGAGGGCTGCCTTTTGTTGTTGTTGCCTGTATCTCTCCCGAAAACGTCTTGTAGAGAACTGTACGGCCTTTCAAAAACGACGACAGGAGATTGTAAATGTTGGAAGGGCAGTTATGAGTTCGGAAGAAATAAAGCAGAGCAGGATGCCAGATGGAATCAAAAGCCCCTTCAAAGTCGAGAGAGAGGATTAACGCAAGACTTCCCTCATCTCTACACTGCTGCAGCTGTAATCGAAGAGCATATAGAGCAGAATAAGGAGCTTTGTCCTTGAGTAAATCCGTATTGATTGGGGTGGAGGAGTTGCGCCCGGTGCATGAAAAAATAAAGACGTGCGTTCAGCATCCGTTCCGAGACTTTGCCAAAAATGGAGCTGATGCAAATTGTCCTATATGATTTTGGTCCTTGCGGTGGACGACCAGGCTTCAGGAGAAAGGTAACCCTGGCTTTCTTCCAGTGCGGTGGGAAGTGGCCGAGGTGTAAAGCACCATTAAATATCAGAAGCAAAAACGGAGATGCAAAAAGAAATAACAGTTGCATCATGTAGGTCATGATACAATCAAGCCCTGCAGCAGCGTTAGGGTTCAAATCTCTGATTGCCTTTTGAAGTTCCGTAATGGTGAAATCATCATCGTGGGTCGGCGTTGCATACGTGTTTCTGCTAACGAATATTCTTAAGGCACGTTGAGCTAGCGTGTCATTTTGAGTTAAGTCAGTTGGCAGGAGCCGCTCCATAAGAAGACCTGCAGACTCCAATGTGTTGGTAGTTAGGTCGTCGTTGGACGTCAAGAGGGCCGGAAGTTCCGATCGGGAGAAGCATTTCCGAAAAGCAGTGGTGAAAGGGAGGCCGAAGATGTTTTTCCTTGACGCCGTTGTGCAATTTCTTCGAATGGAAATTTCTTTAGCTTGCTCTATTCTGCATCTATATCTGGCCAGAGACCTATAATAGACAAAACGGAGATCATTCCTTAATAGCGGATCTCGGCATCTTTGATATCTTCGGCGTAGTGTGCGAACAGTAGATCTTTCTTTGGCTAGTTCATCAGTCCACCAAATATTGCCGTTAAATTTTGTAGGTGCATGTTCATGTTTTTGTTTTAACCAAAAACATGACCCAAGATAAGCCACCGTTCAAGCGAAGAAGTATCGCCGGGAATACTTAATGAGCGCCCACAACCCTTTGGGCATCCCTCCTCTTCCTGACCATGTCTTCATTTGTCGGCAGCAAGTCATTATCCGCCAAGTCCAATCTGGCACACTCTTAACCCCATTCCTACTGCAGCGTTTCCGTAGACCCCAAAACGCTGGTTCATCCCGTCACAGCTTGGGCTCGTGTGATACGTGCATAGTTCGAGCGGACCTGGAGCATCTGCTTTGGGCCTGTTCGCTCTACTCGCTGCCCCGGACTCGAGCCCTGGCCACTCTGCGGCCCGAGGTACGCCCGACCTCCCTGTTAGCTTAGGCCTGCCCGGACTCATCTACCCCAATTGCGACCGGCGTCGAGCTCTGGCGGGCATTGGACGAGTACCTTCTGGATCCAGCTGCTCCGCCCACTGGCGCCAGGCTCCTCGCCCTCGGGAAAACGCCTGAGGGGCACACCGGAAGACCTCCGCAATGGACAATGGCACCGTGGGCCCCCGATCCGCAACTGCCCAGGATCTCGTTTTGTAATTTTTGATCACCTTAACGTTTTTTTTTATTTCGCAGCAACCCCCCAGGGGCAGTTTCAGTGAAATAATGACGGGAAACAACAACAACAACAACCCCTATTTTCGCACAATGAGGCAAAAAAATTGCATTGTAAATAAATTGGTCGGTCTGCTACGCATTTCATCTACCCAAGTTTCAACGGTGCGTTAGCTTTAACACGAAATCATTAGCAGTGCGAGAAGAAGAAAACAGTCCGGCGTCGGCTGCAATTTCCGACTGCCAAGCGTGGCAGGTGGCATTTAGGGCAACTTCATTCTTCTCATCTTTTATCTGCTAACAGAGCTGTTAGAAAGAAAGAACGGCTATAAAGGCTCATTGGACAGCGTGTATAGGACGGCATTGGATAGGGAACCACCGGAGAGAGGAACTTGCTAATGGACCTTCAGCGACCGGTGACAGCGATTGGGCTCCAGTAAAGATGATAGCCAAGTGAAGTCACAAGCAGCAGTAATGATCACTTGTAGAGAGAGAGAGAGAAAATGAATTTTAATTAAATCGAGGCAAAGTTTCAGAGAGGCGTCCTAATTCGAGGGGGCCGAATGGACAGCCGTTTCCATCGCGAGCAACTAATCTTCCAGGCCGGAGCTGGCCATGGCTGTCTCCCAAATCCTAATGGAAACGTGAAGGTTGGGTAGATCTACGGTACACTTTTCGCAGCCGCCTACTATGTGTATGAGGTTCCCAGCCTCCCAACAGAAGCGACGAAATGGACAAAGCTGTGATCCGCCAAAGAGGGGAAGTCAGGTGGTGTGCGGGAAGGTGTAAACCGTCAGGGCGCGGAGTAATCTTTTCTGTTTAATCATCAGCTATTTGTGCTGGGAGGAGTACGTCCTACGCGAGCCTGCAGTGCTGAGAAATTTCCTGGTATGTGGCTACAGGATGCATGCACTCGGGCCCGGTTTCATCAGCGCTGGCTAAGCGGATCAAATCTCGAGCCACGAGGTTGGTGATCTTGTTTGCCGGGGATGCGAGTATGAGCTGGTGCCCATACAATCGTGCCTGGTCTCGTTGGTGGTCTCTCATTGATGATTGGAAGTGTTGTAACATGCAATTGACCGTTGGCAAAGTTGGGCTACACCTGCTAAGAATCTGTTATGAGAGTGTTTGCGCCGCTTTGGCTAAGCGCACGTGCTATCGCCGCTTCCTCAGCTTGAAGGGGGCTGTGTTCGGAGGTTGAGATGCTACACCTGTGGGAGGCTGCAGAAAAGTAGCACAAACAAAGAAAAGGTATTGAAGAATGCTATCGGGCGTCTCTTGCATCAAACCAGTTGATCGTTCCTCCTTTTTTTTCCTTTCAGTTTAGTTTCTTTCCAGTTGTCTCCCCTAATATATATACTCGTTTTGAAAACCCTTTGATGAATATAAAATATGCATTAGGCAATTAGTTATAACTGAACTGCGAGATGTCAATTTTAATATAGAAACAACATAACAGCGCAATACGGGCATAAAGAAAGACCTTTTATAGCATTCAGGCGGTCGTCACATAACTTTGCGGCTTCTTTGTGCGTGACAAAATTTCCTGAGTGGTCGAGAAGGAGAACGCTGCAAAATCTCCAAATGCCAAGAACCCCAAAGATATCATCTTTGGTCCGACCGTTTATTCTGCCTTAACTGACCCGCTAATTTCTGTAATTCCAATTAATCAACACACCAGTCCCACTATAATTCACATTAGCTCATTCACTCACCTAACTAATCCACGCCAGTCTACCCGCTAACCCGCATTAATCGACTTTAATCCATCCGCCTCTCAAGTTTAAGGTTGAGCAGATTCAAGATAACATGAAAATGCTATAAATATACTTTAAAAGTGGAAATTAGGATCCCCCATTTTTTAAATTTTTATATCTCATGTTCTCTTAGAGCAGTAACCAAAAAACACAACGGCACTGTACACAAGAAAAAGTGACGTTAATTTTTAGAATTGCGAGTGTTTGTGTCTCTGTGCTGTTCTTATATAACTGCCAATTCAAACTAAAATAAGTGGAAGATATGGATTTATTGTTGATGGTGTCCCTGAAGGCCTTCACAAACGGACGGATGCATGCGAATTAACAACACCGTGCAGATAAAAACCATGAAGAATATTCCATGATATGTTGCCTCGGAATATGCGGTCTTACTTAAGGTAGGCTAAATGTAAAAGATAATTACTGAGAGATGGGCAGTACCTAACGCAAACTGATACGGACAACTTTACATTAAATTGAGGGCAATAATTAGAAGGGAACATGATGGGCCTTGGGAACTGCAGAGATTGCAAAATATTTCATGGTGCTGTCTGGCGAGTGGCAAAATATCTTCACACACAAGGCAGGGTACCGAAATAGAAAACTAGAAATCACATTTTGATGCACCGGAACTGGTTCGGAGAGGTTCCTTCGATTCGTTCCGGTTCGGGTTTAGTTCCAAAATGGCGGAAAGGATACGGATCTGGCTCAGTTCCAGTTCCGGGCGAAAATTCGGGTTCGGTTCCGGTTTTTGGCTCGGTTCCGGTTCCGGTTCCGGTTCGACACCCTGGTCAGCAGGAACTTTTAAGCGCAAAGCACATTTAGCGCCGCGCCTTGTCGTCGTAGCTCACTCGTTGGACCCAAATAGAGCTGGCGTTCCGTCGTAGCCACTGTCGTCGCGGCGTACCCCAGAGGCTTCGATAGCCAAGCAGTTTATATAGTCATAAGCGTTCAAAACTGGTGAAACACTGGCGCTTATCATACATCTCCCCGTTGTTTAGCGTAAAGAAACCTGCAGGTGCATTTGAGGGAAATATACGCAATTAACCGGCAGCACCCGCGTTCATTTAGTTGGGAACAGTTGTTGGATTGGTATTTACGATAGTAAGCGGCAAAAACTGGCATTGCAACGTTGGTATGTGCGGGAGGAAAAGCAAGCACAATAGGAACAGAACTCCCGCTGGCGAAGATTTAGGAAGGGGGCGCGCGCGCACTGGGAAAGCGGAAATTTTGAATTAAGCAAATACAATTCGCTCTCATCTTTGTACCGCATTTAAGGGAAGCATATGAAATCAATTTTTAGAGCGACTTATAGCATTTCAGTGAAATAACGAGAAAAGACTGACTTAACCGTTTATGGTTTGCTATATATTGAATAAAACTGTCGAAATCAAACCTTGCACTACTCATGAATTCGCTTCAAACTTCGTAAAAAAACCACGTAATGAAGTTTACGACGAACAGCTGAACTGTACACGTTGGAGTTTGACTTGCTCGACGCTATCAATCAGATAAAGGTACCGCAGGTGATTGCGCATTCATGCGTTCGACATCAGCCATGGTGGCAACGCGCTTTTCACTTTTTTCGCGTAGTACTGATTTGAACTGTTGATTGATTGTAGGGTTTAACACACCGCCGCAGCGCACGCGATAAGGCGCGCCGTAGTGGAGGGCTCCATATTAATTTTGACGACCTGGGGATCTTTAACGTGCGCCGAAATCTCGTACACACGGGCGCTTTTGATTTTCGCACCATCATAAATGCGGCCGCCGCGGCCGGTAATCCAAGCTGCGTCCTACGGCTCCGCAGCACAATGCCTTAGCCACTGAGACACCGCGGAGGGTCGCCTTGAATTGTATATATAATCTCCTGGAAACTTCCTGAGAGTCGGAGCTTTGAGTTATCAGGGTTTGTGAAAGTAAAAATACCGTTGCAAGTCAAATTTCGTAACGTCGTTGGAACATTGATAAGCCGTCTTGTGAAACGTTGTTGTGGAACCAAAGGCACAAAAACCATATATAGCACCAGAAGCCTCATCCGGGTATTTATTCGCCTAGAAAAGACATAAACGTATTTTACAGGCTGAAGATCATGTATGCGTTTCAAAGCTCCCACTTGCGCCGTATTTACTCCAAGAAGGAGGGCTCTTCTTCTGTCAAATTAGCCACTTAGTAGGAAATAAAAGGAGCAGACTTGTCTGCCTTTTCCTGCAGTTTCAAAAAGGTTCACGGAAGATGGAACTTTCTAGTCGTTTTCATTTGACTGAAGGCGGTATTTCATTTCGACGTATTCGCTTTTCAAGCTTTTCGGTTCTTTTAATTAACGAGAAAATTTTTTTTCATCCGGCCACTGTCTTTTCACTGCCCTCTATAATGCGCCCGATGTCTACGGCGGCTTGAAGTCCCGTATCATTTGAAGAGCTAGGTAATTTCTGCGCACGCTTCTACTAAACTCGAGAGCGAGCGCCCTGCGTCATCCCTGTGTAAAGGCAGGTAACCTTCGCTGGGTATTTCTCTTGGGCCTCTACCTGTGTACACGTCACAGCAGCTTCTACGAGACTTTCTAGGCTTTGCATTGTCATCCTGGATGCACAAATTCTGAATACATGGAAAACGCGGTCGGTACTGCGTTCGAAACTGAGATCCCCACTTCTGCGATTTTGCTGTAGTCGATTTCTGTGAAATGTATACGGTGCGCGCTAGCGAATTGTCGCTTGTTTATCATTTGCTTCCTTTTCCAGTTGGTCCTACGCGAGAAATATTTTTAGCCACGCCTCACGACGTTCCATGTTGCAGGAAAACTCGTGGTACCGCACTCGAGGCTCTAATTTAGCGTTACAGTCGTACAGCGGCACACAGAGGTGACGGGGCACAGTGTTGCGTGCGCGAGACTTACTACCAGAAAAAAAGCGGACAGAAAAAAAATGGCTGCTGCTTAACTCAGCTAACCGTGAATATGCAAGGCAAAACGTAGGCCTAGTTTTGTTGAGTCTTGGTTTCGCTTCATTAACTTTTGCTGCAACTGTCCACAGCTCAAAGGCGTTCGGTCCCGAGCAACGCTCGCAAAAGGAGACGCGGCCTCGCTTTCATTCACGGCGAGTACGGCGCAAGGCGAGTCATGTAGCCCGAGACGACCCAGCGCCGCATGCGTGGTAGGCTGCGGGGTTTGTCCGCTGCCGATCAGCTGAGCGGCCGCTCCGTCACGGTCGCGACCGCTAGTTGAGCAGAACGACTGAAAACGCGGCCATGTGCGCAGCTCCGACAGCGGGTTTGGTGAATCACGCCATGTGCTTCAAGGGGTGCGTCGCAGCGGGTGTGTCCCCGGTCAATAGGTTAACTTCGGCATCCTCCGCAAAACCACACGACGAAAGTAGTAAAGCTTTACTTTAAACAAGCCCTCAGTTACAACGACCATCACATTTATTAGCCGCCCCACGTGAGTATCAGGGGCCGTGCGGGAACCAAAGCGAACGATTCGATTGCTTCAGTGAACTTGCTCCGGCCAACAGGGCGACCGCGGCGACCGCCTCTCCGGCTCGTCCCCGAACGGTGGTGCCCTCACCAGATGCTTCAGTGAACTTGCTCCGGCCAAGAGGGCGACCGCGGCGACCGCCTCTCCGGCTCGTCCCCGAACGGTGGTGCCCTCACCAGAAACAACGGCTGCAACTGTAAACCACAGACGCGCTCTCTCACTTATAGCGGTGCTGCTCGGCGCAGTCCACATTGCCGGAGCGTACGCGCTCGGCCCGTTCTTTCCCAGCATCCGCCCCTCCAGATCGTCTATTTTAACGAACGAGCGATTAGGTGCTCTAGCTCCCGAAGCGGACGAAGTTCTGGCGTGACCTTGGAGGATCTTGTTGGTTATATTGACGGAACGATCCGGGTTTGGGGGCTTGTACTGGGACGGATATTGCTTTCGCCTTAAAAAGGCTCTTTGCCCAAGTTCATAATGAAGCTTGCTGTAATTCTTGTATGTTTTTCCCTCCTCCAATTCGCGTTTTCGGTCATGCCAATTTTCATGTGTTCGGCTAGTCAGCAACGGTTCGAGCACAAGCAAAAGACCTCAACTTCGAACAATGAAGGCTAGGATCGACGATGGCATCATCTGTTCTCCATTTTCGGAGGTCGAGGTCCCCGTGCTGCTCCTTCTACCAAGCTGCGAAAAAAGCGCACCTGGGTGATCCGTCCAAGCCAGCATTGGTGAGTCTTGATCCTAAATACTAATGCTCAGTTAAAAATACGTTTAAGGTATCTAAGGCTTATAAGTTATCGATACCTCGCCAGTACTATAGCCAACAGTAGCGTTACATGCGGCCTACAGGCTTCATGCACGCGGCATGGAGCTTTGTCGTGTTCACGGACACTCTTAGAAAAAGAACAATGGGCCCTTTCTGTAATCACTATTTAGTCTTCACACAACCCTTAGTGTGACTTCAAGAAACATTAAGAACACTGTCACAATTTTTATCAAGATTGCTTTATTGTTGCGGTTTAAATGCCACAGAAATATTTCAATAATGATAGCCCCAAGAGCACATTCTTGTGTGAAATTGGATGGTGTGCTTCAATGGGCTACTTTATTGCTGTACTAGATATTAGTAACTTTAGCTACGTTATTTGGAAAATAGAGGAGAAATGTAAGTGTGCAGTAACAACAAAGCAATTTCAGTACTGGGAAACGTGATGAGTCACACCGACGTTGCTTTTGCTCGACGGGGAAGAAGATAAAGATTTTACGAGCGAGCTGGTGCTTTACATTTAAAGGACGAAAATGAGCGTACGCTGTCTTTTTGAAAAACCGATGGGCAAGTGCGTCTGGTTTCTCGCGAACATGACGCAATAGATCGCGCTAGCAGAGCTATCTTGAGCCTTAAGGTTCAAGAGCCCTGATAGTGCTGTTGCGTCTAGTTTGCTACAGAAGCTAAATTTTCATACCAGGGTGATTCTTATGGCAGTCTGTGCTGCCACGTGCAAATGGCAGAAGTTGCGCTGCTGCTCTTTGCACGGGCTGTTAGGGCCAATCAAATTGCTTGATGCGACTTTCCTCTCTCTTTTCCCATAACATTGTAAAGTTTCTAAAATGAACTATTGTACTGTATTGAGTTGTAGTGTACTATGTGCTTAAGGATTTGTTCCGAGTGAATTGCATCACACAAATCATTTGAGGTGCGCTCTGAAAAGGGCCGCGCCGTCATACTACAGTAAAAAATGTAACTACAGAGGAGGCGCATCAACATGAGTCTTTTAACGCCCGTCGGCTTGTGGAAGTAAGCGGAGTTAGGCGTAAAAAAATGTGCGTATAGTGAAATTCTCAGTTCTCAAATGTGTTTGCTTAAGCCTTCGCGGTTTTTTTAATCAACAGCGTGCTTGCATCAACAGCGTCAACTGCATCAGTTGCATCAACATCAAAATTGCATCAACATCAAATTTGCATCAACCGCGTGCGTGTTTTGTCTATGTACTCTGATCAAATCAAATAAAATTCTACCCAGGATAATTTGGCGCTATTCACCTGGCATGCACATAGCCCTTGTACACGCGGCGTCCACGGCAACGCTCGATTGCAGACACCCCCTGCAAAATGGTTGCAGCACTGCCGCGGCCATTAGGTCGGTGCAATTTCAAAGGAAGCGTGACCCTCCTTTTGCAGAGAGGGACCCAGGCCCTGAAGCGTCCTAGCTACCACAGCCCTGTGTTGGGTACAGCTATCTTCGAAAATTCTTTGCCTACAGAAAACGTCCCACTTCTGTGGCTTAGCGGCCACCAGGCATGCATGAGGATGTGCCGGGTTCAGAATTCTGCATGCGAAACAAATGTTTTTGTCATAACTTCAGGGCAGTCTCCCCATGTCATCGCACAAGTAAACGTAGGCGTAATTGATATGTAAATTTATTACATCAATAACTAGGGCACCGCAGTAGACGACGACCTGGCGCTGGTTCGTAGGTTGCGCTAGTAACCATTAGGGCTACAGCTCGCGCATACAATTTTTCGCGTGTAGCAGGACCTTCTATTCATCCACCATGTTGAGTTTCAAATCTGTGCGGGAAAGCCACTTGTCACGGGTGTAAAAGCAATATCGCCAGTTGGTGCGTGCATGTGCCTGGGATACACCATGGCCTTGGGCTGCAACGTAAACAGTCTGAGGTGCTTTAGCCTTTCATCTGCACGGAACTGAGTTTGGAACAGCGATGCTGTTTAAGCTGGTGTTTGGGCTGGCGAAAATGCACAGGAAAACCTCGCCGAGCGATGACGTCATCGCAAACGTCGGCAACGCAGTGTTACTGCAGTAGAGCGAACATGAATGTTGTAATAGTGGCAAAAGGAGAACCAGCAAGTTGAAGCCAGAAATCCCGAAATCGGCTTGGGGCGCTAATGTGGAATAGTGTAGGG
Organism: Haemaphysalis longicornis; assembly: GCF_048455015.1. Classification (NCBI taxonomy): domain Eukaryota; kingdom Metazoa; phylum Arthropoda; class Arachnida; order Ixodida; family Ixodidae; genus Haemaphysalis; species Haemaphysalis longicornis. The sequence goes on along the minus strand of NW_027526335.1, from coordinate 187,746,602 downwards.
AACGTAGTGTAGTGGATAGAGTGTCCGCCTTGCAAGCGGCGTTCATGGGTTCCACTCTCGGTGTAGAAATATTTTCAGGTGCGGAGTACCTTAGGGCCGCACAATGTCCGTCCGCGTCCGTGCGCTTAGCATTTACAATCGCAAAAAATTATACAGCCGCCGGCAGGATTCGAGTCCGCGTCTGGTAGACTAGACAGAGTTAGTGTCAGTCATCTTACCCATTGGGCTACGACCCGAGATTGAAACGGCTTACTCCCTCGCCTGTAGCCGTGCGGAGTGCCTTAGGATATCCCTATGTCCGTCCGCGTCCATCCGTGCGCACACCACCATCAAGCGAAATTCGATTTGAGGCGTGAGTTGCAGTTTCATTTAGGGAATAATGAAGGTTCAACTCACTGCTCAAATCGAATGACGGTCAGGGCGCTAATCGAATGTCACTCGGGGCGCAACTTGGATGTCATTTCGAGGCCCCGTACTCCGCACCCTTGCCATCATCCACGGAGTAGAGATGGTGCCATTTTTTGTATCTGCCTACAGCTCAGGTAAAATTTGTTTATAACCACGCTTGAGGCCTCGATAATTGGTGTTATTTTACAGCGGAGCTGTATTACGCAAAGATTTCGTACATTTTTCGATGCGCTCACGTCCAGACGCCTAGCAGGAAAGCAAACTTTATGCGCGTCTTTGTACAGGGAGGCCTTCGGGGCTGTGCGTTTCTTTTTTGTTTGCTGCGTGCTTAGGACGTCTTCAGACGCCCCAAACGCGTTTCAAGTGCGAAGACTTCCAAAAGACACGCTTTAACCTGGTAATAGATTAAGGAAACAAGCAGTGGTGTAACACGCAGGAGACTCATCGAATGTATTTGTAAGAGTAAGGGGGAGGTGGATCGTGACGCGAATTGCGAAAACTCGTGGCCGAAGCTTGGTGCGCCATAAAAAGGGGATTTAGAACACCAAAAAAATGTAAACAAAAAAAAACACACTGAGCAAGAACTAAATTCAAAATTAAAAAAAAACTTCGGTATGCATTCGGCGTGATCTTCAAACCATATAATCGCTTTTATTTTTGTTTTTATTAAGGAGCATTCTTTAATTGGCGCTCTTTGAAAGCCGACGACTTTGCGCCGCTAGCACGAACGTGTTGTACAATTATGGATGAGGTTCTGGTGAAACTAAAGGCGAAGCCCTCGAAGCTTGTTGCATCGCTTTCGAGAGAAAAAGAAGTCTCGGTCGGCATTACGACGGCCTTGCCAATATTCAATCCGCCTCGAAAAAACCAAAAATTGCAGGAAATCAACAGGGCGACCCCAGAACCTTCTTTGCTACCTACGGCAGAGCCCATCATGCTGTGTATAGATGCGCCGTTAAGCAGAACGCGCGCGCCTGCGATGTGATGTGGGCAGAGTTCACTATGTGTGCGATGAGTCACCGTTGTCGCTAAATTGTGTGCGCGACCTGATGCTCTCTCTTTTCCGCTTCTTTTTCTTCAATGCAAGAACGTAGGCAGGCTAGGAATGTCCCTGAAGATGTGGGCAATCCCGCATGAGAGCTCGTCGGAATAGGTCTCAGGGTATTTCGTTCCGAGCGCAACTTTGAGAAGCAAAAGCGATTCCAAATGCGTTTGGGGCACACTTCAGTGAATCACAGTTCACTCTTTCAAGTGGGCGGCCTTTTGTAGAATAAAAGATACCTCACCACAAAGAAGAGAGCAATTTGGGATGGGGAAAGCGTACACTTGTCATACTTTGCCTAAGCCCGACTTGACCGCCTGGCCGAAAGCAAAACCTATGCTACGTTGCATGACGGAAATTTGTCCTGTCATTAACTATTATAAGCATTCAATCAGTCGGTGTTTGGCACACTTCAGTTGCTTTTAGTAATAGCGTAGCTGTTTAAGCCTTTAGTGCCGCCGTGGAGCGTTACCAGAAAACTCAGCCCAGCTGTGCGCCGCATCGCGTTGCCTAGCAACCACCTAGAGCCCCGAGCCACTTAACCACATCGCACCCATGACGTACGCGGAAGCGTGGCCGATGACGCAGTCGGACTGCTCAGCGCACGGACAAACTTCGGAAAGAAAAAAACGCTATACCCCCCATAGGGATCGACCTGCCGACCCTCGCGTTGCGAGGCAATTGTTCTGCCGACGACGCCACGGGCGCTTTTTTTTATTATTATTGCCTGCTTGGCGACAACACAACACGCACTGTTCAGTACACAAATTACTAGCTCCAGCCACCAATCGGCTGAAGGGAGTGGCTTAAAACATCTTAAATTGCGCTAGAACATCCAGAATGGGTAACCACTCAGGCTCTTCAGGCATCACTCGATAAACTTCTCTTATATAAGCAACGCTTTCAATGAAGTACTCTCGCACTGTGCGAGCATCCTCTTCGGCATTTTGAACCGCCATGCGAGTTTTCCACATAGAATGCAGACTAAGTGCCATGAACATATCATAGGGCACACCTCCATCGTTGTTTACGGGCAAAAAGCGAATGCCATAAGGCGTTAATGGTAAGTCTTTTTTCAGGGTTCGTTGGAGGATGTCCCAGTGAAAGACCGCATCCCAACAGTCCAGAAAGATGTGCTCAATTGTTTCCAGCTTTTGGCATAGTCTACAGTTAAGTGTCCATGGGTGTACATATAGTCCTTTTTCCTGCAGCCAGGGTTTTACTGGAAGCGTGCCGCTATGAAGTTTAAAGAAGAAAGATTTAACAGATGAACGTACTGGCATTCGTTTCACTCTTTTTAGAACATCTTTTCCTGAACCCACTGCATATAACTGACGATAAAGCGGAACAGGCAGACACACATCAATCATATCTTTGTACAAACGTTTTCGCGGTACACTACTCAAATACTCCGAGGAAAACCTAACCCTCAAAATCCTAAAAGCATCGACAACTTCCCGCAAGAACCCACGCACACGTACACATCGCATTTCAGATGTTGAAACTACATAGTCTGGAATGACATCACGTAGTCGGGCTTGTACCACAGTACGTAGAAAGCAATCTCTCTGATCTCTCAGAAACATAAACCTAGAAACTATTTGTCGGATAAACAAATGTGCCAGTCCCAATCCACCATTTTTCACCGAGCGAAACAAATTAGTTCGACCCATGCGGTCCCAACTTGAGCCCCACAAAAACACCGCAAACACTCTGTGCAGCTTTTGTATGTTCCTTCTTGACATACAAATCGCCTGTAGGACGTACCATACCTTGGCAACAGCAAACACAATACATACTGATGCACGGGCAAACATTGACAGATCCCTTCCCCCCCATTGTGTTAATTTCTCTCTAACTCTATCAGTTTCTCCGTCCCAGTACTCTCTAGCATCCTGGTAGTTTTCAAGGGGGACGCCACGGGCGCAGGTTACTTTCGGTATGCAAAGTATTTGGAGTCATATCTGCGCTGCATCATTGCGGATCGTTGCTAAGAGCGCTGGCTATAACTAACCTCATGGCGATAACTAAGCCACGTAACTTCCTTGCACCCCACGCGCGTAGGGCGGAGTCATGACGTCACAGGAGATTAAAAGCTTGGAACAGCCGACGCGGCGACACACCTCTCGATTCCTGTGCTCCGTGCGTACGTGCTGCTGCCATGTAGGGTGGTTCCAGTCCAGATGGCCCCGATTCGTGCGTAAATGCTGCTGTTATGGGAAGACCCAAGAAAGTCCGGACGCCCGAAGAAGAAGCGGCTTACCAGGAAGGGTGCCGTACTGCCAAGCGAGAAGCGATGCGTCACCACCGAGCTGATCCAGAACGCTGCGCTGAAGCTGTGGCTGAGAAGAGGCGACGCCGAGTTGAGGATCCCGTGTTTCAGTCCAGGGAACGCGAGAGTCGGCGCCTGAATGCTCGACGTCACCGAGAAAGCGATCCCGGCCTGCGACTGGTCGAAAACTTCCAGCATCAAGCCCGCCGAGACATGGGGGGTGCGAACGGTCGATTGCAGCGCGAATATCTGGGAATAGAGTTTGGGCACAGCTGTCGCGTCTGTGACCGACTTTGGTTCGACGTGAACTTATCAACCATGAACTGTGTGCGCAACTATGAACAGCGGAGTTTGGCATTACAAGTGCTTCGTGAAGCCTTTCCCGACGCTACCGACCACGACGAGATGAAGGTGTGTAAGACTTGCCGTGACTCGCTTCTCAAGGGCAAGGTACCACAATTTAGCACTACGAATGGCTTTGTATACCCGCCTAAGCCATCGTCCCTGCCTCGCTTAAACGACATGGAAGAACGAATGGTTGCTCCCCGCATACCGTTTATGAACATTCGGCGCTTAACCCACGGAGCCGGGCAATATGGGATTCGCGGCCAAGTGATCAATGTGCCGATTTATGTGCAACAGACTGTGAAAAGCCTGCCAGGTAGTGTTCCCAATGATGCAGCAATCCACGTTCATCTGAAGCGTCGTCTACTCGCCAAGCCCGTGTATAAAGCCGGAGTTGTCACGAAGAACAAAGTTCACGCTTGGCTCGAGTACTTGGTGGAGACGCCTCTCTACCGTGTCTACGGAGTGAAGATTCAATAGGAAGAGCTCGGCCGCATTACCGAGGAAGCCGGGCCTATCGACGACGAGGATATTGAGCCTGGTGAAAAGCTGGAAGACTTGAACGACCCCGTACAGCTAGCTTATGCCCTGAATTCTGCCAGTAGGACAATGGTTTACGACGACGCCGTTGGAATCCGGTTGACCGACGGATGACACTACTTGGCCATCGGTCCCGGACAAAGTAAGACTCCGATTTCCCTGCTTTGCGATCATAATGGCGAAGAGTTGTCCGTCCCCCAAATTTACTTGGATCAGGCTCGTCAGATCAAGTCCCTTCACCCAACCCCTTTTGCCATGGCTAGTAGTGAGATACAGCGTACCGATCGTCGCGGCGTAGAGCCAAACCATGTTCTCTACATGGCTATGAAAGTGATGAGGCATAACTTGGTAGAACTCACCATGACGTTTCGAGCAAACGACACTACCCGCGCCATAACTAAGGTACACCTGGAAAACAATGAATTTCTCGAAGAGGCGGTGAATAGGGATTTGGCATTTCTTCGCGGAGTCCCAAATACCATTCAGTACTGGCAAAACAGGAAACGCGACGTCTTTGCCATGATAAGACAGTTGGGGAAGCCGCACGCATTTCTAACCATCTCCGCTTCGGAAGTTCATTGGGATCGGCTGATCGCTGTGTTAGAACGTCTTCGTGCAGGAACCGTAGGGGAAACCGCTAGAGAAGTCGAAGAACTGACTAATCTAGACCGCGTGGATCTGTTCAACAACAATCCAGTTGCTTGTGCAATATACTGCAACCGGCTCTTTAGCGTCATCTTAAACATCTTGAAAGACCGTCGCTGCTCCCTGTTTCGCCCCTACTACGTGGTAGACTACTTCAAACGGGTAGAGTTCCAGCAACGGGGTAGCCCACATGTACACATCCTACTTTGGTTGAACGAGGCTCCCCGTGAAGAGCTTAGTGGAAGCATGCCCGAGACGATCGAAATGATCAAGTCTATAACCTCGCTCCACTTGACTGATCTGAAGCGCAGCCGCACTCAGACCCACTCGCACGCGCACACTTGCTATAAACGAGGTCGAACCAGGTGTCGCTTCGGAGCACCGTTCATGCCTAGTCAAACGAGTCGAGTGATCGTTCCCTTTCCGCCAACCGAAGACGAGGGTGAGCGCAAACTTATCGAGAAGCTAAAAGACCACTACGACGAGATGCACGCCTGCCTCGAGCATACCACGTTCGACAACATTGACCAGTTCTGGAACCGCTTTGGCGTGCTTAACGAGGACCATTACGTCGACATTCTTCGAGCCGGTGTGAGTCGTCCCTGCGTTTTGTACAAGCGGCTCCCGGAAGAGAAGTGGGTCAACCCATTCAATCCTTGGATTGTCTCGGTCCTCGACTCGAACATGGACATCCAGGTCATTCTCGATCACTATGCCTGTGCAGCTTACGTTGTTGACTACGTAAACAAGGTCGATCGTGTGATGTCTAACCTGCACAAAGCCGTGAGTGACATGATCGAGGAAACGGGAGAGATGGTCTACCCAGAGGTGCTCAAGGCGCTCGGCCTCAACGTGCTCAAGGCGGTGGAGATGTCTGCTCAAGAAGCCGTGTGGTTTCTCCTCCGCCAAGACATGTCTGAGAAGAGCCGCGCTGTGATCTACATACCCACGTGCTTCCCCGAAGAGCGAGTTCGAGTTCGCAAGACCAACAAGGAGCTTGAACACCTACCACGGCCTTCGACTGACGTGTGGCGAGAAACGTGATTGGCGAGTACCAGCGAAGGCCCGAAGCGTTGAAAGACGTTTGCCTAGCCGAGTTTGTGAGTGCCTACACTAAGAACCATGAGAGCCCGTACCAGCTACCAGCTTCGCCGAACCGAGTGCGTGATCCGCTACCGCCACTACAGATAGGACGACGCGCTCAACTACCAATGAGAGCAAGTCTTGCTGAACGTGCCGTTTCGAAACGAACACTTGGAGATACTCGATAACCATGCATTCCTTAAAACTTACACGGAGAAGATGACCGACAGAACCAAGCTTCAAGCAAAGTGCATCTACGATAGTGACTGCGATTCGCTGATGGAACTTGCGCGAGGCATTGCCGAAGCCCATCCAGTTCTAAGTACACACGAGATGCAGTGGACTCGAATCCGCATAGAACCCGGAGACGAAGATGTGATGGGACACGATGTAGTCAACAAGGTTCTAGCCGAACAAAGTGCGTGTGCTGCCGTGCGAAATCGGGAAGACATCATGGGCACTGAGAAGTTCCACGATTTGATGCGCCTCACCAACTCCGAGCAGCACGAGTTTCTACGAGAGCTCATTCATCGTCAGACAACGCCGGGGGCCGAGCCGCTTCGTACCTTCTTCACTGGCCCTGCTGGCTGTGGCAAGACGTTCATTCTAAAACTTGCCATGAACATCTACAACCGCTTCAACCCGGATCCCCTCTATAATTCCTACGTCATCTGTGCTAGTACGGGGAAGGCAGCCGTTGCAGTTGGCGGTACGACCATGCATTCGGCCTTCAAACTGTCTCGAAGCCGGAACGACGATGGGGGACTGCGTGACAGCGAGCTGAACACCTTCAGGATGGCCTTCCGAAATTTGCGCTGCTTAATAATCGACAAGATAAGCATGATGTCTGCCTACCAACTGGACGCCATAGACATGCGACTGCGTCACGTGACTCAGAAGTACAACGAACCGTTCGGAGGTGTCGATATGATCCTGTGCGGCGACTTGCGGCAGCTGCCCCCCGTCCGAGCCAGCGAGATTTATGAGAGAACGCGTGGTAGCAATCGAGTCTTCGCTTTGGAAGTGAAGTGGCACACCATGTCGTACTTCCCGCTAGTTCGAGTCGTTCGGCAGAAAGACGCTCGTTTCTCTGGAATACTCACCAAGATCGGGGACGGAGTCGCACTGGACCCGGAAGAGCTGTCGCTGGTCGAGAGTCGCTTCGTCACCGCCGAAGAAGCTACTCGACTGGCTCCCGATGCCGTGCGACTCTACTACTCGAACGACTCGGTCAATAAGTACAACGCCGAACTTTCAAAGAACGATGCCGGGGCCACCGAGATCATTGCTCAGGACAATTTGAGAGGCTGGAGAACCGAAGAGGATCGACTTCGCATGACGTTGCGAATTTCGAATATGTCTAGCACTGAGCTCGGAAACATTCCTTCCAAGATTGAGCTGTCCGTGGGACGCCCCTACATGCTCATAACCAACATTGATGTGCTGGACGGGCTTGTCAATGGCTCGGTCGGTGTGCTAAAGCTGTGCGAGTGGGAACCGGACGTGGACTTTCCGAAGCGAGTCTGAATAAAGTTTGATGCACCTGGAACTGGACGAGTTGCTATCGTGAAAGCCAGAGTGGCTGCAGACGATGCTCGATGACGAGGTCACATGATTCAGGCCGACTGGGTTCCGATTGAACCTAGGGTGGTCTCGATAACACTGAATACGAAGCGGGAGGAAGTGGTCAAACGGAAGCAATACCTTTTGACTCAAGCTAGTGCAATGACCGTCCACAAATCCCAGGGTGGAACTTTCGGTAGCGTGGTCTACGACTACAGCAAGAAGCATCCTCAGAAACTCGTATACGTCGTACAGCAAGAAGCATCCTCAGACACTCGTATACGTCGGACTTAGCCGTTGTACCGACTTCGAAAGACTATACCTGACAAATGGGGAGGGCGATTTCAAGTTTCATCATGGCGTTGAAAACGCTGGCACCAGCTTGGCAAACGAGTTTGAACGACTGAAACGATACCCGCTCCACACGATCAGCAAAGACTCTCGAGCTGTGTTTGGCCGAGTGGGTGAGGGAGACTTTACGTTCGCCCTGCTAAATGTCAGATCGCTTCACAAGCATGCGGCGGACGTTAACCACGACGAACTGCTGCGGTTGCCGACTTTGCTGTGCTTTACAGAGACGTGGAACGGCCGCATGCAAGTCGACGGTTACCTGTGCGTTGCCGACGAGTTTGACGCAGACAGAAAGGCCGGGGGGGATAGCGTTTACGTGAAGCTTGGGCTCGATGTACCTGTCGACCGAGTCGACCTTAGGAAAAGTCGTGGTTCCGAGAAGGGCGATGCTTTGGCTATACGTCTGTACGAATCGGTCAGGCTAGTCTTGCTTTACATTGCCCCTAACGCTACTCAGAACGAGGTGAAGCAGTTCGTGAGCACTAAACTGCAAAAGATACGAACAGGGCCCCGTCGTTGTGATGGGAGACTTTAACGTCGACCTTATCAAGGAGAAGTGGCTTGTGGAATACATGTGCACCACATTTGGGATGGCATGTCTTACGCTAAAGTGGGGCTGCTTGCCAACTACAGTCAGAGGAACTTGTATAGACTTGGTGTTTGCCAACTTTGACTCGAAATGCCTGGACGACATTTTCAAGCCATTGGCAGTTTACCACAGTGATCACAAGGTTGTAATGGGCAGAGTTAGCAACACGCCTGAGTGGAAGGCTGGTGGGAGACCCGTGCACTCGCTTAGCGCTATCATGGAGAACTGGATTCATGGCTACACGTGTGCCACGCCATCCCTTGATAATCCCCACGTGCAGCCCAGACCAAAACCTCACCCTGAAGAAGAGGTGGAGGCCTACCACGGCGAGGATGAGCTCGACAAAACCCACCCATTTCCTCATGCCCGATCGGATGACGAGGAAGATCGGCCATGTGACGATGATGGCTGCTACTGAAGAAAGTTCTACATAATAAAGCATTGTAAATACGTTATTTAGTCAGTTTGGCTTGGCTTTGCTTTCTTGACGGGTCTTCACTTGACCAGTCGTTGCTTGCCCAGTCATTGTTCGCTGAATCATTGCATGTCGAGTCATTGTTTGCTGAGTCATTGCTGGGCTGGGTACAGCCCCAAAATGTGAGCAACTTGCACCAGTGGTGCAAGGCTGGAGTCACAAGCGGTTCTTGTGATCGCCTAGTTTCCCCCACCTAGCTTCGCCCCGCATCCGACTAACCCGATGTATAATGAGATGTGCTCCCATATCGTGACGGCTGCGAAGTGTGGGAGAGCGGCCGGAACGGAAATGACACTTTGCCCAGCCACGCATAACTTATCCGAGCCTAAATACAACTTCGCAAAACCTAGAAACGACTTAACTTTACCGAGTATCGAGATAACCCCGCATTAACTTAGCCAAACCAGGAATAACCTAAGTGCGGCCGCCAGCTACGCTGTTTGCCCAGTCTTCGCGCCACCAGTGCGGAGCTGCCCAATTTTTTTCATGTTCATTTGTTTCGAAAAAAAAAAAGACTCGGCATACGTCAGCATTCGAACTCAGGGACAGCGAGTGGGAGGCGGTGAATGTATCCACTACACTGTTTCCGCTTCAGTATCCTACTGCAGTGCCTGTTGCGGATTTCCGGTTTTCTGGCTTCAGTGGCTCGCACTGAAAACGCCCTTGCTTTTGCCACTATTACAATATTCTGGTTAAATGTAAACGTAGCGCTGCCTCGCCGCACTCGGGCGGGACTTCTGTCGTAATCGGTTGGATGCGCGACACAACTGGCACAAGCTCGACTATGGAAACGCGTTGCGGGGTGGCTTGCTGTATCGCTTGTTGCAACGAGTGGCGCAGTTCTTGCAGTGAAAATAGAAAAATTAATGCCAAAGCGCAAGAAGCCAAAAAGCTAAGAAGCAATAACGTTATTCACCTTCTTAATTAGCGTCCCTCACGCAAGATCACACAAGCCGAACGCTGGCCACCGGAGTTGAAAAATTATGAGCAAACGCTTGTTCCCCTGAGCCGACCGCTACTCTTGGAGCTTCACCGCAAAGCAGGGGGGCACGCGTGCATTGTACATGCTTTAATTACCCAGTGTTTATTGCTCTTTGGGGGACTAACGACATCACCACGCAGAAAACGTAACCGAGTCTTGAAGCATAACCACGCAGAAAACTTGGCGAGTCTCCAACCATAACCACGCATAAACTTGACCGAACCAAGAACGATCTTGGTAGGGCGGCCAGCTTCGCTATTTGCCCAGTCTCCACGCCACTAGCGGAGCTTCCCCAATATTTTTTTGCAGCTATAGACGTTGGTTTTTCCCCAAAGGTTTAACCGACGGTAGGACAGATAAAGGAAATTCGACGCAAAACTCTGGTTTTATCAAGTGCGCGTACCTTAGTTATAACCGCGTAGGTGAGGACAAATGGCTCACTGACTGTTGTATTGTATAGGCAAGAATTCCATTATTCCAATTACATTTACTCTGCCTTTCTAAACTCTCGTTCCACTTCGTGCTCTACTATATTCATTTATAGACGCTGTCCTCTACTAGCACCCCATAACCACAGAGAAGTTGCAAATTTTACCGATTATACAATCTGACTCCTCATTTCGGGAAGACATAAAAATCTAACACAAATGTTTGCTTCTCCTTACCAGTTCAAGACCACGAACTGGTTTGTGATGGCGGCACGGTAGGGGCTGCTCTAGGGAGGCTAGATAATATTTGAGCGCAGGAAGTTTCAGGTGATCAGTGCGGGTGAAAAGTTTCTCTGGATTCAGTGCATAGTAGGAGGTTAGTGTGTATTATTCTTGGGTTGACGGAACTGGATCGGATTGGAAGTGGCGAACGCAGCTTCGACAAGCACCAATAAGGATGCTAGTTCTCGCAAGTAAAATTTCGAACAAGGTGGTAAGAGAACAGCTTTGCGAAGTTTTGTGCTGGCGTCACCATCGCTTACTGATTTCCTAATTTTTTTTATTTATTGCATCGTATGGATGGAAAAGTACAAATAAATCTGAAGCGAAACGTTGCTTTTGTGGTGTTCTAACAGCGGAACTGTGAAGCCCCACCCTCTCAAAGACGCAATGTGAAAGTGTGCCGAACCCAGGTGCTGTTACCAACGTGTTTGGCGATTCACCAATACCTTATTGCAGGGTATAAATGCAGCCCTCAATTGTTTGTTGTCTTTGCGTAACAGTATTGATAACCAATAATATGAAAATAATTAATAAATGTTGCCAAAAACATAAAAGTCACATTTGGAAAATAATACGAGCAAGTAGTCTGTGCTGTCCCAGGGGGCTGTTCTTTTCTCTCATACCAAAGAAGGTAGTGTGGTGGTGCCACGCTCTCTGCACATAGGAAAACCTAAATATATTTCAATTTGAGCGTTACTCATGTACATTTTTTCGAATGTGCTTAGGAAAGGCTCACTGAATTGATGCAGGCGGATGAATCTATCCTACTTACTCGTGGCGAGCTGTTCCTAAGGGGTCAGCGGTAGGCGGCAGGATTCCAACAAAATGGCGTCTAACCAATGGACAGGGTCGGCGTCCTCCTCGGAGACACCGTTGAAAGTTTTGCTGCCATGCTAGGCTGCATCTTTGCAGGAGCAAGCATCGTGCCGGCAAGGACTTCGCTTACTCAACGTATGTCTGCATCAGGTTTATGTGTTTTTAAATGAAAAGCGAACACGATATCAATACATTAATTTGGGTACATAAGTGTACATGATATCATTACAAAATCTTTATAGCAATAGAAATTATAGAACTGTCCGTGAGTCATCTACTGCAACGGTCACCTTTATCAGCCAGTCTCTCTGGTTCTTCGCCAGAGAATTGGGGTTCGACCTGTTGAAGCCCTAAAGATGTTGGAATTGGTAATAAAGCCACGAGCTTTCGATGTCAGCAGGCAGGAATCGAATTTACCAATCCCTTTGAGTGGGTATGGGACCACACTGGAGGCCATTGGAAAATCTTCACTGAGAAGCTAGGAAGCATAGCTGCGGAAGCATGGTTGCGAAACTATAGCGTACTATGAATGCACGCGAACTTTACAAAACGTTATTTGTGGCAACCAGAGGTGCCAAAATTTCTATAAATACTGTAATGTTTAGTTAAGGACTACAACGATTTGCAATACTTGGTGCGTCGTACGTAGCTTACGCTCCATTTTGTAATTCGGCAGAAACATCTCGAATTGCCATTTTTACATGTAAAACGCAGCCACCCACACAGTCAGCATACAAAGACTCCATTTTGCTGGGAGGTACCCTTGAATTTAAGGAAGGCTTTCAATGCTTAGAAAGTAGTTAAATGCATGCAAACTATGTTCTTGAATTAGTTTGTTTTGACAGAGAGAAATTGATGTTTTTTAGCATTTAACGATTTTTTAGTTATTAGACCTAAAATCATCGCTCAAAATGTTCAGCAAGGATAAGCTTCACAGTGTAAGAAAGCGCTAATCCGGAACATTTTATTGCGTGCATTTACGGGCTAATTTCGCAGGAATAAACGTTTTTAAACCAGCCATGAAGCACCCGAAGCTAATTACTTTTGCCTTTATTGAAAATCCGGATTACGACTGTAACAATATTGTCAAAAGCAGATAAATGTCGGAGTTAAGTTTACATGTTTTACTGCTTTTTTCTGCAGGCGAAATTCGCGACCAGATCAGCGACAGTGACTGCACTCATACTCTTACCGATGTCGAATTCGTAGATAAAATAACAGAGGCAGTCTCTACCTTAAAACTGAAGGTAAGAGGTGCACTGCAGAACCATTCAAACAATAATATACACTCATGCAGACGTCATGTCTCCTGTGCTTGCTTGGAGATTCTCCGCGGAAAGTGTAAACATATGCGCGTTGCAAAACGCCTTAATGCGGTTCTGCGCTTCCGGAGTCAGAATCGCTTGCGTCCGCTATTGTGGCCCCCCAAAACGGCTTCCATATAAAAGACGCGTGAGGGTTGCGAGATTGTTGCGTTAAGCGAAAAATACACTGACGCGTGCGACGCTAAATAGCGGTGATGATAATGATTTGCATGTGCATAAAGCGGCTTGAATTGATGGTAGGACTTTGGGTATGTATAAATACGGGGACAATTTTCGTGTGATTCCGCCAAGGAGACTGTAATATCCTCCTGTGTTTCAGTTATAGCAATATGTCCAATTTATTAGGCATCAAATACGACGACACCCGTAAAGCACTGTTGTCCAATATTTTAAACGTTTACTAGCGCCATCTATCAAGTTTTGTGGAAGTTCAGCCAGTGGAGATGGTAGTAGGGGTCCGCGTTCAGCAAAAAGGTGTTTTACGTTGACCACTGGAGAAATAAGGGCTGTCTGTCGTGTTTCGTGACCGTTATAATGTGATATTCTATGATGTACTGAAAAAGTAATGATAGAGGAAGCATGCTGAATGGGAAATTTTACTTGGGGGCATGCGTGTTTTTCTCTGCTTATGATTTCATTTTGCATGTCGAACGCGTTGGACACAGGCACTCAAGGCTCTAATTTCGAATGTACTGCCCACTTCAATGCGTTAAACGCGCGTTCAGTTTGTTGTTATGCGGCAATTTTTCTGCTTTCTTGACATTTCTCTTGCGCCATCCATGAATGAAATTGTTGCTGTTTTCTTCAGGGGACAGATTTTTAAAGGAGTTGACCGGAGGCCTGGAAAACGTTTAACAGCCGAGCTGTGTAAGCTCTTGGTTGCGCAGTCAATGATTATAAAAGAAAGCCGAAACGACGTGAGCATACGTAGTGGTTAATGGCTTTGTTTCTTTTTAAATTTCAAGATATTCATTTATTCTTGTCTGTACGTCCCCTATCCAGTTCACCGTGCAACAGAGGTTTTGAATTGGAAGTTTTGTTAGATTATGTTAAACACAACTCCGGATTAGTGTTCATGACGCAGCCATCAAATACGAACATTAAAATTCGTGAGCATTTCGCAACCGAGCTCACTCACGACCTCACATTAGCTCTTTGGTGGAAAAAATCTCTGTCATCGTTGAAAGTCGCACTGCAGCTTCCCTGAAATGTAGTATCGTATATAGAACAACGATTGAATGGTAACCATGTTCTCAACGGTGTAGCTGTGTGCCTGGCTGCTAATATTTGTTCTTAGGCGAGGAAGTGCTCGTTTTGTTGAGGGCTGCGGTGTATCCGAATTTCAGGCAGCTTCCCTAGTTCAGCGTAGTGTAGACAGTTGAGCCTACAACAAGAATAGGCTAAAAAGCATTTTTCTATTACGCATTGAAGGGATGCTGTAGCGTGCAATAGCATTGAACAGGACAGAGGTCTTCTTGCATGCTCGACACAGCGCCCTTCAAGACTAATAAATTGCGCCGGTCGTGTTGTGCCTAGATACTGTGTGTGCTCATCTCCCACTCTCCCCAATCGTGTTTGTAGGAAAGTTCCTTTGCAGTAGCACCTTTGTTTTACATTTGTCTTGCAATACAGGGGCGTGATAAGGGAACGCAACCAACTTCTTATACTTTCCCCGGGTATCCTCACGGCAGTCATTTAAAATCTGCTCTTCTACAACTAAGGCAATTTATTAACTTTGAACGAGTAGTCTGCGAGTTTTAGAAGACAAAGAAGTGCTTACACAACCCTGAGGACGTGTTACCTTTAGCAGGCTTTGCGGATAATAAAGGCGACAAAATGTTTTTATAGTTGTGCCAGTTGTTGGGGATACCCTTTAGTATACTGTCAAAGGATCGAAGATAGCCAGTACTCTTGTAGGAATCGAAGTTTACTCCAGGGGACTTGTACACCATAATAGCAGAAACCAAAACACAAATATCGAAGAAGCAGCCATGCGAAGTTGCTAGCACAGTCCAGCGCCCGCAAATGGAATGCCGCGGCGTGTACACGGCTTCTCTTTATCTGGAAGTAGTGTTTTGCCAGAAACATCATTCGTACCGGCAGCCCTGGCGATCATACGAGAACACACTCTATATATTTCGAACAAGAACATCACCTTCTCTAGAAACATCCACCTCCTGGCTAGCGCAAGACAGATAAGTATCCTACACATACAGGTGGCAATCTACGTAAATCCAAGCTTTCCAGTTGCCCTCTTACTCTATTATCACAGCCTGCATTTTTACGGCGTACGCCGACATCCTGTTCGGCAGGACCGTCACACGGAGGTGTCGTACCAGTAAGGTGCACCTCGACCGTCGAGTTCATACACGTGGTTTGCGCTCCGGGTGGCCAGCACGCGGTCTATGTGCCAAGGGCGCAAATGCGGGGAACAAGATGCACGCACAAACGGCGCGTCCCCACCGCCAGTCGCTTCCTATGCCCGCGGACGCCGCACGCAGAGGCCACCATTGTAATCTGTGAGGTAGTACCCAGGCACACGCCGTACCAAGTAGTAGCAACCAAAACAGCCTTCCCAAAACCAGTAGAAAGACTAAAGAAGGTGTTGGAACTTCTTCCTTCTCTCGCATAGCAGGCGACGCGCATCATTTCCTTCACCTCTCCCAACGAGCGGTGGTATACGCCGCGCTTCACTTGCAGCCAGTTCAGTTAAAGCCCCCATTCGAACCAGATCCCCACTCTATTATATCCTTCCTCCAAGAGACCTGACCGCTCTGTATCTGTAAATATGTTATTTTTATGGCAACAGGAAAATCATCGCAAAAAAAACTGACGTGTGGTCTCCGTCGTTTAACGACAGCTTTGAAGCAGGAGGACATCCAGGTACATTACAGAAGACTTCGCTTTAATAAGCGCACTCTGCTTTTCAAGATGATTTGTTAACCATGCGGAACCAGATGCATGACCACAAAATCAAACAAAAGAAATCAAAAAGCATTCTTCGAAGCAAATCCCCCTCTAACACTGCATGGTAATGATGCTAAAAACTGAGCGAGAAACAGCTCAAGAGAACTACACGGCTACAAAGAATGCTGACTAACCATTGAAATGTATGTCCGCTAAACAACCGATATTACATATGGACAGGGCATAACGTGTTTCAGAGTGTACAATAACTTACAAGAATACCTTAGAAATGAATGCACCTAAAACGACTATGAAAGCTAAACCGCACTTATCGGCATGTCAGAAATATATCCGAAAGCGCACTCTACCAGAGGCTCAACCACACGCACAATACTAACTAGCCTTCCGGACAGCTGATCTTCTTCCCCGTAATGGCATTTCGAAAGAGCGCGCACGCGATCTTGATGCACCTGATCTTAGATAGAACCAACGTCTCCATACTTCACACCAGAGTCATCGTTGATCCGGATCTCACCAAAGGCTTTTGAAAGCGTCAATCACTCCTCCATCTTTATTAGTATGAGGGACGTTGACATGGATGATCAGAACATACGACTACGTTGCAACTTTCTCTGTCGTTTTACTGCCAGGAAAACGGTCGGCAGATTCAAGTGTGACATTATCTACATGGGCAGTCGCGGCACCCCACAAGGTTGCGCTCTGTCCCCCTTTCTATTTAATGTGGAAACGACCAAGTTGCTCCGCTTGTCAACCAAATTCATTATATTAATCACAGCCATTATGCAAAAGATCTTCCTATTTGGACCTATGAAGCCTGCGATGGTGGTCATGAAGATCGGCTACAGTACGCAGCGACTATTGTACGCACCTACGCAAAGCCTGTCCTGCTCACCACAAAAAACCTGTAATGCTTTTTACCTCTTACGAAGGACATGCTGATGACAGAATTACCCAAATATCAGAGTCCACCTCCAGGAAATAAGATACCACGAGTAGATTCGATACAGACACAAGACCTGCGTATCTGAGAGACAAGGACTAATATAACCATGATCCGCACTCTATAATCTAGCGCCGAGCGAACCAAGAAGCCGAGCGCCAGGTTAGATGAAAGCACAGTCGCAATACAGTTAACCTGCTCTGATTTTCACAATCCTTCATAATCAGTCGCTACCTACGTTACCCTATTTCTAAAAATGACAAAAAGGGAGATTGAGAAGGTAAAATGTATCATTAGAAGCCAAACAAGCATGTGATAGGCGTACCGATATCAACCTCAACACACTGCCTCATAGCTATGGGCTTACGAATACCTAGAATGAGGTCATCCGAGAACAATGAACAGCTAAACACCGCAGGTTGGGCCACAGCGCTACTGGGAGAACCATTTTCACCTCTCTTGGCATACCCTTCACCACCAAGTGCGGCCCCAAATCCTGCGGGACATGTGTCAACATATCCACGTAGCGCACCCTCATCGCAACATGCACCCTGAACACCACTACGAGCGGTGTATTGCCCACCCCTAAGGCCTGCACAAATTTCCCACCAGCAATCGTGCTATCTGCTACGTAGATGCCAAATAGCACGACCAGCCTGTGGCGGCTGCTGTCATAATAAACTCATATGGAGGCGAAACAACATCAAGATCTGCTCGTACTCGACTACCAGAAACATGTGAGGAAGCAGCCACTACTCTCAAAGTAGTATCGACATCCGCTACAGTTATTATGTTGCACTCGAGCACGGCTATTAACTACGCAGCAGAACAGGATTCAAACGAAGCCGCCGATGTACTCCGTGCCTCCCCTTGCCACGCATTTGGGCACGCTCTCCTAGTTTGGACACCGGCCCAGTCTTCTCTCCCGGCAAATGAAGTGGTCAAAGAGGCGGCCCGAGAATTGGGCAACCGTACTGACCTTGATGAAGATTTGGAGCCCGTAAAAGTGAGGGAGAGGGACAGGCTGGTCACCTACCGCGATAACACGCAACTATAAAAACTAGGTTGTTTGCTTTATCCAATGGCACACCCAAACCTAAATCGATGGTAATCTGTTGCGTGGCGAAGACGCCAATCCAACGCTTTCCCGTACCCCACCCCGTATGACCACAAATGTTCAGACGTATGCTCCGGAGCATGTAAATCGTGGGGAATTAACTCTTCTTCCATAAAGCGCATAATGTGGGTATGCCCTCAAAAACCTTCGCTTTAGCAGCTCACGTAGCGGTCACAA
This sequence comes from Haemaphysalis longicornis, assembly GCF_048455015.1. Lineage (NCBI taxonomy): Eukaryota > Metazoa > Arthropoda > Arachnida > Ixodida > Ixodidae > Haemaphysalis > Haemaphysalis longicornis. The sequence goes on along the minus strand of NW_027526335.1, from coordinate 187,728,294 downwards.
GCGATGAGTAATGGGAGGCCGTTTTGCTCAGCGATCAAGCAACATGAGAAGAAAAAGTCATAAACCATACAGGGGACGGCGCCGGTGCATACGAAATCCTCGCTACAGGTTGACGGAAGGGGGTTGACACCACTCTCCGAGGAATGAACCTTTTCTACAGATAACTTGATAATAAAGTTTGCCTTACCTGACCTGACCGGTTCCCGCCTATGAATCTGCAATGCTTCAGAGATCAAGCGACTGATTCTGCCCAGACATTATTTCAGCACCTGTAGTCGTTTTCTGAGTTGTGTTCAATGTCAACGTTTCTAATTTAACTTAAATCTTAATTGTAGTGTCGGAAGTCTCTTGGGCAGTGACCATTTTCCCATTTTTCTTCTGGCTCTGTGGTCACACCCGACAAACGCAGAAAAAGGTTACAAGTGTTCTTTATTTGGATGCTTTTCGTGACAACCTAGATAATATCCTCTCAATGCTTCAGAAGACGGATCAGATCTTGCAATAGTCAAGGCTTGGGCGAGTTGGTGCATAATTACAAAGTGGGGGGACTGCGCAACACAGACGGAACAGAAGCAGAAATGGACAACCAGAAGCGCTGACTTACAAGCGAATTTTTATTTTTTGGCACGTCGCTTATATACGCTGAACCTCAAAAAGTACAAGAAAATCAGAAACAAAATGGTGGAGATAACCCAAGCGATCGTCACACTACACCAAAGCCATGTGCCACAAACACCTGCTAAACTATCTGCGGGACAGAAAATCAATGTTTTTTCTGAAGAGACAACGAGGACACGCTGACACAATTTTCTTTTTGGCTCTATTTCTGCAGCCTCCGTAATTTCTCTAGTTATTATATCTGTGTTTTGCACTGACCTGTGTTTTGTGAAAGATTGGGGCGCAGCCGTGGCAATACCGACAGTGGACACCTAAGTGGCCACTAATTGCCTTGTGTACATTATAGTATTGTTCTTTTATTGTCTCATTTAGGCCCCGTCCGGTTTGCCTTACTTCAACGCACTCTTGTGTACCTTAGAGTATTGTTCTTTTATGGTCTCATTTAGGCCCCGTCCGGTTTGGCTTACTTCAACGCACTCTTCAAATCGGTTTTCGTGCTTATCACAGCAGGACTGCATTATGCAGTTCTTTTGGTTGTGTTGACTCCCATACACATGGCGGTAAGCTTCTTGGGCGAAGAAAATACAACTCTTACACCGGATCTTCGTCCTAAATTTTTTAAATTGCGGGCTATCAGGTGCATGTGAGGAATCATTGTTAATTTAAAAATTGTGTAGCATTGAAGGGCAGCTTGGCTGTCCCGTTCCATTTGAAATTTTTGAACTATCGATGCCCGCATCCTATGTTAACCGCTGCTTGGGGTACCCCGCTATGAGAAGCCGGTCAACCTGTTTACTTGAAAGCTATCTTGCATTGACTGAAGGCATGACTTGTTTAAGGCATTTTAAAAATACGTTGTTCTAATAGACGTTCTCACGAGCTTTGAATGGGATGAATTAAAAGGTAAAAGCAGTTTGCGAGAACACGTGGCTGCATATCCAGGAGGGAATTGCCGCTACTCGACAAGGGGAAACTTGAGGTGCCAACGGCTGCGGCGACACGTTCGGTGTTAGCCGCATTTCGTTGTTTCAAGCCATTAAGCGCTACTGTTGATACCCCGCAATCATCTGATAACGGCGCTACCGCCTCTACCAGCGGTCTCCACAACTTGTGAAAGAGACATCGCGGGTGGCGAGAGGAACAACAGTTCTGAAGCAGGAGTCGGCGGTGGTAAAGACGAGCGACTGAGCCGCGCCTAGTGAAGTGGCTTCACCAGAGCCAAAACGGGAGGGGGAGCAGGATTATAGTGCTTCGCACTAAAAACACCATGCCGAGGGTCCAGCTGAGCACCCGATATTTTTTGGCGTTGGGCCACTGCTTAGGCAGCGGCACGTTTCCTCGATTGGCGAAGAAGCAAGTTCAAAAAGAACAGAACTGCCGCTTGTGTTGTTCCAGGCAGAGGGCGCGGTAACACTTCAAAGGTGGGAAATTTGAATTGCATTTGGCAAACAACTGTTCAATTCATCGATATAGGAGTGAGACAGGGAGGAGAAGAGCGTGAGCGGTGGTGGCAATGATCGAATAACCGCGCCACTGCCTCTCTGGAGAATCACTGCTCCGCCCTTGCAACAGCTATCACGTTGAGTGGAACGGCTTTAATTTTTTTGCTTGCTATCTTAAAAACCAACCCAACGGGCGTTGCTAACTAAATGGACGCGGGGGCTTCTGGTTATATGCACAGAGTTTGCTTCAAATGTATCTGCAGTTTCCTTTGCGCTTTGAAACGGGTACATGTATGGCAAGCGCCAGTGGTTCAGGAGTTTCCAAGGGTTATGGCAAAATAAACCGTTTGTTTTTCGAAACCTCTGTTTGGGTCCGTTGTGCCGTAATGCCGTGGGGCTGTACCTGGGTCTGTTATCCCTCTGCGCCGGGTGATTACGCCAGTGGGACAGCGAATGAGCTACGGTGCCAAGGCGGACCCCTAAATTGCTTTGCACCTTAAAGACGAGGGTTGGAGGAAGAATAAAGCGTATTACCGGTCATTAGCGTTTCCATCGTGAAAAACTGTATATACCTTAAAATAGCTATATAGCTGTCACTAAAAACGTAGAGGGGACGTAGAGGTTTATCCGCACGCACTCAATGAAGGATCCATCGGTAACAAAAACGTCGTAACAATTGATCAAAAATCAATACTTCAGGCGTATGTTTGAGTCAGCGTGTTACTTGTTTGGGTGTAAGGTACCAGGTTTTGCTGTGTACTTGGCACCAACCCTAAATTTTCATCTTTACTTCTCCGGAAGTCATGCTCTATTCTCTGCAAACGCAGGGACATTTTGCCACGGGACCCGCGATAGGCTTTATTAACACCAGTGACTTCGTGAACACGGACGAGGGTACGTTTCGGGACGTACTCATCGAGGACCCTCGTGACTACGTGCTTGCAATCTGCTACACGTCCGGCACCACTGGCCAACCAAAGGGTGCTGTTGCCACTCACTACGGCTTTTTGGCAAACATCGCCACATCAGGGTACGTGTTGCCATGCAAGTCCACATTTTTAACCCGGGCTTCTACCTATCCCTTTCGACCCGAGGGTCGTCAGTCGACAACACCGCATAAAATATATGCTAGAGCGTCAAGGACAAAACAGACACAGCTAGTTATTGTAGAGAAGGGATCTTCAGGGTGGCCTGGTGCGAAATACATCACCGTTAACGCGTTTTCACCGAAGGGGCTGCTATGAAAATAATGCAGTTTCCGGGGAGCAAGGCGGCGTGGAAGAGGCCCGGCGAGGAAGCCGAAATCCAGGTTTTTTTAAATCACTATAAATCATGTATACTTCCTTTATTTTTTCTGTTGAGTCATGGTATGGCAACATTTAGGAAAACGAAAAAACGTCTGCTTGACATCGAAATTTCAATTGCATCAGGCCTAATTATTTTTCCCTGCCTGTAAATTATAAATTGTTTTAATATTAGCTGATCGTGTCGTCTTCAGGCGTAGCATTCTTTGCGCAGTACCCCCAGTCATGACTCATGACCCTGCAATGCCCGGAATTTAACGAAAATGCCGATATAGCGGATGTTACACCTGTAATCGTTATCACAGCGTAAATGGACATAACTACTTGAATAAAATTTTGAAACAAACAAAGTTTAGGAAAGATCGACAAGATTAGCGAAAAGTGGCGAGCTGTGTAGCTCCCTGCATTTTTACAAAAATACAGTTTGGTTATAATAGCGTAAATGCAGATAATTGGTCGAACAGAATGTTGAAAAACTCAAACTAAGAAACACGAAAGAAAATAGCGCAAAGGAGATAATTGGTCACACGAAATTTTGATAAGCCAAAAATAAGCAAAATAGAAAAAAATTTCGAAGTGGGCCGAACCCTGCAACATCCTGAATTTTCAGAAAATGTCGATTTCGCGAAAGCTTTTTATTTATTTGTTGACTTAATTTTTTCACAGATACTGCAGGTGAAAACTTTGACCGAAGCACGAGGAGTTATACAAAACATAGGAATGAGACGAGTAAGAAAGACAGCATAGGCAATAAATGTATCAGGAACGCTTCATAGAACCCTGCATATTATACACATATATTACAAGAGCAACACGACAGAACACAATAACTTCAAAAAAGAGACACTGTAACGCTTCTGCAAAATCTTTTGCTTTTAAAACATTGAGCGGTCAACAATTCCAGTCTGTAACGGTCCTGGGGAAAAACTATTTTTGAAGGCATCTGTTCGAGCGAAAATAGGTGCAAGTAAGAATTTATGAGTGTGCCTGGTAGCCCTAGTTACACGTAGTTTAACGCAGCTGGGGAGAGGTATTTTTATTTTGCCTGACACGCAGTCATGCAGAAATATAAACCGAGAGACCCGTCTGCGATCATATAACGTTTGATTGTTATTTTCTTTCATTAGAATAGAGGGTGAGTCGTGCCTACTGGATTTCCAGTATATAAACCGGACGGCTTTTTTCTGCACCTTCTCGAACAGAGAAATGTCTTTTTAACTAAACGGACCCCAAACCACTGCAGCTTATTCTAATTTCGCTCCAACACATGCATTGTAGGCCATTAGTTTAGTGTTTACTCGAGCATTTTTGAAGTGCCGCCCTAGATACCACAGCTTACGAAGAGGCGATATACATATATCGGATACATGCTCCATCCAATTGAGTTTATAAGATAGGGTAACCCTATGATACTTGTATTTTAGAACTTCTGGGATGACATTGCTTCAAAGAGTCTAAGAAAGTGTACTTGGATGCATCTGTCGTGTTACACGCAGTACTGTTTTTTCATTGCTGAGCAACATGGCCCATCGATCACACCAATCATTAATTGCCAAAAGAAAATTTTGTAGTACTTTGTGATCTTCCTTGGGCGATATTTCTTTAAGGACTACACCATTGTCAGCAAATAATTTGAAACATCACTCATAACTTCTGCCAACTCATTGACATAAATAAAAAATAGCAGGGGCGTTAACATACTACCTTGGGGTACCCCCGAGGTTACACGAAGAATATAAGAGGCACAATTGTTAATTACCACAAACTGTTTTCTGTTTTTGAGGTATGAATTCTCCCACCGAACAATACTGAGAAGGAACTCTAATTTTTTAACTTTTGGAGCAATTTCCCATGAGGTACACTACCTAAAGCCTTGCATAGGTCCAGAAAAAGCATATCCACCTGCCCTGACCGATCCAGAATTTCGGAAACATTGTACTGTGCTGTGGACATGCCACTCTGGAACCCATGCTGGTAGTGTGACAACAAAGTTCCTTCCAATAAAAATGTTTACATAATATTTGCAACATGTTCCATCATTTTAGAACACGTGATTGCAAGAAAAACTGGGAGGTAGTTGCTGTAATCTGATCTGTCTCCTTTTTGAAATACCGGGACTACCCGTGCTATACGCCAGGCATCAGTTATATCACCGGTTTGTATTGATAAATTAAACAAATTTGTCATAAACGCTGCAATTTGTTCCGCACATTGTCGCAAAAGGCACTCGGAATGGCATCCGGTCTTTCAGAATGTTTACATCCAGTTTAAGCAACATTTCAACAACTCCCTCATAAGTTACCACTGGACCTTCAAATCAGCCAGAGCAGCACTTCGAAAATTCGTACAGATACCTATTAGAGGTGGATGCCTCTAATTAGAGCCGGATCCGCCTCGCGTGCAGAAGGACCATGGTTCGAATGCCGGTGCCGGACAATTACGGCCGGATTAAAAAAATGCGGGTGTTGCGGGAATTGCAAAATGAGGCTTGGGGTGCCGCCTGACGCCGGCGACCATTGCCGGTAACGCACTCCCTCACCAGAGCAGGATTGCGCCACCCTGGTGTAGTAATGGGGACAACGTCCCATGAATATGCCAATTAACCCACGGCGCGCAGTCTCCAGTTGCTGCGAAGCAACTAACAACGGCGGTTGTCAGACGTGAGATGCAGCAGAGGGTGCAAAGAATCCCTGGAACCGGACAGGCCGCCATTGGAATCTGAACCTGGCAACGTTTACCGCGGGAACTTTATCTAGCGAGGAGAGTCTAGAGGTGTTCGAGGAATTAATGGGCATAAAATAGGATGCCATAGGGCTTAGTCAGGTTAGGAGGGCAGGTGAAGCCGTTACAGTGCGCAAAAATGGGCACGTGCTTTGTTACCGTTGTCTAGTGTACAGAAGAGAACAGGGAGTGAGATTTATGTCAATAAAAGCATAGCCCGAAACAGAGACGAACACTATAGCATTAGCGAAAGAGTAGCCGGTCTTGTGATTAGGCCTAATAAGAGGTACAAACTCAAGGTTTGTACCAGCCATGACGACCAGCTAGTTAACACATCTATGAAGATGTGAAATTGGCAATGGGTAAAGTAGAAACCCAGTATGCCGTAGTTATGGGAGACTTAAATGCTGAAGTAGGCAAAAATAAGGCTGGTGACAAGGCAGTTGGGAACTATGGTCTGGACTGTATAAATAGCAGGGGGGACGTACTAGTCATGTTAGCAGAACGGAATAACCTACGCATCATGAATACTTTCTACAAACGGGAGAGCCGGAAGTGGACGTAGAGGAGCCCGAATGGTAAGCATGAAAATGAAATAGACCCGATAATATGCGATAAGCCTGGCGTCATGCATGATGTGGAAATGTACGGAAGGGTAAGGTGTAGTGACCACCGTATGGTGAGATCTCATTTAGGCTAGATTTGAGGAGGGACCGCAACAAGCTAGTATGAAAGAAGCCGATCAATGAGCTAACCGTAAGGCATAAAGTTGAAGAATTCAGGATCGCGCTGCAGAACAGATATTCAGCTCTTACCGAGGAAGAAAAGTTTATGATACAGGAAGCCAGAGACAATCCTACACGCATTATCACGGAGTGTGCAATAGAAGTCGTGGCACGATGGCTAGACAGAATACTGGCAAACGTTCCCAGGAGACGAAAGAGCTAACTTAGAAACGGCAAAGCATGAAGATCTCCACCCCAGCTGACAGAATTCAACTAGCGGAGCTTTCGAAGTCAATCAATAAGCGTAAGACAACTGACATGCGGAAGTATAATATGGACAGAATGGAATATGCTGTAAAGAACGCAGGCAGCCTGAAAGCAGTGAAGAGGAGTCTAGGTGTGGGGAGAAATCAGATGCATGCACTTAAAGACAAGCAATGCAATGTCATCAAAAATAGGGATAAAATAGCCAAAGTAGCCGAAGAGTTTCATAGAGATCTGTACAGTGGCCGGGATACCCATGATAATGCCGAAAAAGAAAGTAGTTCAGAGGAGATAGACATCCAACCAGTAATGACAGAAGAAGTAAGGAAGGCTTTGAATGAAATGAGGAGGGGGGGCAAAGCCCCTGGTGAAGACCAGATAACAGCAGACCTCTTGAAGGATGGCGGGTACATTGTACTAGTAGAACTGGCAAACCTATACACGCAATCCCTAATGACCGCGAGTGTACCGGAATATTGGAAAAACGCGAACATCATACTAATCCCTAAGAAACGTGACATGAAGGACTTGAAAATTTACAGACTTATGCGCTTACTGTCAGTCGTATACAGCGTACTTACCAAGGTAATCGCTAACAGAATTTTATGCCACCTTAGATTTCAGTGAACCTAAAGAGCAAGCAGGGTTTCGTAAAGGCCATTCAACAATGGACCATATTCCACGATAAATCAGGCTATAGAGAAGTGCGCGAAATGCTGAAGTGCTGAACCCCTATATATAGCCTTCATAGACTATGAGAAAAAATTTTACTCTGTCGAAACCTCAGCAATCATTCGGGAATTACGGAACCAGGCTGTAGACGAGCATTATGTAAGTATACTAGAGGATATTTACAGTGGGTTCACAGCTACTATCATCCTACATATGAGAGCAGTAAAATACCTTTAAGGATAGGCGTCCGGCCAGGAGACACGATCTCTCCGATGTTATTCGCAGCATATTTATAAGAAGTATTCAGAACATTGGATTGGGAACACGTGCGAGTAGGGGTTCATGGAGAATGCCTCAGTAATCTCAGATTTGCTGAAGACGTCGCCTTGTTAAGTAACTCGGGGAAGGAATTGCAAAGCATGCTTACCGCACTTGACAAACAAAGTAGAACCGTGGGCCTGGAAATTAATGCGCAGAAAGCTAAAGTAATGATCAATAACCTCTCGGAAACACAGCGGTTTGAGACAGGTGGCGAGCACGTGGAAGTGGTAAGCGAATATATCTACTTAGGCCAAGTTGTGACCCCGGATCCCAACCATGAGGCAGAGATAATACGAAGGATCAGAATTGGGTGGAGTGCATTCGGCAGGCATTCTCAGATAATGAATGGCAGCCTTCCATTGTCCCTAAAGAAGAAAGTGTATGACAGCTGCATTTTACCGGTACTCACATACGGGGAAGAAACTTCGAGGCGCACTAAGAGGGTACAGCTCAAATTGAGGACGACTCAGAGCGCAATGGTAGGGAAGATAATAGGTGTGACATTAAGGAACATGTAGAGAACGGAGTGGGTCAGAGAACATACGCGTGTGAATAATATATTACTAGAAATTAAGAAGAAATGGACTTGGGCAGGGAGTGTAATCAGAAGGCAAGATAAGCGATGGTCATTAAGAGTAGCAGAGTGCATCTTTAGAGAAGGCATTCGTGGCAAGGGGCGGCAGAAAGTGAGATGGGCAGATGAGATCAAGAAGTGTGCGGGTATAAAGTGGTTGCAGTTTGCGCCGGACCAGGGTAGTTTGAGATCAATGAGAGAGTTCTTTTCGTTGCAGCGAGCGTAGCTAGGCTGGTGATGATGATTATGATGATGATGATGACTGATTCGAGAAGCCCGTATAAAAATACACATTGACTTGTGTAGCTATTTGTTTGGGATCGGTGATAATTTTTGTCATTTAACTTTACCTTTCCAATTTCGTTTTTAGCCGGAGTTAGATACCTCCAAAACTTTTGGGGGCAATTTTAATAAATTCTCCTAGTGTGGTACTGAAATACTGGTTTCTAGAGTGCCTGACTTCACTCAGTAAACTATTTTTAATTCGCTTTTCTGTGGAGACCTTGTTTACTTTTTCTTTCAAAAGGCTCTCGATTTTTCCCCTTCAGTTTACTTTTTCTCTGCAAATCCAAAGATTCTGACTACGATTTTTTGTATTTTAGACGGGACAGAATTTTGAATACAGAATTCAGCAGCAGCACGAAACTGTCGCCACAATAGCTCAGGGTCATTTCCTATTAGTTCTAGATGCGTGTCTTAATAGTCTATTACAGCAATGTCGTTTTCCTTTGAAGTCTGTAATTGAGCCCTGCGTCACAACGTTCGGTTGAAGACTGCTCTTTCTTCAAGAAAGCAAAATAATTTATGGTAGGATATACCTGAATCGACCTTAACAACTCCCCCACTAAACATATCGGAAACTAGCAACAGGTCTAGGGTTGAATTTCCCCGAGTGTTGTCTTTTACAATTTGTTCAAGGTAAACGGTAATGAATCAGAAGAACCACATAAACCGCATTGCTTACGCTCGCAGTCAATAGCAGGTAGGTTGAAATCACCAGTAACTTTGCAATTCTTACACTTTATTTTGTCATTCGCTCATCGAATTTAAGCAAAAACTAATCGTCAGCGTCCGGTGGGCGATAGACTGCACAGAGAAAGAACGTGTGCCCCGAAAAAGAAAACTTTAAAATTAAACTTTCGTGGTTATCGATTTGATCCCCGACTGTTATATCAATGCCATTCTTTACTGCAACTGCTACTCCGTCCCCTTGAGAACCCCTATCTCTTCTGAACAATTGGTACCGAGGTGTTACGATTTCTTCATCGTTAATTAAACTGCGTAACCAAGTTTCTTTAAATATGGCACTACCACCTGCAACCGTCATAACAGCGTAAATGGAGATAATGGGTCGGATATAACATTAAAAAAAATTAAACAATGAAGAAAATTGGATGAATCTGCACAACCGTGTAAGGCCCGCAAGCCCGGCGTCCACTGAAATCAAGCATCGTTTCTTTCGCCTCCCGCGCGGTAAATGGCTACCAGCACAAGAGAAATCCGGCCGAACAGTGCCCACTTCTTCGTCTTTTACAGAAAACTGGAACTTCGTCCTTTTTGTAGAAATTCCACGAGTGCGTACTAACAATATTGTCCTCTTTTCCACACTACTGTCTGCGCTGTATTAAAATTCTGGCGAGCTTTCGCATTTGGCGGCAGGAGTGGTAGCTTCGTGTTGGCTGCGATGATGTGTTTCCGCGCACGCTTGATGAGTACGTCTGATATCAGACGGCTATCTACCGCACCCCCCTTCGCCACCCCCGAAAAATAAGCCTTATAACGCCTAAAAAAGGGCTGATGCACATGGAACGTTCTAAGTCCGCGTACGTGCGCGCAAGGGCGCTTTCAAAGTGCGAGAAAGGATTTTTTACTGTGCGGTGATTTGCCGCGGCTTCGTATGACAAACGGCTACGCAAGGTCCCCCAACCCCTTTTGCTTTTAGCTTCACTGGCCACCTACCTTCGCGTGGTGGAATGTCCAAATTTCACCACAGATGTTTACTGTGGACGTCCGGCACTACAGAATATTCAAGAAAGCTTTCTTGAAGATTCTGTAGCGCCGGATCCTTAGAGGTCCTTAGGTCCTTGGGTCCTACGTCCTCAATGTATATTAGAAAATTAGAGGGATGAGTTTAGGATTTCAAAACTTGTATAGAATGCTGCATATTCGGCTGCCGGTCGTAGCACTTGTCGCTCTTAATCATTTACTTAAATTTGCGTTGTGTGAATGAATTGTTAAAACATGTGAATCGGGTTTGCCATTATGCACGCCAGGCCCGGTTTCTCTACGTGCGAGAGTGAGGTGACCTTGTCGGCGGCGCCCCTCATGCACAGCTCGGGGCTCCTGTCCACCACGTTGGGAGTGCTGCAGGGTGGCACTGTGGTACTGATGCCGCCCAAAGCAGACGTGCACAGATTCAGGGAGCTCGTTATCAAATACAAGGTAAGAGACCATGCGCTAAGGAAGTTCCGCAATCACTTGATAACAGCGCTAGCGCTGTTATCAGCAGCTGCTTTTTTAACTCCCATGGGACCCACGACTGTTCTTGACTCGTAGGAAGAAGAGCGGGAATAGAAGTATTGCCGGCTTGGACAGAATGGCGAATTGGGGAAAAAACGGAAAGCTGTTGCCGCCGAACGTGCAGTTGGCGCTGTTTCCGCCATTGCCGCCTGAAGTTTTACCTCGTCGACTAGCTCTGAATTTCTCTCCGATAAAGAGCAATTCTCTAGCTTGGAATGCCGACATGACGTGAGCCAATAATAATCACCATCATAATCATCATAATCATCATCACCACCAGCCTATCTACACCCACTGGAGTGCAAAGGCCTCTCCCATTAAACTCCAATTACCCCGGTCCTGTGCTAAACGCCACCAATTTATCCCTGCAAACTTCTTGATCTCATCTGCCAACGTAATTTTCTGCCGCGCTCTGCCACGCTTGCCTTCTCTAGGTATCCAATCTGTTACCCTTAATGACCAACGGTTATCTTGCCTTCGCATTACACGCATTGCCCAAGCCCATTTCTTCTGCATTTACACTAATATGTACTTAACACGCTTTTGTTCCCTGATCTACTCCGCTCTCTTCTTGTCCTTAATGTTACACTTATCATATTCCGTTCCATTGCTCGCTGAGTGGTCCTCAATTTAATTTGAACCCTCTTAGTGAGCCTCCAAGTTTGTGCTCTATAGGTGAGTACCTGTAAAATGCAGGTGTCATACACTTTCTTCTTCAGGTCCAATTGTAAGCCGCCATTCATCATCTGGGCATGCCTGCCGAATGCACCCCACCCCATTCTCCTTCTTCTAATTATCTCCTTCTTCTAATATTCTCAGGAGATTGTAAGCTATGCGCGGGTCGGGCGGACCTCTACCACATGTGATGGTGATGCCCCTCAAGGCAGAATGAAAAGGCTGCAGCAAAGGCTAGGAGAAACTTGTTTACTGTAACGAACATCGAGCAATGGGAGACCGCTTTGCTCAGCCCCGACCCGGAAATGCAACTTCGGGTCGTCCGAATGGCCGAAGCCGCCGCCAGAGTCCAAGGGCTTCTGGCTTACGACTGAGGATGAGGGGAGGAATACCAGTGGGAGGCACCACGTTCTCCTTGGTCCCTTTACGTTTTAATCCAGTCAAGGGCAAAATAAAGTTTCTACTACTACTACTACTCCACCGTTCATTGGCCGAAATAGTGGCAACACTTTGTCGGAAAGAGAAAGACACGTCATAGTGTGCGCCCCTTCGCTTGTCCTCGCTTCGTCAACCGCATGCGCTAGGTACTGTAATATAGCCCTCACGCATGGCAGTGTCTAAAAGACAACCTGGTTGGGAGAGATCTCCGTGGCCACCTCATTCTCTAGAAGCCATTATAAACAATTGGAGAAATGGCTACGAGGGTGCCACTTCTTCCGGACACGACTGGCAGATCCCTCTACCGCTGCCCCGAGTCGATGACGAAAGCTGGTGGAACTCTACCAAGCTCAGGATGACTTTGCAGCCATCATCCGCCGCGAAGATGACGACGACCTCTTGGATGCGTATTACGATGATTACTTGCACCGCAATTATGTAAATAAACAATGATGCTAAAACCACTATGTGTGCGGCAATGCTCACCCGCAACAGTTTTACCATTCAAAAATGGCCCTGGTCTGGGCTGGTTGGTTACCAGTCAGTTTCTCCTTACTATTCATGTCTTGCGCGTGAGTGCAAGCTCGCTGTAGTTTTTAAAGAGAAAGCTTTCTTAGTGGGATTAATGGTGGTCTGTCAAAAAACAAGTGAATTTTCTAAGAAACCGGTTGGTCGACCGAAAAGCGCTGATAAGATCTCTGGACACAGGAAGCGTTTGTGGAACCGGCTTCAATTTCATTAGAATTTCTACTTTAAAACTGCTAAAAAGTGACGGCTTTACATAAGACACCAGGCGCAATGAAACAGGCTAAAAAAGATTTTAGGGCGTAGGAATAGGTGTAAACAGTCACAACATTTTGAAACGAAACGAGGCATACTTGAAAAAATTCCAATTTGAATTTGAAATCTTGAAAATATACTTACGTCAGCTAGCAGGTACTTCAAACTAATGTTATCGTATAAATATAGGTCACCCATTACTGAAAGAAAAGCTCAATTATTCTAATATTCAAGAAAATAAGGGTAAATAGTAGGGGTGTGCGAATATCAATTTTTTCGAGTACGAATGGAATACGCATATCTAGCTTCGAATATCCAATCGAATATCGAATGGTAGACGTGGCTTTCAAAATCAAATTTTTTATTTCTTTGTTTATTTGGATGATAATTAGCAAATCAACTGTAAACGCTTGTGTGATAGCGTGATAAAAGTGTCAAAGCAATATTTTCTAAACTTATTATTTATAAAATTTTCTTTCTGTTCACCTTCAACCGAGCTTGAGCGGCCTATAGAACGTGATCGGATACTTGTTAGAAGTGCATTGCATTCCCACATGAATGGACGAGGTCGTGACAGTCAGATTTTTTTCTTAAAACAAAATTTTTTAGTTATCAGTTTTGTAGAGGTGAATGTAGAAAAGTCATACTCTCACTCTTGAAAATTCACTTACAGCCAAATTACATAAAAGTTTGGTGCTAGATGACCTATTGGCACGTGAAAATCATTCAATTTAATATTTCACAGAAAGTAAACCTGAAAATCCAAGTGTCATGACCGCAGCTGTACATCAAGGAATGTAACGCAAAGAACGGAATCAAAACACCTTTAGCGGTCACGAAGAAACCACTGGAACAAACGACGTACGTGGCAAAAAAACCCGTTTTGAAAAAACGGCTTCCGAGGTCGCAACGTAGATATCATTCATTAAACATACACCATCTTCCCGCGGGGAACCATAAGGAGGATGCCAAGCATCATTGGAGGTTTCGTGTAGGTTCTATTGTGTTTCCGTTATGTTGTTTCATTTATGGGAGCACGAATGGGAACGTAGTGTTAACACCCATGTAGAGACAGAGAAATGTAAAGAAATGTAGAGAAATGTAGAGACAGCGAAGAGACCAACACCCGCGTTACCTGATCGAACACCTCCTGGTTCTCGTCTTTCTTTATTGCGTGCTCACGCTCCTACCCCGCTGCCCGCCCTCTTCGTCCTTGTCTCTGGTTGAGCTGCAAGACGCGTGGCGCTTCCCGCCACAGCTTTCCCACGGGAAATTCAACATCCTCCTCAAACGTTTTCAGCTCGTCGTTTCCGTTGACGTACAGCTTCGCGTGCCTTCGTTGTATCAGTAGCTTCTTGACGTAGTTTGAATGAGTGAAGGACATAAAACGCGTTCGTAGCACATGCCTCCGTGTCGGTTTTAATGCAGTGGGAAGAGCACCATGTACCTCCCGTTGCGGCCAGAGAGTCATTGGATCTAAACCGGGCGCCGCCTAGCTATTTCTTTTTATTGTGTACTGCGCTGATGTCAGGCCAAACGCTGACAGGGCTGAAGATACGCGCATGCGCAGTACAGTGCGGACGGCGGACAACAAGGAAGGGAGAGACACAGCCCCGAGCATGAGGTGGTTCGCATCTAAAGTCGCTGGGATTGTAGTCTTTCATGTCATGTTGAACATGGGGCTTCTGCGATGCCTTGCCTTGAAATTACAGTGCCTTTTGCAGCCTTTTTCTTTCCATAAAAACATTTTCAGCTCCTGTGTGAAGAGTACATAGCCTAGTTTGCCGACCAAATAGGGGAAAGAATAACTTTCAATGTAAAGTAAGTTAGTTGGTTGCCTGTATTGCACTGGACAACTTCCCTCTGCAGTGTTGTGACCATGGCCACGAGTGAAACAGTCTTTTTATTTAAATTTGCAAACTGGGTTTTGACTTTTTTAGTGCTTTATATTAAACGTTGCCTGCAGCAGCCCTTGCAAAACTGCACGCATGGTTTTCAAAATTGCCCCTTTGGTCAACTGATCATAACAAAACCCATGTTCTTTAGATCTGGAACACCACTTATGGCCTCAGCACTATTCTCTCACTGAGGACCAATAAAATACAAATAACCTCTGTAGTGAAATGTCTGGGCGTTCGCTTCTGTAAGATTATGCTGTGGGAGAGTTGTTTCTAGTCTCTCATGCAGTCTGTCGTGCAGTCGGAATACTTTGGAAATTGCAATACGTGCTGCCGGTAAAAAAAGCTTCTTTCGTACTTTGCATTATTAGAATCCAGCATAAGATACTGTAATGTAGTCTGGTTTAGCACCAAAGCAACCAATAGTAGTAAAAACTCTGTGTTACAGAACGGCGCATTATTTTTTTTCACAAAGCGCGTGTAATCGATCGTTGCTAAACAGAAAACGCGTTTGTGTCCCTAAACCCAGACGAAATAAACACATTTTAAAATTTCCAGCTCTATGATATTTAGCATGCTTAGTGAACACCAAACTAACTTTATTCCATAGTTTCAGTTTTACAGTGCTTTGAACGAGCGAGGGATCGCCTCTTGAAATTCACCTGTACCTGTCATTATGACTTTCCTGGGGCTTCTTACTGACTCTTGAGTATAGGTGTAGTATCCTGATGCCCGTGAGTCAGGTTTTCTGGCAATTTCTAACAGAGGAGCGTTTTAGGGGCTCGGAATGTGCGGCGGTGATGTCCGTCAGCCCGGGCGCCACAGCGTCGAAGAGCTCTCAAGACGAAGTGATGGTACGTCTATCTCGCGAGCTCTGTTGATGCGGCGGGGCAGGCGGCGCAGTAGCACCCCACATGTATACACGGATAAACTACCAGACCTCGGTGGGCGGGCTATAGAAACGCAATACCGAGTCTATTGAAACTCAACATGATGAAGGCAACAAGATGCTTGCTGCGTGTTCGTAATAAGATGTTTATTGCCTGTCCACAGTCCACACATAAGGAGTTCGATGGATCCCAGAGAAAGTCAATACAGAGTCTGTTAAAACTCAATATAGTGAAGGCAACAATATTATGTTGCATTTTTGCAATATAAAGTTCATTGATTTTGTATTGGCCGCAGTGTTTAGGAAGGCAGATTTGGTTCACTCTATAGGAATGCAATATGAAGTGTATTAAAACTCAATATCTTGACGGCAACAAGATGTTGCTGAGTTTGTGCAATAAAATTTTGACTTTCTAACGAGCTCAGTCTATAAGCCATGAGTTTCAATTGACTTTTTATTGACTCTATAGAAACACAATAGGATGTCTATTAAAACTGAACGTCCATTTTCTTGACGGTGTGCTCTTTTATATCGAGCTTGTTGGCGCTTTTTCGCCCTAATACATATGGAACTGCCGCTATTTCAGTTATATAAACTTCAGTTAAGGAATTGTGTGAGATAATAGAGTCTCCAAGAAAACCACCCAGCTGTTTGATTCCTAGGCCCTTGCAGGGCGCTCTTTTGCCGCTGTGCCCTTTGGTCCTGTGCTGTTTTGACGTTTCGCAGTTTTGATGCTGTACTCGTTTGTTGTCCGCTCTTTGTCCCCTGTGCTCTTCTGACGCCGTGCTGGGTTGAAAGCGCTGTTTTTCCGCGTGTTGTCTTCTCACGGTACCACAACAGGTACCCATCGGCAAAAATCTTTCATTCGGTGTGTTAATGGACGTAAACGAGCATAACAAATGTATCGCGCTCTTATAGCTTGCGGCTGAAATACGTACATCCTATTTTGACATCAAATACGCATGGCGGGTGCATCCTGAAAAAGCAGCAGGGATTCGCTTGTGTCAGACACGGCAGGCAGACAAGATGAATGGTGTCGTTGCCTGCAATCACGCTTCATTCCGCTTTCCAAGAATTAGACGCACATCGAGGCAGGGCGACATTTCTGGCTGATTGATGATGTGGTGAAACGAGCCTAGCTGTTGCTGCTGCTTGTTTCAAGGCAAAACCATCTAATGCGTGGAAGTGAGCACCCTGCAGTTGATTCCAACTGCTCTCTCTCAATGTGCCTATATTTTATATTTGTACTTTAAGGCAAGAACATTGTCGCGCGCAACAATTTTCCTTCTTGCTGCTAGCTCCGGTCACTAAACTAGCCGAACCGAATTTAAATTAAAGTACACCGTCTCACGAGATTGCAAACATGTATGCTATGACCGTGGCAATTGTACCCAGCGTGAAATTAATGCAACATTTTAAAGTAATGTCCGGGAGATATATTAACCGCGAAGGTGTTTAGAAAATTGTACTTTTTTGTGTCCGCGGTTAAAAATGCGAAGAAAGTGCGGCGCATGCGCGCGTGAGCGCGGGAGTCGAGGCCAACGCCCGGGAATTAACAAAACCAAGAAAATGCCTAGCGCTCATGTGTGCGTGCCTCGCGACGACCACCGAGCGTCCCCTACGCCCGTTTGTCATGCCAAGCATTTCCACTTAGGGAGATTGGGCAAGATTGGCTAAATAACTCCAGCGTTCGCCGTAATCGTGGCAGCACTTCGCCGGAACGAGACAGACTCCAACGGTCTCCGTAACCGTGACAAGATTTGCTCGGAACGAGAAAGACACGCCATAGCCTACAGCTCTCCAAGATTATGTCCAGTGATTATCCCTTCGAATAAATGATAGGAACGCTTACTGGTAGTAAAGATTATCATCATCAGCAGCACCATCCTACCTACACCCACTGCAGGAAAAAGGCTTCTCCCATTAACCTCCATAACCCCGGTGCTGTGCTAACTGCGACCAATTTATCCCTGCAAACTTCTTGATCTCATATGCCCGTCTAACTTTCTCCGGCCCCGTGCAACACTTGCCTTCTCTCGGGATCCACATTGTTACCCTTGTTGACCAACGGTTATCTTGCCTTCACATTACATGCCCTGCCCAAGTCCATTTCTTCTTCCTAATTTCAAGTAATATGTCCTTAACGCGCGTTTGTTCCCTGATCCACTCCACTCTCTTCTTGCCCCTTAATGTTACACCTATCTTGTTCCGTTCCCTTGCTCGCTGAGACGCCCTCAACAATAACGTTGAGGACGACTAATAATAGCAACAATATTGCAGTGAAAGTCGTTTTGTCAGTGAGTAAGAAGAATATCGGCTGCAATCGTAAACTTAGACCTTCGTAATGGTCGTGAACGTTGTGCACTTCTTCGCTACCTTCACGTCTAGCGAGTTAGTGTGAGCTTCCTTCAATTTTTATTTTTAAAAGCAACACTGGACATAGAAATTCATATTTGAAATACGGTAAAGAGGTAAACACACGATCAAAAGTGCTTAGGCGCGACTCCCATGCTCGGTTACAGTGCTGGCCGTTTCGGTGAGTAACAATAAGGATAATCAATGGAGTAAGCTCGATGCAGCTACTAATACCCATGTGCAGAACAAGATTAATTGTCCCGTCATGTAAGGCACTATAAAATATTACAAAAGGCGTGAAATGAGTGATCGTGGGCGTGTTATCGTAGACCTGTAACACAATATTAATCAATCCATCGAAAACAAAGTACGTAGTCTTCTGTTCTCGCAACCAAACCGGTAACCTTCAACCGATATAAATTGATATTCACTATATCTTTTCTTGCAATAAAAGCACATTCCTTGAAGTTCAGTTTTACAATCCTTTGAAATTCAATGTCCATACCACTGCACTCAGAAAAAAGATGGCATATGGCATAAGAGTACTTATCAAAGCCCGCTATTACATTCTCCCGCAGACACTGCTTACACTCTACAGTGCTTTCATTCACAGCCATTTGAGATATTTCATAGAAGCCTGGGAGCTGACTTACCAAGTTCATTTAGAACCAGTACGACATATTGAAAACCAAGCGCTTCGCATTATCACTCGTAGCGCATACAATGCCCATGTCACACCTCTGTATCAAGAACTCCGAATTTTCTCTCTGGATAGGCTTATAACGTTTAGTGTGAGTATCACCGCACACCGCCTGTTCAGCAAATAGGTAGGCGGGATATGGCTAACCCTAATAACACGCGATTGTAGGAACAAAATACTTTTATACTACCAAGAATTAGGGCGAACTCGGGAAAGCACACTTTTGAATTGGCCGCACTTAAGCAGTCGAATAACGGCGTACATTATCAAAACCTCGCGATATCTCAAGTCATTTAGGCGCTTGTTTCGTTCTTCAATTAACCAATCATAACACGTCATGTTTGGTGCACCTTACTATATTTTAGACCTTAAGAATATCTGTATATCTGTATGTGTCATTTTTTTTAAAACATCTGTATTAGCTGGTGAAAACACACTAGACCATATAACTATAGATATGTGTATTTGTGCATATGTGCGTGTAACCACGTGTGTACATGCATCTGTAAGCAGATTAGTTTTTCGCCCGCCCTAAGCACTCTTTAACTGCTGCTTTTATCTTACACGTCAACACTATTCTGTGAGAGTTCGTATCTTAATTTGTTTTTCAATTGTATAATCCTGATGCATAATTTGTTGTTCAGTGACTGCACCTATTCGTCATTTTGTTATTAACCATCAGGGTCCCATCTGCAGTGTTCTTCACTATGGGACCCCTACCTGTATACTAATGTTGTGTTATTCACTCTGTATAATGAAGTAAAACGTAATTGAACTGAACTGAACTCTAAACAACAAACAAAAGTGCACCAAGAATAATTGTACGGATAGGTTACGAAAAAAAGTTTATATTGTTTGCTCAAACAAGCAGTCAGGAAGTTTTGTAAGGCGAAGAAAGGTAGTTATTTACTTTTCAAGTGAAAACACGCGAGTGTTTCGGCCCAGTGATTTTGCTTACATCTAACTCCGCGCGTCACGCACCGTCGAAATGGCCTCAAAGAGTCTGATACGCTCAATATATTACAAGCGCAAATTATAAGTAGAATCGTCTAAGGAACACCATACTTGGCCTTTGAAACGACCGAAAAAGCCAGAACAAATATAATTATTTGCAAAGCCTACAAGACTCCTCTGGGGCTGCCCTCAAAGATGTCGACATTCAAATCATTAGAATTTGGTTACATAACAGGTGGGAAGAATAACAGCAAGCCCACCACACTTCTCAGATAGAGCGCTTTAAGAAAACAACGACGGGGCGTGCTACTCTTAACCGATTAGCTTATTCTACTCCACCGAATAAGGATGAGAAACCGATTATACCTTCCAAGGTCTGACAGCACATAAAAATGACCCCATGCCAAGACATATGCGTCCAAAGTACAACAACGCCAAAAGAATTGCCGAAGCACGCCCCATGTCTGCTGGATATAAAATATACCCAAATTCCTACTATGTGGACACATCCCCTTATCCGCACCATCCCGCCCACGTAACCTGTGCCGTGAATGGAACCGGACAAGATATTGCGTCCTGCGCAGTCAATAGCACAGCGATTGATTCTGCCGCAGAAGCCGCGATAGCCCACGCCATCACCCCCGAACTGGACCCAATCACGATCCTCACTGACTCCAGGCAGCTTGCAGAAATTATCTACAAGGTCGCATTTGTAAAACGGGACTGCATATCTTTCTAACAAGAAAGATCATTCCGAAGTTCATATAGTCGGGGTTCCAGGACACGAACTTTTTGAGGAAAATGAGGCGCCTCACACCGCTTCTCGTGCCTATATACACCTGGACGTTTCTCTCACGGGACAGTCACCACATTTTTCCGTTAACAGTCAGATTCTCTTGCGCTACACACACATCTTGGAGGAGTACCAAACAAACCTCAAATTTTCCCACGACCGCACCACCACCTCACAAGGAATGAAGCAAAGACGTTCAAACGGCTCAAAAATAACATATATCCGTACAGTAGCTTTCTTCATGCCAGTTATCCAACAGACTTTCAAGTCACCTACAGCCGCTGCCAAGCGCCCGGTACCCTGTACCGTCAGCTCTGGGAGTGCCAAAGAACACCGGACCTGCAACCAATCCTAACCCCTCCACATAACAGTGGACAGCGAGGCTAACAAGCTAGGACCCAACATTCCAGCTTGACCTGGTGAAAAGGGCCCGTGCAGCCAGCTGCAGCCAGGCGATCATGGACTAGGCATGCCCACCGCAGGGCGGGCGGCCTGACAACAGCACCTCCTGTCTTCAAAAAAAATTTTATTCATTCATTTGTTCATTCCCCTCGTCTGTAATGGAGAATTCAGATAGACACACGCGAAATTTACCCGTCTTTAACAGCTACACCAGAAATTAAGGTCGTGCCGAGCGCCTCGCCCTGAAAAGGAAGTTCTTTTTGCTAACGCCACCCGAGCAAGCTGGCCTCATATTGCCGTAGCTCTGAAGGCACTGAACAGCCCCAAATCTTTCTTGTCAACATCCGGATAATGGGCGCAAATTGGTGTAAGTGTTCTCTTTGGCAGTGGACATGGGGTCCCAAAAACCGTGGTTTAGTTACTGTTACTCCGAAATATTTACCGTTAAATAACACCGTAGCAGAGCAAACAGGAAAGCATGAAAAGTAGGGAGACACTGAAGAGCGCAAATGAAGGCAAGTAAAGAAGGGAGACACACACGGCGCCATGTCTGTATTCCTTCTTTCTTGTTTTGGTCTTAGCGCTTTTACCTCTCATTTAATATGTACGAGGCAGGCCAAGTTTGCACAATACTGCATATTTGTCGTGCTGAGCGTATTATACTTCTATGGCATTTACGACCAGGGAATTACCTGGAGACATCCCGTCGGTTAAACGCAACTGTGGCACACTTTTCGCAAGTAATGAGAAACTTGGTTCACTGATTGATTGATTGCTTGGTTGTGCGGCTTAATGTGCCGGCGCCACACAGGCGATGAGGAATTCCGCAAAGAAGGGCTCCGGATTACTTTTGGTCATCTGGGGATCTTGCATCAGACAGTGAATCTGGAACATACGGGCGTTTACGCTTTTTGCCTCCAGAACTCCAGTTAACGCTGGAGAGCTGCCGAGAAAAAAGGACAAACACGTTTAGGTGTTGCTGTAAGGCTGAGAAACACTTTCGAAATGCAAAGAAATAGTCTTTGGGGACCATGTTTATAAAAACTTCGGCCTTTGCGCCGCGTTGAAGCTTCTTCATATAATTTCGAATGCACTTCTAGAAGTCTGGAGGCTCGAATGTCAACCGGTGATAATGCTTGCTCTGGCAAGGTGCTCCACACTTCTTCAAATAGGGCGGAGGATTTCCTACGCTTTATCCAATAGCGACAAAAGAATTGGCCGCACGCTCTACCGTGACTGCGGCTGGACCAGGCAATAGCTTCTGCTGGATCTACTTTTGTAGACAAAGCATAAGCGTTATTTTTATTAGGATTTCGGAGGTCGTTCAGTTTCCAGTAAACAGTCGCTGCTCTGAGTGAACACCACAGGCTCAATGAATCATGGTGTACGTAGGATTGTGGTCGTTGTCAATAGCTTTTAATCACCGGCCCGGGGATACGGTAGGCAGCTGAGAGGTGGGCACCATAGTCACTTTCAACACCGTTGAAAACCTGCTCCCAAAAACGTTGGGTAACCACTGTTCAGCATGGCTAGCCCTGCCTGGTTGTCCACATGGAGCAGACGGCTTCCGCTTTGTGTCTTCTTGAAGGAGTACTGAAACAAAGTTTTTCTGAGACGTTTTAGCTGCTATGGGTGCCTAAAATTCAAGTAATGATAGAATGAAACATTGGATGGTCGATCGCAACGGAAATAAATATTTGCAGACTAATTTATTTATGACCGTTTCGGTGTCTATGAAACGGGCGCCAAGGCAGCCGCCATGATGCGCGAGCGCGTCCAGTCCATCCGTGGTTGCTTGCGCCCGGGCTACATGATGTTATTCCCAAAACATCTGAGTTGACCACAAGACGTAGTAGATCACGCGAACAGCAGACAGCGCCGGTATGGGTCACCGGAATTCTGATGTCAATGATTTGAGGTGGGGCGCTCACCACGTAATGCTGATGTCGAGGTCAGGTATCTCTTGTGAGGATTAGTGCCCCTAAAAAGATCAAAATTGTTTTAAAATATGATATATTGAACGGTTACGACTAAACGTTCCTGAGAGATATCGCCATGTACAAAGGAAGCTTTTACAAAGTTATCTCAGTTTGGGAGTTTTGTTTCAGTGCACGGTTACTAGCTGGATGGTGTGCGTAAATTTACCTGCAAATAGGTACCTTAATTGTTCAGGGACAAACGCTCATTACAGGTGCAAAATTGGTCTTCTGTCTTAGGCGGAATATAGCCTGATATATAGTGATATCATAGGATTATGCTATTTGACTCACCCGGCTCTACTTTATGCTAAGGAAATTGTTAAGTCAGTACGAATCACAAAAAACACTCTCTTATTGTAGGAGCCAGTCCAGAATTACGGACAGGCAACTGCAGTTTTGATATTGAAAGATCGATATCTGTGAACCAGTCCTTGTTGATTAGTTGCTGAATTCAAGCAAATTGGATGATAGAAGACCGGCACCGGAACACAGATGATGATTTCGAACAGTTTGCATCGGAAATTCATAGCACTTCCAGGAGAGATTACAGCCAGTCGAGATGCAAGGGCACCATGATATTAAGAACAGTAAGTATAGCAGGAATCGCAGGAAGCATAAAAGGGCTATAGGAAACCGAATGGCGTGAATGCGTGGGCAATGACGAGCCGGAGTTTGTGTGAGAGTGAGAGAGAGAGAGTAAGCTTTATTAAAGAAAAAGAGCCAAGTGGTCGGTTTCCTCAGTCCAGGATCCCGTTGGAGCGTCCAGCCGTCTCAGCCCAGTGAATCAGCCGAAGCTGTTCTTGGGCGCTCGAGCTGGCCAGTTCTCCTTCCCACTGCTCAACCGAGGGGTTATAAATCGCGGAAAATGAGGGTTTAAGCTTGCACTCCTACACCTTGTGGTATAGAGTGCAGGGTGCTTTGCAGAATCGATACTTCGGGTCGTATTGCGTAGGCCAGTTAAAGTGCAGCTTGGTAGGATGGGGAATGGTGTTCGTTTGCAGGAGACGCCGGTAGCGCTCCTCTTTCTTGCTGAGAGAGGGTAGTGCAGGGGGAAGCGTAAGCCGGGCTAGCCTATAGTATTGCGTCACCTCCTGGAATGATGTCAAGGGGATGACCGTCTGTAGCAAACTCTTTCGCGGCGCTCGGCTGGTTAGACCTCGAGCAGTCTCGTGGGCAAAGACATTGCCACGGAGAGAAGTGTGAGCCAGTGTCCAGACAACCGATACCCTTTTCTTTGGAGGGTTCTGGCTCAAGATCTTCATTGCGGTGTGTGAGATGCGGCCTTGTAGGTAGCTCCTACACGCTGACTGAGAATCCGTGATGACTACTTCCGCAGGTGTTTGCGTTATCGCCAGTGCTATAGCTACCTCTTCGGCCGGTAGCGTTGCTACTTTCATGAGAGTGAGGCTTGTGACGTGGCTGTCCATCATCGTTACGGTCACTACCATGACTCGGCGTCTTGCATAATCTGCGGCGTCCGTGTAAAAACATTTTCTTTGGAGCCATATTTTTTCTCCAGGTCTCTAACTCGCGCCTCTCTCCGTCGCTCGTGGAACTGCGGGTGCATGTTTCTTGGCAAGGGGGCCACTTTGATGTTACGGTGTAGTTAACAAGGAATATTTTCCGTGGATTCTAGAGGGCGATCGGAGAGGTTCATGCCCAGTCTCAGTAGAAGGGCCCTGCCCGCATCCGTCCTTGATAGCCGGTAGCGCTGACTGAGTAGGTGGCCCTCAATCAGCTCGTCCACAGTGTTGTGAAGCCCAAGCTTGAGGAAACACTCGTTGGAGGTGTAGGATGGCAAACCCAGCGCTTGGTTGTACGCTTTTCTCAAGAACGTATCCAACTTGTTCTTCTCAGTATTCGTTAGTAAAGCATAAGGCGTCACATAGGTGAACCTTGAGACGACAAATGCCTGGGCAAGGCGAAGTCTGTCAGCCTGCTTCATGCCTCTTCCTTTGACCGTGATCCGACGAAGCATGTGAGCAATCTGTCTACTCGTGCTTTCCAAATTCCTTAACATCGTGGTGTTTGCGCAATCTGCCTGGAAAATCATGCCTACAATTTTGATTTGCGGAAACGGGGGTATGGTGGCACCGTCCAGCATGATGTGCATTGAAGGTGCATCGGCTCACCTACCGCCTTTACGGCGCACTAGGAGCAGTTCCGATTTTTCTTGGGCGCACGAAAGTCCACAATTCTCTGCATACGTGTTCACCGTATCAGCCGCCATTTGGATGCGGTACTGCATCTCGCAGACCCAGCCTACACCGGTCCACGCCGTGATATCGTCGGCGTAACGACCATGGTGTAAGTCGGGGATTGACGCCAGTTGTACAGGCAGGAAGATGAGGGCAATATTGAAAAGGGGGGGGGGGGCGACAAGACGGCTCCTTGGGGCTTGCAGCGTCCGCCGGTGCCAATGGGTTTTGTTTGAAAGTCTCCAATCTTGAGGGTGGCTTGGCGTCCAGAGAGAAAGTCCCTGACGTAAGTGTACGTGCGGGTTCCACATCCGAGTTCATTGCGATTAGTCAGTATGGCTTCGTGAGTGACGTTGTCAAAGGCCCCTTTTAAATCAATCGCTAGGGTGGATTTAGGTGTGTGTCTGTTGGCGTGATTAATAATGTCCTCCTTCAGTTGCAGCAATACGTCTTGCGTCGACAGATGCTGTCGGAACCCGTACATGGTTGGTGGCGACTGCTTCGTGTCTTCAAGAAAGTTTTGCAACCGGTTGTGCACGACGTGTTCGAGCAGCTTCGCGATACATGACATGAGCGATATCGGCCGTAGGTTTTCGATGCCCGGGTCCTTGTTTGGTTTAGGTATTAAGCGGACCTGAGGGGATTTCCATTCGAGTGGTATAGTTCCACTCTCCCAGCAGCCATTGAAGTAGCGCGTAGAGGATGCGATAGAGGCTACATCGAGGTTGGCCAAAGCTTTGTTTGTGATTTGGTCCTGACCTCGCGCGGTATTTCGGCGGCTTTTATGAAGGGCTGCTTTCACCACAGCCGTGGTAATGGGCGCATCCAATTGCGGGTTTGGATGTCCCGTGTAATCAGGGGCCGCGTAAGGGGGGTGCGTGGTCAGGTATTTCTGCTGCAGTTTGCCGAGCAGATCCTCTTGCGATTCCTTGTACTTGTGTATAACGGTCTGAATTATCTTGGAAGTCACGCTTTTGCCTTTCGCAAGATCAATGAGGTATCTAAGCAGTTTCCAGGTTTTGGATGCGCTGAGGGTCCCCCACAGCCTGTCGCAGAGCTGGAGCCAGCTTTGATTGCAGAGCTCCGCTGCGTATTTTGAGGCCTGCTCAGAGAGTGCGGCTGCTCTCTTTTTAAGTTTCTTGTGGTGGCGTTGCCGCTTTCACCTCCTGATGAGGCTGCGGCGAGCCTCCCACATGTGGAACAACTTGGGGTCAACACTTGGAGTCTGAACCGTAGTCTTGATTTCTTGCGTTACCGATTAAATATCTTTTCGAATTGATAAAACCCAATCATTAATGTTGTCGATTTCTGAGGTAGATTGGATCGCCCGATGCTCCCGAAACTTCGTCCAGTCTACGACTCGGGCTGCACCAGTATGTACTCCTTACTCCTCCCCTTCGACAGCGGTAACTATAACTGCGTGGTCACTACCTAGGTATTCTCCGGTGTTTTCCCACGTAGCTTGAGAGACGTTTCGCTCAAATGTGAGACCCGGGCACGTGTCTCTGGACACACTATTGCCCAGTCTGGTAGGTGCAGTCTAGTCGGTGAGGAGCGTGAGCTCGTGCTCTTCAGTTCAAGCCATGAGTTCGTTTCCTCGCCTGTTTGACTAGTGGCATCCCCATACCGGGTGGGTTGCGTTGAAGTCGCTTAAAATTAGCAAGGGGCTGCGGCAGCCATCTGTAGTGCTTGCTGTATCAGACTGCGGAGCTCTGACAGCTTCCTCTTGGGCCTGTAGTATAGGTTAAGAATAAAAATGCTGTTTTCTTTCCAAGGTTTACCAGGTATCAGGTCTGTGAGAGTTCCCTCCGTTCCGAATTGCCGTAGCGTGCGTTGCACTGCAGTTACTCTCTTGCTGACAAGCGTGTTAGTGTCACCCCGTTCCGGGTCACCGTGTGTGACATAGCCAGGGAGTCTGGCATACGAATCGACTTCTGGCAGTGCGATGACGTCCGGTTTCTTTGTGCACGACTGAATGTATTGTGAGAGTGTCCCAAGTTTTCGTTTGATGCTTCTCGCGTTCCATTGCCACACTATAAGTTTTTGCTCTTGCCTCCCCTGCGGCTATCTATGAATAGGTCGAGTGAAGTCGGCCTGGTCATGGGTATCTTGCGAGGACGGACGAATATATTGCTTCTCCCTACGTGAAGTTCGCGCCGCCGATGCGCTTTGTCTTTCCAGTGCGTCTAGTCTGCTTAACACAATTCCGATGGGCTGTTGGAGTTTAATTATGCAATCTGTCATGGTTTGCGGCACTTCCTTTAGCTTGTCGGCGAGCTTCTCCTCTCCTCCTGTTGTCTGAATCTCTGGCGTCTCCATGCGTCTTGGTGTTCATTCTGCTTGTTATTGCCGTCTATCTTGCGCCACTTCTCCGTTCGTTTGCGGGGGGGTTTAGCCTGTGAGGCAATCTGAGTGATTGTAGCTCTGAGGATTGCCATTTACTTCTTAAGAGCTTCTATTTGCGACTGCAGTTTATTGCATTCCTGACTTTGGGGTTTAGGGGGTTTAGCTGTGGGAAGGGCAACTTGAGACCAGCTCACCTGTGAAGTCCCGGAAGCTTGGGCCCTCATGCGTCCTCTGTCGCGCTCAGCATCCCCGGCTGGTCGGGACCTAGATCTGGAGCGGGATCTGGAACCGTCCCGGGTCCGTGCCTGGAGTCGTCAGGTCTGTATTTTGAGCGGGAACTCGATCGCCTCTCAGCTGCCGTCGTGAACCTTTCCAGCGACGGCCACTGGCTGCGAGGACTGGAGCGAGATGATGATCTGTCTTGGCCCTTTGTTCAACGAGACCAAGTGTTCAGATCTGTCCTTGGATGCTCCTCTTCTGCCACTTGAGCGCTCTTTACTCTTCTCCCAAGCCTTACGCCGTAGAATGTATGGTTGGCGAAAACGTTTTGGGCATTCTTTACACACTGTGATGTGGTCGCCATTGCAGAGGTCGCATTTCGGATGGCATGGGTGGTACAGCGCTGGGTCTCTCACGCCGCACCTCTCACAGGTGCGGATTCCGACGTTGACACATACGTCTGCTCTATGTCCTATACAGTGACAGTTGGTGCAGTATGAAATGGTCTTCTTATAGATGAAGCATTTCATCTCTACGCCCTTGTAATAAATGTAAAAGGGTACCTTACCCTCATAAAAAATCCTGTTGTGTTTTTGATGTATTTCTGTAGAGTTTTGTCTTCCTCTTGTGTAGAGATTTTGTAGAGTTTGTGAAGAATTTTTTTGACGAGCTCTTGACGTGTTTCAACAAGTATTTGGCCACGGAGTTTCTGTAGAGAGTTTGACGAATGATTTTCTGTAGAACTTATGATGTATTTTTGCAGCCTTTTTACGTACATTTATGCGTACTTCTTGATGCACTTCTCATGGAGTTTCTGTAGAGAGTTTGACGAGTGATTGTCTGTAGAACTTCTGACGTATTTTTGCAGCCTTTTTAAGTAGATTTATGTGTACTTCTTGATGCACTTCTATGGCTTTTATGATGACATCTTATGTACTTCATGACGTATTCTTACGGACCTTCTTCATTTATTTCTGCGTACTTCCTGACGTGTTCTTGCCATTTTTGTAATGGGTTTCTTGAACTACATGAATATTTTAGGTCAGCAAATTGATACATAATTACACATTTTACGCTTTGCTGCAAGTAAGTGTTATTGGGCAAAATAGGGGCATTTTTGGCAGTCACAAGATGTAAATCGGCAGCATTGATAGTCACACATAAATTTAGTCAGACAGCGACAGCTAGCTGAAAGACCAGCCAGTCAAAGCTGCTGAAATATACAAGCAGAGACAAAACTCAGCGACTCACGATCGATTTAATTCTGAGACAGAACTATGCAGCTGACTGACCGACAGCCTTGATTTTCCGTGACACTACGGACAGGAGGGTCGCCTTGATTAGTTGCTGTGGCACGGCAAACTTGGCACATGTGCAGGCTGGAAAGAAACAAAAAGCAAGCTGATATCAGAATACAACATATCAAAAGTAACATTTTTTTTTAAAATATCCTTTTTTTGCTGAAGTTCTGTTTTTAGTTTGACTCTCTTCGATGCTGATATTTAGCCCATTTTTAATTTCCTTAAATACTAATTTGATGATAAATTCTTAGCAAGAATACACTAATTCTCATTTGAATACTTGTGTCATTGCTTGAATTTTTTAAGGTTGCATGTGTGCTAAATTATTTTTACATGAACCGTACCAGCAGTGGTAGTAATTCAAAAGATTTTGCTCACAAATACATGATCTCCCAGTATAAAAAGCCACCTCATGTCACCAGACGTTCGGCACCAGCAAAAATGACTGAAGGCTAATAAAGTTTTATCTGAATCCCCAGAATGACAGGTTACCTGCCAAAAAAAGCTATCCAATAAAAGCACCAATGACTTGGGTTCACTTATGAATAATGTTTGGACACCTAAATAGCTTGTGCACCTGTATACACAGGACACCTATGCGGTTATCATTCTCATTCTCTGTATATGTCCGTTGTTATGTCTTGTGCAGTTGTAAGTAGCTGGCACACATGAGAAGCCCAACAATTTGTTTTAGGCAATATAGATGTCCACAGGACCACTGCTGTACAAGGAAGGCTCACTAAGTGTAAAAAGTACTGATTATTATTTTGTTGTAAGCAGCCATGATGCAGCTTCGATGTCTGCTCTCTATCAATTATCATCAGCTATTTTGCAATGCCATGACGTTTTTTTAGCTTTCGAATTCATTCATTGCTGAGACGTGCGAAGGAAAGTTTGATCCCCCGCTTAAGCGGGCAAACATGTGCATCCCCCGCTTTGATAGACGAGAAATATCCAAAATACTATCCACATTAAAAACCACTGTTCTGAACGGTGTGCAGGAAACAAGTTGCCGTAATTTATGGACAATTTATGCTCAGATGTCAGCTATTTTGAACGCATAGTATTCTATGGCTAGCAACACGTAGTGTTGTACGGCTTCGAGCAAATTTTCATTCATGGTTTTTTACCACGGTAGCTTTTTCCAATGCAAAAAACCCCTAATGACATGATGGACATTCCATAATGGTTAGCGTGAAGACGAAATACATATAAGCAAAACTCTTCCAACCTACTACCATTGGTAGCGTGGTTCATGTCAACACTGCTTAGTATGCTGGCAAGGCGGCCTTGGGCAGACACAAGGAAAAACACAAATTCACAAAGAAAAGTTACAGAGCTTCCTTAAATATATTCGGTTCGTTTCAACGCAAAAATTAATGCAGGTTAAAAAGCTGTTGAAACGAGGAGAGACTAAGCGGCACAGAAAACGACCTGCCTTGTGCTGCCGTAAAGGGTGCCAAATAAAACAAAAATAAAACAAAGGATGCTGTCCGTGTGGGGAGACGTGAGCCAAAGCAGAGCAAAAATAAGCAATGGGGTGAACTATTTTGTCATGAGCAGCGTCAACAAACCAAAATGTACAACTGTAGTAATGTTGGTAAATAATCAGCTCCACAGTGCAAAACATACAGAACAAAGGGACAAGAAAACACAGGACAGGCTCTGAAGTTACACAAAAATATGCCGCCAATAGATGCACAAAAACAAAATTTAACCCGATGAAAGCCTCGGGCATTATTGGGTTAAGTTTCTCTCATTTTTTGTATGCATGCTGGGTATACATTTTTCTGCAACTCCAATAAGTTTATTTTAGTTGACATTCAGAGCTTGTCCCATGTTTTCTTTTCTCTCTGTCCTGTCGGTTTTGTGCTGAGGATATAGACATGCACAATTGCAAGAAACGCAATGAAGACGAATAAACTACAATTGCTACACACTACGTGAAAGTCCCTAACAAGGATTTCTGTCCAAAAATTTTTAAGTAAGCATTGAACCAAATATTTCAAAGCTGGAGCTATACTAACAGCTCACTGTGTATGAAGAGATCTGTGAAGGAAGTTTGAACAGCCACAGGTATGGATAATGCATGTTGTCATATTTATAGCTTTAATAGCAGCAAAAAAGACAACAGAATTTTTTGAGTAATTTTTAAGTTTCAAATGTCTCTATCAACGTGCACGGCTACGGATAAGTCATCACCTGACAATTATAACCAACCAAACTTCGCACGCCCACAGAATAGTCATCAGGCACAAATATGTACGTGAAATATTTCCTTTTCTTTACTGTTCATGCTCTTATTGGAGCAGCCAAACGTACACTGGCACTAAATATTGAGTAGAAAGTGTTCACAATTTACATTAAATACAGTAGTCAAATCCCGTCAACCCTAATAAACAGAGCAATAAATCCTTCAAGTAAATTTTGCAAAAAGCCATAACTTGCTTGATGCTTGAAAAAGTTTTCTAGCAAAAGAATATGTTACCAGGCAAATTGCCGCTTGTAAAACATGAAAAAAAAAACAGCATGAAAATTGGACCTAAGCTCACAATTGCAAAAACACAGGACAAGAACAAGTGCTATTTCTCAGCTGTTCATCAACACAAAGAATGTATATATGCACCGAAATATCGCGCTGGTGCCCAAATGCTTCAATAATGCCAGGCGTTTCGAACAGGCCGAACTTCCCGACATCCCTATGTGCATCCAAAAGAAAAAATTGTGTGTAAGGTGTTGAACCAAGATTTATTTTTCTCTCTTTGCGTCACACAATGCATTAATGATTTAGCCAACGAAATGGGCACTGACCACTTGCGACAGGTAAAATTGCGATTTGGCCCACTTGCCCACCATTTCCTCCCCATTGTGGGGCGTGAAATCGTGACCAGCAATTCAGTGGGGCTAGGATTTTAGGGCAAAGCAGATACCAACCAGCCCACAAGGTCATTAAAGCTTTTATGAAGGGATGCTCAGCAGGGCACTACTGTTAAGTTGAATCAATCTGAAGTTTTTTCATGCATATTTAGGTTTTTTTTATCATTACGCGCACTGCTTCGGTTGACGAGAGGGATGGTCTGCCTTTATAAATCCAACTTGGGGGTTCTACGCGCTGAAGCTATAGCTGGTCTTGATGGGTGCAGTAGTGAAGTGCCGGCACTTTCGTTTTTTTTTTCTTTCATTCCAAAATTGACTGCCGTGGCCGAAAGAACCTCTTGAAATGGTTGGCATCATTCGAGATTCAGCAGCACATCTGCGTCTCCACAAAAATTCAGTATATACATACATTTAGTGTGCAATAAACAAATGAGAGTCAGCTCGTACCTTGTGTTGTTTAGATTGCAAATCTACATCAAGCATTCGCAGTGCTACGTTGTGTCGGAAAAAATCTAATCTGCACAAATAGTCACCAAAAACAGCACTGGTGTAAGATTGCTTAAACACCTTCAAAGAGTCCCTCGTGAAAAAATGACGACTTCAGATTACCGAAATTCCGTTGTGCATGTAACAGGAAGACGAGGTCTGTAAAAACCATAAAAGAAACGTGTTCACCCACTTTTGCATAGACTGCCAAACAGTCGGCGGTGCCCGATGAGGAAACAGCCTCGGTCCTTGAAGTAGGCCGCACCAAGAAGTCATTTTGAATGCAAGTTGCACCAGTCAGCAGCCTGCAACATGTAAGTTATTAGCAAACGACAGGCCAGACACCAGAATCATACTCTGCCTTAAACCTGCGAAATCCCAAATGCTGCGTTACTCTGATCACCAAGGTGTGTTGCACACTAAAATTCATTAAGCTGGAAATTCCGTAAGTGACCCAAATTTAACAGCCATCCTTGAATATTTTTACTTGGTTCTGAATGGTTAATTTACGTTTGCGATGCTACAGTAAGAGTACGAAGCGCAACCAGCGCTACTCATACTACTGTACCAGTTACGACATGCGTGTAGTTCTGACGTTACAAATAAATTCGGGTTCCATACACTTTGTTTATTCCAACATGTCACGACCAAACTGAGCGTTCAAAAAGATTACTCATTCAATCGAAACGCGAAAAAACATCCAGATGGCATTCTAATCTAATGCTGTACGCTCGGAAGTCACTCGATTTATTATTTTATTCTAATGCTACACGCACGGCAATAATTCAATTTATTGTGCACGTTTTTTAACTGAAACTATTATGACGGGAAAAAAAACGGCATCTGCAAAACGAAACAAAAACCAGGAGTGCATATCATGCTAAAAGTACACGATTTGCGTTTAATGCATACACACTTATTATCGTACCCGCACTCCTATTCTCATATTCGCACTCTCCAGCTTCCCTTATTTCATTTCATATCAAAACATTCGGCTAGCAAAACAGAACAGGACACACACACACTACACCAAACACAGTGCTAGAAATTGCGTGAGAATTGATTCTGTTTACACACGCAACGGCCAGGTACAAAGGTCTACCGACAGATCTGCGCAACGCACAAAGCGAGTCACTGAAATCGTTAGGACTAACCGCTTACGCGGACCGCAGTTCGCGAGCAACTCTGCTACGATAAATACATATGACAAGAAAACAAAGTTCACTAGTACTCACTTACCTTCACTACTTCGCAGTATTTCTTCGTCCGGTAGATAAATCCATGGTAGTCAAATCACCGAAACAACGAAAGTTGAAGGCGTGCACACCCGTGCCGTCAACGGCCAGTAGCACACGCACCGATACGGAGTGCAGATAGGACGGTCGTGCTCGCCGCGCAGGACTTTCCTGTCTCATGTTCGTCCGAGGGAAAAACTAGTTCCTTAAATGACACCCACCTTGAAAAAAACGCGTGGCGAAATAGATGCCCAAGTTATTGGTAAATACAGATATTAGTTGCCAGTTATATACAAGAAAAGCTTGAGCGTGGGGTTTTTTTAAAGGAAACAGTAATTGTACCGACAATGTAGATTACGGCATTTAAGGCAATTTCAGGGTCTACGGTGGAAATACAGCTGGCGTGGGGTGGGCGCCGTAATTTTACGGTTTGTTCTGAGGCCGCTACTAAAAACGCCGATCGAGGGACTTTAGCCGCTACCACTAGCAGCGCATTTTCCGCACTTTCGCGCGTCGACATCGCCCCGCGTTGACGGTGTCAGCAAATGCACGGCGACGTGAGCTGACGCGGGAGCGCCAGGAAGCATCCGAAAGCAGACGACATCGTCCGGATTCCATGTCCATCTCCTGGTTTGGAGTCATTACTTTCGCAGAAAACAATCAATTTCTTTTTAACCTACAGTAATCGGGTGCCTTGAGGCAAAGTACAAGCTATTTCTGTTCGAAGGTGCGCATTCCTTCGTGCCTAGCTTGGCTTCCATCGGGGAGATCGGGCTTTTCGGATAGCTTTTTGTGAGTTAAATACGGAAACTTTGGCTACATCGCTTGTAGTGTTAGCATTATAGGCTTGTCTGCAAGATCGGTGCGTAACGAACAAAGTTTATTAAAGCCAGAAATCTAGCGGCGCATTCAATTTCATTCGCGGCTACCGTAGCTTGCATAGGGGGAACGATGAAGCGCGATTGCTTTTCTTGGCTCAAATAAGGGAGCTTTGGTTACATGACTTGCATTATAAGCATAATTGGCCTCGCCTCCAAGATCGGTGTGGAAGAAACAAGCGTTATCACTGCTGAAATTTGTCAAATACGATCAAAACGAATCACTCGACAATATTCGTTGGCAGCCTCTGTTAGTGTACCAAATTCTTGTGTCGGCGCGTACCTTCCGGCGTGGTCGAGTGGTTAGGAGCTTGGACATTTGCGCTATGTTTTGAAAGTCCATGGTTCGAATCGTGGAAAAGCCCCCGCCCCCCCCCCTTTTTTTTTGCAATGAGGGTGTCATAGACAAAAAAAAAAGGCAGAGTACCTTGCAGTTTAACCTACAAGTGACGTTCGCCGGTAACCTCAGTATCAAGGCAGCCCCGAAATTTGCTTTGCTCACACTTTGAATTCATGAAGCTGCAGTCGGTACATACACTCAGGTTAAATCAAGTAGCAAGTAAAGTTGTGCTAATTGCGTCTTCGTTCATCATCCTATCATATTTTGTTCATATTTGACGACAATGACCCCCCCCCCCAAAAAAAAAAAAAAAAAGAAACTTACAAGGCTTGTTGGCAACGTCGCTTGTATACGAAGTTCTGCACTAAGTCCCTACCTCCTTCCGTGAGGTTCGGTATTTACTGGGCTACTGTTTTGAAGGTCAAAGGTTCGAATCTTCACACAAAGTGCCGGTTATTTTTTGGTGATAGCTAGATCACCTATTTTGTACTGGCGTAAACAAAGGGTACCAGGACACCTTGCTTTTAAGTCTGACTAACCTCAGTAGCAAGGCAGCGCTGAAAATTTGTTTTGCTCACGCTTTAAAGTCATCAAGCAGTCTGTACATTACTTCTAGGTAGGACATCAAGTTGTAAGGAAGTTGTTCGAAGTGCGTCTTTATTCATGAGGCTGTGTTGTTTTGTTCAGATTTGACTGTGATAACTTGAAATACATTTTGCAACATTTCAAAAATGGCCGGAAGCATTCTTGTAGAGCAAAGAAAGTGCATTTTGCATGGCAAATCTAGAATGCTAATTACTGCATTTAAACAATTGAAATAACTGCTCATAAACGATCAAAAATAATTTTAAAGTCCTGCAGATCGAGTTCATTGAAACGTGCTCAGCAACGTTCGTCGACGCAGTGGTTGACGCATGACTTCGCCTGTTCCATGCGTTTGCATGTCGTTGCGGCTTCTTGCAGCTCTCCTGCGTGATGGTGCGGCGACGCCGATCAACGCCGACGCTCGCGCGACGCGTGAATCGCGTGTACGTGTGTGTGCGCGCGTGTATCGTATTGCCGGGATGGCAGGACGGCCGCTGGTACACACGAGTTATGATGGCAAACAATAAAAGGGCTGGGGAGCTGGCTTATAATTGAGTTAAAGTTCACAGAGTTTCTATGGAGAACTAACTGTAGAAATTCTATAGTCTTTTTGGAGGCTTTGATGAGTGGAAGCTTAATGAACTTTTATGGTGAAGTCACAACAAAAATTCTACAGAGTATTCATAGAGGCCTTGAGTTGTTTAAGTTCACAGAGCTTCTATGGAGAAGTGACGGTAGAAATCCTACAGAATATTCATAGAGATGTTGAAGAGTTTGCTCTTAATGAACTTTTATGGGGAAGTCACAACAAAAATTCTACAGAGTCTTCATAGAGGCCTTGAGTTGTTTAAGTTCACAGAGCTTCTATGGAGAAGTGACGGTAGAAATTCTACAGATAATTCATAGAGATGTTGAAGAGTTTGCTCTTAATGAACTTTTATGGGGAAGTCACAACAAAAATTCTACAGTCTTTACAGAGGCCTTCAGTTGTTTAAGTTCATAGAGATTCTATGGAAAAGTGACTGTAGAAATTCTACAGAATATTTATAGAGGTGTTGAAGAGTTAGCTCTTAATGAATTTCTGTGGAGAAGTAGCTATAAAAATTTTGTAGATTTTTTATGGGGGCAACTCCATAAGCTCAGAGTTCCTGATGAGTTTCTGTAGTATTTCTTGTGACTCCACAAGATCTCCATGAAAACTCTTCAGAAATTCGTAATCCATTTTTGTAAGGGTATGACCTTTCATTGTAATGACAACACAGCCCGACATGCCCAGGCGGCGGAAGCTTAGGAATTCATATCCTGGGCACCAAATGTCGTCCAAGACTTGCTCCATTGTGTACTGCGTTGGTACGCCACGAATGACACTTTTACACAAATCGTACGGTGAGAGACCATAGAGATTCACCGGGTGGACCCTTCCTCGGACGGTGAGCTGATTAATCTGGCTTTTAGGGCGTTTGCTGCTTGTTGGTGTGGCGTGCTGATAGCTAGAATGTTCTGCTTCTCGTCGATGCGGACGCGGATTTCAGCTTCCCTCCGTGACAGGTTGGCTGCGTTGAGAATGATCTCTGCCAGAAGTGCCGGACTGACCGAGCCGAGGTCGAGCCCGTTCTGTGGGCGCATCACAAGCTTGTAGTCTAGTTCCCTAGTTCGCTAATTCCTGCTGTAAAAAGAACACCGCGATAAATATATGAAGAAAAAGTCACCCCGAAACGACATGTACAGGCACCATATACAGGCACGTGTATATCTCGCTTGTGTCTATCTTTATCTTTGTTCAGCGACATATTTGTTTCACTGCGTGGGACGTATTTTTCTGCAGCATGCTATTAAAAATTTCAGTGTAAAACACGTCCTGGGCCTCCCTCTGATATCTGCAACAGCAGAGTTTGGTGGGCGCCATTAATAGGCACGCGCAAGCATGACCCAGATGACAGTTCGTGGCAAGTGATGTGCACTAGCATCGCCAAGTTGCGCCGGAGTTACAGCCCTAATAAGGCTGCAGCTGCTTCTCCCTCTCTCCGGGCGTTATTTAAGTCCATGCCTTCTTTTGGCGACATTGGATTGAAACACGTTGTCTTTTCTATATAATCAATGGCTTCAGGATTGCTGTATAAACATGTTTTGGGGCACTTGGAACTACAGGACCTGTCGACACGTTATATATCTGTCGTTGCCTTGTCGTTGGTTCAGCGCGGCGAATGGCAAAGGGCGTGCTTCCTGGCGCACTAATATTTATTTATTTATTTATTATACCTTACAGACCCATCGAAGAGCATTGAGTAAGGGGGGTTACATTTTTGAAAGAACATTAACAAATAGTGGAGAAAAAGAAGAAAAGGTAAGTACACAATATAAGGTTTTGGTAATGGGCTTACAAACGTAAATGAAACCCGTCATACACGTTTCTAACAGACAATTATCACAAACGCACAGGGTTTTTGTTGAATCAAAAACATCAGAAAACACTCAAATACAAGGGGGAAAACACCCATAAAGAGCAGCAACATTATTCTGGCCATTCATCGTTACACAATTACCAAGAAAAATGTCGGTGCAGATTTTCGGTACAGCTATCTTGACTAAGTATGGATGCAATTTAGCCAGAAAGATCATTCCAGTGCATGATTGCTCGAGGCAATGCCGATGAATTGAAAGCAAGCGTCTTGCCAAAAATGCGTGTGAAACTATGACTATTATGAAGGCGTCGTGACGTACGTACTGGAGCGTTAAGATGAAGCGGGTTAGGTCTAACGCGAACTATGTATTTATGAAAAAGGCATAATAGCGCGACAGTGCGACGGGTATCTAGCGGCTGAAGTGATAACTCTTGTTTGATTTGGGTAACGCTAAGATGACGGTCATACTTCTGTGTAATAAATCTGGCGGCTTTGTTTTAAATAGTTTCCAGCTGGACGATTAGGTAGTGTTGGTGAGGGGGCCAGATTGCAGACGCGAATTCTAGCTCTGGACGAATAAAGGTTAGATACGCATGTTCGCGGAAAAGGGCTGCTGAGCATCGTAAATTTCGTCGCAGATAACCCAGTGATTTAGAAGCCTTTGCGCAGATGGCGGAAATGTGGGTACCCAACGAGAGATTAGCTGTTAGAGGAACACCGAGATATTTATAGGAAGCGGCTCGCGAAACTGCACTGTGGTTGATGGAATAAAGAAAACCTGAATTATCGTGTTTCCGACTAAAAGATATTACTTTGCATTTACTCAAATTAAGTGACATTTGCCATGTATTACACCAATTGTAGATTATGTTTAAATTATTTTGTAAGGAAAGGTGGTCGTTAAGGCTAGTAATCGTGCGATATATAATACAATCGTCAGCTAAGAGTCGTATCCGTGATGAAATGTTGAGGGGCACGTCATTTATGTAGATCAGGAACAGTAATGGGCCAAGGACGCTGCCCTGCGGAACCTTAGAAGTAACATCAGCAAGGTGTGAAGAAAAGTTGTTGACCACGGTGAATTGTTGGCGCATAGACAGAAAGGTCGGAATCCATGATAAAGTTAAAAAATACAGGCAAAGGGCTGATAATTTTGAAATGAGGCGGGAATGAGCAACACGGTCGAACGCTTTTGAAAAATCAAAGAAAATGCAGTCTGTTTGTTGGTTAGCATTCATGTTAGAGTGTAGGTCAGTTGTAAATTCCAGCAGTTGTGTATCATACGACAGGCCTTTTCTGAAACCATGCTGATGGACGAAAAAAAGTTGTTGGATTCGAGGTGGTTATACACGTTAGATGCAATGTTGTGCTCCAGTAGTCAAGGGTTCGACGAAAGTTCGTCTGGTCAGGCATTGTTTGAAGAAACAGTAAGGCACTCACTGACCAAGTCAAAAAAGCAAAAAAACGTTTCGGAGGTGTTCATGGTCATAGGTGTTCATAGGTGTTTCGCAGGTGTTCATAGGTGTTCATGGTCGAAGGCTGCAGAGATTGAGCTGTCTTCATGATCCGTACCCCTGCTTGTGGCCTCAGCGTGTGTGGAAACAATCGCATCGTGGGATGCAGTCCCCGCAGAAAGCATACTGGATTGAAACACGCAACAGGGAATTGGAAGCGGGTGATAGGCCTTGCTTCTCTTCAACTGCTGCAGCCACCGAGCCGCGATCGGGAGAGGCAGAGGAAGCCCCTAATATCCCCTTAGCCTTCCTTCAGTATCGCTAATTTCGGTACAAGCGGCTATAACCACGCTGACTGTGCAAAGCATGGAGATAGCGCCAAAATAACGCCACCTTGCGGAGAGCGGTCATAGTTGTCTCCGCGATACGAAAGTTTTGTGCGACCAATGCCGCGTAACGCATTCTGCTCACTACCCCTGCTCAACATCTTTGCTTTCCCCCCACCCTGTCGTTGCTCTCATGGTGAAGGCCATGGAAGTTCGCTTAATTTGTTGCAGTTTTCGGCGTGCTCACTACTCGCGCACCGTCTTCTGGGTTTTTGTTAAGTTGTGAATAGAGCAGCTCGGGCTCTTTTCGTTCGCCACTGTTAGGCGCCATTTTAGGGCGATTTTATTTCAGTTTGCTATCCCAAAAACTACTAAAACACGTGTTATGTATAAAAGAAGC
Source organism: Haemaphysalis longicornis (assembly GCF_048455015.1). Lineage (NCBI taxonomy): Eukaryota > Metazoa > Arthropoda > Arachnida > Ixodida > Ixodidae > Haemaphysalis > Haemaphysalis longicornis. Next base: position 187,688,223 of record NW_027526335.1, on the reverse strand, counting down.
CCATTTTTCACTGTTGTGTACGTGTGTACCGCCTTGGTGGCGCCTGACGTTTTTTTTTTTTGCGGTGAATAATGTTGATATGTATCAGCTATCTAAGCACCTTCACCCTGGTTTTCTGAGTCCTCCCTTTACCCGACCCTCCAGTGGAGGGGATCTTTGAAATCGATTTGTTCATGCATTAGCATTGCGGAATCCTATCTTCAGCCGAGTGGAGGAAGCAAGTGGAGTGGAGGAAGGACTCAGAATACGGCTTAAGTGCTGTTCGGAACGGGACTGCTCAAGTGCACTTCGTATATGTGCATTTCTCACCTCTTCCTCAGGCCGTGTGGTTGCACTGAGGGGAAGAGAGATTTGACAAAAATTTTTGTATTGAATGAGCCAAAGGCAGACGGCCATTTTTGAAAACACTACGCAAAGACGCATTTCGGAAAACCGGCGCACGTGTCTCGTGCTGCTGTATACACGAGGGCGCGGGTTCCAATCCCGGCCATGGAGGCTGCGTTTGCAATGGAGGCAAAAACATTTCCTCTACCAAATGTCCTGCCTGGAACAGAGCGCCAGCTGGTTAAAACTATTCCTCATCGTGGCACTGCGGCAGGGCTTGTAGCTAAGGCGCACCTTAGACGCGCTAAACCCGCAATTTGGAAAGTGAAACCAAACATTTCGCGAACCTCATGGCAAAAAGTACACGCTGTGTACTTGCAGTGAGCCGGGGTCTGCGCTGCGTCGACACAGCCAGAGGCCTTGACACGTGTGCGCCGGCTGGGCTAGTGTATGAACTAAACTTGGAAAGGAAACGGGACAAGGGCAAAGTGGAGCAAGATAAATGATGCCCTACGTTCGCTTCAAGTTCGTAATAGCGGCCTGAGGAGCAAGCGGATAATTGCTCTGTTTTGATGCGAGGAGTCTGTTGAAGCAGAAGCCAAGTATGGGTGCAACAGTTACTGCCTTTCCGCAGCAGATGCCACAAAAATAGGCACGCAGGGCTGTCGTCACACAGCATCCTCTCGAAACGACGAAAACAAGGGAAAGTAAAAAAACGTGAGAATTGAGGTAGTCGGCACTAAAAAACCGAGACATAACAGGTGTATGAAGATAACGGTCCAAGAGTTTTCTATAAAACAGGAGCCGCATGATAACATTAACACGAAGGTAAGCTGATCAACGCCGTTCCCGCAACAATACCAACTTACCTCACATCCAGCGTTAACTTACAACAAATTTTCAACTCGTCTCCTCTGTTTTACGGTTTCACCGGCGATTGAACACTTGTCAGAGATGATGAATTTCCGGGTAATTATTTGGGCGTTTTGGGCTACCCAATTTACAGCGGTTGTATCAGCTGGCTCTGGCGGTGAGTGCGATTTCTTTGGCTTAGTTCAGGACAAAGCTTACAGCTGCTTGAAATATTGTCCTACATTGTTGAAAAGTATGTTTTGCGCTGAACGGCGAATTTTGTAGGGTGTACCCTGTCATGTAAAAAACACAAGTGTGCGCAATTAGGAGAGAACGCAGATTAAAGACGACGTGTATGCTAGTAACAGCTGGCCTTTTTTCGATGAAAGAGGTAAATGTGGTCTTTGTTATTCATTTGGCCATTCTATCTCACGATTTTGCAAATTCGCACAATTACCTGGCGCTATCTGGCGGAAAACCGGAGGCAAAATGATGCACGCCTTCGCCTATTTCTTGAAATACACATAAAGACAATACAAAAGTTTGCCTCATTCGTGTGATTTCCCGATTAGAATACCACTGACACACATTTTGACTCATGGTGCTCGCTTAAAAAAAGCTATGCAGTGAGGAAAACAAATTAAAGGCGTAATAATCGCCAGCTGCTTTCCGAGCAGTACTTAGGACGTGTTTTTGGTTCCTTAATAAAACAGTTTGCTAATGCCGAGAAAAAAAACGACTGATATTTAAAAAGGACTACAAATAATGTTGCAGAACGAGCTACTGGAGATTAAATTTAGAGAATAGTCTTTGCACGAATAGTGTTACGTCTTCCTCGCCATAACAATGTGCGTTAAAAATGTTGGAATGGACTATGAATGCACGAATGGTGGTATAGATAATAGACGTTATGAATAAACACATCCACTTGGAATCACTTCGTACTGCGCGCCACGCCGGCCGACGCTGCTATACGTCGAGCTTGTTGGGGTGGTCTGACACGGCACTGGCGCACAGGCATGAACGACACTTGCAGTTGCAGAACGAGCTATTGGCGCTCAAATTTAGAGAATAGCCTTTGCAGGAATATTGTTACGTCTTCGTCGCCATAACAACGTGCGTTAAAAGTGTTGGGATGGAAGACGAATGCACGCGTGGTGGTATAGATGACGGACGTTATGAATGCACGCTTAAACATAGAAGCAATGTGTAGTGCGCGGTACGCCGTCCAACGCCGCCTAACCGTCGGGCTCGTTGGGGTTGTCTGACACGGCACTGGCCAACAGGCACGAGCGACTCTACCATGGACAGTAACCGAGGTAACAAAAGACATGTTTGGCCGGAAGCGGCCGCCTAAGTCATTATGTCCCCATTTGGTTTAGGTGCCTGCCCACAATACTCCGTTACCGACGTGACGAAAGCGATGATGCAGCGGGATAATAGACATTTTCACTGAAATTGAATACTTTCTTAGAAAATAAAGCATCGTTTGCAATCGGGAAAGTGCAGAGGGCCTCATGAGCCACCAAATGTTTCAAATAAGACAGATTTGCATTTCGGCTTTCGTTTTAAATTTAAGCTTCTAACATTTATCTAGCTTAAAGTGAAATTAAGATTCTAATTAGTACTATAACGAGCTCAATGCGAAAACATAACCTTTGGTAATTCACTCATTTCTATCCTTTCCACACAAAAATAACTTTTTAACTTTATAGCGTTATAAACAATAAAAATTCCCAAATTTCGTGCGACAGAGACGTACCATTAGCAGCAGTAGCGCAACATGGGGCAACACCAAAAACCATTATCAGTATTTAACTGCACACAAGCATTTAAGAGATACTAACAAATGGTACTTCATGCCCCACTACAATAGCCGTGCGATATCTCTTCGCGGTGGCTATAATCCGCCTCCACCAATCACGCAAATGAGATTCTGTAACGTCATAAAGTAGCTGCCTGAAAATGGCTGGGGATTCGCTACGCCTTAAACTGTTTGCTCTACAACTGGCATCATTGTTTTTGAGACCGAAGCCTTTGTATTTAACCTGACTCGTATGTTGTTTAATACCTCTTTGAGTGCTATTAAGAAACTTTTCTTTCTAGTTGCTCTAATTTCATTAACGTCGATGAAGCGTGCAGCAAATAAAAGACAAGGAACAATCTACCGACTTAACTAAATTTATTCATCAAAAACTTACTTTTGGAACTTAAGCCCTTTATAAATGTTAACACTAACCAAAGATATCTCGGCACAATGACACATGCACTAACGGGGAAGATTGCACAGTATATCAATTTGCATGGCAGTTTGTCATTAAAAGTGTGGCGACAATGTAACCTGCGTGGGTATTAGATTTTCTTATTTTTTGTATGCATATTCCCGTGAAATCGGTTCTTGAGAAAATCTCTACGGGAGATTTTGCAAATATTGTGAATGTAGAGTAATAAAAGATTTACTCAGCGTTTAGGTGTCGGCATAAAAACAGCAGCAAGCGCGTCGTCGTAATACGTTTTACCTTTCGGAACTACAGAAGCAGCTTAAGCATATGCTGAATTATAGTTTGTTAGGCGTGCGACAGTCAGCACTTGTTCCTTCATTACGGCTGCCAGACGGATATTACTTTCCTTTTTTTAGGGTCTTGCATCGACATCACTTTGCCCGGAGTTTCCGGATTGAAGCAGGTATTGTATACAATGACACTTTTTGGACTTAACCAGTCACTGATAATGTAACACTGCTTAAACCTATATGCAATTTTAAATCACTACAATTGCGAAATCTATTTTAAATCACTACTATTTGGGTAGTAACAAAACGCCGCCTACCTACAATGAAGTTATTCTGCTGGTTAAAGGACAGTACAGAGTTCACCCTATATACCACAGCGTACAGGGCTACCTCCACCGAATGAACGAACAATACCACACGAAGCCACAGAAAGATTTTCGTGGCGTATGATTCTAGAAATCTTTCCTCGCTTGACGGACCGCACGTAACGATGTGTCATCATCACGTCATTCGACTACATACCGAGAGAAGGCAGGCTACTGCCGAAGCCGCGAATGCAGGGGAGCGTAATATGGGCTTCTGCATGCAACTGGGCATTTCAAACAAAGCGAACATTGTGAAGGCCTATACGATGCAGCGATTTGACGAGAGTAAGCGCATACATAGTTCTACAGTGGGTCCAGCCTCATGAGAAACAAAGGATCCTGTAATTATAAAGATTACATAATTACTTGCCGAAGGAAACAAGCAGAGAATTGAAGTATTGGTGCTGTTACGACGTGAGACGTGACACGTTTGGCTTGTTTATTCCATTCAATATTTAGCCCGGGTGCTGCCACTTCCTTAGCGAAAATCTGTCCATCCTTAACCATTTTTATGCGGCAAAACAATAAATAGCGATGCACCTAAGTTGTACCAGAGTACTCTGGTTATACCAACGAAAAGGGCACCTGTGCAGAAAGATGCACATGAAACGCCCGCAAGAACGATGTACGAAGGATTCGCTTCTTAATCAGTGTCCTGTTTTCGCTAGTGAAATCAATTCTAGTTACACCAGACAGCCCAAATTTGACGAATTAAGAATGACACGAGAAAAAGAAAAAAAATCTGAGCGCCGAAATTTATAGTGTTATGACCAGTGAAATTCCGACTGTCATAATTGAACTTTAGAGCAGTAGTGTGCCTTAATTTTCCAGAATTACACGTTTTCTATTAAAAGAGAACTTGACTCTAATAACCTTAGCAAATGTGCCCGCGAAACCAACTGTCACGTATTTAGAGAATGTGGTCCGAAAAATACTTTTCTTTATTTGTTGCTGCAGTGCTTGGACGACTCCCGTGTTGAATGCGACAGCTCACAGGCAAGTATCACCTTTAGAAACACTCATGACACGTTCTCTTTACGCCCTTGTGCCCACAGCTTAGCACAGCCCTCAACTACTTCTAGCATATTCAACAAAAGATATGAGTGCGTTTGCTTGCACGTTTCCGGTATTTATGAAACTTGTCCGAATGCCAGTTATAGATGTTAAAAACTAAACCCAAGGTTTACCAAACCCTCTACGATGCTCCACATTCTAAGTGATATTGCCCAAGGTGATGAATAGGCCACAAAATGGGGGTCTCCGTTTGTCAAGCGTCTCATTATAGTGCTCTGCGTGAAGGTAAGCTCTCACAATGAGGGCTTCTGCACACAGACACGGCAGTTTATCCGTAATTGCAACTTGTAGTTATTGGGGAATTTTCGCTTGTGCCAGTTGTCTGTGCTACGAGTATTTATAGGGTGAGTTCGGGCCTGAAGTGATGTGACTGCATGAGAAAGTTTTTTAGGGGCGATGCTTCTCTTGCTCGGGCCCTGTCCCGGCCGTACACGGCAGAAAGATGATGATTGTGGCAGGTTCCCCCTAGGGATTCGCCAACCAAAGATTGGCGGAAGAGGTCAAAACGTTCAACGTGTTAGTTGCTACCCAACAAGGAGGAGAGGAAGAAGAAGAGGTTGTCGTTCGTCGCCTGCGAGCTCAAGACTCTTGCTCGGGCCCTGTCCCGTCCCTCGTTGCTGCTGTATCCGTCACATTAATGATGATTGTGGCAAGATACCCCTAGGGATTGGCCAAACAAAGATTGACCGAAGAGGTGAAAACGTTCAACACGATCGTTGCTACCCAACAAGGAGGAGAGCAAAAAGAAGAGGTTGTCGTTCCTCGCCTGCGAGCTCAAGACACGTACCGGGGGTACGCGAAACAAGACGCTCTGCAGAAGGCGACGGTCAAGGTGGCTAAAATGTCAAGCACCGAATTCGCCAAATTACCCATGGAGATTCTCATCGTCCCAAACAAGCCCTACATTATCCCCACAAACATCGACGTCGTCGACGGGCTTGTCAACGGAGCGGTGGAAAGCTTGACGTGTCGAGCCTTTGTATGATATGTGGGCGAATGTTTCACGATTTTACCGATAAGCATTTCCGCTTCGCCCCTCTCATCATCATTCACTTCGCTGAGATGGCGGGATTTTTTTATTAGTAACGACGAAAAGTAGAAGGAGCGGATAATTCGGAAGTTGTACATGTAATTTGCCTTGATGAAGTTGTAATGTGGGAAGAAATTCCGTGTGGAAGAAGAATAATGAAGGTCTGCGATATGGCGAACGGCTTTCTTTTCTAGGCTTAGTTTATTGATGTTTTGTTTTAGTTTTAGTGGCCCATATTAAACTGGAGTTATTTATATACGGGGCAAACAAAGGAAGTTAAATGTTCAGTTTAACTTTTTCTGGAAAGAACTGTCGCGTGCGTGCTATCGCGGTGCCTACAGAAGAGAGTTAGTTACAGGTGTTATCTACACGTTTATTCCAACGAAGCTGGGATTGGAACATAACACCCAGGATCTAGTTTTTGTTTTTAAATTCTACTTCAAAATTAGCATATTTGAGTTATATTTTTGTTCAACTCTACTGTTTTTATCTCAGAATGGAATTGCTTTCGTTTTTGTAGGATTAGCCTTAATTCGGTTCGAACTCGACCAATGAAATAAATTATCCCTGCCATGTTTCTCCCAAACACAACACCGTCGCGTTTGTTCGCGAATGTTTCTTCATTAGCTATAAATTGTTCTTTAAAAGCAATTCAAATGAAAAATCGTGATAAAGTTTTTTGAAATGTCCGTAAAGGTTTTCGGGGCAATGCCTGTGCTGATGGCACCCATTTTAGTGATCCCAACAGGGCCTCATTTCTGACAAACGACATCCTTTCTTGAACAACTTCAACACAAAACCGGACTGTTCCTTTATTCAGCTTGGGAAAGGGTAAAAACATTCGTGAATGAGACATTTATACAGGCAAAACATTTTCAAACTACTAAACCTCGTGGCACTGTTCATACTAATCAACATTATTAGGGAAAAGAAATACATCGGTGATTTGATGCGAAGCACATGCATAAGCGTTATTTTGGGTGGTCTTTCAATTAAAATAAATGGCTGCCAATGTTTGGCGGCAGAAAATAAAAAAATGCACCTTGAAAGAAATATTTTTCCCAGCAATAAAAACATCGCTCGCGGCGCCCCCTCAGGGCGGGATTCGCAGCTGTCAAACACTAACGTATGGTTCAGGGGAGCTGCCGGAGGTGTTTTGGTGTCAGAATAACCCCCAGCCGTAATTTCTGAGTGCTGCATTCCCACGCTCTCTGCATTTCAGCCTTTTGTTCGCCCATGGTAGTTCCCCGCCGCATGAATACATTAAAATAGAAATGCTTCCATAAAACATTGTAAATTTGTTGAAAAAAATGGTCCTGGGGAGCATTGTGTACACTAATTTGTTCTGTAGATATTACAGCGACATATGCATCTATTGCCTTTTCTTTATAGACATTGTTTAGGCACAGGCCTTCTTTTCAAGGCGACAGTTTTTCTTGGCCTACCTAAGCGCAGACATTTTGCTGTGTCTGATTGTCTGTGACTCTATTCAGCCACCCCGACAAAGTGAAACAGAAGCTGCGCAATAGTTTTACATACCGACAGCCAAATCTAAACGTCTAAGTCGGGTGTCAATGTTCACACTTGTCAACATTGTTGAACAAGAACGAAACATTGGGCAAATATAAGGCAGAAAATCAATGCATAAGTGATATATGCAGTGTTTCTTTATTAAAAAATTCAATACTACACCAACTGCCGAAAACCCTTGCCTGCTGTTTCCCGTGCTATAACAGCTCCTGGCGGCATTTAGGAAATGAAAGCGCAACAGCAACGAAGGTTCCACTAGATAGGTTCCACAGGAACACTCGTGGAGTAGGGCCACGTGTAGTGGGGTGCCTCGATAAACGGGCGTCTCCGCCGTACGGCTGTGCTGGCATCGAGGCACCTGACTTCGAGCAGTGAAACACGGTAAATAAAAATTGACTTGAGCGAACCTCTAGCGTTTTATCTTTGGAGGAACGAGACGGGAGAGGAACGGCGTGAGAGGTGAGCTGGAAAGAGAAGACTATCGTCTTTCGTCGACATTTGCAACGACAGGAGCAGATACGGGGCTATTTTTGTATTGAACATTTTAGCGGTGGCGTGTCAAACCCCCCTTAAAATATTGTTGGCCACACCACTGATAACGTTGCAGTAGAGAGCGCGCGCGCAGTAGGAGGCCGAAAATCTTAATTGGCTTTACCTTACTTCCTCCGTGTTTATTATGGTAGGAGCAAAACTTTAGGGGAAGAGCATATAGACGTGGGCGAAAAAGAGAAGTAAGGTATCCACGTAGCAGGGACGGCAGAAGACTACACTCTTTCTACGACATATGTAGCGCTGGCGGCAGGTACGCAGCAAATTTTGTTTATTTACGTTGCACGTGTCGGTAATTGTTTCTATTTTGTGGAAATATGTTGCGTCAATTCGACGCAGAACCCAATTTTTATGTGCGTGAAATTCACGATTTTTCTCTTGTTTCTCTGGTTTTCTGTAGAAACCACTTCATATCCTGTCTCCGGTTGTGACGGTATGTAGACAACTGTTTTCTTTTTTAATTGTCTCGTCAGGAGTTCACAAATGCTGAGTGCCCGAAAAGGTTGCCGGAGAAGGGAAATGTGGTAGGCGAACTCAATTTGCATGCAACTATGATGGCCCTGTGTTGTGCGTCAGGGCAAGTCTCATAAAATTGATACTGACCACCGGCAATGGGGGGACGAATTACAGATAGGTTGCATAGTGGGGCCCGGTAATAGCACCGAAACAACCACACGGGCAGTTTGCGTTGAACAAAAACTGCTAATGGTTTGAGCGAATATATCTCTTCAGGTAATGCTAATTTCGTTTCTGCCTGAATGTCATTTCTGGCAGGGTAGGGCTACTCATACACTGCAGGAATGAGTACGGCTCCACAGGAGAGTTGCCGTGTATTTTGTGTATTTTCCGTGCCTGCGAATAAAAACTGCGGAGGTTGGACGCGGCATCGAGGTGCGAGCCGTTGTAAAGAGCGAGGCCACCTTTAGAGCGATGGGTAGAAAACGAACGTCCGTGGTTGCGTCCCAGCTTGTTTCGAAGGGTCGATTTTTTTTATGGTGACCGCGTACCATATTTACTCGCATAATGATCGCACTCGCGTAATGATCGCCCCCCTAAAGTTTGTCGTCAAAATTCCATTTTTTTTTTACATTTCCCGCTCAATGAACGCACCTGAACTTGCCGCAGCAGTATTTCGTATGTGCGCGATGTCTAGCTGATGACGATCGTGCTTACCTCTGTTTCCTTCCCTTTCAAAACGGACATGGCTACGTTATTGCCGCAGACTCGCCATATCGGCAAGCATGCGTTCAATATTGATGAGGAAGAAACTCTCTCTAAACTGACATAAGTAAAGATAAAGTGCGCTCAGCTTGCTGCGTCGGCCCCCACGTCTGTTTTGTTGTCCCGCACTGTGACAGCGGCAGCAACATATTGGTCGCCCTGTTGCTCCTCGCAGCAAACTCGTCCGGGCGTGTTTCGCAATTTATAACACTGCATTTCGCGTCACTTTGCAAAGTGGGTGGTGGCGGTTTGCGGAGTTTCTTTTATGTTCTATTTATTATTTTTTGTGTTCATGAGACCTATTGTAAAAATTTTGACCAGCAACTTTCTTGCTTTTTCTGTGCTCACAGGTTTCTCGCAAAACATTTACCCGGCGTAATGAACGCGCCCCTAAACTTGCATCAATTTTTTGGAGAAAAAGTGCGATCATTACGCGAGTAAATACGGTAGTTTTATTGTATTTATTTTCCTCACGAAGGGAGCTCAGGACTTAGGCGTTAGAGCGGGACACACCCCGAGCACGTAAAAAAAGCATGTTCTCTGTGCAACAGGCCGTTAAAAAGAAATGATTTTAAAAAGCGTGTTCTCCGGCTGCTTGGCGAATGTAGTTCTGGAAAATTGCAGATAGATCAATACCAGGTGTGGTTTCTGACGTTTTCCCGAAAAACGGCAGCTTTCTTTCGACAGAAGAATAGACGCGGGCTCACAGAAACACCTATGACATTCAAATCAAAATAAAAGCCAAAAACGATATAAGAACAACGTATGATGAAGTACAGTAAGGTGCAATCCAGGAAACAAAAAAGTGACAGCGCGCAATAGTCGAATTGCTGACTATACTGTCACGTAGCCAAAGACTACACACCTTATTTGGAAGAAAAGCAAGTTTATTGGAGCCAAATTGTTTCCCCCCAACAACTGAAAGAATACAGAGGTGGCGAAGCCGCAGTCAAAGAAGCCACGTGCGCAGGCGAGTGCGGCGAAATGGAATGCCGCGGCGTCTGCTCTGCGGGCATTTGTCTTTCGGTGCGGATGTTACTTGAACCGTAGAAGTACACCCGCCCGATTTTTTACCAATATCACCGGAGAATCGACCGTTAGGTCGATCAGCTCCTTGTGATGGAGTGATAAGGCAAACACGGCGAAAGTAGCCGAATGCGCACTATAATAAAAGGCCGCTGCTACCGTCGTTTGCTAGGCTCTTTGAAGAGCAGACGGCCGCCCCATTTTTTTTATTCGCTTATCACACTGCCTGCCATACTCGAATTTTTTCTTTAAGACCGGGCACGTGGCGCCGACTGAAACCAGAGTAATCAGCGCTGCCAAACGCAAAGTTCGTTGAGCGCAAGGCTCTTACGGCAACACCGATTACTCTGCTTTCAGTTGGCGCTACGTGCCCGGTCTCGGAAACTTTTTAGTATGACGGGCAGTGTGATAAGCGAACAACAAAAATTGGGGATGGCCGTCTGCTCTTGGAACAGCCTAGCAGACGATGGCAGCAGCAGCCTTTGCCTAGTGCGCATGCGGCTACTCTCGCGGAGTTTGCCGTATCACTCCATCACGAGGCGCTCATCGGCCGAACGGTCGACGCTCTGGCGATATTGGTAAAAAAATTGGTGTCGCCGCCGTCAAGAAACTGCTCCCACGGACACATCCGCTACGGGGCATGAAGAAAACATTCTTTGTCAGAACTGTTTTCGCCGTTTTATAGAGGGTACCCGAAGCACGCCAGAGGAATTTCATCTCGCACTTTACAACTTTCAGCCTGGAGAAGTTGTTGTCGCAAACCTAAATGACTTTGTCGGCAGGACCTTGGTGATCTCACCCCTAAAGGAACCGATTGCTGTGTGGAAGCGCCTCAGGGCTTCCTACGTGAAGAGCAAGCGGAAGGAAATTCATGATGCCGTAGTCACTGAATTCAACTCGAACATTCGGGCGGCGTATAATGTCCCAGGCACATCCACAATGCCACACGGAAGCTGCAATGACCGTGACAGTTGGAAAGACAACATCCGCCACGGGTATGTCAAATGCACCTCATGTCAGGAGCAGTGCCCCTTGCTTACTTTGCTGCCACCCGCCGTGACTGCTAAAGAAGTTCCAAGGGTAATACCAGAGGCGACTAGGCTTATCATCCAGAAGGCAAAAAAACTCTGATTCTCAAGGCGTGTGGTCTACCGTGAAGGCCTACAGTAGACACATAGTGGGTGAACAAGACATCCCTACAGTGCTCTCTTGCTACGTCACTGATGAACTTTACGGCTGAAGGCAAAGCCCCAACAAAAAAATAAAAAACTTATCGTTTTCGTCTTCCGCGCCGTCACCTCCGCTGCCGATGCTGCCGCCCTAAGCGCCCACTTGTGTGAAGCCCACTACTAAAGAAAAGCTGCTCCTGCTTTTGAAAACTTTCGTAGCAAAACAAACACAACAAAAAAGGGTGTTCGTCGTAGTTTTTCTTGACATGCTGAATAGATATTGAAAGGAAAACCGCGCGGTAAGAAAGTTAAATGACTCCACGACCTCTTCGAGAAATCCCCATGGAGGCTTCGTATTGACTTCGCCCGTACATACAAGCAAAAAAGGCAAATGGAAACTTATGCGCTGCTGAAGTACAGTTAGTAAAAGTGGGTGATCAACCTATTTGTAGAAGAAAAAGACATCCCCCTCGCGAGGGGCACGATCAAATGCACAGCATTTCCGAGGGGGTGCGCCGGCAAGTCGTATCTCTTGATCGCGGGACCCGTGTCGCCATCTTTTGGAAGCGCGGGACAACTTGTTGCGCTTTCGAAACAAACGAGAAATGAGTGAAGGATATAAGGCGCGTTCGGTGCATCGAAATCTGTGTCGGTTTCGTGGCTCGGTCGGTTGTGCGCCGGGCACCTTGCGTTCCGCCCGCGGCGTCATGGGTTCGAAACCGGGCGCCGGAAACTGTTATTTCTTCCTGGCTGCGGACTACGACAGGGCGTGCATGCGGACTACGACAAGGCGCGCATGCGGACTACGACAGCGCACGCCAACGCCGCGTGACATTGTGAGTTACTAAAATGCTATGCATTTAAAATTTCGCAAGTGTATATCAAGTACACTGTGGAACAGACAAGTCTGTTCTGGTCTAGTGACCCTAGGGCGAAACGTTTTCCCTATCAAAAAGAGATGACCGGTACGAATAAGACCGAAAGAATGGAACACGGGCTTCAACTGGGGCACAGATAACAGAGGGCGGCGCAGCCGGGCAGTAAAAACCACACATAAATAAACAAACCCAATTGATGTTTCGCGGCATTACTCGCCCTCTAAGGGGGCATCGATTCGATGCTAATATATAATCCCAGTCCGAACAAACAAACAAAAAGTACGTGATCTTGCGTAGTAAGGTTTTAGGTGAACTACTTTGAAGACTTTAGGCCACGTGCATCTTCTAGATGTACCGGAATCATCATCAGGGATAACCTCGTAGGTAAGTTGGCAAATACTGCGTGGATTCCGGTATAGTCCGAAATACCGCCGCATACTTCTCACTGAGTCTGCGTCATTAGATGGGAGTCGAAAACGCACACCCGGTCCCCTTGGTCGTACTCGGCGTCTCAGAATCGGAGCTTGTAGCGTCTGGCATCCACCAGCTGCTGTTCAGTTGTACAAACTCGAGCGAGCTGGCGGGCCTTTTCCGCACGCTGAAGGTGTCCTTGGATGTGGGCGCAGAGGTCGTCGTCTTCTAAGTTCGGAAGCATGGCGTGAAGCATCGTAGTCAGCCATCTTCCGTAGACAAGGTGGAAGGGTGTCACCTGCATTGCTTCCAGGATATCCGTGTTTTACGCAAAGGTAATATACGGAATGACTTCATCCCAAATGATATTCACGTCAACGTAGATAAACAGCCTATCCTCAATCGTCTTGTTTAAACGTTCTATTAGTCCAGTGGTTTAGGCGTGGTATCCCGCCATTCTTCGGTGATCCGTGTTGCTGCAGCGTAAGATTCCCTGCATTAGCTCCGCGGGAAAGACTGTACTGCGGTCCGTGATTAGGAGTTCATAGGATCAATGTCGAAGCACACCCTTGTTTAGGAAGGTTTTCGCGACTTCTTGTGCAGTCCCCCTCGGACGAACAGCGGTACCTGCGTAGCGCGTCGTGTAATCTGTCGCTACGAGAACCCACTTGTTCTCGGATCGTGACGTAAGGAACGGTTCCAGAAGGGGCATTCCAATCAGTTAGAACGGCCTAGATGGGATGCAGAAGTCCGGCGGGTCTCTTCGACGGACGGCGTTTTTCGTCGCTCACAGTCAAAGCAGCTACGGATGTAGTGGAACACATTCGTTTTAACGCGTCGGGAGTATTACTTAGCCCTAATTTTCGAGGAGTGCGTTCTGCGACGAGATATCCGGGAAACGAAAATTACAAAATTTCGTCCCAAAGGTGTTTGCGGGCATGACGAAACGAAGAGGGGATTCCTCTTCGTTCCGGGATTGAAATGCTTGTTGAAGAGGACGTAGTTTTTGAGCCTAACTGCGGGTTAGGTGCGTTTGAAGGCCTTAGGTACGACGACGTTGCGTCTTTCGAGGTATTCCATCATGACGCACAACTCGGGTTAAGGCACGCTTCTGGGCTCCTAGGTCGCTCTCGGTCACGACTCAGTCACATCGTAGTTTTGTGGTGGCGGGTCGACGGGGTGCATGACAGGCAGTCGTCGTCGGGACGTTTTCTGCCGAATTTATCGGCTATTGTAAGGTCGACCTCTAACAGGCGGAAGCTTCACTAGCCCGAGACTGCCACAGGTGTTCTGCAAATTGGCGAGCCAACCCAGAGCATTGTGGTCTGTGAAAACCTTGAATTGTCTAGCATACACGTATGGTCGAAATTTTGGGATGGCCCAAATGATAGTGAGCCACCCTTTCTCAGGGGCTAAGTAGTTTTTCTTTTCCTCCGACAGACCACGGTTGGCATAATTACGTTTTTGCAGTCACTTTTCTTTAGGAGGCGTACGGCACCCAAACTTATATCACTGGCGACCATTTGCATTTACGTTTCGCCGTTTTCGTCGAAATGTGCGAGGGTTGGCGGGCTTTCCAGACATTGTTGCAGCTCGCAGAATTCTTCCTCTTGGGCGTTTTACCAGCTGGAAGGGGCTCTGTCGTTTGTCAACCGCGTGAGTGGCTCTTCAATGCGCGTGAAGTTCGCGATGAAGCGCTGTTAGTACGCGACAGTCCGAGAAATGAACGCACGCCTTTCTTATCTGTCAGTCTTGGGAAGTTTCCAATGAAATGAGTTTTTGCTAGGTCACGAAGAACACCCACGGTGTTGATGAGGCGACCCAAAAACTTGAGTTCTTCGTACGAGAAGCGCAGCTTTTCAGGCTTCAGTGTGAAACCTGATAATCAGACGCTTCGAGTGCTCACTCCAACCATTCGAGGTGTTCGTCGAAGCTCCGGGGAAATACGAACGGGTCGTCTAGGTAGACAAGGCAGGTCTGCCACTTCAGACCGAGCAGCATAGCGTCCATTACTCGTTGGAATGTTGGTGGTGCCGTGCTCAGCCCAAACGGCATCAGCTAAAACTTCTACAGTCCGTCTGCCATTATGAAGGGAGTTTTCGTACGGTCTCTTACAACCTCTTTCATTGGCCAGAACCTCGTTTTCAATACCATCGATGAGAAGTACTTGGCGTGGCAAAGGTGGCCGATGGCGTCGTCAATTCGGGAAAGAATGCACACGTCTTTTGTGTGAATTTGTTTTGTCTTCGATAGTTTATGGAGAATCGTAAGTTTTTCTCATGAGCAGAAAGGAAGTAGCCCAGTGACTTGTTGTAGGTTTTATGATGACGGCATAAATCATGGCATCAAATTGCGTCCGTATGGCTTTCCTCTGGTATGAACACACGTGGTACGGGGACTGCCGTGTAAGTCGGGCTTCATCTTCGGTTATAATTGGGTGCTTCGCTAGTCGTGTGTGACGTAAATTTGAGTTCGACGATAAACACTCGCTGTAGCGATACAGCAAAGCCAATTATTTGTTCCGTTCTTTTTTCGCGGTAGTACCGGGCTCATGTCGAGTGTATGCGGAGGATCGAAGGCGCCTTCAGGTGCGCGTTCACACTCGGCGACCGTGATCACGTCACTTGCATCGTGCGTTTCTTTGAGTAGCGCAATTGCAGCACCTTTGCTGAAATGATGGTACTCCTCGTTAAATTTCGGCACCAAAACGTAGGATTTGCTTTGTGAACAGTGTGCCTTGCCTCTTGTGGCAGTGACACCACGGTCTGGAAGCAACATTTAGTCACTCTCTATGATAGCGACGACGTCACGAACGAATTCACAGTAGACGGTGATTATCAAGCTGGCGCAGGATGGCAGGGCGACATGACATCGGCGATCCTGACAGCTGCATGGTGTTCGGAATTGGATTCTGGCGCCATGGAGTCATCGGATAATTAAGATCGACTTTGTCTACAATTCAATATTGCACTGTTGTCAAAGCAAAAACAGGAGTATACGTTGTGCCGTCTATAGTGACGCGCGATGTGCACGTTCCACTTGGCGTTACAAGATGGCCACCTGCTGTGCGCATGTGCGGACCGTCCCAAGTGGCCATAAATTTCTTCACCTTCGACGCAAATGAACCGCTCATTACTAAGCAGTTGGCTTACGTGTCTATGAGGGCGACTACATCAATGCCGTCGATGCATAACTGGATATCGCACGCCAACTTCTTCGAGTTTTGTGTGCGGTGGGGCGTCGTGTCTCGGCTTGTGCGTGTTCATGGTCGGGACTACGCGTCGTCGTTGTCGTTGCCTTCTCAGCGGCAGAATCGGCCATATCGGGAACACGTCGCGCCATATGCCGTCGTCATGTTCAAGATTCACGTCAAGAAAAGATCGGGGTGTCGGGCTCAGGGCATCTTGAGAATTACGGTATTGAGTGAACCGTTGTGTCATTAGAAGGTTTTCGTTCTTCCGCCATGGTCAAACTTCACCTACAGAAATTGCTGCTTCTATTTTCGCCTGTGTGGGTTAATGGACTTTTCATGTGCGAAGTCAGCATTTTTGCAGCGCCTCCGCGACTGGTACGGGTAGGGGGACGGCAAATGGTTGAAACACGTTGGGCCACGGCTGGTTTGAGATAAATACTCGTCGATCTCGCGTGTTTGTTGGTGATGGAGACGGCGAGGTGTCTCGATGGATAAACTACGCAAATAGAGCCGCTTGTAGGGGCAGAGATCGTAGATGTGGTCGGCCTTTCCACTGTGGTATCACACTGGACGATTATCGGGGGTCCGCCATAGGTCCGTCTTCCTCAGAGTTTAGTTTTGGGCGGCCGGATGCCGGGTGGGTGACAGTGGACGGCGGTACAACTGGGCCTCCTGACGACGAGTTGGAGCTGGGCGGGGTTGAGGAACAGCTTTGGCGTAGGCCATTTCTTGTGCATTTCGGTCTGCTTCTTAAGGCGTAAGAGTTCACACCGCATGTTGAACTTCTCGGATCACGTCAGTCAGGAGGGCGACTAGGGGGTCGCGGCATTGTTGGGAAACGTTTCCGCAGCTCTTCGCGAGTGACGGCACGGATCGTCTGCCGTAAGCCTTCGGTTACGAATCCAGGTGCATTGACGGGATTCGCCAAAAGCGCGTTGAGTAGTCGGTCGTACTGCTTCGAGCGCATGTTGAGGGATTCTGGATCATAGAAGTCTTAGTTGCTATCTCAGCGACGGTTTTCTGGGGGTTGCGAAGGAGTCCTGTGGAAAGCTTTTGTTTACGCCCCACACCAGAAATGGCAGCTTATTCTCTTCTCCATTTTGGTGTTAGCTCGTCGGAACAGTATCTTCCTTTCTTCAACGAACACTACAATACATTCGTTGGTGCGTCGGATTCACGTCTGCAACAACAGCTCAGTCCGTTCTCTACGCACGACAGTTTTGAACGTTTTGACACTCTTCACAACTTTCGCAACTGTTGTGAAAGTTGTGAACAGTTGTGAACGTTTTCAAAACATACGTTTTCAAGATAGCGGACTCTCGTGATTTTCAAACCGGACTCCAGCCAAGTATTCGAGGTAGAAAAACCGTTGCCCTCCTCAGGGTTTCTTCGTCACCCCACCGGCTGAACATTCAGACGCGCTCCAGCTGCTCAACCAATCTTCTGGGTTTTCACCTCGGAATCTTGAGAATGATGAGGCCTCCTGAGGTTGCTGTAGAACGAGGGGACGACTTGTTTTGTTTACCATGGTGCTGGTGGCGACTTGTTCCTTCTTCACTTTCCCCAGTAGTAGATGGACCCCGGGTTGGAGGCTTTGCTTTGGATGGCTGGTACGAGTGAGGCTTGATTGATGATTTGCAGAGGGATTAAGGTACATGTACCCAGCACTCCCAGCAGATGTCCCGTTGCCAAAGACGACGTAGCTATTTTGAAAGAAAAACAAGTTTATTGGAGCCAACTGTGCTCCCCTAACACCGCAAATAATATACAGGCGGCCAAGCATTAGTCAACAAAGTTACGTGCGCTGGCGAGTGTAGGTGAATCGAATGCCGCGGTGTCTTCTCTGCGGGCATTTATCTTTCGCCGCGCGTGTTTCTCTAACTTTCGACTTACAGCGAGAACACTTTAGATCAACGAAGTGTATTCTAGGCTAGTGACGCTTGGGCGAAACATTCTCCCTATCAAAATGGCATAACGCCTGCGCCAGAAGAAAGAAATAATGTAAGACGCGCTTCAATAACCGCGCAGAAGAAACAGCCCGATGCAGCCTGGGGGTAAAACCAAACATAAATAAACAAACCCGATGCATGTTTCGCGGCAACATGTTTTTAGAAAACAGATGCCCAGTAGACTCAGGGAATTTTGCATGACTTCTCTGTGCAACTAAGAGCTTCACCAGACCAAGAGTTTCCACATGAAAGGGGGCCAGCGGGCGCGGCGTGTGTCACGTCGACTCCGTAAAATGATAAATTTCTCTAGCGGAACTAAGCAAATTTTGGCCTGAAACTGGTGTGAGTTCACTCCGGAAGTGACGAGGATCCTGTGGATACCAAATCAAGCCCGTGAGTGAACTTTTTAAGACTTTATTCCATCTTCCGCGGTCGACCACGCCGAACGCCTAGCTAAGCCTACGTTAGGCCTGGCAGCCCAGCAGCCCGGGCGGCAGCCGCCAGCCTCGGCGGCAGCTCGCGGTCGCCATCATGGTGATGGAAGTGATAGTCAACGGCATGGACATCGATCCGGCGGAGCTGAAAAAGTCGAATTGGGTAACGAAAGTGACCAAGAAAGTCAAGGAGCTCCAACAACAGGGGCAGCGAGAAAGTCAAGCTGGTGTTTCGGGCGCGGCCGTAACAGCTGCGGTCGGAATGGAGCGAAATGCGAAAGTGTTTTTCACAAACGTGACCGCAAAACAAGAACATAAGATGAAGCTAACCGGCAAGCAGCTGGCAGAAAAATCGATCGCGTCGAACCTTCCGAGGCTACCGCACGCGGATTACAAAGTGATTATACGACCCAAGGAAGGGCTCGCACTCACCAAGCTTTCGCTACCCGTTATCGGGGGGCTACTGAGACTCTCAGCCGCCATAGAAAGGAAAAAAGGACAAGAAGAAGACCGGGTCGTGATGAACGACAAGCAGGGGACGATAACCTACAGCACACCTAAAGAAGAAGACGCCGTCAAAATGCTTGCGTTGAGACGGCTGCAAGTCGAAGGCAAGGAGTTTGAAGTTCTGACCTACATGGCTGCACCCGACAACTGCGGCAGAGGAGTGGTACATGGACTAGACCCAAGGCTGGCCGAAGAAGAGCTGGAGACTGCCTTTTCCCACCCCGCAAACCCCCCTATCATTGGGGTGCGAAGAATGGGAAACTCCGCCTCGGTGATCATCACCTTCGCCGGCCCCCAAGTCCCCAGGTGGATGCTCTGCTTCGGGGCGCCCATGAAATGCTACCTCTACAGAAAAAGGTACGAGGTGTGCTTCAAGTGCGGCGACATCGGCCACCGGTCGGACGTCTGCAACAACCCTACGGAGACGTGCAAAGGATGCGGTGAACCATCGCCGACGAACGAACATCGATGCGAACCTAAATGCAAGTTGTGTGGCAAAGAGCACATGACGGGGGACAAGAGGTGCAAAGCCCTTTTCCGAACTCCCTATATCGTCAAGAAAAGACAGTGGGAGCGCAAGCTCGAAGCGGAAGCGCGGAAGCAAGAAGAAGAGGAGAAAAAGAAGAAACTCGGCACCCGCAGCTCGCCACGCGCAAGCAGAAAGGACCAAAACCAGGACCGCTCGAGGAGCAAGTCCAGGCAACGCAGCAGGTCGAGGAACCGATCGGAATCCTTCCCTCGCCTGCCACCGTTGAGGACTGAAACATCAAACACCAAGGACTCACGTGACAGTGGCAGTGTTCGTGCAACCTCGGGATATCCGGCAACAATCGCACCAAAGGTAGGTTGGGTGGGTAGGGCCGCCCAGGATGCTAATGCGGAAATCTTAAATGCCCTTAAGGAGCAGAATAGGATCCTGATGGAACAAAATGCTGAACTAAAGAAGCAGTTAGACGAACTTAAGTCAGATTTGATTAAAAAAACAGAGCAGGAGGCTACACCGGCTCTGGCAGTCAGTCCTCCTCCCTTCAAGAAAGTTAAATCCAGGCAGAATGAAGAGGGCGTCAAATACGAGAATAGGATAACGAACCTAGAAGCGGAATGCAACTCGATAAAGGGCATGCTAGAGTCGATACTTGAACAAGTAAAATCGCTGGGTAGCGCTATGGAACAGATGAAAGGTGAAATCCAATTCAGGGACAAACAAATTCAATGGCTATACGGGGAAGCTCAGTCAAAGCAAACGACACGACCTCAGGATGACACCAAAATGCAGCAATAACACGATCTGGCAATGGAATTGTAGGGGCTTCATCAACAAACGTGCGGTCTTACAGGCATTTCTCGATGGAAGCGATCGCCCGGAGGTTATTGCAGTTCAGGAATGCGGGAAAAATTCAAAATTGGCGGGATATAAATCCTACCCGGGCATTGGAAACGATACTCAGGTAGTCACGTTTGTCAAGAGAAATGTAACGGCAATGCAGCATGAGACGGGAAACACCGAAATCGACCACTCGCTGGTGGAGCTCATACCGCGCAAACGTGCGCAAAGGAATCTATACGTATTAAATATCTACAGTTCACCCAAGCAAAGAAAATGTGATTTCGGGGACCTGTTTCTCAAAGTAAAAAGCCTAGCCCAGGGCGACCCTCTGCTGGTAGTGGGGGACTTCAATGCTCCACACCCAGCCTGGGGTTACAAACACACTCTAGCTAAAGGTAGGGCCTTATGGGAGAAAGTTCAACATCACAACCTGGTGCTGATTACAGACCCCATGCATCCGACGAGGCAGGGAAACAGCGTGTCAGCAGACACGACGCCAGATCTGACCCTCACGCACGGCGGTATCGAGGCCACGTGGTGTAATACCGGGGAAGACCTAGGCAGTGATCACAAGATCATAGAGATCGTGGTTAGCAACGGACCCCCAGTTCCGAAGAAGCGCAAGCACAGAGTAACTAACTGGGACGCCTTCAGGAATATAGGTACAGATAACGAACCGATAGAAGATATTGGGGCATGGAGTAGGAAGATAATCGATGCCACCCAAACGGCCACAGACGAGCTGGAGGTGGATGAGGTGCTTGAGATAATCGACAGCCACCTCATCGGCCTCTGGAGGAAAAAGAGAGACATAGAGGAGAAAATCCGAAACAAAAGGTGGGATAGGAACCTCCGTAAGAGGATAGCCATCCTAAACAAACAGATCGAGGAATACTCGCTAGAGCTGACCAAACAAAATTGGGGAAATATATGCGACCAAATGAACAGAGAACTCAGCAGCGCGAAAACGTGGAAATTACTCCGGCACCTGCTTGACCCGGATAAGACTAGATCAGAAGCGCAACAGCAACTTCAGAGACTCGTTTACAAATTCGACGGCTCCTCGAAAGAGCTACTAGACGAGGTCCGCAATCGCTACCTAAGTCCACCCACTCGCGAAACTCTGCCCGACTACACAGGTTCCGCGAATGAGGCCCTGGATGCCCCCCTAACGGTAGCGGAGGTTAGAGCCGAAATTAACCGTCTCAGGACCAAAACGGCTGCGGGCCCGGACCGAGTCAGTAACAAAACGCTAAGAAACCTAAATGACGAGTCCATCTGCAACTTAACTAATTATATGCAGAGATGTTGGGATAGAGGAGAGATACTTCCGCAATGGAAAGAGGCTAATTTAGCCCTCATTCCAAAACCAGCAAAGAAGCTCGGACTCGAAAACCTCAGGCCAATCTCCATCACGTCATGTGTAGGAAAACTGATGGAACACGTCATCCAAAATAGACTCAGCAGGTACCTTGAGGACAAAGAGCTCTATCCAGACACCATGATCGGCTTCAGGGCCAAACTTTCCGTCTGCGACGTGATGCTACAGATTAAAGAGGAAATCATAGAGAAAGTTACCCAAGACACCAGAGTTATCGTTGGCCTAGACGTCACTAAGGCTTTCGATAATGTAAAGCATACCGCAATCCTGAACAACCTGAGCTCACTAAACGTAGGTGTAAAAACATATAACTACGTGAGGGATTTTCTCTCTAACCGGACAGCGACCATAAAGCTAGGGGGAGCATCCCTCGAAAACATACAACTCGGAAATCGGGGAACGCCGCAGGGATCGGTCTTATCCCCTACCCTTTTCAACATCGCCATGATAGGGCTCCCCGAGAGACTAAATAAGATAGAGGACCTACATTACACCATATACGCGGACGACCTCACGTTATGGGTCAACCATGGCAGCGATGGGCACATTGAGGAAGTCCTCCAAAAGGCCATATGCGAGGTCGAAAAATATCTAGAGCCAATAGGGCTAAAATGCTCTGCGGAAAAATCGGAGGCACTGTTCATTGTTCCAAACAATTTTAGGAAGGCCTCTCGAAACGATTATGACATAATGCTGAGAGCCGGCGGAAGACCGATACCCGCGGTAGAACGCATCAGGGTACTCGGACTTTACGTCCAGGCAAATGGCAAAAACACAGAGACAATTAGGAAACTAGAAAACAGTATAGAGCAAATCTGTAGAATGTTAAAACGCATATCTAACAAACACGGTGGGATGAAGGAAGCAAACCTCCTCAGGCTGTTTCAGACCTTTGGCGTTAGCCGCATTCTGTTTGTTGCCCCGTTCCTGAAACTCACCAAGGCAGAGAAAAGTAAGTTAGACATCATCATAAGAAAAGGTATCAAAAGTGCATTGGGTCTTCCCCCGAACACCTCGACGGCCAAGATACTCAGCCTAGGCGTCTCGAACACCATAGACGAGCTCATCGAGGCGACCAAGGCGTCACAGCAACAACGACTGCTAGGCAGCAGAACAGGTCGGAAAATACTAGAACGACTGGGTTACAAATCCAGAGAAATTGCTAAGGACATGAAGGACCTCCCTAAGAATGTTAGAGAAAAGCTAACAATATCGCCCCTGCCCAGGAACATGAATCCGGCATATCACGAGGGCAGACGTAGGAGCAGAGCCATCACCCTGCAAATCAGATACGGAGGCAGGCCGGACGTCCTATACACCGACGCCGCAGAACACATAGGAAAGAAAGCTTACACGGCAGTGGCAGTAACGGAAGACGGCGTCCCGCACTCGTGCTGCACAATACTTAGTTGCGACACGCAAGATGCTGAGGAGGCTGCCATCGCGCTGGCGCTTACTAAGCCAGGAACGAGGGTGATAGTTAGCGACTCTAAGTCAGCCATTAGAAATTACGACCGAGGCAGGATTTCCAACGCTGCCTGGAAAATTCTCGCAAATGCGGAAGTGACAGCGGAACAGGTAACGCTTATTTGGGCTCCAGCTCATCGGGGTCTCATCGGGAACGAAAAGGCGCATGCGGCCGCCCGAGGTCTTACTTTCCGGACGATCGCCGAGGATGCCCTAGACCCGTTTGTACAACCATCCCCGAGGGTAGAGGAACTGGGAAATTTTCACGAAATTACCCAACATTATAGACTAGCGCGTAAGGTACTTCCCCCGGCTAATCCACAGCTTAGCAGGAAAGAAGAGGTCTACTGGAGGAAATTACAAACCGGGGTCTTCGCAAACCCTTTATTATACAGCAAATGGCACCCCAAAGTATACGACTCTAGATGCAAGAACTGTAAAGGCGTCGCGGACCTCGTCCACATGGCGTGGACGTGTCCCTCTTACAACAAACCTCATAGAAATACTGCATCCTGGGAGGTCCTGCTACTCAGCCTGACCTCAAGCACTCAGCGAAAAGTCATCGGTCTCGCCTTAGAAGCCGCCGTGTCCCAAGGGATCCCGGCCGACTGATGGGGGGGCACTGAGCTTACTCTGTGCCTTTGACTGGTGCGAATAAAGTTTCTTATGTATGTATCCACATGAAAAAGAAACAAGTCTCGTGAAAAGTAACGTATCACCCAAAAATTGTTGAGGTACGTTTTGCATTTGGACGACACACCCACAAACAGGATATTGCAGCTGTAACCGCTGTGAAAGGTAGGATTATCCTGGTTGATTTTAAACGAAAACTTTATTACAAACGATAAATTTTCATTTGTTCAAGATGCGTATATCGGGTCATTTGGAATTAGGTATTTCAAGACGGAACGATTAGCGCTTATTGGCATATTTTAACAATTGTCAGGTACCTTTGCGGGATGGTACAGGACAATTAGACATGCTGGCGGAAATACGTACATTTTACGATCGTGGAAATATTTTGCTGCTTTATTTTTTTAAATTAGAGTAATGGAAGATCAGGCCATCCTCTTTCCCAAAAAAGCGAACTGTTACTTTTTACCTCAGATGAAACGTATTGAAATGAAGATAATAAGTATGGCTTTCGGTAACGCAAACAAGAAGGTAGATTGAATGCGCAAACTAATTCAAGGTTTACGTACACCTTGCATGTGACGGTCTTTCGGCACCGGTACTGGTTGTTCACATTCTATTGCAGCCGAGTGATACTAACTAGTGTTGATAATTTTTGGAGACTGAAAAGCTAAAACCTTTTTACTTCGAGTGCACTCATTTGCTTTTATCCTACAATTGGTATTTTTATATTGTGTTTGAGATACTTGCATCTTGTTTTTTTCAGTGCGTGTTTAAAGTACTCGCCGACGCCGGATCTACAGATGTTGCCGTGAAGACGTATAAGAATGTCATAGCTGCTATTGTAGCTGCAAATAGCAATCCACGTATGTACCCAATCCTATCATTTTTACGTGAAATAAACTGGTTGCCGTAAGCTTTGCATGAAGAGCCAGTAGTAATACTCACAATCAACATAAGCATTGCGTTCCTACGACCTGTGTGCCGCTTTTCGAACCACGCCTACCGTCCCAGTACGCAAAAGGCAGCTCTGCTATTGCGTATAGTTGATGTGGAACCATTGTGTGGCCTGGTAATTTTTGCGGCTCCATTTACAGAAATTTAAACGTCTCCTTTTGGACCCTGACAGGTAGAGGTTTTTGTGTACACAGGAGTACCCGCCGCGTTGGCTCAGTGGCTATGGCGTTGTGCTCCTAAGCTCAAGAGCGCGAATTGGATTCCCGGGGAAGACTGCCGCTGTCTGATGGAGGAGATAGGCGAAATTGTCCTTGTGTTCGAGAATTCGGCGCACTTTAAAGATTGCTGCCTGGTCAAAATAAACTTGAAGCCTTCCACAACGGCGCGCCTATCGCGTGCCGTGGCACGCTGACGTGCACCCTTGCTTCCGTGGAACGAAAATAAGCACCCTTGCTTCCTCCTCAATATATCCCTTCTCACAGTCCCAAACCAATCCTGCTCCTACAGTTCCAGTCCTCCTCTCTCTATGGCTTTCTTTCCGTGGGTACTATTCCAATATAAGGCGCCCCAGCCAGGGGACTATTTGCCCTGATGAAAACAAGTCGCTTTGCTGAAACGTTTGCAACAATCGCTGTCGCTAGTCACTGTTAAAAATATTAGAGAAAGAAGAGGTGGCCATTGCCAGGTGCCACCTAATATCACCATCATTGTATAGTTCCATCCGCCATTAAAAAGAATCACTCACGCCCCGCGGTCCTCGCCTCGGTTCTTCAACAAAATGGTGCCTTGACCAGGATGGGAAGATCTACACAGTTGGAGAACGGAGTGTGCGGACCGCCATCAACGATGACGCGAGTGACACGGCTGCGATGGGACTGAACGGTGACCGCTGACCACGGGCCGCAGGCGGACGTGACTACCCACGGATCAATTGAGGGCTCACCAAGCAACTAACGACCAGGCGCCCTCACCAACGGAACCGAGCGGACGCCTGCGGGGACCAGCGGAATCAACGGCTTCGGTTTCTTGCCTACCATGACTCTTCTCGACGACCTACAGATATTACCGACGCCGAGCATCGACATGGAGGCCCTGTCTGAACGAAGAAACCTAATCCGGAAAGACGCCACCACACTGATCAACGATATAAAATCACGGATGAACGCCGAGGCGCCATCAATCGGTAAGCTAATTTGCCTCAAGAAGAGCCTGATGGAAAAATATGAAATACTAAAGAAACTGGATAGTGAAATTGCAGAGCTCGTCGAACTGGATGATTTAGAAAAAGAATATAAAGCCGCCTATGAATTCGACGATCTTATCCTGTTGACCAAATTTAGAATGGAGCGATTGTCGTCGGAATTACAAAAGCACTCTACCGATGACACTAAAAATAGCCCCGGAGGAAGAGGATGGTGCCGTAAACATCAACGAATCGGCTTTGCAGAACGGTCACCTTCTAAACAGAAACAGTGATTTGACGACGCCTTTGAAAGAAGCTCATCAGGAACCAAGAGTCACCCAACAAGCTGCTCTCTCACAAGGAATTATTGCACCAACTGACGATGTAGAGGCAGCTACGTCTGTTGACTGCTCAGACAATTTCGCTTTGATTGATTGATTGATTGTAGGGTTTAACGCGCCGACGCAACGCAGACGATGAGGCGCGCCGTAGTGGAGGGCTCCGGATTAATTTTGACCACGTGGGGATCTTTATCGTCCGCCGAAATCTCGTACACACGGGCGTTTTTGCTTTTCGCATCCATCAGAAAAGCGGCCGCCGCGGCCGGGAATCGAACCCGCGACCTCGTGCTCAGCAGCGCAACGCCTTAGCCACTGAGCCACCGCGGCGGGTAGACAATTTCGCTCCCAACGATGAAGTTTACCGAAGTAGACATAAGAGTTGGGGCACCGCAGTGGGGACACCTCACAAGGAATTATTGCACCAACTGACGATGTAGGGGCAGCTACGTCTGTTGACTGCTCAGACAATTTCGCTCCCAACGATTAAGTTTACCGAAGTAGACATAAGAGTTGGGGCACCGCAGGGGGGACACCTCACCAGTCGTCTCGTTCGTGCAGTCTTTCCGGGTGGGGAGATCAGCGCGCCAGGAACGACCTAATGAAGGCCCACAAAAACCACAGGCTAACAAAGTAGCACATCATAAATATCGACAACCTAAAGAAAACCTAGGCTCACCAATGGAGACACCTGATAGATGTTGTCATCACAGTAGCACAACTTCCACCTGGATTGGGTTGGCCAAGGCACAACGTGACGATCTTAAGACCCCGGTGTCAAAACGTAAAAAGCGAATCAAGGTGGACCCACAAAAAGCAGGTAGAAGTACCAGAAAGACGTCTTCACGGAAGTGCGTGAAAAATTGCCGACTGATCGTGAAAATGAGGAAAAAAGGAAAAGCCCCTTGTAAAAGGATCGCTGCCCGCACAACAAGAGCCAACCGATACCAGATATCTTCCAAGAAAAGAAAAGCGATCCGGCGCACATGTCACGAGACGCCTGCACGAGCGCTGGCAAGTCATCTCGTACAGACGGGGGTCAAGACAAGCCACTTGCCCTGGCCCTACTCCAAAAAGCGCAGCTATCACCGACGCACCAAGCATCGATGGAAGCAAAAGTACGGACTAGCACAGGGCGGCTACAACGGGCAGGACATCGCTTGGTATCTGGACTGCTTAACGAACTTGAACTTCCGCCTGTTGGGTGCGACAAAGGCAATAACGCGGAACGACCGCTGAAAACTGCTTCATTTCAGCATCTTCCTGTGCTAATCGCGCGCCCGGGAGGATGTTAAAAATATTAGAGAAAGAAGAGGTGGCCATGGCCAGGTGCCACCTAATATCACCATCATTGTATAGTTCCATCCGCCAGTACAAAGAATCACTCACGCCCCGCGGTCCTCGCCTCGGTTCTTCAACAGTCACTACCTTGTTATATATATATATATATATATATATATATATATATATATATATATATATATATATATATATATATGTATATATATATATATATATATATATATATATATATATATATATATATATATATATATATATATATATATATATATATATATATATATATATATATATATATGCAAACAAAGAGAACCTGGACGCCAGTTGAAAAATACACGAAAGTCATGTTCGATCACGGTGAGGAATGACTGGGCTTAATAACATTGCGGCCGAGGGACCGGGCTTCGTCAGATTACAGTGATGGCATTTGTCGTACAGCTTATATATGTTTGGAAACTACAAATTATCAGCAAAAAGTAAAAGAAGCTACAGCAGTTGAATAAAATATAATATATATATATATATATATATATATATATATACATATATATATATATATATATATATATATATATATATATATATATATATATATATATATATATATATATATATCAAAGATACAGTCCTTATTGCCAGTGCTGTTCGCCGACTTGACGGTGCTTTATAACGCAAAAGGAGGTGATTGTCCTTTTTGTATGATAGAGGACTAAAGAAATCAAAGTTGAGACAAAATACGCCGTGATGGAAAGCGGGAATCGAACCACAACTTCGCCTAATGCGTGGCGTGCGGTGCGCTACCGACTGCGCTATACCTGCGGTGGATTTTCTCTCGACTTCAGCGGGGGCGTATATTTAAGGGGGTCCAGAGACCAGTAACTTGGGCCGCTCCTGGACCTCTACGGGAGAAGCAGAGGGTCTTTCGTTATCCCAGCGGCTCGCAACGTGAAACGTGGTCAAATGTCTGTGTAAGCCATTGGCCTTTCCCGACTGCTGGAGCCGGAATCCTCTTAATGCATTGTGCAGAGCAGAAATATATGTGACGAGGCATTCCGTAAGAACACACATCAAAGATGCAGTCCTTATTTCCAGTGCTCTTCGGCTACCTGAAGGTGTTTTACAGGGCCATATTAGGTGACTATTTTTTTGTGTGTGATACAGGAATAAATAAATCAAAGTCGAGAAAAATCTGCCGTGATCGGAAGCGAGAATCGAACCCACGACCTCGTGGCGAGCCGTTGGGATAACGAAAGATGCGTCGCGTCTCCTGCGGTGGTGAATGGGTGGCGCTAGTTTACGCGTCTGCGGACCATCTTAAATATAAGCCCCCGCCGAAGTCGGGAGGAGATCCGCCTCTGGGATTGCGCAGTTGGTAGCGCGCCGCACGCGTTATGCGGAGGGCGCGGGTTCGATTCCCGCTTCCGATCACGGCGGAGTTTTTCTCGACTTTGATTTCTTTATTCCTGTATCGTAGAAAAAAGACAATCACCTCATTTGGCGCTGTAAAGCACCTTCAATTAGCCGAATAGCACTGGCAATGAGTACTGCATCTTTGATGTGTATCACGGGATCCCACGTCCCATATATCATAAATTTCTGTGCTCTCTCACTCTCTCTCTTTCTATATAAATATATATATATATATATATATATATATATATATATATATATATATATATATATATATATATATATATATATATATATATTTAAATAAATACACACTTACTGCACTTAAGGATGCAGGCTTATCGTGGCTCCTAATAGACTAGGCAGTGAGCTAAAACAGTTGCTTCATCATTGTACACCTCTACGCAGTTCAACTGCACGTAATACAGGACGGGGACATTTTTGTACTGTAATAACGTCTTGTAGGGTAACTGTTTTCTTTTCCGTACAGTGGCGCTGTCGTTTCGGGTTTCAACGAATCAAATCCAGGGCACGGTCAACTTGAAAGGTTGTGACGGCACTGTCTCCGTGTCCTTGCCGAAGGATGTCGCTGGGAAGGTAAGCAAGGAACCAAAATGGTTTTGCAGACATCTCGTAAACATTAAGTACTTATGATGAGCTAGGTTGCACGCCGCTTTTATTAAAACCATTATTGGTGTTTGACGTTCTCGGGTTCTTTCGCGCCTGTTAGGTCAGGAATCGTAATTACACTAAAAGTTTCTCTGAATTAGAAAATCGCAATAAAGATAGCTTAGCTGTCACAGTTTCAATGAGTAAGTGTACAGAGAATAGCGAGCCTCATTGTTGTTTTTGGGATAAAAATGTTAGAATATTCAAGGGTACTGGTCAGCAAAACTGAAAATACTCTGCGCAATTTTGAGCTATCTAGCTAGCAGCGCTTGTTCGCGCATTAACGGCGGGAACGTGCCCTGGAGAATGCAGCCCGATTATCACGAACACAAAAGAGCCACCAGGACTTCAGCGCTTGTTTCGTGACTCGGAGGAAGTAAGCATGTCTTGTACGTGAAAACTGCCGACTTTCGGGGCCGGCTAGCGTTGGCCGCTGCCTTGCTGGACAACGAAGTAAACGCAGTGTCCTAAGCAATGAGCCCAAAAACTTAACTGATGGTTTGGGAAGAAGCAACTCGTGCACTCGCAGCTCCTGCCACGGTAGCAAAATGTATTGTTTCAGACTCGCTTCCGACTCATAGTGGCAGGAATAATAGCCAGAATCATTTCCACATTTATAGGGAAAAAATGCAAACACAGTCACCTTGTGTGGACACCGTCATGCTCACCCCTGCCGGGTTACAACTGGCTCGCAAAACTATTTGAGATTTCGGTACCCAGAGGCAAGCTCGTCACGTACAGGTCGATTACGCACCACTATGGCTGGGCCTCCTGAAACAACTGCAGTACCCCATACTTTAGACAGCCGGTGGTCCGGGAACAAAGTGGGTGCCAAGAGACGGGTCTCAAAGAAGGGTAAGACCAATAAAATGATGAAGGGGTGAAATAAAGAAATTCTGTGGAAACTGCTGGCTCAAGCAACGAAGGACAGGAGCAGGTTGGAGGTGGATAGGAATGGCCTTCGTCCTGGAGTGGACCTGAGTTGGCTGTTGATCATGATAATGCTTATCACACTCTTAGTTCGCCATACGCAACCGGTTGCGGGGGAACAAGGGCAGTGTAACCCCTTTCACCACCCCGTCAGCTACAACCTCTATTCCCACTCCCATTATCGTACAAATGCAAGTTCGGGGAAACACGTACCCTAAGGGCACGCCCACAATAGCATTACTCAAGTGCTCGCTACTTAGGCGTTAGAACACAACAGCAATGGGAAGCCGCCTTGCTCACCTCTCGCCTAAACCCACAAGAACTTGTCCAACTGGCTGCAAATTCCTCTACAACCCACGGGTTCACGGTAGCCATTTAACGAAGAGGGCCTCGTAATTACCTCCTTTTCGCCCCTCCCATCCGAAGGGTCTCAAACAATGTTCCTTCGCGCTTTTTCTCTACTAGAGATATCACGCTGTCAGAAAGATAACAGAGCGAAAATAAAAACATTCACATGCAGAAGATAGTCAAAAAGGAGTGATAAATCGCCTATCAGAAACGTTTTTTCCACCGCGGAAGATTTTTAAGCCTCCTAAGGTTCATATGAGATATGGAGAAGTAACGACTCCAATGCGTTGTCGTATAAGACCTTTTGCTTACCCTGTTCACGGTGAGGCTTATGATTCGAGGTTTTGTATACTCTGCGATGGCCGGATATGTCAGTCAAAAATATCCCTGCCCCTTCAAACACTCTTTGGGAGTGCTTGAAAGTCAGGCAGCCGGTTTACAAACTGGCTGCGTAAAAGGCTGTTAGGTTTTGCTTGGGTACCACATTTCCTCCATGAGTAAAATTAAATTTGTTAGTACCGAACATGAACGTAATGGTGGAGTTAACTTGCTGAGCAAGTTTAATAGAGGTGAACGAACTACAATGTTTCAATTTTATAACAGTATGAAAGCTCCACTAGATTTTTTCCCCTCGTGTAAAGCCGCCAGCACCGCTTCTGCGAGTCTCGACAATACGGGGAAATTCCCGGAGTGGCATTGTAGTCGGGACCGCAGGTGCGGGAATGGCTAAACTTATATTTTATTACCAATGCAATTTTCCAGCAATTTTGACTTTTCGTTCAATCGGCGAAAACGTCGCAGAGGAAGTTCTCCGATCATTTGAGAAAGCCTGCAGTGTATTTGGACTAACAAGAGTGTGTTCCCATTTTCACCGCAGGTCACTGTTGTTAAGTTCAGGCTCCTCATGTAATTAATGAAAGCCGCCGGTCGCTCATGTATTGGCGTCGCCTCCGCTGGGAGCTTCTTTTCCGTGTCCCTTTCATGTAGCCGCACGGACGCCAAGTTCGGAGACGCGGAGAGCGTGTTTTGTGCCCGTCCTTTTGTGTGTCAAAAGACGGGGGCGATTAGGCTGAGTATCTCTGCCGCGTCGGAGGTGGCTGGGTCATTCGGCATGACAAGCTGACGGGAAGCTGAATGATGGTGTGTCTCAAGTGTCGGAAAGGCGCGCGGTGTTTTTGGGAATCTGCGACGCCGGCGCCGGGCGCGCTCCGTTGGCAGGTCGTTCGCCTCGATGACGGTCGCGTGGGCTGGCAGCGTCTCTTCCCGTGGGCTGTTCAGGCGGGTGGCGGCGCCCCTTTAGTCTGGGAGGGGATTAGCCCCGACTCCCTCTTTGTCCCGGCGCGCGCGCAGACCAGACGCCAAGACGAGGACGCGGGAGGAGGTCAGCCGCGTGAAGACCGCTCCAAGCCGTCGGCTTGGCTTTTGGGCAGATGCCGCCCGCTGAACGTAATGGTGTGTCCACTTTAGGCCTCAGATGTCCTTTATTTGCTGGTCGGGTGCAACAGCGTGCGTGGGAAACGCACTATGAGTGCATAAGAGAGAGGGTTGGGTCACGTGACCGCAGGTGGGGACACATGTGTGATTGGCTGGTTCCTGTGGCCAATCAATGGTTTCTATTAATTGTTTAAAGGGTTTTTTTCTCTTTCTTGTACGCCCCCTTCTTGGAGGCGGGGTTTTTGGAATCAAAACCGGAGTGTTGGGTTTTGTCGATGGTCGGTCGAGAGGGGATCTAGTTCAGTATAGATCTCGACCGAACAGGATGCTGCTGTCAGAGTGACAATGTAACCGTCACTCTGACCTGATGTAAACTTGGAGTAATGTAAATAGTGTACATAAACCTAATATCCAGCAAGGAAGGCAGTCCTCATCCCTCACCCGCTCCAAGCATCGGTCATCGGTCATCGGAGCGAGTCGAAATCGTCCTCTCGGTTCGCGCATCAAAAGAACATCACTATTTCGTCTCCATCAGTTCGCCAAGAAGATGGAGAGGCGAAATTTAACTACTGTTAAAACACACCTTAAAGCAGTGTGCAACTCTTCGGGCGCTGAAAAGGTGACCCGGGCACCATTTTAGCGGTCCCCCTTCTTACGGCCGGTCTTGATCCCTCCGGAAGCCAAGCCCACGCTGTATACGCGCTTGTCACTTTACACTCTTCTCCCGCTCCCGCGCTCTTTTCGCGCTCAAAGCGCGAATGTTGATCCGTGCTTTGTTTTTGTTGGAGCACGAAAGTCTGTCCAGGATAATATTCAACTTAGCTTGAACGAGTCTTATTCTTCCTAACAGGCATTGCTTTGATAAGTGACAAACTGTTCCCCTAAATATCCAAACGTTACAACAAGCAATAAGCAATGCCGTTTTCTTG
The DNA here is from genome assembly GCF_048455015.1 of Haemaphysalis longicornis. Classification (NCBI taxonomy): domain Eukaryota; kingdom Metazoa; phylum Arthropoda; class Arachnida; order Ixodida; family Ixodidae; genus Haemaphysalis; species Haemaphysalis longicornis. Next base: position 187,654,891 of record NW_027526335.1, on the reverse strand, counting down.
TAAAAGATAGCCCTTTTATAAAGTTGCCAAGGAAGAAGCGGATACAAACCTACTTGAATCACGTGTTTGGACAATCTGAGTGGCATATACCACGACCAACGCGCTCAGTCCAACGCTACGTTGTCGCGTCTTTCTTGTGTCATCATAGTTGTTATGAGGTCCCATGAAGCCACAGAGAGAGGGCGTTGCTTGTGACAGGTAGTTTCGGGGTTCCTTAAGCAGTGCCACTGATTTAAAAATGGAAAAATATCCTTATCAGGCACATATTATGTACTAAAAAAACTGATTGCGTTTGCAGTGCAAAACGGACCTGAGCGATGCCTGCGACTCACCTGCGGTAAGTCTTTACTTTCCTGTGAAAGCGGCATTCCAATGCTGCGTACAAGATGGATTAGGCGTTGCGTTGGAAGTCACAGAAAGACCTTGTGCGCAGTCCAGCCCTTATTTACCAAGGGAAACCCAGCAGAGATTATATGAATGGAAATCTTGGTTAGAAGGGCAAAGGAACCACACAGCCGAGAGTAAGACGACATTCTGGACTAAAACATAGAAGAGGATTTGTGAGGATGGAGGGCCGTGGGAATTTAGAGCTTCCGTTCTGCAGCATACATGATCAGGTTTGTGCTGCTGAGCCCAAAGACGCGCGGTGCGATTCCCCGCAGCGGTGGCCGCTTGTTTGTTGAGCGCGCAAAGGAACATACGCGTGTGTTCATGATTTAGGCCATGTTAAAGATTTCGGGTGCGTTGAAATTACTCCGGAAGGATCCACTACGGAGCGCCTAATAACCTCAGTGGTTTCGGCGCGTTAAACCATACAGCGATCATACGTGGACACCTTCACGACGATATGCTGACATGCTTGGCCCACTGCTGACATGCTTGGCTGACATGCTGACATTCGCCCCCTCATCAGTCTTTCAATCCCAATTCCGATGCTGTCGCCTGCGGGTTGCTTAAAATGCATTGCTTGAAATGCACTCCCTCTACCATTTCTTGTTAATGGAATTTGAACTTCTTGTGATGTGAAAAGGGCAACTCGGCTTTGCGTGCAATGTCTTGGCTATTCGAACGTTTTCCTGGGCAGTTGGGGAGTGGTTCCTACCTTTGTATCACAAAGAAAAACACGGACGGTGAACGCAGACTAATGTTGTTGCTCTTCACATCGGCTTACATTCCCAATGATCCTTTGTTGAGAAGAAGAAATGTAAGCCGTTAGTAATACGCACGTAAAAGCAAGGTGGAAAGATCTGACAGTATATTTTTGAGAATAACCATTTCGCTAAAGTATTATGTCTCTTTTATATTGCGTTGATATGGCGTGCTTCGACAAATTTCGTCGAAGCCAGGTTTTTTCTTCTACTTAGTATCTTGATTTCTTGAAACCGGGGTTCACAACCGCAAGCATGACGATAAGAAGGGGAATGTGCGCCCTGACACTTTGTAATCGTTACTTCATGTTCTCTGGCTCAAGAGTTAACGCAGCAGGTGCCCGCCCAATCATCGCCTCCTGTATCCGGACCCGCCAACCAAGCCCTCTCCTTCTACTCTGGCCACTTTCCCTCAATCAGTAGCCTTCCCAGCGCTTCATTCATGTGACCAGTTGAGCTTGGGGCGACGCGTGGTGGAGAGCGGCAGCGTTGGCAAAACACGCTCCGCCGCGGCTCTGAGCTTTCTAGCGCTGCCGTGAGCACCATTTCTTTGACAACCTCTAACATCGGTTGCCTTGGCAACAAGGCACAAACCGCTCTAGAAGTCAGTTATGGTTGCGTGATCCCGGTTCAGCTCGGGGCCCCACTTCGCGACATGTGGGCACTGCAAGCGTACCACTCACTCCCATTGGGAAGTGCGCGAAGCGTTTGACATTGTAAAAATACAGGAGGCGATGGCCCTCTATGCAAGGCCTTTCGGGTTTTCTTCGCAGTGACGCCGCTTTACCCATCACCGCTGCTTCGGTCCTCCTCGCCACAATTTACACAATTTGTGCAAAGGGCTGATAACAGCGCTAGCACGGTTATCAGCAGTAGCGCTTTGAAGTCAATTTGGGTCGGAATCGTGTCGATCGCTATGAGGAACAACAACGGGAATAGGATACGATGCGCGAATGGCCGCAAAAACAACAGAAAGCCGCTGCTGCAGGACGTGCAGACACCACCGTTTTAGCATGAAGTTTCACCTTGTAGAGTAGCTGTGAATCTCTCCCGGCTGAGAAGCGACTTCCATGAATGGAATGCAGACGTAAGCCTGTAATTCTTGTAGAGCTAGAAAGGCTTTCTAGGCTACATTTTCATAACCGTCTTTTAAGTTGAGCCGTGCACATACCCTGCTGCCGGTTTATGCGTTCACGGGTCATAGAAGGGGTTGTTGGAGGGAGGGTGCGTGCGCACGCAGCTAGACCGCATGGGAGTGAGGCACCGATGATATGTTTGTTGTGCTGGTGTAAGGTATATACGGGGACGCATCATGGCCCAAAGCGACCTGGGTGGCCTCCTCTCTCGTCGAGCAGTTTGGGTTGGTGTGTTACACCGACAGGGAGAGGTCTACGACGCTTAAGGGAAGCGAACGGCGCCTTGTTTGTCCGCCAGACTAGAGCTCGAGTTTCTCCAAGTTCCATTAATCTGATTGGCGAGGAGCTATGCTCCATCTGAACTTACGAAGCAACGTGTTTTGTGTGGCGCACCTCTTGGACTTGGAGGGCACTTAGACTTGAACTTGGATTGGGTCTTGGAGCATTCCTTGGAGGGGAAGAGCACAGGGTGTTTTAGCAACGTATTGGCCAAAGCGACGACTACACTGCCTGAGAAAGGAGGCCAGCAGGGAGAATTGGATCTAGCAGTACAAGATGCGAGTGACTTACCTAGTTATCTCGCAATTGGAGTTATAAAGCCTACCCGCATTCCTCCTTGAATTCATTTTAATTTTTGGAACTAAATGGCAATGCGTTCAAATATTAGTGTGCACCCACGCGTGTTACAATGCACTCCCAAGTATGTGAGATGTGGCCTTTCAATCTAGACCTATTTTTTGCGGAGCGCAAGCTTTATTATGCTTCTGCAGGGAAGTTTTGTATAAGGGCAATACGCCCTCGAGTAAAAATCTGCATCTATTCCGAGAGTTGTAAACTAATGCGCTGCATTCTTCAACGCTTGTCGACATTGTGAATGCTCCCGCAGGAGTTGGCTGAAGTGCATCATTGTCGTCTTTTTGCCAGTGATGTACTTCAACACTGTTATAGCGGTTACGTGAATTTAGCCATTTATGTGTTTTTCCTGCGATGCAATGCAATTGCACAGTTGGCGCATTGTTGAAATTGTTTAATTCGTTTTACTAGCGTTCTTCCCTGGCTTTCTATTTTACTCTGATTTTTTTTCGAGGAGATGTATAGGGCTCATAGTTTCGATTTGAGCCATTCATCATTGGTTTATTTTTCTGTTTTCTTTATTTATTGCTTTTAAAAATTCTCGCGGACAAAGTATCTTCATTTATGCTATTATAACGATTACATACATTACTTCCGCCAGTTATGCATTTCTGCGGAAATGCAGGCCGCTATATACGGTTCTGAAAGGAGGTAACTCGGCAAAGAAGGCTGCGCATTACATTTCATTACACATCATCTCTAAAATAATTCAATGCTGAGTGTGAGAAGCTAGAAATATACATAGCGTTAACTGTTTGTTTTTGCTTTTGATGCACCTTTGACTATCTTGTTCAACAGTGCTGCTGTTTTTCAGAATATTGCATCCTAAAAAAATAAGAAAATCTCCTTTCCTTCACCTGCGCGTTGACATACGTAAGCGGCTTGCGGGCGCACACGAACGCACGTGCGTACGCACGTACGCACGCACAAAGACACGCATAGCGTGCAGGAGCACAATCATGCAGGTAGGCACGGACGGGCGCACGCACAGAAAAACGCACACACACTAATCTATATGTTGCCCGGGGTAAGGTATTGCAAAATCAGGGCAAAACATGGCACTCCGACTATGAATCTTATACAGGTGACGTACTATGAGCAAAACTTACAAATATATTGCGCAGAAGACGAGAGACACAGACAACTAGACACACACAGCGCCGTGTGTGTCTACTTGTCTGTGTCTCTCGTCTTCTGCGCTATATTTGTAAGTTATGAACCAACAAGCCCAAATTTCCACGGTACTATGAGCAAGCACGCCTATGTTCACCAAGTTATAATTCATTATTAGCGTAATTTTACCAGCGAAGCTGTTGTTGCTGCCCGTAGTGTGTGGTGTGCGGCATCATAAAAAAACTGGGACGTAGTTATTCCCGCTGTTAACCGCGCAAGTGAGCATCCGTCTTACGAGGATCGGCCGGCGTCGTCCAGGCTTGCACGTGGCGTTCGGAAAAATGCCAAGAAACTGTCCACCTGCATTTGTGCTACAAAGGGGGAGCACAAAACAGTTCGCGCTACAGTTGTACACTTGGCTAAGCCCGTTTCCGCCGCCTGTAGCGCACGCTAGCGCGTTTCACTTTGCGAGGAATGTGAAAGCTTGCTGCAAAACAATCCGGGCCCACCAGTCATGCATCAAGATAGATTTGAGGATGACTACTACTACCACAGTGAAAAGCGACGACAGAACATATAAATAGTATTTTCGACCCCAGTGCAATTCGTGGTGGTGTGTCCTTCCATGTTCGCATAGAAAGAAATCCTCCTGCTTCGCCATATGGTGCAGGCCTTGCGCGACTCAGTGCAAGTTTTGCGAATAGTATTTTACTTGGAAACAACATTTTTACGAGACCTTTTTAAACGGAGTTGCGAAGTTGTTACAGTCTTCTGGAGCACGTGGATAAAAACTTCGATGGACAGACAAGATTTTACGCGGATAAAAACCGTACTGTTAGCTAAACTGAAAAGTTTGGATTACGCAATCCTTCCTTTTTTTGATTCCTAACACTTTCTAGTTTTCCTCATTTCAGGAGAAAAAACTTACTTCAACTCTTGTATCCGGCGTACTGGTAAGCTAATATTCATCATAGTGACGTTACGACAACTGCTTTTGCCAGATGATGCGCTTAGTGTTTCATTTTTTAATGACAACAAGCAAGCGCATAGAAAAAAAAAGGAAACTGTTTGTGGTAAAGGCCTTGTCTGGCGATGGGAGTGACTCGAAAAAAAAAAACTGCGGTAAAAAGTTAGCAGTTTGTTTTCCTTGGGCGAGATGAACGTGTGAATGAATCAACTAAGGTACGAATGTAAAAATTGTGACTGCATTATATTTTTCACATTGCAATAACCAGAAAAGTGGGCAGTTCTCTACTCCTTTTTGATGCTTTTGCGTTTCGTGAGCATTTTATATATGCTAGACTCGCCCAATACCGGACCTTCATTTGGCCAGCTGGCTGAGCCGGCGGAGGCCGCGCTAGTCTTTTCGAATTTGCGATAACGCACGCGGCGCGGAACGTTCACCGAGGTCGACACTTTTGCTTCCACTACCAAATGACGAGGTGCAGTTGTCCGGGTAGAAGCCGCTGAGAAGCGCAGGGCCAGCTCCGCAATAAGGCTTCTTCTTCACTGTACTGTTAAGGAGGCTTGTGACCATCACTGCGTTTCGGATGCGTGTCTAATAGAAGTTCTCCCGTCTTTAATGAAATGGGCTTTCACCAGGTCATGAACGCCTTATTTCAGAAGGCATTGTCTGAAGAGGCTGCAAAATGCGATATTTTTTACTTACCAGCTCTTTCAGATGACCCGAACCTCATAAACAACAATTCTGACACAGGCGTAACAAACTTCGCAAAGATTGCGCATCTTCCAAACCAACAGCGTGTGGTAGTAAGCATGGATCTTACTACCACACCACAAAATGCGATGTAGTTTGTACGCGTCTGCATTACTTTCAAAGCAGAAACAAAGGCGAAAACTAGGCTGTTAACTTCTATGTTGTTGATTGAACATAAGTGACGTTGAACCATAAATACACCTGCGCCTAAAAAGCATGTTTTTGCTGTGCATCAACTCACCGCATGAAGCTCATGTTTAAAATAAATTTACACATCAAATAACGCAGCCGAGGTGTTTAAAGCCACCGAAAACTCAACCATTTCCACACTACATGCAAACTGCCAGGAGGACCCGTGCACGAAGTGTTTTTAAGTAACGTAAAGGAATTGTCATAACTAGCGCATGCATTGAAGTCGCAGAAAAAAAATTCAAGAGTAACTTCAGTGACGTTTTCATAAATATGAGAACCCTTAACCTAACCCTACAATAGCAATAAAGCCCTGCCACGCAGTTCAGGAATCCTGATTCTGGTGTAATGTAAGCGTAGATTACCAAAGTCTGGAACTAAGATTACAGCAACATGGATTGTAGGCGGGCCAGTTGGTACATATTTCTGAGATTAACAGCGCGAAAGAACGTGACAACAGCGGAGTAGACAAACACAGCGCTGTGTTTGTCTACTCCCCTGTTGTTCCGATCTTTCGCGCTGTTAATCTCAGAAATAAGATTACAGGATCACAAAACTATTCATGGCAAAATGACACAAAAGTCCTATAATAACGGAGATTACGTCGATAACCAAACTTTCTGTGAGAACCACCGAGGACAATTTTCTCACAACAAATACCACTCTGTTTTTTACTTAATGAAATATTAAATCAAAACAAATAATAAATTATTATCAAAAATAAATACTTGTAAATATGATGTCTGTATTTTTTATCCCTTTGTTACAAAATAGTGTGCAGCATGAGTAGAATAGTTTTGTATGTTTTTCTTCATTTTCCTTAGGAGCCCCAATATCAAAAAAGGTGTACACGACTAACGGATTCAAATTCCTCCAAGAACGTAGATAAACGTGGTTTAAAAGCCGCCAATTGCTCTATCCATCTTCACGACTCGAGCCAAACAAAGAATCCGTGACTCTACAGCCACAGTAGTCAGCTAGAGCAGAGGACAGAGTTCACGAGTAGCGAAAATAATATTTCCACATGTACGACAACTAAACTACAGTGTATGTAAAATAGCCTGTTCACTCGGCGCACCAGGTTTTACGGGGCGACGAATGGGCCCGAAGAGCAGTTTGCGAGGTGGTCGTGCGAGCCGCTTTACTCACCCTGATGCGGCAACTCAGCCCCCACAAAAGTTTGACACCCTCAATTCATAGAAAGCCATAACAGCCTAACAGAAATGTAACAGTTGCAAATTCCTATCAGCCCAATGCGCGCGCTCAACGCTGCAGATGTCAAACCAACACCCACGCGAAAGCAGTGGCCTAAAGTCTCTTCCATCCAGAAATATTCTGAGGTATTTACAATCACCCCCGCTACTATATATACTCATACCTCTATCATAATATTTGGAAATACCGAGCATGACCCCCTTATGCCCCCACACAACAAATCACATACACCACTGGTTGACTCTGATGCGTAGCTCCGATAACGTAATCCAACGCGTTTTACCGATATGGACAAAGAAACCTCCAGTATCCAAGATGATCTTCCTGACTAACATGGCAGAGGGAGCCTGAAGCTGTCTACTTCTGGGCAAATAAAATTTGTTCTCTATCTTGCTCTCTCCGGTAGCAGCCATGCCCTGTAATTCTTTAAAATTACAATAGATCTCCATGTGATGAAGGACCCCGCTAGACACTTGCGCCAGACCATATGAAGCGAGAACATCGGGTGTGGAATGTCGCACAGATGTATTTCAGCCAAGCGGTAATTCGACAGGAATAGGAAAAGACGAGCCCCGAAGGAGAAGGTACACGGGAGAAAACAAAAAAAATCTACACAGACACGGGAGACTTAGAATTCGCCGACAAGTCTCACTCTCCGTGGAAGTCACTGGTCTCACCACGACTGATGGCCGTCAACCACATTATCCACTTATGTCGTGAAAGGAGAGCTGAAGGGATCAGAGCAAGATCTCGAGCGCGTAGTGCGACGACTCGGGCCTACGCCGCGAGGTGTGACCGTTGCCCTATGGAGGTTACAATGCGGACTCGTGAGAAAGTTCTGCCGTGATGCGCTGGTCGCGTTCAAGGCACCCCACGTCAGGCCTTAGGAGTTCTGCGAGCTTTCGTGTCTCGACTCGGGCTTACACCGTGAGCCACCTTTACGACTCAATCAGAATGGCCAGACCTTCACGCAAGCGGGCACGAGCCGCCAGAACAGGCTCCGTACACTTCAATAACGTAGATCTCAAGTTCAGGTCTCCGGAACCCGGTACACCACGCACCACGCTCGCCTTGATGCGATTCCGGAAAAAAAAAAAACAAGCTTGAGCCACGCCGTTCTCCTGTTCCCTTTTTCAGTTAAGGCAGATATCAGGTTTGTCTTCGCGTCATCAACCCCAGACCATGACGCTTGGTCAGAGCAGTCCAGCTCACTTCAGTTTAGCTGAGCTTCTGAAGTTTAGTGGCTGTGCTCTCTTGTCACCGCGGTGGACATTATTGGATATGCTTTCCCGGAAGTCGATGGGGCAGTGACCGCAAACCCCTGGGAATGCTCTGCAAGGCTTATGTCGAAGGCCTGCTGTGGTACCGCCTACAAGTTTGGGAGCAGCTTTCGCGCTTATGTCAAAATAAGCTGTAAGCAGCTCGAAAAGAATGGCTGCGCATCTGCTAACGTCTATGCAAATGTCGTCTAAAGAGGATTAATCTATGGCTGCCCCTGGCACGCAGCTGCCTTTCTTGTCTCATACGCCCAGCTCTAGCCCTGCTCTGTTCTAGAGCCACAATAGCGAAGATCTCTCGCCATCCATGTTGCAATTTTGCTGTTAAAACGTCTTTTTCAAGGCGTGTTTATTTGCTGTCACAAAAATTAACCACGCGTACTTTTATGAAAGCAAAACTGCAAATATAAGTTATTTCTTTTCATTTTTTTTTATTTTATCCTCCTAAAGGTCCCCGGGGGGATATTAAATATGTAGTGGGGTTACAAACACATACAAACATGCGGTGAGTAGGCCTGAAAAATGGCTTTCGCTGCTCTGGATAAATGTTGGAAAGGTGATTGCTGTAATCAGGTGAGGGAAGTCATTTCAGTCCTGTGATGACCGAATCAAAAATGCGGCAGCAAAGTTAGCCGTGCGGGAACATTAATTGGAAACTTCAAAGACATAGCCAATGGGATAGGAACTGCGAAACGATAGGAACATGTAAGGTTATATTGCAAGGGGACTGTGAAATAGTTTATGAAACAAGAAAATGGAAGCAATGCGTCTGTGGGAAAACAGAGGTGACAAGCCAACTTGTAATCAGGCATATGGGGAATGAATGAATCTAGTTGCGCGGTGTTGAATGGATTCGCGGGCGTGTTGTGGGCTCCATGTTGACGACGCATATTCGAGCTCGCTTCATACAAGGGACTGATAAGCTAGTAGTTTTATATGTTGAGGTGCCTCACAAAGGTGAAGCTTTAGGAAACTGATAGTACGATTAGCAGCTGCGGTGATAATCTGGTTATGCTCAGTTGATTGGGGTCACAGCACAAAGTTAGGCCAAGGCATTTGTATGAATGCACCAGTTAACCACGCGTGTTAGAAATTATGTAGGAAGTAGTGAGCCAGTTATGGCTGCCCTGAAAGGAAATAAGTTTACATTTGGTAGGATTAGATTCCGTGTGCCAGTGTTCACACCAACGCTTTACTTGGTTGACATCCTGTTTGAAATAAGCCTTGTAAGTATTTTCTTCTCTGAACAACTTTAAAAATATGACGCACATTTCTACATTTAACAGGCTGGAAATATTTTGTCAACATACATATGTCAATCATGACATCTTCCAACTTACGCCGGGTGGAAGAAGTGATGAACAGGCAGGCACGAAAATACGCATACAGGCACAACAAACTTTTCACGTTTCAGTAGCGCAAGAAACACTGTCATCATTAGAGATTTTCTGAAACTTCCTGTTGCGGAAGGCTCATATATTTCGCGGCATTGCTAGTTTAACTGTCTTCAGCATGCTTGTAAATACTATACTACTTAAACCAAACATTTTGGCCAATCTGTATGTCTGTCTGTTCATGAAGTAAGAACTCCAGCCAAAAGCCAAAGAAAGTCGTCCAAAAAAGGTTTATATTGAGGCAAAACGTTTCGAAATCTGAGGAGGCCGTTCAGACGCACAAAAATCCCTAAGCAAAATGAAGACAGTCATATTTGAGGTAAAACATCAATGCAAAACTGGTATTCTAAGTGTTGTTTTAATTATAAATAAACATTGGTGTATATTTAAAATAGAAAATAAAAGAATACGCGTTGAGAAGAAATACTTCTACACAGAATTACAAACACAGCAGGCGACGAGCCTGGACCACGTGGTAGCGTCACGAGTTCAAAACTAACAAATTGTTCCAGAGATGGTCCGCGAGCAATGTAACGGGAACAATTTAATTATTTATCTATTTAAGTAATTATTTGTCTATTTTTCGTTTTTAGTCACTGCGGTTTCGTAACTAGATCTTAGTAAGGTGGGTTACATCTTTGTAACGTGTACATAGCATGACACAGAATTATGCAGAAACATAGTCGGTTGCAGGTAATAGCAAAAAACACATACAACAACAACAATCAAAGCAAGTGCGACTCGAATAAGAATAATGAGCTTAGTGAAACAATATCATTCCTCAGGTCATTCCAGTGTACAATGGTAGGTGTGAAAAAAGAATATTTAAAACAGTTATGTCGCGGAACAAGTGGTGTAATCATGAGGGAGTGCCGTTTTCTGGTAGGTCCCCAGGTGGTCAAAATTAATCCGGAGCCCTCCACTACGGCGCGCCTCATCGCCTGCGTTGCGTTGGCGCGTTAAACTCTACAATCAATCAATCAAATCAAGTTTTCTGGTAGCATAACGTGAAGAATAGGATAAAATGTGCGAAGTATCTATACGGTAGTGCCCTTTGACTAACTGAAAAAGACATTTTAAGCCACAGATGCGATTTATCTCGGAAACTGATTGGAACCAACATCTCTTTAGTAGTTCTGTAATGAAGGAGCGACCATATGAGTTATATATACATTGAACTGCTTTCTTTTGTCTCATTTCTAATTTTTCTGTATAATGCATAGAGAAATGGTCCCAAATGACAGCTGCGTACTTCATTATTGGGCGAATTATTGAACTCTAGGCAAGAAGGCGTGGATCGGGTGTGGCAGATTTTAACGAACGCCGTAAGAAAAAAATTGACCACATCTTTCCGCGGGGGCAAATCATGGGGTGATGCGACGCATCTGGGCGGTGCTTGTGACGGTTGCGCCGACCATCGCGGTAGCAGACCTGTTAGTCTCCATTCAAATCATCGGTGGCCATCGGATGTCATCGGAGCGGCGGCGGTGGAGCGACTGAGCGGAGCGGTGCAGTTATCGCGTTTATATGTACCGCGCGTTGACAGTGAGGGAAATGAGAGAGAGTAGCGCGTGCGCATGTGTTAACCGAGCGCTAGCGCGCGCTGACGCACAGCTGGCATGGCGAGGGGAGCAAGTGCTTACGCAAGACGGCGCTGCGGTGAGAGCGGCGTTAACCCGCAGCTGGCGTGGCGAGGAGAATGGGGGAGAGGCGTGTGGATGGACGCCCGATGCATGCATGGAGGGCCAAGGCGAGTTAAAGAGTTGCGTCGCATCTAAAAAGTTTCCCAAGACATTTTGCGCTTACTACATCAATATGCTTCGTCCAAGAGAGGTCATTTGAAATCCAAAAACCGACCTAGATATTTGGACTTCTGTACCTCTCAAAGCAAAACGTTGTTTTCTTTGTGACAAAGCAAAAGCGGTCGCTTTTTGGATTTGCTTCAACAGATATCGCCAACGCTTATCATGGGAGCAGGGGAACCGGAGGGGAAGAGCATGGCAATGCGTACGCGAAAGTGAAGGGAAAATTTACGGGCAGAAGCGGTGGAAGCCCATAGTCTTTCGACGAAATTTGCAGCGGAGTGAGCAGATGCGGAGACAATTGTTTTCCCTTTATGCTTGATTCGTGGCTGCTGTGCCTTGTAAGCGTAGTTGCACACCTGATTCCGCAAAGCAATGCGAGCTCCCTGCTTTCTTTTTATCCGGCTAATCATCTGTCCTTTGTTGCAGTGTTTTGTAAAGAACGGCCTCCAAGGTGCCCGTGACGAGGACATTAAGGACCTCATTTGCGATGTAACTGGTGCAATTGACGACGCTGGAGGCGTGGAGGCCGTCCTTCTCGGCAGTGTTATTCGAGACATCAGTAATGAGATATGTGAGTTTGCCTCGATCACTATAGTGCCGCAAATGTGCGTTACGTTTCTTTCGTCGCATTTTTTTCTTGTAATGCTCCGGACAGCGCAACCGGGTGAAGCTTGACGATAATTTACTACCATGGGCAAGGTAGACAAGCAAAGTGGACGAAGGTAGACAACAATTTATGAATTTGTTTGTACCTTAAAAATGAACACCTGCCAGGTATTCCTTTTTACGGTAAAAACAAATATTTCAAAACTACTACACGACAAGACCAAAATTCTCAACACCTTCAGGTGTGACAGTTCTTCTGCCTGAGGTTTCCTTGCACTAGAGTGCACTAGAAGGGAAGGGTGTGTCTTTCGGGGCCAGTTAAAGGGGTTCCGGTTGCGATGAAAATTTCGTCTGAGGAACTCTCGTTGAAAGAAGTACCCCTGGCGGCTGGTGCTTAACAATAGCTTTCAGAAGTTTTGTTTGTTACATTAATCCTTGTTTATTGCCCTAAATAGTTTTATAACTCTGATTCATGATATTGAGTTATAAAGTTTGATATAAAGTTTGATTCATGATATAAAGTGACCCACCAGTGGGCCATTGGGTATACCCCTCAGATGCGTCGTGACCCACCTTAGGGACACGCGGCTATGCCGCTTTTTTTTCGCACCAACGAGATGGCGCTGGCACCGTTGCAGCGGGCGTTTGGCGCGTTTATTTGAAAGATTCAAAGCTATTTTCCGGCTTTTTCGCGTTAATCCATGTTTAAATTCAAAGTGCTGGCCCCAAGAAAACACGTGAAATTGTTTTCTGTGATAAAAGTATTTATTAGGCAGATAAAATTTCAAATTTAGTTGGAATATTTACCATGTTCTGAAGTTCCTTTCCTCAGTGCTGCGCTTTCCTTTGCGCCCGTAAAAGTCACGAGACTGCATTAGGCGAGCTGAAAAGTTTTGGAGCAGCAGGGAAAACTCATACACTTAGTCCAACGGCACGTATTTGACAAAGTGTGGGTAAAGTTTGCAAGCAAGACAATGGAGGAACGTGCCACCAGTCGGCTACTTAGAAACAATAGCGCCACCGCATGTCCAACCAATACACAATATATATTAGTTGCAATTTCGAACTTCAGCTGGCAGCACAGCATGGAGACCTCTCATGGGTGAGTCCCCGCTGGTTCACGCGCACACAGCACAAAAACATTTTTATTCGGTGCGTTGTGGGTCACCGGTGGGTCATAGCCTTTAACATCAGACAAGTATTCTTCTGGGCGTGTGCATCCTGATGCAACAAAATCATACATCTGCGTTCAAATGTCATAACGTTATCGCAGCCGCAAGGAGATAAATGAACGGAACTTCATAGCCGCATACGTGGAGCGCAGGGAGCGCAGGCCATGACCGACCGGTGACGCGCGACGCAGGTAACTTGTTGGAGCCTCTGCTCCGTACAATTATTTTAATCGCAAAAGAGACCTGCGCTCTCTATTGGTTTTTCCCCCGCAGGACACACCTTACCTTCTAGTACACTGTACTTGCACTGTGATACGCCTTAAGTTGGGTATTATTAAGCACAGGCGGACTACCATTCTCACAATGGCTTCTAAAATGTTTCAAGGGGTGTGAGGGGGGACAAGACACTGACTGATCGAGATAATGATTTGGGCTTTCTATTAAGCAGAGTGGTTCTATAGACTATAGTTTTTAAGTTTTTTTCACAGAGGTCGGCTTTAGGTTTTCAAACGAACTTTTAATAATTCACCTTTTCTTTTGAGGAATACCTTGTTGTGCACTTCGAACACATGTGGGGCTCCGCAAATGTGCAGCCCGCGGCGGCAGCTTGTTTCTGGGAAGGTGACGTCATGAAGCGAGGGAGGTGGAAGGACAATGAGGGCCAGCGTAGCTGCGGCACGGGTTTCTTTCCGCCTGCTCCTCGATGACTTCGGGTTGCGCGACGGGAAAATCGAGGCAGCCTCTTCGCATTCGCACGAGGTGCACCATGTGCACTCTGGGGGGACCGAAGATGAAGCCTGTTTAGCGGAAGATCAATGGTAGGCTTACTGCGGCAAGACCGGTCTTGTTTCCGGGATCAACTTGTGGTTTGTCCTCGTGAACCACAAGACCATCCGGTATCCGCACCCAACCCCTAAAGCGCAAGAGTGCTGTCCAGCGGAGCCGTTTCGTCTTCTTCAGATTTGGTGTCGTCGTGGGATTATAGTTTAAGGCCGCCTATGTGTATGGTTAGCGTGTAAAGCCTGCTTAGGGTAGGATATTTCGTCGTGGCCACACCAAGGATAGGTTCCGAAGGGTTCTATTCAGTCGCTCTATACAGTCCGTGCTGGCAGACAGTAAGCCTATTGGATGTTTGTATATCCTTTAAAGCATAGTTTTGTAGCCCTCCACCCCTTGCTTACTTTCGTTTTTTGAGTGTTTGTGTATGTATACCCTAGCCTTGGCTGCCTCGGGCGCACGTGTTACCTCTGTATTGCACCGCACACTGTGTTCCTGACGGAACGGGTGCCTATGTTCGCGTAAGAGTTTTTTCTGTAAGTATTGTCCTTTCTTCTTTAGTCTTGCGTCCCATGGCTGTGTATTAAACTTTCTGTCTATTCAGTCTGTATTCGAGCACATGTGTACCTCTCTGCCTCCAGAAACATTTGCGAACATCCACACGCACGGGGCGACCGACATTGCGAAATAATAAATAACTATTGTCAGGCCTCTTGTTGGTTGAAGCGGCCAAGGTGGCGTGACTCATGTTCTGACAAAATACGGCCGGTTGAAACCATCCTGTCCAGCTAATAACAATGTCGTCCTCCCGCTCTTGTATGCTTACAAGAATCGTCCCGTTGCAATGCCAGGTAAAGTAGTAAAGCACTTCTTTGGGCCAGTTGGTGCTCGTTGAAGGCAACACAAACGGGAATGCAAAACGGCAGCTGTAGCCTTCCGATTATTTTGCGCGGCGAAGCTGTTCTCGGTATTGTTGGTTCATGTTTCTGTGATCGCGGAAGCCCATATACTACATACGACGGCTTTTCGGTTTTCTAGCCAGTTATCGGAAGCCTTCCCGCAGAGACTTCACATATGCTGGCGGTATTCTTTGTCCTGACTTGCAGCTGAAGCGATGACAATGATGCTGGGCGCATGTGCACTGATCGATGATCAACACCGCATTTTGGGGCTCTTTGCAGGCAGAAATCTGACTATCGTGCCTTCATCCCAGCCCTTTTGACCTTTTGACACTTTGACCTTTTGCACCTACCAAGAAGGTATTATGTTCCATCGCTAATAACGTTTCGCTGTTTTAAACTGAAGCCTTTTACCTCTACCCCCCAAGTGTTCTGTCGCGACCGTTGGTATAAACAGATAACTCCCGCGAACAAATAAAAAAAGTTTACTGGCACCGCCACGAATCGTACCTGAAACGAATATGGAAAAGGAGCGAGAGCCCATTGTCTTACCGATGGAGCTACGAGACCACGCGGAGACGGGGTAGACAGACGGTGCACCCACTGAGAACATCTGCGGGTTTACCCCCAGCGTTTTCGCTGAATGCCACGTGATAGCGCCACGCGATCTTTCGCATCGCTTAACACCCCGGCCGCGCCGTGTGTAGCGGCTGTGTGTGGGCCTTGCGCATGCACTAAAAGTTAGCAAAGATTTATTGACGCTCACACCAACGCATGACACCTGGCTTCTTTTCCGTTCATGCCGGAGCCTACCGAGGCGACGAGATCTGTGGACGGGACAGAAGAGACGTGTGATCGTCTAATACCGCGTTTGATCTTCCTTTCATTTTTGGTATCAAAGAATATCTGTTGGAAGCATTAAGGGTGTGGTTAAGTGCATTTCACTTGTATCGCGTTTCACTCTTTGTAGATACTCGTGTGTGAATGAAGAGACGTCGCATGGGTACTCGTTGTGGGTTTTGTTAACAGGTTCGCTTTCAATTACCTTTACAGGGTGGATTGGCTTACATTTTACACTCTCAAGAAAACAAACGGAGGTGCATCTCAGGTGCAACTATCACTAACGACCGCAAGAGGAGTTGAATAAATTCTTCTCCTGCAAAATATTTGCGCATGCATGTAGCAGTGCTGCGGTTAGAATCGTAGAGGGAAGATGTCAAACTAACAGTGGTCGTCTCGTAGCTTGCATTTAGGTGATTCCCACCACCTGAAGCGTTATGCAGTGCAATAACACGATACAGTGGCATAATAAACATAATTACGAAGAGCAATCAATATAATACTGTATGGTTGAAACCACGTTCTGAATACTTAAGTAGATATTTTTTTTGCAATAGACATTTTTGGGTTTTGCCGGCTCCTACAAAAGTAGCTGTGAAGTTCTGTTGGCTATCGATTGTCGAAGGACCCAGCAAACAGTCAAGAAAAAGTAATAAAAATTGGCTATTGCTTTTGCAGGTGCGCAGAAAGCCTGGAATCATGCGTTGAGATATTTAGCCTTCTACTGATTTTTATGCTGACTTCTGTAATCAAGGTTCAATAAACACTAACTGCTACAAAACCATCCTGCAGTCTCATCAATTATCTGAAGCCAAAAGCTACAAATAAATAACATCTATTAAGATTTATCTTCGTGCATCTTATGTGTCTTCTACCGCAGAATCAAGACCTTTCCGATTGTACTTTTAATTGCTCCTATCGGTACACTGCACCAACCCTATCTAAACCACCGATTTCTTTAATTAACAACTCTGCCAAACTAACTGTCTTACGTTTTCACCGCTTCTAGTCCATCACTCGGTTTAGCAGTGGTTAGTTACCGCGGTACGTGCCGAGCCATCTTTTTACCCCTGAGAGTGACGACGCAAAACTACGTTAAAAGCCAATTTTAAGGAACTGACCGGCAGCTAATAGCAAGGACAAGAGATATGACTGGTTCGGCTCTGCACACTACCATCTTTGTGCTGACCGCTGTTCCCGTTTGGTCTCCAGTGAACAACCCCGATTAATCTATACTAAAGCCCATCTCCTCCCTTGCAACCGTGATATTTGGTAATGGAGCCGGGTATCACTACCCTGGGAATAACTGGCGAGTTTCGATGGCACAGGTGGCTTGCCGCTCTACCTACAGACAGAGCAGGCATGCCTGACGATCAAGTGACTAAGGCTGCTGCTCCAGCAAGGTCAGCGCCTTCCCTCACGTTAAAAAATTTGATGTTTTTGGGGAAAACGTAAGAGGGCGAAGGAGATTCGCTATGTTTTTGGGGAAAACGTAAGAGGGCGTAGGAGATTCGCTAGACATTACACAAGGTTCAGAAAGTATAACCGCTAGAACTTGGCATTGCAGCACGTCAACGTGGTCGTCTCCCTCGCTTGAATTACGCTCCTCTTGTACGAAAGCACTAGGAAATCTTGGCCACGTAGGACAACTTTTCATGGAGATCAATAAATGTTTCGGGGATTCAGCCGCTAGAAAGAAAAAAGGCTGAAGAAAGCCACGGTTGAATGAGCCAATGTTTCTCAAGCTGTGAAGCTTGGAGAACCAGTGAATCTACCTCGAGGAGAAGGTGGCTCACATGCACAAGAAAATCGCTCAGGGCGCCCATGTAGTTTTTATAAGGAAGCAAACCTTGGTCCGCTTTGGGCGTGATTCGTTACTGCAAGGCATTCGAGGCACTAAAAATGCGGCACATTTTACCATAGTTCGGTCGTCTAACAAAGCACCCAGCTTATGAGGTCGATTTACCGAGGAAGCTGTCCACCGCGACTTGCCTTGTCACAATTTTCTCAGTCCAGTACGCCCCATCTTCCATCAGTACGCATTGCAAGGTCACCAGAAGAGCCTCCAATGCATTCGCATGAGCAAAGTTACACGCGTCAGACCACTACTTTTTCAGATCAGTGCTTGCTGCCCCGCCTTCCAGTCCCCGTTCTGGACGTTTGCATTGCCTAAAAATGTACCCGTGTGCCCAGCAGCTGCTGGCTACAGATGACCTCAGCCGGAAGATTTCGCGTCCTACCACCTCACGGTTGCTATAACTTTGGCCTCCCCGGACACATAGTCCGATTCCGTCACCATCGCACCCGCCCTAAAAACAGTTGTACTAAGCTACAATTTCTACCGGTCAAGCCGAACGAGCAACAAGAAACGAGCCCTACAGCATCGTTTCTCTCCTATGTAGGCGCCAATTCCGACCACCCTCAGCGCCACCTACGGGAGTTGCGGCCACTGGAAAAGTAGCCGCTGCAACCATTGGGGTAAGGTTGCAGTGCTGCGCTTTTACCAGTTCCCACAGCGGTAATACAAGAGAGTTTTAGCATATCGTTGTCGTGTGAATTCACATTACGGTTTAGTGTGTTACTGGTATCCGGTGCTTTTGCTTTTCGGTGGGAACGGTAGGACGTGTTTGACGTTCTATCATACCGTTTTCAGTTTCCGCATTTGGACTTCCCGCGGCCAAATGCGGAAAGTGGCGGCATCTGGCGAATTAGCCTCCAATTATTAGGACAGAACGTTTGTGCTCATAAATATGCCCTTTGCTTAAAATAGCTTCAAGCTGTGAATTTTTAGGTTAGGTTTTCACCACACAATTACTGAGGCCCGCCGCCAATGCGGCTTTAAGTTGAAGCTCGTCCAGGAGCTCCGAGTTACCACCCTCGAATAAAGACCTTGTACGCTTGGAAGGAATCTTGCCGTCAGTTTATAATTGATGTTGAGCCTGATTTTCTTTCGGAGTGACATTTTCACCAGTCTCTTTACCGTCCAAGCAAGAGGAAATCACCTCTTTTTTGCGTACAAAGGGGGTGGGCGAGGGGGCGAGCACGCGCAGAAAGGATTTACGCACTGACCGATTACACGTTAGTTGGGCTGGTGGGAGATTTAAACATGAAAGTCCCACGGCGCAGTGCGACCAGCCTGTGGTGCTCCGTCATGTGTGTTTCTCAGACAGCAAAATGCCTACGATGACGGGAAGGAAACGCTCATCGCCATGTTTCTTTGCAAGAATACACCTGTCCGTGTGCATCGCCTGTTGTATGCTTAATCACATCCCTGACCACTTCTGAGATCTTCACTGGGCACTCTATCATCACCACCAGGTTACCACCGGCCACTACTGTCCCAAACACTGGCTGGCGCTTAGCTCTGATAATTTTGGATATCCGAGCGACCGCTTGTTTTTGCCTGGTAAATTGCTGATTTCCCTTAGTTAACCTTTGTTATATCTGTAATTATTGGTACCGGTCATTACATACCGGTACCAGTAACTTCGTATACCGGTACACAACTACGGACCATAACCTGGAGGCTCACTTAAAGCGTCCAACTTAAATTGAGGACGACTCAGCCAGCAATGGAACGGAATATGATAGCTGTAACATAAAGGGACCAAAAGAGAGTGGAGTGGATTAGGGAAGAAATGCGTGTTAGGGAAATATTAGTAGAAATTAGGAAGACGAAGTGGGTGCGCGTAGGGCATGTATGGTGAAGGCACGATAATCGTTGGTCATTAATGGTAAGAGAGTAGATCCCTAGAGAAGACAAGCGGGGTAGGGGGACGGAGAATGTTAGATGGGCAGATGAGATCAAAATGTTTGCGGGGATATACTGATCGCAGTTCGCGCGGGACCAGAATAATTAGGCATCTATGGGAGAGGCCTTTGCTCTGCAATGAGCCTAGATAGGCTGAGGTTTATGATGGTGAGGATACCCGTATTTATTATAATTAAGGTATGACGTTGAGGACGGTATGTTCGCTGAGTCTAGCTAGGTGGTAGACAAGACTTCGGAATTAGCCTTCGGTATACACACACTTCCTCAGTTTCCAGCGCTAGCTTAGCGAGCTTCGCATTCCGGACTGGCTCCAGTGAAGCAGCTCGCCGGGCGATATCTGCGGTGTCGTTAGTCGTTGCTTGCCGAATACGGCTGAAACGGGCCCGCTCCCGAGCCACGCTTAACGAAGTGGGGCGCCTCGCTCTCATCCATAGCCAAGCCACTGCCGCTCGACGTTCTATCGAGCAGCTGTGGCGAAGCTCGTACTGAATACACAAGCACGGCGCTCCTCTTTCTCTGGCGCGCTGCTAGTGACGTGCCCAGACGATGACCCAGCTTCGGAGAACACATAGGTCAAGCCGGAGGCGGGGGACGTCGACGTGGCAAGCCACGTGATGCGTTGCCAATTGAGAGCGTAGCTTTAATTTACGGCGCATCGGCGGCCAAATAAAGGGTAAATTGTAGCAGTGATCCTTGTCGTACACATCGACGAGGTTGTCACCTCCTTCTTGGCGAGTGGTACATGAAATGTTATCCTCAGCATTATAGACTAACACCACCTCTTCGTCATTGAGTCGAAGCAGGGGAGATGGGATCAGCAAGTCGTCTCGGGTAGGATTGGGACACTCCTAGGTATGTCTACAATTTTACTAGTTTTACTACCAGACATGGCTTATAGTTTTACAATTTTACTACTAGACATGGCTTATAGAGAATGCGGTGGCCGCGGTGACCTCTCCGAAGCAGAGTGTCTTTTCAACTTAAGCATTAGCGCTGGAGTTGTTTTTTTTTAATGGCGAGAGCGCTTGACGTCAGTGTTGAAGGTTTTATTCTGAAGCGACTGCGCGACCCGGAGACTCGGCGGATGCCATGATGCACGTGCTTACGAGCGCTGTGCATTTTTTCACTCCTCGGGGTTTTTCTAGTTTTTTTCTTGCTAAACCCGCTGTACGTGCCAAGGACGCTCAGCGGTAGTTGCAGGAACGTGCTCACGAGTGCTGGGCATTTTCTCGGTATGTTTGCCTGCAACGAAAAAGTTATGGCTTGTACAACGGCTCCGCTGTTCAAAAACTGGTAGCCAACCGTCCCGCCCCCAGCGAAACCACGGGCAAGAAACCTTTGTTGTAGCGAGCAGCGGCCAAGCACCAACATCATGCTGCTCGATTCCCAATGGGTACGCTGGTCGCTGGTAGTCACTCAGACCACTACTGCTTCGCCTCTAGCAATGTCCCCTCTTGCCTTAGCCACATCCTCTTCCCTTCCTCAACCCCTAAATACAAGCTATTCATGGCTCAAATAAACAAAGATGTGCAAAACTGAGAGACTTCACCTTGAAAAGAGCAGGCGTAGTACAAATCCCAGGCCAGGCTGACACATTTGGAACAGATGCTGGAGCTGCTCCCCGGCCGCCCCTCTTCCTCACTTCCTAGATCACTGAATGTACCATTACAGGAGTGGCTCACTTACGCCATCGATCCCATACCAGAAGGAGCACAAGGCGAGTTTAGGAACGAATAATTGCCTAATATATTCTTAGAATTGAAGAAGCCTTCAAAGCTCGCATTACGGCCCGCTAGCATAAGATGGTTATATCCCGGCGAACTCATCCTGTATACTCGTTTTGAAAGACAAAATGACGTGACGAAAGAGCAGACACCGGAGCACCTAAATCGGGAAGGGCTTTCCGCAGGATATACTATCTTCACAGTCCTACAATGCTAGCTCAATCTCTAAACAGGTGGACAACATAGAGGAGAGAACCGCTCTGGTTTTGATTATCCTATCGTTATAAGGAGCTATGTGTTCTCCACATAACACAACTACACCAACCCGAAGTTTTGACTTAGTAGAGAACTAATACTGGAGATGTAAAGCTTCGAGACTATAGAGCGTACAAAAACCATAAGCATACAGGTATGGTCATATTGGAATATAAGAGCCGATGACAAAGTGTCCGTCTATCATCTCACCGATACCCCGCAACTAGGTCGAAATGCTCCCTTCTAATTAGAGAACTACTACTGTATTTACCCTCAGTATTTACAGCCTCCGCTAAAGTACGCGTACCAACACTAGACGCCCTGATAAAGTCAACTGTTGATGTCTCCAAACGAAATACCCTCGTTATCATCGGAGACCTGAACGCTCCTAATGCAGAATGGGGCTATCATCATACAACCAGAAAATGGAGGACGCTGCTTACAACGATGAAGCATCACATCCTCGCTCTCTGGAATGACCTCACCACACCGACTCACGTCTGCCACAGCGTGTCCGGGCACACTAACCCAGAGCTCTCATTTTGTAAACACACCAAGTATATCAGCTTGCTCTGCAGCAAGCACTCCGAAGCAGCAACTATATTATCCAAATTGAACTACCTACAGTGCAGCCCTTCCGAAAAAATGGCAGCATATCTGCGCCGTGGGTGATGGCCAGGGTGCGAGTATAGGGACTCGAAATGACATCCATGTTGGCCCCGAGTGATATCCGATTTGTGGCTCAAGTGGCATTTCATTTGAGCCGTGAGTTACACCTTGATTATTCCCTAAACGAAACTGCAACTCACTGCTCAAATGAAATTTCGCTTGATTGTCGCTTTATGATGGTGTGCGCGCGGATAGACGCGGACGTACATTGGGACGTCCTAAGGTACTCTGCACCGTTACAGGTGAGAGAGTAAGCCATTTGACTCTCGCGTACTAACTCACGGTCGCAGCCCAACGGGTACGACGACTGGCACCAACTCTGTTAGTTCTACCATACACCGGCTTGAATTCTGCCGCTGTCTGTGTGATTTTGTGCGATTGTAAATGCTATGCGCATTATGCGGTCCTAAGGTACTCCGCGCCTAAAATTGCATAGGTCAACATCATCGAATGAATAGCAGTTCAGATGCAAATCAATATTCCCTGGACCCTATAACTGCAGGTGACCTATGCCTTCTTGCACTGCAAACGCAAATTGTCATGTTCAATAATACGATAGACCTAACACAGGAGAAACCTGCTGCGGATGTTCCTTTGCTTCATTTATTGTATGCCTGAGGGGAGCGTGAGAGACCGAGCGAGAGGGAGTAAACTTTACTTTGCAAAAAAGAAAAAAAGGAAGCACGTGGTCGAACTCCTAATTTCAAAATCCCGTTGGAGCTTGCTGCCTTCTCCGCAAATTCCACAAGCCGAAGCTTAGTTTAGCAACTGTAGCGGTCCAGTTCACCTTCCCACTGCTCATGGGAACGGTTGGGGATTGGGCGAACATTTGGAGTTTTCGGGCAGGCCCACACAATGTGGTAGACTGTACAGATCTCACAGTAGATTAAACAAGTTACGCTGTAGAGGGTAGGGTTGATGGCGTGAAGTTTGATAGGTGGGGAAACGTGTTTGTCTCGAAAAGCCTGAGTTTATGCTCCTGTTTCTTGGTGAGTGACGTGTAAGCAAGATGACACTGTTCCCTATTTAGCTTGTAGTGCTCTGTGATGCTTTGGTAAGTTAGTAGAGGATGAGCCTCTTGAAGCCAGTCGTGTCACTGCGCCCGGTAGGCTAATTCTCGGTCCGTCGTGTGGACCGTGACATTTCCGCAAAGGGACGAGCTGGCCGGGTCCCTAACAAGACGTGTCTTGTGTTGAGGGAGCTGCTGGAGTAGGATTCTTGCAGCTGCTCTTGATATTCTTCTGGGTAGGTAGCTTTGGCATGCTGCTTAAGAGTCAGTAATGATTGTATCGGCTGAGGTGTGGGCAATGGAAACAGCGATGGCTGCTTGTTCTCCTTGAGTAATTTTTCATTCCAGTAAGTGCGACACTTGCGACGTTCTGGGTGCATGTGACGACCACAGCTGTTACCGTATCCATGCGAGTGTAGTCCGAACCATCCATGTACCCAGTTTTGTGGTTGCGTCCATGGTATATATCTATTTCCTGTGATCTGCCCGCACGTCTTCCTTGGTGAAACTGAGGGTGCAGCTTCCGTGGAATGGGAGACACATAGTTGTTTTGCCTTAAAGAGACACTAAAGTGATATGTAAACATTGGGAGATTACTAGCGCAATTTGTAGTCCTGAGTCCCCAGGCCATGTTTCGACCACTCTGGGAGCGTTTACGCGATTTTATTTAGTAGAAAAATTAATTAGAAAATGTTGTCCTCCTCTCTTTACGCTCGCCCATTTTCTGTGGCGTTTTCGTGTGACGTCGAGAGGAGCCGAGCTCGCAATTGGCTGCGCTACTGCACAGCTCCCCGGCCTTCAGACAGAGTCCCCGGCCCAGCATTTCGTCCGCCGGCCGCCGACGGGTCGTCGCAATTCGTTCGCTCAGTTGAAACGAATCCAGGACACGTTTGTGAATGGAAGAATGTGCCTTTCTTTACTTGGTTAGTTTGTACACTGTATCTAGCTCCAAGTCAAGGTCGCTTCACACAAGCGCTGCACAAGCGCACATGCGACACTTCGCTGACTGGTAAGCCAGTAGGAAAATATAAGGCCTCTTGAAGGCGGGAGGAGAGTCAGCGAAATCAATATAGGTACTAAAGCAATAAAATCAACTGATATTTTTACCGTACAGCGTAAAACTAGGGTGCGGGAAGCACTTTTTCGCGCTGGGCGAACAAGCACAGCGGCCAGCAGATGCACGACTACGCATCTGCGAACGCTTTTCCGTCTAAGAAATGTAATTGCTAGACGTGAGATATTGTGGAAACTTGGGGGATGCTTACTGCACGAGCGCAAAACAACAAATAGTCACCTAAGCTGCTTGGAATGCTAAAACTAAATAAATGTGTAAACTGGTTATACATTATATACCATATAATTCCAACGTCAGCAGTCCTCGCCCGTGGCCGAGTGGTTTGGAGCGCTAGGTATGTCAGCGCAAGTGTTTTGCAAGTCACAAGTTCCAATCCCCGCGGGTACGTGCTTCTTTTTTATAAGTTACCTTTTTCATTTTCCGCCGATGTTTTCTATACTGAGTTCACCTCTTTTTGGGCGGCAACGTTCATTGCTTCACGAACTAGTTCACAGAACGCGCGCAGTCTGGCACTGGCGCGCTAGCGAGTTCTCGTTGGTGTGCTGTTGCCATAAGCTCCGACTGCTTGCGGGCAGTTGTCACAGGCCAGAATCAGCAGACCCTTGGCCTGGTGCGAACACGCTTTTTACGATACAGGCATGAGTGAGGAAAGTTCCAAATATAGGGGAAAAGCGCTTGGGATTTCAGCGTCTGCGGGGACGCGGAGGGCGTTCATGCATTGCGTAGGCCTCGGCTAGTGAATGCTACGATTCCAAGCCGTCCTGGAAGGCTTATCTTATGCATTTTACAGCCGACAGCATGGCAGAAGCGCGGTACGATTATTACTGAGATATTGAAAATGCCCATCCAATAACGCCTTTGGTTGTGTTTTACAGAACCGAAACCGAAACTTGTTTGATTGCTAACCTTGGGCATCGTTCAATCACGGTGCCCCCTCCTCCCAATGTCACAGCCTTAGTTGGTGCGGCCGCCGCAAACCGCGCATGGTAGTTTTTCTTCTTTCGCGCTTTGTAAAATAATTACCGATTTGTCAACCGGATAAATGATGAAAAGTGTGCTAATTTGAGCCAGTCTACGCAGTGCAATCAAAAACGGGAACTTGACAAATTCACTTCAGTGTCCCTTTAGGGCTGTGGCATGTCCATGGAACAATTGTCTTGTTCTTCAGGGGTATTGGATCCTAGGCGACCACGCAGTTGGCGTCCTGTTCTTGTGGTCGCTAGACGGTAGCGCTGGTTTACCAAATGAGCCTCTATGAGCTCCTCCACCGTGTTGTGTATTCCAAGGTTGAGAAGGCTCTCCGTGGCCGTACTGATGGGGACACCAAGTGCTAAATTATATGCTTTCCGAATGAGTGTGTCAAGGTTGATTACATTGATTTTGGAGATGATCGCATACGGGATGATGTAATTGATGCGAGAGATGACGAAAGCTTAGACAATCCGTACTGTGTGTGCTTCCTTCATCCCTCTAGTCTTGGTGGTGATTCGGCGAAGAATGAGAACAATTTGACCTGCTGCTTTAGTGAGGTGCCGAACAAGTATAGAGTTGGAGTAGCCTTCTTGGATCGTAGCTCCGGCAAGAGTAATGTGTATGCCTGTGTCTGTTGTTTTCTACTTAGGTGTTACCGGACAAGCAGAAGCTCAGCTTTCTGTGGAGAGCAGCATACACCAGACTTGCTTGCGTAAGCTTGCATGATGCCAGCAGCCTTCTGAAGAAGGTCTTGCATTTCCCTTACCTGCCCTTCGCCCCATGTATACCGGTATATCATCGGCATACAGGCCATGTCGAACGTCAGGAATGGCGTCTAATAGTTTGGGTAAACCGATGGCGGTGATGTTAAACAGCAGTGTGGAAAAAACTCCGCCTTGTGGCGTGCCTCGGCCTGCCTCTTGAATGGAGGTTGACTGCGCGTCACCGACTGTCAGGACTGCTGCTCGGTCTGTAAGGAAATCCCTGATGTCATTGTATGTACTTGCTCTGCAGCTGATGTTATTTACGTTGTTCAGCATCATTTGATGCCCTTTTAAATCAACGGTGAGAATGCTTTAGGTGTGTGAATATTGGTCTGCATCATGGATTCCTCTTTGAGCTGAAGAAAAAAAATATCTTTGGCTGTGAGACTTGGTGTGAATCCGTACATAAATGTAAGAATTCGGCAAGTATATTTGAGATATTGCTGCAGACGAGGGAGGATGACGTGCTGGGGTAGCTTTCCTATGCAGGACGTTAACGAAATTGGGCGGAAATTGTCTGCGCTTGGCGCCTTTCCTGGCTTAGATATAAATGAACCCCAGCCGTCTTCCATTCCTGCAACAGCCTTCACAGTTGAGGCTAGCGGTATCAATAAATAAATAAATAATAAATTCAGGTGGTACGACTCCCTTTTCCCAGCAGCCATTTATGTATCGAGTGAGGGATGTGACGGGGTCGTGGTAAAATTTGGTCAGTATCGTGTTTGTGATACGGTCTTAGTCGGTTGTGCCGTTTCTGCGTATCTTGGCTAGCGCTGTCCCTACGTCGGATTTGTCAATGGGCCTACGAAGGTGGGGTCTTAGATCACTCGAGTAGTTTAGAGCGGAGTATGGCGGAGATAAAGGCAGGTATCTCTGCTGAAGCGTTATGAGGACGTCTTCCACGGCGCCTGTAAAATGCGTGCAATGTATTTTTCATTGTCTTGGTGGTTTCGCCTACACTTTTTGCGTGCTCAATAAAATTTCTTAGTACTCGCCATGTCCTAGATTTGGTGAGAGCACCACTGAGGCTGTCACAGATCATGAGCCAATTATGCTTGCAAAGTTCAGAGGCGGGTTTCGTTGGTTCCTGAGTGAATGCTGCTAATCGCAAATTGAGTTGGCGATTGTGCTTTTGCCTCTTCCATCTGCGGATGAGCGTCCGGCGAGCTTCCCATATGTGGAGTAGTTTGTTGCCGATATGTGAAATCTGTGTAGTAGAATTTAGTTGTTGCGTTGGAGCTTTTACATCAGCTTCTAGCGCTTGCGTCCAGGTGTTGATGTCCTCGATCTTGGAGCTAGGCAGCTGAGCCCTGCGCTCGCAGAATTTGTCCCAGTTGGTTGTTCAAACTTCCCTTTGGAGTACCGGATATTCTTCACCGTGAAGGGTGGTTGTAACGACTCAGTGGTCGCTATTCAAAGTTTCATATAGATTCACCCATGTGGCGTGGTTGACGTTTTTATTAAACTTAAATTCGGGTACGTGTCGCGAGTTACTTTCTTTCCCATTGGCGTCGGCGTACTGGAGTCCGTACGTATCACCAAACACTCTTTGTCAGCGCAGCATAGGAGGTCATTGCCTCTCTGTTCGCACATCGGTATTCTCATATGATGTGGGCAGCGTTGAAATCTCCAAGGAGAATAAGGGTATTGGGGCCCAGGGCCGTAGTTGCGTGTTGCACTATGCGGTCAATGCATTCTTGGTTATTTTTCGGTCGACAGTTTGACATCGAGGACAGACAGGCTTTTTCCCTCGTGCACCTTCCGCGGGATGAGCTCGGCAAGGATGCTAGTCTGTTCTGCTTGTGTTATTGCGTGCTGTATGGCAGTGATGGATCTTTTGATTAGCGTGCAAGAATTAAACACTTTTGAGTCTTCATGTGTAATATGTCGTAGAAACTTAGCGTGTGCGTTGGTTTCTTGAAGCGCAAGGACGTGTCGTGTAGCTGACACTGATTCATTATACTGTTGCAGTAGGACAATCTTGTTCCTTTTGCTCCTGCAATTACATCGCAAGATTATGAGTGCTTTGGTCGTTCCTGCTTCCTGCCTACCCATGGAGCAACGTAGAGAGGTCCTCGTCGGCCTTGTCTGTAGTGGTCGGTCGATGGTACAGCTTTTCTTTCCGAGACGACCGGCTGAGGCATGGCATTGATTAGCCATCAGAGTGGTCGAGGCGGTTCACTATAAGCGTCTTTTTTTGCTGACACTGTGCCATGATTGTACGAGTGTGCTAACCAGCGCAATAGGAGCACCAAGTTGCTGATTGGAGCATCGAACGGAGCTGAGACTGTTCTTTTCTGTTTCTAGCCTGACGTCCGCTTGGCCTACCGTCGTCACCTTGCTGCCTATTTTCCTGCTGATCGTCCATCCCTGCCTTCGGACCGGGTTCAAAGTGGGCGGCAAGCAACGGTCTGCACAGCCATGAACACCGGCCTGCAGAAACGACAGATAGCAGCAGCGTTGGTGCACGAGGCGGTGTGACGTCACGGCCGGGAAGCTACAAAAGCAACTCAAGGAATCGCCGCCTTCGCAGTCCGGTGGAGCATCGAACGGAGCTGAGACTGTTCTTTTCTGTTTCTAGCCTGACGTCCGCTTGGCCTACCGTCGTCACCTTGCTGCCTATTTTCCTGCTGATCGTCCACCCCTGCCTTCGGACCGGGTTCAAAGTGGGCGGCAAGCAACGCTGTGCACAGCCATGAACACCGGCCTGCAGAAACGACAGATAGCAGCAGCGTTGGTGCACGAGGTGGTGTGACGTCACGGCCGGGAAGCTACAAAAGCAACTCAAGGAATCGCCGCCTTCGCAGTCCGGTGGAGCATCGAAGGGAGCTGAGACTGTTCTTTTCTGTTTCTAGGTAAGAAACGTCTGTGATACTTTCATAGCCCCGATTCTATGCTCCACTGGACTACACTGCTTTGCCGTTAAATATGCCATCGGAAAAGTGTTTGTCTTGTTCCAAAGGTTTCGAAAATGATGCACAGCATCTCGTTTGTAGCTCTTGCAAAAAGTGGTTTCATGTTGGAAAATGTTCCGGTGTTCCCAAAAAGAAGCTAAAAACCATGGCTTCAACCGCTGATCGTGGTTGGAAATGTGAAAGATGTACAAACGAAGAGTTAGAGGCGTCATCTGAATCCGAAGAAACCGATGAAGAGAACGCTAAGCCAGCTAAAGACAGCGGTGCTTGTGACTTGAGTAAGCAGATATCTGAAATGAGCAAGATGCTAGCAACAGCTTTAAGTAGACTAGAAAGTTTGGAAAAGAAAGTCGATAGGCAATGTACAACAACGGAGGCTATTGAAAAGTCAATGGAACTCTTAGCCTCTAAGTATGACGAACTTCTGGTGAAGAACGCCGAGCATGAAAAGCAAATTGACTCCTTAAACAAGGAATCAGCCGAACTTTCCAGAAAGCTTGCGGAAAAAGACGCGGAATTAACGCAGCTAAAGGCTACAGTCGATAATGTTGAGCAGTATTCCAGGCGAAAGAACGTTGAGATACACGGTGTAGCCCAGCTGCCAGAAGAGCATTTATCTCAGGTTCTTGTAGATCTTAGCCGTAAGCTGGAAATAAAGGCACCCGAAAAGCAATCTGTCGAAGCGATACACAGGCTCAAGGCAAAGCAAGATAAGATTCTAGCTATCATTGTTCGCTTCAGAGACCGAGACGAACGCGACCTATGGTTATCTAAGAAAAAGACACTCAGGAACGAAAAAATCTTTATCAATGAAAACTTGACAACAGCGCAAAAACAGCTGTTCTGGCAATGCCGTCAAGTTGGCAAGCAAAAAAACTACAAGTTCGTGTGGATGACCAACGGCAAAATTTTCGCGCGGAAAATTGAGGGAGCGACTGGAATCAGAATCAACACTGAAAACGATCTTGCAAAACTTGTTTAATGACCTCTTTTGATTCATTTTGCGAATGGGAGGACTGTCTCCAATCGGTGATGGTTGAGGACTCCCTTCAACTAGACGTCGTCGTTTTGCACATTAACATCCGAAGCATTACTAAAAACTGGGATCAGTTATGCGCGCATCTGAATGAAAGAAAGATTGCTGTCGATGTAATTGTTTTAACTGAAGTGAACATTGATGCGCAACGACAGTTTTCTTTTTCACTTAATGGGTATTCCAGAGCGGCGCTGTGTTGTGAAAATCAAAAAGGTGGAGGAATCTTTGTATTCGTAAAGGAAAACTGGCTGTTAGGTTCCACTGAGCTAAACTTTGAATATGCAGAGGCATTGCTGATTTCGATCAGTAAGAAAAACGTGACGTACACGATATGTGCAATTTACAGGCCACCTAACATGAATGTTAACTTGTTTTTAGTTGAAATGAAACAAATGCTAAACCGTCAGATGAATGAAAAGAACCTTATAATAATAGGAGACATTACCATTGATGTTATGCAAGAATCAAAAATTGCAGTAATGGACTACCTCAACTTATTATCGGAATTCGGGCTTTCAGTGGTCATCGGTGACTACACAAGGGAAGAATACTTGAGGGACCAAATCACCAGATCATGCATAGATCATATTATAACACGCAGAACGGAGCAAAGACATCAGTCTGGAGTGATTAGGCTAAAGTTGGCTGACCATTACTTTATAGCAATAGCGATCTATTCTAAGGCAGCGAGTGAAAATGTTGAGCAATTTACAATGAAAAAAATTTTAGACGATAAGAAAGTTGATGCCTACATAAGTGAGACTAATTGGAACACCTTGCTGTCTCTGGATCACGTAAGCTTGTACATTAGGGTAACTGAAATTTTTCGTGACATCTACGAGCGTTCCAGTAGGTGTGTAAAATTAAAACAAAGACAATTGAACAACCGATGGATCCCAACTGAAATAATGGACTTTGTTATTTGAAAGATAAAGCATGGCAAAGATGCCGGAAAGAACCGCAGGATACGCTAAAGAGGCAAGAGTTTCGGACTTTGCGGAATTTGGTAACAGCAAAAATACGCCTGGCTAAAAGCAAATATTTTTTGTCGCAATTTTCCCAACATAAGAAAAACAGTAAGAAAACGTGGAAGATGGCGAACGAATTAATGGGAAGAATTAAACAAGCGAGCGTAGATGACACAATCAGAAAGAACATTCCGAAAGAAAACACGCGTGAGTTGTGCAATAAATTTAACGACACGTTTATACAAGCCGCTGAGGCATTGATGGAAAAGGGGGGCGACGATGGAACGCGCACGGAAGAGTACAAGCCACTACGCGCGTGCGCTAGCACAGCTTATCTGCCGATGATTACCGAAGCAGAGCTTTGGAACATCATCCGCGGAATGAAACCGTTTAAACCGCCCGGATTTGACAACATTAGACTAAGAGACTTGTTGTGTCACTATAGCAGATTAAAACATGTGCTTTTAAAGATTCTTAATGGAATATTTGAAACAGGAAACATGCCCAAAGAAATGAAAGTTTCTATTGTGAGGCCGATTTACAAGCACGGAAAAAAAGGCGAGCTCGGTAACTACAGACCGATTGCAATATTATCAGTGTTCTCATGTAGTGGAGAAGCATATAGCGTCTGTAATGCAATCCTTTTGCGAAAAGTACAACTTAAATAACCCTGCACAGTTTGGTTTCACAAAACACAGAAACAGTATTTTACTCTTAGAAGAATTTTCGGACCTCGTTAACGCCTGTATTGAAAATAACGAAGCCATTTTAGTGTTATTTTTAGACCTATCGAAAGCATTCGATACAGTAAACCATGAATTGATGTTACAAAAACTTAGCTCTTTGGGGTTTCGTGGGCAATTTCTTAAGTTCTTTACGAGTTATTTCTCACAACGATTTCAATGCGTAAAACTCCATGGGGAATACAGCGAACTTAAGGAAATACAATGTGGAGTGCCTCAGGGAAGCACGCTAGGGCCCATACTCTTCAATATATACGTTACCGATCTTAGCTTACTTCCACTGAAGTCGAACGTGTTCCAGTATGCAGATGACACTGCTCTGGCTCTGAAAATCACCGACTCCTCTTGCGGAACACACACTTTTCAAAATGACATTCACAAAGTCATGGATTGGTTCAAACAAAATTCAATTTTTGTGAATCTACAGAAAACAAAATTGGTATGCTTCAGGAACCCACACAAAGCTGTTTGTCTCGATAGGCCTGTATATTTGCATACGCCACAGTGCAGCTCTTCTAAATGTAGGCCCCTTGAATTAGAACCCGAAGTAAAATATTTAGCCCTTTTCTTTGACCAACACTTCACGTGGAATAAACATGTGCTGTTTGTATGCAAGAAATTAAGGTGTGTAGCAGCTATGATTCACAACTTAAGAGGGAAGGCCCCATTGAAATTAGGACAAACCATATATAAATCACTGGCGGAAGGAATTTTGAATTATGGAATTACCCTGTATGGTTCCTGCTCAGATCATAAACAACAATGTATAAACCGAGTAATTAACAGAATAGCAAACAGTATTGCCTATGGAACAAAGTTACAAGATGCAAAAATAGAGGACACGTATTCTTATTTAGGTATACTTCAGGTGCACCAACTTTTTCGGTATGAGGTACTAACTCGATATTACTTCTGCAACCAGTTCAAAGTTCCGGTTAGGAAAAATAGAACGCTAAGAAAAACAAAAAAAGGTTCGTGAAGCCGCGAGTGTTCACAAACTATGGGAAAAAATGCGGAAACATTACGTGCCAGAATTTTTCAATGCTCTCCGAAACGATTTGTATAATTTAAAAACACGGAGGAAAATGTTTAGGAAAATTCGCCAATATTGTGTCTCAGGAAACTCATATGGGTGAAGAGTGGAATACATTTGTGCTGTCCACAAGTACGTTTTTGCTGTTTTTACTGTGTTTCAATGCATAATTCCGCTATGTGATTTTTGACTGAGAAGTATTTGTCATGTTCAAATTTGAGAGTGTGCTTATTCTCTTTTGTGTATGTTACACCAACTGCCTGGAAAGCCAACCGGCATTCGGTGCTTAGGCAGACCAGAGAAAAAAAACTATGTAAAACAAAAGTGAATAAAGCTGAATGAATGAATGAATGAATGAATGAAGGAATGAATAAATAAATAAATAAATAAATAAATAATAAATTCAGGTGGTACGACTCCCTTTTCCCAGCAGCCATTTATGTATCGAGTGAGGGATGTGACGGGGTCGTGGTAAAATTTGGTCAGTATCGTGTTTGTGATACGGTCTTGGTCGGTTGTGCCGTTTCTGCTTATCTTGGCTAGCGCTGTCCCTACGTCGGATTTGTCAATGGGCCTACGAAGGTGGGGTTAAGATCACTCGAGTAGTTTAGAGCGGAGTATGGCGGAGATAAAGGCAGGTATCTGTGCTGAAGCGTTATGAGGACGTCATCCACGGCGCCTGTAAAATGCGTGCAATGTATTTTTCATTGTCTTGGTGGTTTCGCCTACACTTTTTGCGTGCTCAATAAAATGTCTTAGTACTCGCCATGTCCTAGATTTGGTGAGAGCACCACCGAGGCTGTCACAGATCATGAGCCAATTATGCTTGCAAAGTTCAGAGGCGGGTTTTGTTGCTTCCTGTGTGAATGCTGCTAATCGCAAATTGAGTTGGCGATTGTGCTTTTGCCTCTTCCATCTGCGGATGAGCGTCCGGCGAGCTTCCCATATGTGGAGTAGTTTGTTGCCGATATGTGAAATCTGTGTAGTAGAATTTAGTTGTTGCGTTGGAGCTTTTACATCAGCTTCTAGCGCTTGCGTCCAGGTGTTGATGTCCTCGATCTTGGAGCTAGGCAGCTGAGCCCTGCGCTCGCAGAATTTGTCCCAGTTGGTTGTTCAAACTTCCCTTAGGAGTACCGGATATTCTTCACAGTGAAGGGTGGTTGTAACGACTCAGTGGTCGCTATTCAAATTTTCATATAGATTCACCCATGTGGCGTGGTTGACGTTTTTATTAAACTTAAATTCGGGTACGTGTCGCGAGTTACTTTCTTTCCCATTGGCGTCGGCGTACTGGAGTCCGTACGTATCACCAAACACTCTTCGTCAGCGCAGCATAGGAGGTCATTGCCTCTCTGTTCGCACATCGGTATTCTCATATGATGTGGGCAGCGTTGAAATCTCCAAGGAGAATAAGGGTATTGGGGCCCAGGGCCGTAGTTGCGTGTTGCACTATGCGGTCAATGCATTCTTGGTTATTTTTCGGTCGACAGTTTGACATCGAGGACAGACAGGCTTTTTCCCTCGTGCACCTTCCGCGGGATGAGCTCGGCAAGGATGCTAGTCTGTTCTGCTTGTGTTATTGCGTGCTGTATGGCAGTGATGGATCTTTTGATTAGCGTGCAAGAATTAAACACTTTTGAGTCTTCATGTGTAATATGTCCTAGAAACTTAGCGTGTGCGTTGGTTTCTTGAAGCGCAATGACGTTTCGTGTAGTTGACACTGATTCATTATACTGTTGCAGTAGGACAATCTTGTTCCTTTTGCTCCTGCAATTACATTGCAAGATTATGAGTGCTTTGGTCGTTCCTGCTTCTTTCCTACCCATGGAGCAACGTAGAGAGGTCCTCGTCGGCCTTGTCTGTGGTGGTCGGTCGATGGTACAGCTTTTCTTTCCGAGACGACCGGCTGAGGCATGGCATTGATTAGCCATCAGAGTGGTCGAGGCGGTTCACTATAAGCGTCTTTTTTTGCTGACACTGTGCCATGATTGTACGAGTGAGCTAACCAGCGCAATAGGAGCACCAAGTTGCTGATTAACAACTTGAGCGCGTTTCTCGATGGCTTCCTGGTATTTTGTTCTTACGTCATCAATTTGTGTAGGAGTGGGAGCACGATTCCCAATGGGTGTTTTCCACGCGTCGAAGATTTTACGTTTTTCTCTACCCCTGCTTGTGGGTGCTGGGCTGAGGTGTTGCATGGCATCAGTTGCGATTGGGTGCATTGAGCGATGAAGTTTCGCTGCTAGGGCATGTGACTTCTTTTTGTAGGTTGGTGGAGCAATTGCAGGTGGGTTTAGGGGAATGAGCAGTGGTAGAGAGAATCTGAAATCAGCTCACCTGCGGAGTCACAGTTTCTTGGTTGCTCGAGGTTGTCGGCACCCGTTGCTTTGACTGGCTCCTGCCGGGAGAGCCCCTCGACTTGGAGCGCCACTGTGACCTGGAGGAGCGCCTGCCTTGAGAGGACACACTGTTGCGCGATCTTTCCCGGCCGTCAGGGGGTGGACTTTCGGTGAGGCATACTTCTCCCAATTCTTCCGGCGAAGGTAGTAGGGCTCCTTAAAACGTCGCGGGCAGTCTTTTCTAGCTGTCAAGTGCTCGCCATGACTGAGAGAGCATTTGCGGGTGCATCGGTGGTCCGGCTCTGGATTTTGTTTTCCACGCTTGGCACAGGCAGTGGCATTAGGTGTTGGGCAAACATCAGCGCCGTGGCCTGTCTTATGGCAGTTGTGACAGTAAGGAATTGTTTTCTTGTATATGTAGCACCTTGTCACCACTCCTCTATAGTATACGTATGTTGAAGATCATCATCAGCGGATCTCCCGTACAATGCCCAATTGAAGTGAAGAAGAAGAAGCCTTGTCTCGTGGAGCGCGCAACAATCATCATCTAGCCTTTCTGCTGTTCCTTTCTCATTAAACTACGCTGTGGAAACGTCCTGCGGTCTCTCTTTACTAAAGATGGTGCCGTGACCAGGATACAACTCCCGAAACCCAGAGAAGACAACCTGCCATCGCGCAGCAGTGAAGACAACGGCGGAGGAGCAGCAAAGCAGCCTGGAGGAGACGAGAAGATCGCAGCAGGCCGAACACCCACGGAGCCAACGGATCCCCGAACGTAAGCGGAATTTCCACTTCGGAAAAGAAAAATGAGCAAGGAAGTAGTCACGAAGAAGAGAAGGGCGTTATCAGCTACGCACGTCACGTAGCTGATTATAGTGGCGGAGGCTCAAATGCAGCAACGAGCCGACAGAGAGCACCTGATTGCCACGCAAGTCTAGATAAAGGCTATAGCATCAAGCCTAGCGAAGTGCAACGAGCAGATGGCAGGTTATTTAACGGATGAAGTGGAGAAAAGTGAATTCCACAGATTGATAGAATACGAGTTGAAACTTGCAGCCATCTCTTCAAAGATCAAAAACTATTTAAAGGAAGCTACGGAAGGCATGCTGTCAGCTCAAGCGCAAGCACAGAGAATCGGATCGGCGAGTCATGCAACGCACAATGCGCAAGACTCCACGGAGCTTGTGAAGCTGCCGAAATTGGAAATTATTAAGTTCAGTGGAAATTCCCTTGAATGGGCTAGATTTTGGACGCAATATGAATCAGCAGTTCACTGGAGGCCTAGTATGAGTAATGAACAGAAGTTCAACTACCTCATGTCGACACTAACCGGCAAAGCAGCCGCAGCGATTGAAGGACTTCAGTTCTCGACCGAAAGTAACTATGAACAAGCTATCAAGATTCTAAAAGAGACATTTGGGAGACCTGAGCAGTTGGTGGACCTGCACATGAAAGAGCTGTTACGACTCGACAAGGTACCATCAGTCTATCATACGGAAGCCCTGCGAAAGCTTTTCCAAAAGGTGCAGATACACACACTGGCACTACAGGCTCTCGGAGTGAACACAGAGTGCTACGCCCCAATGTTGATGCCTGGACTAAAGAAGGCTATGCCAGCAGACCTTTTGATCCAGTACAAGACAAAGGAGGCATGTGAAAACAGGTCGACGGCTAACAGCGAAGAAACGTCACCAACGGGAAAGAAAAGTGCCGACGCGCTGCAACGAATGATAGATTTTGTACGGGAACAGGTGTGCTTCCGCGAGGAAGCTCAGCGGGAGCAGGAGACAGCAGGTACGGCACCTAAACAGGAGAACAAAAAACCGTACCGCACGACCGCTAGTTTCTACAGCTCTGCACACAAGGCCTGCTTGTTCTGCAAGCAAACTAACCACCTGACTGAAGACTGCACGCGAAGCCTACCTATGGAAGAGAAAAAGAAGCTGCTAACCGAAAGCAGATCATGCTTCAGATGTACTCGACCAAATCACACGGCGAGGATTTGCAAAGCAAGTGTGTTTTGCAAGAGATGCAAAGGCCGCCATGCAACATCAATATGCAAGAGAAAAGACAACAAAAAGAGACAGGAATCAACCACAGTACAGCAAGAAGCAATGTCCCTGATTCAATCAGTGGGGAACCCGACTAGAAACTGCGTGTTGCTGCCGACAGCAATGGCTTGGGTAAAAGGAGACGCATCAGAAACCATCTGTCGAGTACTGCTTGACAGTGGTAGTCAAAGGACATTCATTACAACATCTCTGGCGGAAAAGGTCGGAGCAAAAACTCTGAGGCAAGAAAAGCTAAGAATTGAATCCTTTGGAGGGAACGAAAAATTTCAATGCATGGACGTCGTGAAGGTGATGGTAAAGAGTCGAGAAAAGGAGCCAGTTATAGCTGTCGAAGCCCTTAAAATAGGGAGCATCTCACACAGCCACCTCCCAGCACCCGACAGAAACATCAGAGACAAGATGCGGGAACTCAAGCTAAAATTGGCGGACGACGAATTTGAAACTAAGGACGTTGGGACAACAGGACTTCTCATCGGCTCAGATTACTACTGGGAGTTCGTCACGGGAAAAATACGACATATCGAGAACCGACTGGTCACAGCCGAGACCACACTTGGCTGGATAGTGCATGGACCCGTCAGCGACAGTAGGATCAGACTGAGAGAGGCACAGACGGTGATGGTACTCGAGGTTGAGGTAAGTAACGTCGAGTTGAAGACGGAGCTGGAAAGATTTTGGAACTTAGAAGCCATCGGAATCGAAGCAAAGACTAGCCAGATGGACAAAGGTAGCATGGTTGCCCAAAAGTTCAAAGAGCAGGTGTGTAAAGAAAATGGGCGCTATAAGGTGAACTTGCCGTGGAAGGAAAACATCGACATGCAAACCAACAAAGACACTGCAATGAAACGACTTATTCAGCTGACAAGAAGGTTAAACAAGAACAAAAAGCTCATCGAAAGATATGACAAAACCATCTCAGAATACTTCAGTTCAGGAGTTGCCGAGAAAGTGAGCGAAAATTCAGGATGCGAGTCCAATTTGTGTTATTACATACCGCACCAGGCAGTAATACGGGAGGACAGGGAAACGACAAAAGTTTGAGTCGTTTTTGAGGCATCTTCGAGCTCAATGAACGGAAAATCATTGAATGACAATTTGGAAGCCGGTCCTAATTTCAACGAAGATATGCTTTCGCTACTTCTCAACTTTGGGAAAGAAAAGGTAGCTCTAATGGGCGACGTTGAGAAAGCGTTTCTTCAAATAGCAATTCGCGAAGATGACCGCGACGCATTACGATTTTTTTGGTGGAAACACGATGATGAAGGCGGGCTGACCAATGAAGTCGAAACGTGGCGAATGACCTGAGGCACATTTGAACAACTCCAAGCACGTTCGTCCTAGCGGCGACAATTAAACATTACTTGGAGCAAATGAAGGATGAATTCCCATTTACACGGCGAAGCTGATGAAGGGAATTTACGTCGACGACGTGATTTTTGGAGCAGATACAGTTGAGGAAGCTCTCAAGCTGTACAACGAGTCCAAAGAGATTTTTCAAAGGACATCAATGAACTTCCGAAAATGGACGTCGAATGACGAAAAGCTCAATAAGATATTGGACGACAACGACAAGGACACAGCTCACCAAAGAAACACGATCGAAAGGGCACACAGCGATACTGGGTATGAGATGGAAACACTCAGAGGACATGCTGTCATTCCCAGTAGAAAAAAAGTCAAGCATTTCCCAAGTAAGAGGGAAGATGGCAAAGTACGAATGCCCGAGTTTGCCCGAAGTTACCCGAAGTTACCCGATTTGATCCGGAGGGGCGCTATGTTAAAGTCTTTGGCATTCGCACGTTACGTACCTCTCACTTGGGAAATGCTTGGGAAAGCGCCCTCGATCGTCGGAATGCGGAGCCGACGAGCGAGCGCCCTCACGCGGACGGAACGCGAAGCGAACCGGCACAGCGGCGCGCCGCCCGCAGCTAAGCCGAGCAGGAGACCGTTGCTACGCCGAGACCGTTGCTACGCACGCTCTCTCTCCTCCTCCGCGCCGTTGCTAGGGGAGAGGGGGAGCGCGGACGGCGGGAGAGACGCGCGCGAAGGCGCAGTACCGGCGAGGGGGAGATGTCACGCGAGGGGGAGAGGCACGCGCCGAGGATGAGTGCAAACCTAGCGGGGGGAGAGGCGCGCCAGCTGCAGAGCACGTGATGTCACGGCGCGAGGGGGAGGGGGGAGCAGACGGCAAAGGCGCCAGCGCGCGGTCACGTGGAGTGTGACGTCCCGGCGCGAGGAGCGGTGCGGAGCCGGTGCGGGGCGCGTGCAGTCAAGTGGGGTGTGACGTCGCTGCGCCGTTGCTACAGACGCTCCCCTCCGCTCCTCGCGCCGCTGCTAGGGGAGAGGAGGAGGCGCACTGCGGACGGCGGAAGGTTTGGAAGGAATAGTATAGGAAAGGCAGGGAGGTTAACCAGAATACTGTCCGGTTGGCTACCCTACTCAGCGGGGAGGGGATATGGGAAATGAAAGGGAAAGAAAGGACAGCGGTACATATTAAAGGAGCAAATGAGAGAAAGAAAAGTAGAAAAAACACAAGGCGTGACCAGGCAACTGGGTCGCTTATAAAGTACATTCGTACTTAAAAATGGATGTTCCCTGCGACCACGACAAACATGACTAAACGAGTAGTGTACCAGGCAGCGGCGAAAATCTTTGACCCAGTCGGTGTACTATCGCCATTCACGATACGAGCCAAAATAGGATTTCAGCGCCTCTGGAAGATGGGAGTAACATGGGACGACCCGTTACCATCAGAGGAGAGTGATCAGTGGAAGAAATTATTTGAAGAATCAGAGCAGTTAAAACGTCTTCAGGTGCAACGAGGTTACCTGAACAAAGAAAAGGACATAGAAAACCGGCACCTACACGTGTTCTCTGACGCAAGCCCATCGGCATATGGAGCTGCAGCGTACATCGTGCACCAGTTCAAAGACGAAACAAAGGAAGCGATTTTAATGATGTCGAAAAGTCGAGTTGCACCGATGAAAGAGTTATCCTTAGCCAAACTTGAACTCTTGGCAGTGGTTCTGGCAGCCAGGTTGAGCGAGTATATAAGAAAACTTTACGCCGAAAAATTTGAAAGTGTCAGCCACTGGACGGACTCAATGATAACGCTTCACTGGATCAAAGGAGACGCCAAGAGAGAAGTATTTGTTAAGAGGAGAGCTGATGAGATACGTGAAAGAACAAACCAGCGTAGTTGGGGGTTTGTCCTGGGACAAGAAAACCCCGCAGACATGCTCACATATGGAATCAGCGCAAAATCTCTAATAGAGTCAAAAACGTGCAGGCACGGTCCGAGCTTCCTCAAATCCGAAGAACAGCGTCTGGGCACCGAAGACAACGTGAACATGAACACTGAGGGCGAGCGAGAGACGGTACATTGCAACGAACTTTCAGCAGAGCCAGCTGCATCATCAATACTCAACGTAGAAAGCTATGGCTCTTACAACAAGCTACTACGGGTGACAGCCTGGATGTTTCGTTTTACTGAAAATGCGATAAGGAGACGTATAAAATGCGCACTAACAGCAGAGGAAATAACAAAGGCCGAGGAGTACTGGATTAAGGAAACTCAGAAGTGTTTTTGTTTTAAGCCTTTACTAACCAACATAGGCAGCAGTCAGAACGGAGGTTTTCAGCTAAATGGAAAGGAAGTGTACTCGGACGACGCAGACATCACACGACACAAAGAGCGACTACAGTTCAGCGGTTTAAAAAATCGCCATGTCTTAGTACTCCCAAAGGAGGCACGATTTACCGAGCTTCTAATCCGGCACGTTCATATCTTGGTGCTGCACGGTGGTGTTCAGGAGACTCTCACAAGACTTCGTACCAATTTCTGTCTCGTACACGGACGGCAGGCGGTGAAGCGGATCATCAACAAATGCATAACATGCAAACGACACAGCGCAAGACACGTAGAACAGCCAGTACCTCCACTGCCAGCGGATCGGGTAAATGAAGCGAAACCATTGGAAGTTATTGGAGTAGACTTCACCGGAAAGCTGTACGCAACGTACAAAGGCCAACAAGTCCAACAATATGTCCTTATGTTCACCTGTGCAGTGACAAGAGGAGTTCACTTAGAATTGACAGACGACATGACCACAACCAGTTTCTAGAAGCGTTTCGACAATTTGTAGTTCGAAGAGGACTCCCAGAGGTCATTTACTCCGACAATTCCAAGACCTTGAAACGGGCCGAAAGGGACATCAACAGATCGCTTGAAGCATTAATAAATAATCCAGTGACTAGTTTCACCAGTATGCACAAGATCAATTGGAAGGCCATTGCGGAGTGTGCACCTTGGTGGGGTGGCTTCTACGAACGCCTCATACGAAGCATGAAAACATCCATACGCAAGGTAATTGCCAAGAGAATAACATCTCTTGGGGAGCTACGGACTGTGCTAACAGAGGTGGAAGGAGCTCTAAACAATCGTCCACTGACATACGTATACGGCGAGCCCGACGAGCCACTTCCATTAACACCAGCGGAAATAATTGGCGGCAAGCTTCAGATTCGTGACTCCCCGGTCAAGAAACACAGCCGCGACATTGAAGAAGCATGTAGGAGCCGTTGTCGCATCACGCAAGAGTGGTGGGCGAGGTGGCGCGATGAATACTTAAAGGAGCTTGGATCAACGGTACGAGCCAGCGCTGCAAGCAGCCAACAGTTATCGGAA
This sequence comes from Haemaphysalis longicornis, assembly GCF_048455015.1. Lineage (NCBI taxonomy): Eukaryota > Metazoa > Arthropoda > Arachnida > Ixodida > Ixodidae > Haemaphysalis > Haemaphysalis longicornis. Next base: position 187,612,937 of record NW_027526335.1, on the reverse strand, counting down.
GGTGACGTCGTACTCATCAAAGGCAAAGGACCCAGGACGTTGTGGAAAATGTGCCGTATAGAACGGACGTATACAGGAAGTGATGGGAGAATAAGATCATGTCTCCTGCGGACAAGCGACAAGGAGTTGCTTAGAAGGTCAACGAAACATATATATCCGCTTGAAAACTGCTTCAAACGAGGGCGCCATTGAGCCATTTCCGGCGGGCGGGAACCTGTTGAAGATCATCATCAGCGGATCTCCCGTACAATGCCCAATAGAAGTGAAGAAGAAGAAGCCTTCTCTCGTGGAGCACGCAACACTCATCATCTAGCTTTCTGTTGTTCCTTTCTCTATAAACCTACGCTGTGGAAACGTCCTGCGGTCTCTCGTTACTAAAACGTACAAGGTTACCCTGTTGCCTAGAATCGTGATCAGTACGGTGGAAGTACTTCCGAGGTGACGACATGTTAGAAATTGAGTACCCGGGAGCTAGAGGTCTTCGTGAACTTCCTTCATTCACCAGTGTTGTGGGATATTATCTACTATGCCTTTCCAGGAGTCGTAAGGGGAACGCCCATATAGGCTAACCGGGTAGATTTTTCCTTCTAGCATTACCTGCGTGATGCGGTTGAGGGCTCGGGGGGCTTGCTTATGTGGTGTGATTATAGTTAGTATGTTCTCTCTCGGGTTAGCCCGGACTCTGAGCTCAGCTTCTCTCCACTTGGTTTAGGCAGCCGAGAGATTTCTCTCCGCGAGCAGTGCCGTGCATTGGTTGCGTAGTTCGAGTCCTTCCTCAGGGCGAATTACCATCTTGAAATCTTTCGGTAGAGATGGTGGTCTTGGCTTTGTGGCTTTGGCATCCGGCCTGGTGCTCATTTTAGTTTGGTTTTGGATCAATTGCTGCACGGTGAACTCCAGGCTTGTTTTTTTTCTGCACATCGCATTGCTGACGGCCTCAGTCCATCATTCGTTGTCTTCTTGCATGCTTCGGATTTCTAGTCTTTCTTGGGCTCCTATCTCATTATCAAGTTCTTTGATGGGCAGAGATGTCGTGCCTTGTCACCCGTTTCCTTAAATTTTAGGGTGCACTGTCAGAAGATATGGGGAGTCGACTCAAGAGAGCCAACAAACCCCACCGAATCCACAGGGCACAGGTGACAAAGGGGGTGGCCGTCTGATGTGCGGCTTTCGCCGACCAGAGCGGCAAGAATGAGCAAGAGCCTTGAACAAAAAAACAGCACAAAGACTTATATTCAGACAGGCAAGTTACAAACACAAGCACGAGGTAACGGATCGATAATGACAGACAACTTAGATTGAATTCAAATACAAGAAACAGTCCAATTAGACAAAATTATACAAACAGGAGCGTTAACAAATGAATATTACAAATCGGAGCAGTTAACTAAAAAGAAACGAACAGTTCGATGCATATGAGAGACAGAGTCCCAGCATATTCACCGACCGGGCCGGACGATGCACCGCTGTCGGAGGCGAGTCGGCTACCTGGGAAGCGTGGCTTCGCTGTAGGCCAGGCCGTCCGAGACGATCACGGTGATTCGAGGCCCGGGAGCACGTTGGAGTCCTCCAGGGCGCGGGTCGCCGATGGTGTGATGTACAAACTGGCAGGTGCCGTTGTCAATCACGACGTCCAAACGTAGCTGCTTTTCTTAGGCGCGGCTCCTCCTTTTATAACCGTGCCGGCGCGGAGAAGGAGAGCACACACACAACGCGCCCGCCGCCGTCAGCGAATAACTTCCCTCTTCTCCATTCTAGAATGATCGACGCTCTTTAGCACTGGCAAGGCCACCCGTGCCTCCTCGAAAGTGCTGGAAGCTTCGACGAAACCCGAGCGGCGGAGGTTTTATTTTTGTTGTTTTCTGGCCGGCCAGCCGACGTAAGATCGTGTTACCGCCTCTTCGTTCGAGAAACTTCCAGCGTTGTCTCGGGCGAATAGAACCGAGTGTAAGAAGAATTAGGCGCTGTACAATAAAATGAAAAATATATACGGTACTTTTAGACGTCGTACGCTCGAGTTTGTGACATGCCTGAACCCATCAACGCTGTCGCCACCGCTTCATATTTGTGCCGGTGTTAGGAAATAGGAGAACCCATCAACCGCGTAATCCCTGCATTGGCCCAAATTTATGATTTCAGAAAGTTGAGCCATTTATTGAAAATTGAATTGTACTTATACTACTCGCAGAAGAGCTATTGTATTGTAATTACACGTTACCGCACCGACAGTGTAAATGAAGTGAGACGGCGCATAAATGCTTCATTTTAGCTGTCGTCGCCACATACCAAACGACGACCCTTCAGCCACGTTTGAAGAGTCGACTTCTCCACCAAGTTACGCTTGCGCGAATGGAATGACAGTAACCGCGGTACTAAAGCACATACCACCTGGAAACTGAATGCGAATAAAAGAGCAGTTTATTAGGTGTCACAGGCTGCAGGCCACTGCAGAGAATTAGGTCGCTTGGTCGATGTGCCACTCAAAATGCCGCCGGGTCGCGTGATTTCAAACACTTCACTGCACAGAGCAACCATGTGACATGTGTGAAGTCAATGCGCGTGCTATTCTTTTGGGCGCTGAAGGCTTGGGTTCGAGCTTCAGCAGGTCTATCTCATAGCTTTTTTTTCATTGCCTCCCTTCTTTATCTAAATTTATTTTTTTCTAAACTCAAATCTACCGGTTGTTTTTGTTAATAATAATCATTTGGTATTTCTTAAGTCGCGTTAGGTTTGGGGCGCAGCCAATGACGACATTTATTTACCGTTGTGCATCGCACAAACAGACATGTCATGGTGGTGCTCTGTGCAGCGAAGCATTTGGAAATACGCTGCCGGGTCCCACTATCGAGAGAAGCGAGGCGCTGCTGCCAAAGTGCACAAAACAAGCATCCGCTGAGTGACTAGCGAAGGCGTCTCACGCATACTCAGCTATCTGCAAGGCAGGTGCTGGGCCAAAACCTGTCGTGGTGATGGTTTTTACAATCTAATCGCTTGCGCTGTTATTGTTTGTAGCCGCCTGTGCATGCATAGGCTGCACGGGTGACCGCCTAGAACTGTGAGGTAATTTTGTTTCAAAAGTATCGATGTCCTTACCATGGCATAGAAATATCCCACTTCATAACTTGTGCAGGTCAAAACATAGTTACAGAAGTTAATTATCAAGGCGGTGCTATATTTGTTCGCCAAGGCGTGGCGATGAGATTACAAGATGTTATTAGGGCAAAAGATATTGATTTCTCATTGACATCTCGATGAGACATGAAAAGTGAGCGTGGTGATAGTTGTCGTGGACGCGAAAGTTTCAGACCTTCTGTGATCTAAGCTGCGGAAACGGTGATATGGAGGGCAGCGGTGGTGCTGTGGCTGCTTTCTCGGATATTGCATCCATAAGCTGATTATTGCTCGGCGTTCGGTTGTTTGTCAATGATTCCTCGAGTGGCGAACGGAGAGCTGTCCTTCGAAGTAGCCTATTTGGTCCCTGGCGCCGCTTTTGGGATTCAGCATTCTCACATGAAAACACTTTAACTCCCGCATTAGAAAAGCATACTTAACCTATGCCGTAAGGAAGCCTGTCGTAAATGTAGGAAAAGGACCAGAATGAGCAAAGGCCGCCTTAGCTTCACAAACCTTCCTTAAAGCGCACTTCTCAAAGGCGCCCTTTTTGAGGCATGGTAGGCTCCTGCGAAGGAGGCTAGCACGCGATGCATAAATCCGCACACGACGTGTGTGCTGGACTCGGCCTCTACGCCTATAGGGAAGAATGGTTTCGTTGCGCCAGCTTCGATGCGCTAGGATACGCCACCAGCTCCGTCCGTAGCCGGTACCCGTAGGGAACTTTAGGCTTAACATTGCGACCGAGTACTGCTCGCCGCTTGCGCTGCTACCCCGCATGACTATCTATTGCGTGAAGTTGCAACACAGTATCATCACCCTTCTCGCATGCGTAACATGGGTTTCCGATAAATTCCATTCGGGCAAGCGGTGACAAACTGAAGCTGCGCCTGCCGGCGTCTTTCTACGCGCCGAGGCAGCGCCCCGGTGCCGGCGCTGGCCGCATCGCACGCCGGTCGGGCGGGAGGGCTGGTGTGGCACGGTCGCTTTCAGTGCGGCAAGCGTGTGCGCGGACGTTTTTGCTCACAGAAAGTGCTTTTCTGTTTACAGCTTTATCAATGTCTAGCTGACGACGCGCGACATCGAACACTTCAGCCAAGCTATAGGGACCGAGCGGCCGTTGTATGGCACCACCGTCACTTCAGTGAACAGCGCCGCCCGTGGCGAACCGCTCGTCAGTGGAATGCCGTTGGCGGTCAGCGCAGCGATATTGTGCATGACTTTCGGTCGTTCTGCTGCGGTGCGGCTTACAAAGCGTGCATAAAAATAAGGATATTTTTCAGATCGGTAAATCTTGAGCGCGGAGGTTACCTTTACGAGGCATGCCATGTGTGTGATTTACGCCCATACTCAGTAATTGCAAAGAGCAGATGACGCTCAAAGCGCCAAGGTGGAAGTTAAGCTGGAAGTAAAAGTCCGTTCCTTCGTGCATTTTTTTCATGCCTGCTTGCCGTTTGGCGTATCTAGGAGTATACTGCAGCCAAATGCTCCCAAAAAGCCGATGTGTGCAACCGATCCAGGAATGCTGCGGTGCTGGCCTTTGGCAGTTGATGACGAAACGGCGTCGTGCACAAGCCAAAGACAAGGGGGAAGGGGTGCTTTCTAATGATTTACTTCAGAAATGATATTGTGATGGAGGACGCTTCCCACTATTCATTACCCAGGGTTGACACGTGTTTCTTTTCACAGGAATGCTCTTATTACAGTCCTCGGGAATCGTTTACAGAAAGTATACCACATGATTGTAGAATGTTATTGGTTGTCGTGGCAAAGCATTGCTTTACAAGAATTGTAATAGTCGCTGGCTAGTTCGTGAATGGTTTTTCAAAAACCAATTCTTGCGTGGCCGAAGGACGCGAGACAGGGGGTTGCCGAAAACCTATACTCAGTTCACAACTGAATGCAGCGGCCGGTTTTCAAGCTGCCACCTACACTTGAAAACTCATGCACTCCTCCGTTTAACGACTATGATGGTTTATAGCAACGCTTCCTCGTCTTCGTTTCCTCGGTTGCCTTTTGGATTAAAACTTTGACTAGTTGGGCATTGAATCTGACCAGAACGAAGTTTGGTCTTTTGATCTCGGGGTCTGTGACTTTGACCATTTCCGACTCGATTTCGCAGGAAGAAAGCTTCGCGTTCAACCATCGCAATCGTTAGACGGAAAGCTGGATGATTTTGCTCTTTCATTTTGAACTTCCATGCACCCCTCTCCAAATCCAAACAGCTTCGAGCGTGTCGGAAATGTGTCTGTGCTGGAGTGCTCGGGCTAATACATACATATTTGAGGCAACTAATCACGCGTTTTTGGTGTCTTCAGAAGGCATTACACAATTTTTTCGGTACTCTGTAAAGAACATCTAAGCATTAAAAAACAGGCTGACGTTAACACTGCCACATTTTTTAACTATCGGTGCCAGTTTTTAGTCAACGCAAATGGTAAAACCGGAAGAAGATGAGGGACGGTTTATAGCTTGGGTGGTTGAATAACTTCGGCTCCTGGTAAAATGACCACTACAAACGTGGGTGTTCCACTTAGGCTCTCAGTCAGGCTCCCATGCTGTCACGAGTGTCGCTCACCAAACCCGAAGGCACAAAGCTTACGGTTACAGAAACAAAGCTTAAACTACCGCGAGATTTCCATGGCTGTGCTGTAATCGATCTCGTACGCAAGTGCCTTTCTTTTCAAAGCACACGTATCGAGGTAGGCCAGCGTTAAGGCTGGCGTGGAAACCGCAAGTAGTCATTGAAACCAGTGAAGAAAATTTAAAGTGGTAGAAATGACTACTAATAATAGTTGCAAATAACTATTGCAACAATAGTTGCAATAGTTGCAGCGCTACGTTGACATGAGCGCTGTAAAAAGCGCTCCTCTAAATGTAGCCCATTTCCAAACTTAGAAGCTTCAAATAAATTTACGTAGCCATTAGTGCATTTAAGAAGAAATGAATACTAATAGTAGTAGTTTTATTCATACTCAGAATGGGTGGAGCAAAGCGTACATCCCTGCAGAAAGCACTCATGTCATTGTAGGCTGTAGCCGACACCCAACTTTAGAAGCGTCCGACAAGTTTACTTACCCGTTACTGTATCTAAGAACCCAGCGCATCTGTCTAGACTTCGTTTCACCGCACATATCCGCTCACAACACCACCAAAACATTCCAAGTACCGAACCAAACACGGCAAAAACAACGGGTGGCTGTGCAGTCCAATGAACCGGCACATTCCACTGACGAGGGGAGTGCCGAGTGGTGGCGCCACCCGTTCAGCTGCCCGGTGCCTATTGTAATAGTCTGCAAAGTTGGTCGCGAAAAGGCGCACTTAAGGTAGGTCTGAAGCTACTTGAAGTCGCACTTACTTTTCGGTCCCGTAACGTCATGGAAAGGCGCACTTTCAGCATAAGCTTGGTTCTTGACACGCGATAAGGGGCTAAGTGTGTCGAAGGAAAACGTTTCACTTAAAGTATATTTGTGAATACGGAGGTAAGTATCCCTCCCGCATAATATTATAACTGGCGGTATCATGTATTCCGACAGGATGCTGCAGTTTCGATACAAGGCGTGTAGCATTCCGAGCGATGATGATACCTAAACTTCATCATAGAAATATTTGTCCACTAGGGAAATCTCTGTGAAGTTAATAAGGTTCGACCCTGTGCTATCCGTATCGCAGTAAGGTAGCCGGCACAGATTTACTTTTTGTGGTGTCAAGAAAAGAGTTACGAAAAAAAACACAGTGTAAAAAATAAATGGCAAGTAGCGTTCCAATTACAAAGTTTTGCAAAAAAAAAGCCCCAATGAAAACCTTGCGTTACAGTTCTGCGCTGCTTGCAACGACGACACAACGCTTAACCAACACTTCCCATGCCAGGAGCCATAAGGATGGTGTTCCCCGGCACGACGCCTTCTTGCCGCCTGTACCAGGAGAAGACAGGAGAAGGCGGCATCGGGGGAGGCATTTTTAACACCTTTTAACACCATGCGGAAAAACTAAGAGTTGCTTTATTCGAAAGATTTCATGTTTTATAGTGTCCCCAGTGCTTGTCCACAGCAAACGATGGCTTATTCTCTGAAAAATTAATCAATTTAGGTTAAAGCTTGATTCGCCAGACAAACCGTGTTTTTGTGTAGTCTGCAGGAAGTCACATTGGTGGCTATTGAGACGAACGTCAGTGCGCAGCAGGCTCTGGAGACGTGCTTACCATGAGTCCTCTCAGTTGGGGCTAGCATACGGAGCCGCGGAGCGTTGTCCGTCGTTGCTTTCGTTTTGACCGTATTTGCAACTGGCTTATTTTTGTTATGTTAGACAGTCACCCCTTCGTAAAACAGTTGGTACGATCGACAAACAGGGTCGCTTAGGACAACATCGCTTTCGCCAATCGGCCAGTGTCGTGTAAAATAACTCTAAAGCGGCAGACTGCTGTGCATCTATAACAAGCGTAGTGAGCGCACTACCAACTGGCCGCATCCGCACTACTAATTTTACGGGTATTATCTTGACATTCAGATTATGTCCCATTATTCTTACTGCCGTAAAATGAATATGAATTACATTTAAGCGAAGATAGCTCGTTTCACATGCTGAAATAACCTGCCTAGTTTGCGTTTCCTTTGAGAAGCTGCAGGAATCGCAATGCTGGGGATATGACATCAGAGGTACGGTTACGAGAAATGACCTACTGGGTAGCATGAAGACTTCCTTTTATCCAAATTACACAGTTTACGTTAGTGAAGTTTACGTTAAAAGTGCTGTCGGTATAATTCTAACGAGAAAATCTTTCCAATGAACGTAACGTGTTTTGTCTGCATGGGCCCTTGAGGAATTATGACTTCGGATGCATTCTGTTGTCGCGTCTACTCAATGGCCGCTTAGCGCATTACCCATCCTACAGACGCGCAGTGCATAAGACCTGGGACTTCAAGCCGTAACATGTGAACTAATGAAGTGTTTACGTTCACGCCGCTACGAAGCAATAGTCAAAAGTTGTTCTTCGCTATGGCGTTCGCGCTCCTGCTTCGTCCTTTGAAGCGACACAGGAATAACAAAATACAGCGTCGAGATGCCGCGCTCACAGTCACTTTTATTAAAAAACGTAGACGAGAATTACAGGTGCAGTAGAAAAATTAAACAACACATTTTTCAATGCCGTCACATTTTCAATAAATACCACCAATTTAGAGCTAGTCTTTTTACATAAAATGTTCTAGAAGATTGATGTTTCTAAATAGGGTTGGTATACAATGAGGTTATTGCTGAAGTAGTAAAGAAGAACCTTTATATCCATGACGAAAAATTGTACCAGACTACGACGGAACTGTTCTGATTCCTATGTTTCAAAAATTGTCCGGTGCAGTGCTTTTGTAGACATTCTTGCGTGCTTCTTCTCGGTTAAAAAGCGCGCCGCGTCAGGTTTTAGGTCGCTCGCCAATGCCGAAGGCCTGTTTGAGCGTCTCAATGTTTTTGAATGGGTTCTTCTGTTGGCAGGCGTCTTTGAAGTCCGCCCATTGGAGGTCCATGTAGAGCCAAGTGAAGCGGCGTGGCACGGATATCTCCTTGAAGAACATCATCTGCGTTCAGCGTGTAAATAACGTTTTAATGAAGGCGCTCAGTGAAGCCATCTTGTTACACGGGCCAAAGAAATAAACTGCCGCTTTGTAACGCCACTGCGCATTCTGGGCGACCACTTTTAAACGTGGCTGCAAAGATATATGCTACCGGTATCTCCCATAAAAAATTCTATTGTAGCTGATAGTGTCAAAAACGGTTGTAGTGAGCATACCCACCGTTACAATACAGCTAACGTGGCTAAAAATTGTTTAGTTCATTTAAAACTAAGTTGAGCTTAGCAACATGTCCAGGTGGACCACAAAAAAACCAAAATGTAGACGAGCGAATTGAAAATCTTTTTAATCAGTCCAAGCCCAACCTTGTCAAAGTACAGCAATAAAACTCGAAGTGCTGCTCGTGCTTAGATATTTTTCAGGTGGTGAATTTCGGATTTTTGCTTCTAGATTGTTTGTATTTATAGCTATGCGTTTCTTTTGAGGTCTAACCCTAACCGACGTGTATACACTGACCACAGCCCTAGACCTAATCGACGACCACGCGAAAATATAATCGGGCAGCCGATCGATTATGGAAAGGACGAAGAGCGACGCTCCAGCAACATTATGCGTTAGCTGAATTACAGTCTGAGAAGTGCAGAAAAAAACGTTTGGTTATAATTCGTTACTCTGCATACTTTCTGGCTAGTCCGCAGCATAACACTTTAAAGGACTGGAGTTTTATTCAAGGAGACAAACACCAGGTTGTCTGTTTCTTTCGTGGGGAAGCTCATTATCGAAATCAGAATAGAATTCCACTGTGTTTACTACCTAATGGGCAAAATGTCTCACGTTCATGAAACTTGCGCTTATGCTAAAGCTCTTTTAGGGTATAATTATCTGTATCAGTTACAGACGTTTAACCGAAGCAGAATCTTTCGGCAGCATAATTACTACAAGCAAATAGAACACCACATAAAGACAGAGATAAGTCAGCGGCCAATCTCCCTGGGATTTTTTAGAAGCACCTACATTTTATTTAGAGCTACACATCGTTCGCGAGAAAAAATAGGCGGAAATTATTATGTTTACGCGACGCAATGGCGGATGCACACCGACCACCACCGCAACTTTGTCACTTTCGGCTTTGTTGTAAAACCATCTGCTCACGCAACCTACCCGCTGACGCAAACTGCATTAAATGAAACGGGGTAATTCTAAAATAGTAAAATACAGGCTGTAATATCGTCTTCCCATGGGTACACAAAAACAGGGCTAAGTGTTCCTTCAATTGCAGGAAGCTTCGAAATGACTTTGGCATCGCGTCGCGTCACATGAATATGTGGGGTGGTCCCAGATTAAAGCTAATTTCTGCCGACGTTAGTACCTCGTTGGACGCTAACTGGCAGATGTTAGCGTTAGTGTAACGTTAGAGTTGGGAATGCGAAATGCTTTGAGGAAAAATATTGTATTGCTGACGCTCTGTTGAAGGCAGCCCAAAACCGCACGATAAACTAAGCAAAGTAAAATTTCAGTGCTAAGCTTTGATGTGCTACTTGAAAATACAGGTAAACTGCCGCAGCGTAAGTTAGTATTGGAGAATTCTTCTTTACGTGTCTCGCTTTTAGCGGGTATTACACCGCGGCCATTCCAACACAGTTTGCGCATTGCAATCCGTAAAGATAATATGTAGGGTTAGGGAGCCAAAATCAAAGCTTTACGGAGAAAGAGACCACACCGAACACGTTTTCGACACCCCATGGTTGCGTGTGACGCCTTGAAATAATTCCACTAGCTGAGCTGGATTATAGATGAAGACTGGCAGTCGCACCACTAAGTACGTTTAGGGGCAGACGTGAAGAAGCGTACTGGTTTTTCTTGTACACAAAACATGAAAAACGCGTTCTCTACACCAAATACCGAATGACCGCAGTTGCTCGGGTATTTTTCTTGGTTGAGCTCAGGTGAGGCAGAAAGGACAAGACCGCTATCACCGCTACAGAATACATAGCGTCGTTTTCGAAGTCGATTCGTCATTGACGAAGAGTTACCTTCAAAGCAGCACTTGTATATTCCCTTATTTAGAGCCGAAGAGACTAATTTCATCTTTTCGGTTCACGAGTAGCAACGGCACGGCGAGCTCCCACAAAGCGAGCAGCAAGGGAGAACTGTGTCGCAATTTTGTATAGCTATGAGGTATGTTGCTTGATTAAACGTATTGAAAATACAGCTTTTCATAGAAAAGGATGTCATATTTACTATAAATAAATGATCGTCTTTATGTTGCCAAAAAAGCTGTGGAATAGAGTTGGCGCGGGTTTGGAACAATCATCTGCCAAGTTGTCTAGAGTAGTCGCTACTTCATTAAAATAATTTCTGTGAGTGTGCTCGTGAATGTGCTACCGTTCGAGACTCAGTTGAATGCTTTCCACATGTTTCTTTGTAGCGTCATGTCTTCTCTGGGCTTGGCGAGTACATGCGGACGCATACACACAACACGCCAGTGCGCGAACACCAGCGCCAGCTCTACTGGGTCCTGTTCCACGCAACCTGCTGTTGATTCTGCTGGATATAGTTGTGGCATAGGCAGTTTCAAGGTCAAGTTGGCCTCGCTCTGTTGCATTGCTGTGAACATCTTGAAAATTGATCCCCAGGGTTTTACGAAAGGAGGGGGTCGGATGGTGACACCTTCCAATTCACTTCTAGAATGTGTTCTAAGAATTTCGCACCTCTCATGCCATTACAGGCTAGCAAGAGCTTTCTCTTTTTCAGGGAACACCTAAGCCCGGACTTCGCAGCGTGAGCCCGGGCAATATACGTAGCCTGTTCAACCGTAGATCTGTTGTTACAGTGTACCATCATCAGCATTGGAGGGTTGGCAGAAATATTGTTTTTGGTCCAGTAATCGCGCTAAGCAGATGAGTGGAGGAAAGTTTGCTGCTGGGCTAGTTGGTGCTTATTACGTTTAGAAGAAACCAGCTAAACATGGAAACAAAGGACTAAATGTTAACAAAAACTGACAGGGACAATGCCATCCCAGTCCCTGTCAGCATTGTGCCTGTCAGTTTTTTTTAACATTTTGTCCTTTTTTTCCATGTTCAGCTGGTTTCTTCTAAGCACATGAGTGCAACATTGAAAAGGTTCAGCGATACACCTGATTCCTGAGGATTCCCCTGCTTATAATCGCTATGGACTTGCGACTGCAGGTCTGCGATTTTAATTTTTGCTGTGCGTGCAGCTAACAAAGTTCTGATTGATCTTGCTCGGTGAAGAAACACTTATGTTACGAGGGGCGCCGTAGTGGGAGGCACCGGATTAATTTTAGCCGGCTGGGGATCTTTAACACGCGGCGAATGCTCGGCTCACTGGCGTTTACAGCTTTCGCTCCTATCAGAGAAGCAGCAACCGTCGCCGTAATCGAACTTCCACCTTCGGGCACACCAGCAGAACGCCTTAGCCACTGATCTACCATTGTGTGATAGTTAGAAAGTCCTGAGGGCGCTGCGGTGGCCACGGTGAGTCCAAACTGGTGCTACAAACATTTTCTCACCAATAATCAGTGACGTCGAGATGAAACGACGTATACCCAATTAGGAGGCGGGCCACCGGTTTTCGCTATTTTATTGAACGTTCGCGCTCTAAACACACTCTGCCTTGAAAAGCCTAGGCCTGTTCGCCAATCGCAGGGTTCATGCGGCGCAGCAGCTGCGCTCCACGGACAGGCGTGCATCGCACATGGGCAATTTCTTCAACCGCAAGGCTCGCGCCGACAAGTTTGACCCAACTATGAAAGGGCAAGCGACGGGGAAGATATTTCCCCCACAGTATTCAACGCGGAATTCAGACGGGAGATCGCGGAGAGCACCGGTTAAGGCTGAGTAGCGCCTGGTGGCGCTACTGATCCAACCAGGCTGAGTAGCGCCTGGTTGGATCGACTCCGCTGGATAAAAGAGAAGACAGACTAGTTATACATTGTTGGATCGACTCCGCTGGATAAAAGAGAAGACAGACTAGAAAAGACACATACATTTTACGCATAGACTGCGCACACAATCCGATGTAGAAGACTCTGATGAGGAACATGAAGGCCCGATGACCTTGATATAAGCTTCAGTAGCACATGCTGGCGGGCTAGTGGGTTTTACATCGTTCGTTCGACAGCGGGGGTTAAAACATCAGACTGACTCAAAAGGACATATACACATGACGCATAGACTGCGCACACAATCCGTGGTAGATGGCTCTGATGACGAAGATGGAGGCCCGAAGAACTTGATATAAGATTGAGTAGCACCTGGTGGCGGCTAGTTGGTTCGACTGCGCTAGTTAAAACAGAAGACGGACTACAAAGGACACATACACTTGGAGTGTAGACTGCGCACACAATCCGTGGTGGAGGACACTGATGAAGAACATGAAGGCTCGAAGAACTTGATATAAAATTGAGTAACGAGGTCGCGGGTTCGTTTCCCGGCCACGGCGGTCGCTTTTCTGATGGAGGCGAAAAGCAAAAATGCCCGTGTGTACGAGATTTCGGCGCACGTTAAAGAGCCCCAGGTGGTCAAAATTAATCCGGAGCCCTCCATTACGGCGCGCCTCATCGCCTGCGTTGCGTCGGCGCGTTAAACCCTACAATCGATCAATCAATAAAATTGAGTAGTGCCTGGTGACGGGTTAGTTGGTTATACATCGTTGGTTCGACTGCGCTAGTTAAAACAGAAGACGGACCACAAAGGACACATACACTGACGTATAGAATGCGCACACAATCCGTGGTAGAGGATTCTGATGAGGAACATGAAGTGCCGAAGAACTTGATATAAGCTTGAGTAGTGGCTGGTGGCGGGCTAGTTGGTTATTTGCGGTGAGATGTTTAAATGGCGTCCCCTGGCTGTGTCATCAGCTTAGGTACTCGCACCGCTGTCCTCTGCTATGCTCGGGCCAGTGCTACTCTCTCGCCGTGTCGTTCGCTTGTTTGATGCAGCAGTGCCTGCGCTGAAAATCGCCCGCTTTGACGCCTGACTGCATTAAGAAGGGTATTTACAGTGATTAACTAATTTTGTCAACTTCTGCAACCTCTGAATAATTTCAAGCTCTATCCCCCAGAAGCTTTCAACCCACGAGGAGAGAGAGACCAACTTTCCTCACAGCTTCGGTGAGATGATCGTGGGTAAGTCACCCCTTGTAGCGTATTTACGAGGTTGAATGCTCGGAACTCTTCGACTCATATGCAAAATACGTAGCCTTCCCTATGGTATTTTAGAGATGCTCTGACAAGGACTCAACAGTCAAATGCTACGCACCAAAGAATGGGTTCCTACACTATCATCGCAGACTGGGAAATGAAACGGCTGAGTTTACTTCTTTTTTTTGGCGTTGGCTTGTATTGGATGAATGCTTTTTTCTGTACCCAACAAGTTACTTTTCTGCACCGTAACAAACGTCTTATTGGTAGGTATGTGTAAGTTTTGGAGGATTGTAAAGTTCGTGTGGATATTTCCTTCGGTCTGTAGTGCATACAGTGTCTTTTTTTTAGATATTGGCTTCCATTAGGGATACGTAGAACATGGCGCATATCCCCAGTATGCGTTGGTTTTTCACGTGCACATGGAATGAAAATTTGTGTCAGGCCACCACGAAACGATGGAGACAACGTTGTGCAGAGTACTCGCGGCGGCCTTTGTGCCCCGAATTTCTATCCTAACCATCATTATTGTAATGAACTGAGTCTCAATCGGAACAGTTAACACATGATTACGGTGTTTAAGGTTTGATATACTCGCTACGAATGCAATAAATAGCATACGCGCCGGTTTTCAGTATAACCAGGATCGAAACCGATGAATATGCCGAAGCGTTTCGCTATTATTATCCAACCCCTTCAGGCGTAAAAAAACAAATCCTGGCCTATTTGGAAGGGCGTTCGATGAATTGAAGTATATTACTCTTACTCTCATGTCTTGGAAGCCCACCCACTAACCAGCTCGATTTTACTGTTGAAGTTCTCTCCTTCTGCTCCTCCTTGTCCTCTTGAGTGGAGTTTCACTATGACGTAAATCTGAATATTGGGAAGGTAAGGGTCGGCAGGAAATGCCGCAATCTCCCTCCAGATCTGAACGAACATATTGCTAGTGTATGTTACCATACAAATGACTCGTTTTTTTCAATGAGCCTCTGTACTGGTTCGAAGCCTGGTATAAACCTGCGCGTGCCTATGCACTGTAGGTTATTGGGAACTCAACAAACAATTTTGCGCCAATAGTGCATGTGGGCGTACTTCCATCCTATGAGAACGTAAAATGATGTGATACAATACTATAGATTCTTCGGCGAAGTTGCCACAACCGTTTTACCTTACATACGATTACCGCAATAGTAATGGCTTCTGCTAAAGCCGACAGCCGCTAAGGCTTGGTCTTTGTCTTGAATTGGTCTGGCATTTTAAATGTTGTCGTTTATTAGAGCGGCTATCCCTTTGTTCGAAAGATTCATGAATGCAGAAGCTGACGCCCAGCTCTGACTGTTCGCGCTCACCACAGGAACGGCTTAGTGGGAATGGGCCGACGCCGCCAGTGTTTTTTTTCGCAGCCCTTTTGTATAAAAACTTTACTTTAAATCACGGCTTGAGCTAGTGTATGAGATGCTAAGTTTCTAATTATAATAAAGCAGTTGCGCATAATCAAAATCTGGGGTGAACAAGCATCAAAAGTCAACCGTGCGCAAAGAACCACCACGGAAAGCGAGCCCTAGTGAAGCACACGACAAATGCGGGAGCCCTAAGCCGACGTCATGGAGACCCGTTTCGCAACGCCGCCCTTGGGTCGTGCTCACCGGCACTACATCGTTGGTTCGACCGGGCCATTAGGCGACACTTAAACATATATCAAGTTCTTCGAGCCTTCGTGTTCCTTATCACTAGCACACAGACTGTGTGCGTAGTCCCTACATCAAATGTATGTGTAATGTGTAGTCCGTCTTCTGGTTTAACCAGCGCATACGAACCAACGATGTATAACCAACTAGCCCGCCACCAGGCGCTACTCAAGCTTACGCCACGTTCTTCGGGCCTTCATGTTCCTCATAAGAATCCTCTACCACGGATTGTGTTCGCTGTTTAAAGGTCACGTGTATGTGTCCATTCTAGTCCATTTTCTGTTTTAACCAGCGCAGTCGATTCAACGAAGCCGGTTAAGACACCGCCACTGTGGGAGTGACTCGGCACCAGGCACGGACTGGCAAGCCATGATACCCAACAACGTGAAGGGACAGGTCATCAAAGCTGGACGCATGCCCACACTACTGAATACGCGGAGTTTAAAAGATAGCCTTGTGCCTGCCGAAACCCACTGGCACGAACCGCGGGTTCCCGTGGGGGCATCCAGAACACACTGAAGGAAACCGCTGAGGCACAGCGCATCTGGCAACTGCAGAAGTTGGCGGGCACTAACGCTGGCCGCCACATCCTCAGCAACCTCGGCATCAGATATCACACTCAGGAGGGCCACAAAATTACCGTAACACACGTGATCCGGCAGATGCTTACCATGGTATTTTGAGTCCCTCCAAATGCGTAAGCATTGCGGAATATTACTCAGCCGAGTGGAGGGAGGAAATAGAGTGGAGGAGGGACTCAGAATATGACCCTTAGAATTGGTCCGATTCCCTGAAACGTCCACCCGAAGTACAACCGAGGCAGAAGTAGCCCAAGCCAAGCCGCTCATCTACGCCTGTGACAATGATCTGGGCACGCGATTTGAAGAAGCCGCCCAGTAAGGGAGAGGCTCCCGACGTGCCGTGATGTTCTTTGATTCAGACGGAGAAAATAAGATATCAGCAAACGTGGCATGCGAACGCTCCAAAGAAGTGGACAAAAAAGCCGTCGCTCTCATCCTCACGAACCGCCGTGCGAAATGTTGCGCTGCGGCTTCACACAAGTAATCGCAAACTTCACTGTAGGAATGATATGATCACGAGTGCCCGAAATCCTAAGCCAAGGCCAAGTCCGCCGAGAACCAGAACTGGTTCCCCGCACACATGAACCACTGGTTCCCCGCACATATGGGGGAAGTCTCCGAGAAGCATCGTATCGGCAACAAGATGGCACACGACAAGGCGCACGAGCAAACAAACTGCACATGTGGCGGTCATCACTAGTACAGCACCAAAGACCAAATGACGAGCTACAAAGAAATAACGAAGGCCTTTGCCTTTGGCCGATAGAACTTCTCTTCCCCCAGCCAGAAACTGGACAGGTCAAAAACGGTTGCACTCCGAACTCTTTAGAACAGTAGGCACGTTCACCCAGCACAGTATCGCATAATGTACCCCGAAATAAACACGACGAACACGTGTAAGGTCTGCCGCAAAGAAGGTAAATACTCCTCGCGTGTATACCTTCTGTGCTCCATCGCAGCACTCTCGGATAAGCTCTGTCCCTTTTCAATTCGACATTTGGTCAATGGCGGGGTCCTTCACAGGGTTCTAGGATTGGCTACCCAGTTTACTACCATATACGTCATGATGCCCTGGGGCTCCACTGCGGTGCTAGTGGATTGGCCTGTTTGCGGCGCGAAATTGAGATTTCCGGTCTTGTTATTTTTCATGGGATTTTGGTGCAGCCACTCTTAGGAGAATGGCCCTATACATTGTAGGGATGCTCCTCTCTGAGCCGTCGCGACGCTGCATTCGAATTACCACGCACCACTTCTCCTGCCGTCTGTGAACGCAAGGTGGAAAGACTGATCAATAGACGGTGGCACGCGTGGCACGCTACGTGCATGCTAGATAAACGCAGCGGTGCTTGTTAGCGGGGGGGGGGGGGGGCGTCGGTGGCCGGGAGTGCCGCAGCCAGGAGAGACAAGCCACCTCCAGCCACCTTCAAGGAAGCCGCACGGCAGCAAGTGGTCAGCCGTCCGTCCCGTCATTGCGTAAGCCTCCGGACATTGAAGGGCTTCGGTTATGTGCGTTGGTGATTGTATCTTCTGTGGCCTTTATATTTCGTTTCCACTGCTTTAGTAAAGCCTTTTATTTCTCTCGCAACGTTCTGCGCCTTAACGTTTTGACGAGGCTGTTGCCTGAACCCCCTCGGTAGTCAGAATTACCTACAATATATATATATATATATATATATATATATATATATATATATATATATATATATATATATATATATATATATATATATATATATATATATATAGTAAAAATGGGTAGAGCTTCTAACAAAACTGTTTATTGGTCGACGTTTCGATCGGATGCCGATCTTTCTCAAGACAACATTTCGTATTTCTGTGCACGTATTTATAAGCTCGTCGTCCAACGGCGCCGAAAATAGAGAGAGGGGGGATTTGGGGAGAGAGGTAGCAACAAACACGCTCTCGGCGAGGTGAGGTGAAGGTTTGCAAAAAAGAGAGAGAGAAAAAAAAGAAAACAAAGAAAACGCAAAACAAAAACAAACCTAAACATGCAGAAAAGAGAGAGGAGTACACAACTCTTTCAAAAACACTGTCCTCCATCGTTCGTCAGCTTGTAGAACGAGTGACAGGTAGCGCCCGCTTCAGAGGGGGGCCGCTCTGCTTAAGAAACGAAAGCGCAAAGCAGTAACAGGGACAAACAGGCAGGCCTGCCTGTTTGTTTTGTAGGGTTGGCGTCACTGAGATATGTGTGCGGCTGCGACCGCTACCTGTAAACTCTTCCCGTAAGGTCAGTGACCATTAGAATTCTGTGCCTCCCAGTGATGGTGTGAGAGCGTCCCTGTTACTGCTTTGCGCTTTCGTTTCTTAAGCAGAGCGGCCCCCCTCTGAAGCGGGCGCTACCTGTCACTCGTTATACAAGCTGACGAACGATGGAGGACAGTGTTTTAAGTGCGCACTTTATAAGCGACCCCAAACCATCCACCGCCGGCGGCGGCGGCGGCGTCCGCAGTGCTCCTCTATATTTAAAAAAGAAACAGCATCCGGCGCCAGGTTTCGATCCGAGGACTTTGCGGGCCGCAGCCCGACGCTCTACCGAATAAGCCACGGACGCGACGCTGATATCGGTGTCAGCAACGCTCCTTATATCTTTAACGCATTCAAACTACGTCGTCAGCGGCGTGCGTTGGCGACTCAGCGGCGTTATAGCGGCTTGATAACTGCGTGGTGTACACGTGATACTACAAACCCGATGGAAGAGATGGAAGAGAAGGCGGCGAGGCGGTGGGCTGCGGGGGCCGAGCGCAAGCGCCGCAAGCGGGCCGACAACCGTGCATTCGCACTTTCACATTCTCCCCCTCGGGGAAATGCGGGGGAATTTTTTGAAAGAGTTGTGTACTCCTCTCTCTTTTCTGCATGTTTAGGTTTGTTTTTGTTTTGCGTTTTCTTTCTTTTCTTTTTTGTTTCTCTCTCTCTTTTTTGCAAACCTTCACCTCACCTCGCCGAGAGCGTGTTTGTTGCTACCTCTCTCCCCAAATCCCCCCTCGCTCTTTTTTCGGCGCCGTTGGACGACGAGCTTATAAATACGTGCACAGAAATACGAAATGTTGTCTTGAGAAAGATCGGCATCCGATTGAAACGTCGACCAATAAACAGTTTTGTTAGAAGCTATACCCATTTTTTACTATTTGCTACGGCAACCAAAGACAGCCCTTATATATATATATATATATATATATATATATATATATATATATATATATATATACATAGATAAGCAGATGAAAAAAACCTCTCGATGAGCCAGAAAAAACAGTTGAGAAAATGGTAGACTAACGATTGAAAACAAAAACAGTTGGTTATTCACGTTTTGAGCGGGGGACCAGTCTTCAGGACCAGTCTGCATACTCAGATGAAGACTGGTCGTCCAGTCGAAACGTCAAAACCACTGTTGGGATTCCTAATTGTCAACCATTTTCTCTTATATATATATATATATATATATATATATATATATATATATATATATATATATATATATATATATATATATATATATATATATATATACATATATATATATATATATATATATATATACAATGTTGAGAGCAGAAATTGAAACTAAACCATGCGACTAACAGCGCACACGAATTAACCAGCCGTGAATGGTAAAAGAGCAGGAATATGTTGGTGCTGCGCGCTGCTCAAACTGAGCTTACCGCTCGTCGCCGACGAATTGCCTGCGCACCGGCATATCATGTGCAATGAAAACCATCTCATCCCCTACGACTGCGTCGATTGCTGAGGGTGCTGGGTGCTGAAACCCCCTTGGAAAAACCGACGAGCATTCACGGAGCAGGTGAATTGCCGGGAGACCCCCCGAATGACCGACATGCCGAACACCCGAGCCACTGGCGCTGCTGCCCCAGCCGAGGTGAGCGTCTCGCCCCACCTGAGGAAACTACGGATGTTTTTTGGGGATCCATAGGAGGACGTAGCAGATTGTTTGAAACATCATGAAAGAGTCAGCAACTACAACCACTGGCAGCCGGCTTCACAGCTCTCTCGAGAATACTGAAACTCGTCTAAACTGAAAACGACGAAAAGTGTCCTATGTGGCACAACTTTGTTACCAGGAGGAAGTGTTTCGGGGATCCAGTCGCCAGAAAGAAAAATGCTGAACAGACCTTAGTGCAACAGGCCCAGGTTCCTTGAGAGACCTGCACAACGTACATGGAGTGATCGGAGGAAAATGTTATGCTCTTGGTCTGCAGATCAATTATTGCACCATTGTCCCTAAAAAGTGCATTCCGAGAATTACGTTGCGGGAGCGGTTAGGCAAAATGGCAAACGCCGCAGGGTACTTTCTTTCATTTATGAAAAAACGCAATGTGCACGTTCCACTTGGCGTTACGAGATTGCCTCCTGCTGTGCGTATGTGCGGACCGTCCCATGTGGCCGTAACTTTCTTCAGCTTAGACGCGAATGATACGGTCATTACTGAGTAGTCGGCTAGCGCGGCTTTGAGGGCGACTACATGAAAGCCATCAATGGACAACTGGACGTCGGATGCTTCATTTGTGGAGTTCTGGGTGCTTCGGGGCGTCGTATCTCGGCTTGTCCGTGTTGACTGTCGGGAACTCTGCGGCGTCGTTGTCGTCGTCTCATCACCAGCAGGCTCGTTCATGTCTGGTACGCGTCGCACCGTGTGGCTGTCGTGTTCCGGAGTCACGTTAGGCTTTGATCGGG
Organism: Haemaphysalis longicornis; assembly: GCF_048455015.1. Classification (NCBI taxonomy): domain Eukaryota; kingdom Metazoa; phylum Arthropoda; class Arachnida; order Ixodida; family Ixodidae; genus Haemaphysalis; species Haemaphysalis longicornis. The sequence goes on along the minus strand of NW_027526335.1, from coordinate 187,592,119 downwards.
TCGTCGGGCTAAGGGCATGTCGTGAGTCACGTTGTTCGGTGCGTGCTTCCGTTGTTTGGGGATTTTCGTTTTCCCGCCGTTGTGCAACGTTCTCTCCTAAAGTTGCTGTTTTTAGTTTCCCGTGCGACGGCTGGGGAACCTTCCAAGCGAGAACTCAGCATTGCTACGGCAGTTTGACGTGTGGTATGGGTAGCGCAATGGCAGTAGGTTGAAACGGGCTGGTCCATGGCTTGTGTTGGACTGGTATTCTTTGATGTCTGATGGGCGCTGGCATGGGCGGGGGCATGGTGCGTCAACGGAGAACCATCGCAAACCAACCCTCTTGTAAAGGCGGCGACGGTAGATGTGGGTGGCCTCTCCGCAGTGGTAGCACAGCGGACCATTATCGGGCGTTCGGCACACGTCGGTGTTCCTTGGGGCAGGGGATGCAACGCAGGTGGTAGAGCCGGTGACAGGGGACGACGGTACGGAGCCTCGTGACGATAGGGCGCAGGTGGGCGAGGGCGGCGGACAGCAGCCACGTAGGCCATGACTTGCGGCTCACGGGGTGCTTTCGGCGTCGTTGAAGTTCCCAGCGGTTGCAGCAGTTCTTCTCTCGCATTACGGCGGTAAGGGAAGTGACTTCTGGTTGCCGCGGCGTTGGGAGAAGTTTCCGCAGCTCCTCCTTAACTGTTGCGTGGGTAGTCTCGCGTAGGCTATCTGCGGCAATCCGCATGCTGTCGGCGCAGTTCGCAGTGGCCGTGTCAACAAAGTTGCGGTCATACTTCTTAACACGCATTTCCGGGGCTTTCACAAAGATGTTGGCTTGGGTCATGAATTCGGCGATGGTTTAGAGCGAATTGCAACCAATTCCAGCAAACAGTTGCATTTTTACACCGAGCATTAAGAAGCGTAGCTTCTTTTCTTCCGCCATGCCAGGGTCAGCGCACGTGAAAAGCCTCTTCATCTCTTCGACGAACACAACAACGCTTACTTTAGGGTGTTGTGTCCACGTTTGCACTAATATTTCCTCCCGCTATTTTTGTACAACCGTGATAAATGCCGTCAAAATTGCGCTCTGAATTTGTTTCTAGATTCTGGGGAGCTCTCATGGTTTTCGAACCAGATCCTTGCTGAATCTTCAAGGCAGAAGAACACATGCCCGAGTGTTCTTGCGTCGTCCCATATGTTAACAGCCTGACCAGTTAGACTTGCTCCAGCCAGTCTTCGGGATCTTCCGAAGGTGACCCATGGAATGAAGGGGGCTCCCTGGGTTGTTGAAGAACGAGGGCAGGATTGGAAGGGCTGGTCATGGTGCCTGCGTTGATCATGGTGGTTTTCACGCCACCTTTTTTCTTCATGCTATCCGGAAGCAGTCCAAACTTTGCCTGAAGACCTTGCTGTCGGCTACTGACACGAGTTGAGCTCGCTTGTCGGCTTGGTGACGGCCTATGGTGCATATACCAAGCACCTCCACGATATGTCGGATTGGCAAGCCACCTAAAGTTAACTTGAGGCGCGTCGCTTTCCGTTTCTTTCCGGGAAACAAAATAAAGCAAGACTTTTCCGCGGAGACTGTTAGTCCCACCGACGAGAGATATGCTTGTACCGTACGAATCATTCCTTGAGCAATCACAGCCAACCGCTTGTGTTGATAACCTACTCGTGTGAAGTTTCTCGGCGTCACCATCGACTATAAATTATTCTGGAGGCAGGCCATGGATTCTCTTGTCACGTCCATGGTTCCCCGCATAAATGTGCTTCGACGAATTGCTGGATCTAACTGGGGGAGTCACCCATCTTCTATGCTTAGGCTCCACTCGGCGCTCATCTTGAATCGGGTTCTTTACCAGCTACCTGTTTTGTCTTCCTCGGAGTCCCAGTATGCTCGTCTGGAAGCGCTGCACCGACAGGGCGTTAAGATATCCCTAGGAGTTCCCCAGGCGGCGGCAAACAAAAAAGTCCTGGAAGAGTCCCATTTTCCACCTCTTCGTTTGATGGTGTCTCAGCGGTTGCTCTTGCAGCTTGTCTGGCTGGGAGAGTCCGCAGCTGGAAAGGCCTTGCTCAGGCGTCTCCACCTAAGGGTGGAATCTCGCATATACCCGGCGCTCAACACTCTCAGCATTCTCTACCCGCAACGGCGGAAAAACCAACATCGCTTGGAGCCACCGTGGTCTTTCGAGAGTTTGGAGTGTCAGCTCACCATCCCGGGCATCCGCTCGAAGAGACATACACCAGTGGCGGAAGCGAGAATGTTAGCACTTGAGCACTTGGACCGGTCGTACAGAGATTGTGTTCATGTGTTCACGGACGGATCTGTCGCCAGAGAAGCCGATACCAGCGCAGCGGCCTTTGTTATTATCGGCATGAACGTTTCCTGGGCGGCTCACATTGACCAGTTGACGCCATCAACAACGGCAGAGTGCATAGCGATCGAGGCGACCTTAAAAAAGATCAAATCGCTTCGGGTGCAGCATGCGGTAATTCTAACGGATTCCAAGTCAGCCGTACAACTCTTGCAGCTTGGATTTCCAGCAGATAAAATTTGCCAACGCTCCCTGCGTCTTCTTCAGCAGATAAAGGAAAACGGATTTTGCGTTCGCTTTCAGTGGGTCCCTTCCCACGTAGGAGTGCTTGGAAACGAGGCTGCGGACCAGTTGGCTCGTGAAGCGACATCGTGCACTCGTCTTCTGAAGGTGGCTCCAGATGAACGGCACATTTTAAAAACAATCATACAAGATCATTTCCGCTCTCTTTGGCGACCACAACATCGACCTTGCGTCACAAAAGGAATGAAGAGGACAGAGGCAGCCTTACTGTTCCGCATCCGGACCAACTCAGCTCAGACACCGGCGTGGCTCCATAAGCTGAACATTATCGCTTCACCTCTGTGTGGAATGTGTGGTGCTACAGGTGACATCGGTCATTTTATTATGGACTGCCGAGAGCATGCAGAGGAGCGGTTAGCTTTCTTTAAAGAACTGCGAAGGATGGCCGCTCCGCATGCCTCTTTGAACGATTTAATTTTCCCGGAAGGCCATTGGATCACGAGGAGGGACATCTTTCGTTTGATCCTGCAATTTTTACCTGTCACAAGCCTCAGCGAGTCATGCTGAATTCCCGCGCATAGCGGTAAAAAGGTGCTGATCGGGTGAGCAATTGCCGGCATACCACGCAAGGCTAGGTCCACCCGTCAATAAACATCATCACCACCACCACCATCCACGATATGTAACGAAGCCAAAGACGGCGCAGTTGTTTTCTAGGAAAACATGTTTATTCGAGCGAAGATGTGCTCCCTTAACAACTCAAAAAATGCTGGCCTGGAAACAGCAACAAACAAAGTGACGTGCTCAGACTGGTGTCACCGACCAGAATGCCGCGGCGTCTGCTCTGCGGTCATTTATCGCTCGGCGCAAGGGCTTCTGGAACACGCGAACCTCATCCAGAACACTGTAAATCATAGAAGATTATTCTAGACTCGTGATGTTAGTTCGCGACACTCTCTCTATCAAAGCAGGTAACACGTGCGGCATGAAGAATACAGCATGCCCTTAACTTGGCCGATGCATAACACAGACAACATAACCCGGTGCAGCCGGTCGGCAGAACGAAAACATAAACAAACAAACCCAAAGGAAGGTTCATGACAATATATATATATGACACTCGCCATCAGTCACCTGGCGCGCCAGACCACTTCATACCCCATTATTCACGCCACTTATGAGTAAAGACGCATAAGCCGTGTGGGGAACAGTCATGCGAAAGATTACAATACATGAAAATGCGATGTTGCATCCGCCGAGCTAAGAGAAAATGGGGCACGACAACTTGGAGAAAATATAATTTGGTAGCACAGATCAATTGAACGGCGTAATGCATAGGCACCATCGCTTTTCTTAATCACTATTATTGAAAAGTGCGGCTATTTCTCTACAATGATTGTAACGTTATAGTGTACGCTCCTTGTTCATAACCTCTGAACGGTGCTGGTTGAGAACGGACAAAACTGCTAGTTTCTTACGATACAATCAATAATTTTGCTGTAAGTACACATCGTTGGAACAGTTCCCTGCTATAACTCAATTTAACGAGCCTATTGCTCGAGCAGTCAAAATAAAATGTGGTGTTAAGTGCGCTTAAGACCGCTGGGTATAGAGCCTTTCTAATTTATATTAAAAATGAGAACGGACCAGATTAATACACGGTAGTCTGGCATCATCCTGCATTTGGCATCATCATGCGTGTTAAGGAATAGGAAAACCAACATCAGAAACAATGAGCGGCCGCGGTTTCATTGATCTAATGCTGCTCCTTTAACCTAACGCCATTGAAATAAAATGAGCCACTTTATGGCAATAAGCAGGCAAATCATCAGCACGAAACGCTGCCCCCCATCTGCTTATCGAAATGTCATCGAAAGGCGACATTGTTCTGTAGCCCCTGCCACGTAACGCTCCTATTGAAGGGCGCGTGAACGCGCGCTTCGTTAAGAGAGCCCGGCGTAGTCCGGCACAAGAGAGCCCGGCATAAGAGAGCCCGGCTTGCGCCTCGTGAGGAGCGCCCGACGTCGGCCAGAGTGACCTTCGGGAACACTCTGTCCAGCGTTTGGGGATCATCTATCGCGTGGTGTTCTCCTTGCCAGTCACGTGGCTTCGCACCTCACGTGGCGAGCACGGACGCCGAGTTCACGTTAGAGATTCTGAGTTCGCGAAGCGGGTTGCCGGTGCTAAAGTGTTTCAATTCAGAAGAGATGTGAAAATCTGCGGACAAAACGGTCCGAGCCTTCCAGTCACGGAGAACTTTCTACGGCAAGTTCTATATTCCAATGAGGTGCTACAGCTGGGCTTGCGACGAAGAGAAGAGGGTCCGACACCTCTGCTGTGTCTGGAATCCTGCGCCACTGCTGGAAACGGCGCCGTTGTTTGTTTGCGGTTTAAATATTCGTTTTAACAAGTTTATTTGTTTGAGATCGCAAGAACTAAACCCATGTCTATTCTTCTTTGAAGGAACAGTATATAACTTTCGTATTCATGTTAGAGTTTATATATCTCTGTTTATTTATGGTAAAAAATGCCCATAAACGGGACGTATGGTACCGCATTTGGTAGCTAGGCAATATTTTGCCGGTGTGAAGCTCTCCATGAAGAATTCTTTTATCTTTTGGCCGAGCGGCTGCGTCGCGGGACAGAGGGTTATCCACTGTAGAGAGTGCACATTATGTACATGAAGCTACTTGGCGGCGACCCTGTAGCAGTCATCTATGCAGCGGAGCATGCTATTAGGTTGCAATAGTAATTTATCTTCATTACAGACTGACACACAGACATACATACAGACAGACAGGCCAGGATTATCGCGCTTGAGTATTCCGCATGCTGTGGACGCTCCGCAACCGTACCCCTTACCACCACCCCCTACCCTCAAAATAAGAGAAATAAACAGATTCGTTCCACTGAATGTGAAAACTGTGGGAAGTGCAGAACAGTGATTCGCCATAATCGGCTGTGGCACCGTTATCTGCTTACTTTTACCACCACCCATCACGTTATTCGCCGCCCTGTCTGATTACCTCTCCTGGTGAATAAAGCGGGAGTTTGTTCAACGTGTTTCAAATTTCGCGCCATCGCAGTGCTCAAGCGCGTTCTGTCTGAAACTGCGGCGGCGGAAGTTTTCCTTTTGTGCTTGCTTATGCTACCGCACGTGCCAGCGTTGCACTGCCTTTTCTCGTTTACTATCGTAAAAACCAATGCAACCAGTGTTTCTAACAAATTGTGGTGGGTGCTGGTGGTTCATTACGTATATATTGCCTCAAATATATCTGCAGTTAACTTAATGCTAAGCAAAAGAGAGGTGTATCATCAGTTTCGAACGCTTATAGCTCTACAGGAGACTCTCGATAAACGGAACTTCAAGGGACCTAAAAAATTAGTTCTGTTTAACAGGAGTTCCGTTTACGGAGAGAGATATGCAAAGGTGCAAATTTATGTGCGTGCACCCTCGTAAGGGCATTTCATGGAACTCTAAGTACTAGAAGGTAGTTTTTGAGGAAGCAAGACAACTACAAGAGGCTTAGGCACAGCATTCACAAAGTTGATTTGGCAATAATGAGTCGCTGTGGATACAAAATGCATCAATTGTTTTTGTTTGAGTCCTTGCAACTGCATCTGCACGGGAGCTAGAGGCTTCAACCTCGCGAGTGCTTACGAGACACCGAATTTAGAAGACGGCAACGCGGTAATGAATTGCGAATAGCACCCCGATGGCACGAATGAGGCGGCAAGAGCTGAGCTCGGTACCCTCGGCGTCTTGAATCGAGACCGAACGACTGGAACAAGAACTGCGATGTTGCATTCGTCACGCTAACACGGCTAACCACTTAGGAGACGAGGCTTACGAGGGAAACAAGGCTAAAAAAACGGAGGAAGAATAAACAAAAACGAAACAGCCGGAACCGTAAAAAGCTGATTCTCATGCCAATGAGTATCACAAGAAGTTCCAATTCTAGTTCCGTTTACACTGTGACGCAGAAATTTTAGTTCCGATTACCGGTAGTTTTTTTACGCTATCTGAATTCAAAACCAACCAACTTACCGGCTACTGTTCCGTTTAATCGGCAATTCCGTTTAACCGATTTCCGTTTATCGAGATTCTACTGTATACTGCACGGCTTTTCAGGGCTCTCGTTGGCGCTACGACTACAGAACGCCGCGTTGCTTTACTTGGGTCAAATTAGTGAGCTGCAATGAGAAGGCGAACCCCTAAAGGGTTCTGCTGTTAAGACGGGGAAAGGGGAGAGGCAGAGTTTCCGTTTTCTGATTTTGCCATATTTGAGAGCTGAGCGCCAACACTAAACGTTTGCGACTTCTACAAGCGCAGCCGGACTCGAATTTGTGATAAATGTTGTTTGCACTACTGTACTCACGAGTGTAAGCGCTCGGAAATAAAGCACCCACGAGAATTGTACTATTATGAGCAATCTAAATGGGAGCACAGGAACGCCTGGCAAACAGCCTCGGAACAGACTCGGAGCGATACGCGGATGGCGCTGCGAAACACAAAGGGGGAAAGGTGGGTGCTCTTCCACGAACTGTTGACACTACAACCGCGCTGGCATTTCTACAAAGCAGCAGCCAACATCATTTCACCGATAATATGACATCGTCGGACAGTCGATAAAACGCACAGCGGCGTGGGAACAGTTGGTAGAACATCGTCACCCTTTCCACTTTGTTTCCGACGGCGGCTCTTGCGTACTACTCATAGCTGGGCCTGAGGGTATTTTCTACGCGTTCGTGTCTTCTCTTTCATATTGCTCATAATAGTACACTACAGTGCTACGTATTTATGAGTGCGCTGCTCATGAAGACTATGTACTCACCTGTACTGTGTACGCATAAGTACTGTGTTTTCATGGGCACTTAAACTTATGACTACTATGTTTCCATGAGTACTGTAATTATGAATACTCTAACAATGAGTACCCCACTCATGCGTACTCATATTCGTGAGTACTCATACCCATAATTACTCATACTCGTACATAGTGTAGTCTTGAGTACCGTCCTCACGACTACTGGACATACTTCTGCACTCACGCGGAATCACACTGACTTTTTTATTCTGGGTGTGTCCTCAGTCATCATTGTACTCACTTGTGATTTTATTAAAAATGAGCACAGATGAGTGCCCTCACGAGTGAGCACGCCGACCTATGCGTGCTGCACGAAAGTAAATGTTTACGGCCATTGAGAAGGGTATATGGCTTGGCACTTGAGGACATGACGTGTATGGGAAAATTTTGGCATTTCAGTCATGTGGCATGCCGGCATGATGCGACCAGAAGCGTACAGAAGAGCATCCGGCTTCGGGCTGTTAGGTGTGATGAACTGGGCATATTCGGAAGCTGCTGTATCTATTCTTAGCTCACGCGATTTTTGTTGCTGTTTACATTGCGGTGTGTCAGCGATCTAAGCCCAACGCCACTGAGGAAATGACGGCAGTCGCAGGTATCGGTCAAGTCGTCATTCTAGCTTTTTACCCTAGCAGCGATGTTGAAAAGTGCCTTTTAGAAACAGTCATTGTTTAATGCAGCTTCTCGGCCTTTATACTATTTTGCACGTGCAAAATGACTACTACTCAAAAGTTACATTGCACGTTTGTTGCACGTTTGCTCAATTGTTCATTGCGCGTTTGCCATAACCTAAGTTATGTGCAGAATAGTTGCCTAAAATATTATCTCCGTCGTCGCAACGAAGTGGCATTATTTGTTATTGACGCATCCTAATCGCCTGATCACATGAATACAACGAAATATTTGTAGAAATAGCGACTTAAAAACACCCTGATTTCGGTACTGCAGAGTCCCTTCAACATGATCACATCACTAACCCAACGCATGAAAACACCACATTAGCTTTGCAGTAACGCGGGGTACTCGCACCACCGATGAACTGGAATCGCAGAATAGAGCTTTACTACTGCATCAAAGAACTGTTAGCATTGTAATATCGCAGAATTATTAAAGAAACAGTTTGTTTTTTGCAGTATTGGCTCGCTTACCAGCCTCACAGAGATTCCGTGACAGTTCCGTTATTCCGTGACAGTGATTCCGTGGTTCCGTGACAGTGTTGAGGTGGCCAAACGCGTAAATGCCTGTGTAGCCGACACAGTGCTAAACCACGTCGGAGCACATTTCGCGAGCTACCAGATGCAGATATGAACATTTTTGTCGTGTTCTACGTCTTCGGATTTACAGGAGTGCTTTGAACTGATACCCGTTTTCCAGGTCACAAAGACAGGTACACATCCAGACTGTTTTGTGTAACACTGCTGAATATCCAATGTAAATGCTGCGCTTCACTGTTCATTGCACGTTTACCATAACCTAAGTTATGTGCGGAAGAGTTGCCTAAAATATTATCTGCGTCGTCGCAACAAAGTGGCATTATTTGGTATTGACGCATCCTAATCGCCTGATCACATGATTACAGCGAAATATTCGTAGAAATAGCGACTTAAAAACACCCTGATTTCGGTACTGCAGAGTCCCCTTAACATGATCACGTCACTAACCCAACGCCTGAAAACACCACATCAGCTCTGCAGTAACACGGGGTACTCGCACCACCGATGAACTGGAATAGCAAAATTGAGGTTTACTGCTGCATCAACGAACTGTTAGCATTGTAATCTCTCAGAATTATGAAACAGTTTGTTTTTTGCAGTATTGGCTCGCTTACCAGCCTCACAGAGATTCCGTGACAGTTCCGTTATTCCGTGACAGTGATCCCGTGGTTCCGTGACAGTGTTGAGGTGGCCAAACGCGTAAATGCCTGTGTAGCCGACACAGTGCTAAACCACGTCGGAGCACATTTCGCGACCTACCAGATGCAGATATGAACATTTTTGTCGTGTTCTACGTCTTCGGATTTACAGGAGTGCTTTGAACTGATACCCGTTTTCCAGGTCACAAAGACAGGTACACATCCAGACTGTTTTGTGTAACACTGCTGAATATCCAATGTAAATGCTGCGCTTCACTGTTCATTGCACGTTTACCATAACCTAAGTTATGTGCGGAAGAGTTGCCTAAAATATTATCTGCGTCGTCACAACAAAGTGGCATTATTTGGTATTGACGCATCCTAATCGCCTGATCACATGATTACAGCGAAATATTCGTAGAAATGGCGACTTAAAAACACCCTGATTTCGGTACTGCAGAGTCCCCTTAACATGATCACGTCACTAACCCAACGCCTGAAAACACCACATCAGCTCTGCAGTAACACGGGGTACTCGCACCACCGATGAACTGGAATAGCAAAATTGAGGTTTACTGCTGCATCAACGAACTGTTAGCATTGTAATCTCTCAGAATTATGAAACAGTTTGTTTTTTGCAGTATTGGCTCGTTTACTAGCCTCACAGAGATTCAAAGACAGAATTACTCGTTTTTCAGCAACTCTAACCACTGAGAATTGGTATCGGTGTACCTAAAATGTTACTGCTTGAACGAACCAGATAATGGCATCAATGAGCCCCGGTTCACCCATTTGTACTTTAAAGAGAAGCGTTTTAACTCTATCCTTCAAGAAACGATTCTGTAGCGACTTTTCCTGTCAAGAGAACTCCCACTAACATATAAAAGAAGTTCCTAGCTCAACCAGTATTCGAACCTAGAACTAGCAGATTAATAGAGCAAGAGACCGTTGTCTTACTGATGGAGCTACGAGCGCACGCGGAGACAGGGGAGACGGTGAACGCACTCCTGTCACTTTACCCCTACGTCCTCACGTAATGCCACGTGATAGCGTCACGCGAACTCTCGCGTCGACGGGCGTTCAGCTTACGGAACCTGTAGCGGCCGTGTCCGCGCTTTTCACATGCACTAGGAGTTATAAAAATTAAACAAAGCTCACACCAACACACTGCATCACACTATTCCGTCTCTGCCCCTGCTCTAGTCGCCTCTGTCGGCGGCGACCGAGACAAAGTGAGATCGTCTAACACCGGATTTAAAAAAGCTTTCTACGAGCTTCACCAATACAACTCAACCAACTATCACGCATGAGTCATGATTCATTAACCTTACCAAACAATATCTCCTAAAGTAAGAAAGGGCGTGGGTAAATGCATCTCATTTGTCTCTGGTGACCCTCTTTATAGAGCCCCGAGGGTGAGTTCAATTGACGTCGCATGGGTAACTGTGGGTGTCATTTAGAGCATTGCTTTGCAGCCACCTTCAGTGGGTGGATTGCCACGCATTTTTTTCTACGAAGTCTGGCTTACCTTTTTTTCTATGGCAGGCGCCAAATTATAAAGAACAGTGATGTTCTTCTTCCCCGCACCGAACGCAACATACGTATATCTATCTTCTAGATGTTTAGGCTCGTCACCCTCACAGCCCTGGAAAGATATCTTGAATTAGTGCTTTGTGCTTCGCGCAATATATAGAACATAATTCTATATCCTGCATCCAGGCATCATAAACCTGTGCAAATAAACTGGCACGTATGGATAACATATTGTACCATTTCCATAACCGAACGACTTTTACGCAGCACTAACTAAAGTCGACCCGACATGTATGGCTGCATGCTTCCAACAGCGGTAAAACCACAGGGACAGAGAATGAAGGACAAAACAGCCGGTGCAGAGGAAAAAACCGCTCCGGTTTTGTCCTTTTTTTTGTCCCGACCATCGAAGTGCTGTTCAAACTAAGCGACTTTAACTGGCTATGACTGCTGTTGATATACCAGGTATAATAAATGAGGTTTGTATTGATTTTTAACGGCGTCAGAGTACTTGTATTGTAAATAAACACTCTAAATGCGATACAATACAATGCGTGCAAACCCTACACAAACTTTACTGAACATAAACTTCGTATTCCTACGAATGGACCAGACTTATAAGCACATCACGGCTGAACAGAGAGGCGATCTTAAAACCAGCGCCAATTTGATACGGCCACCGAACTGGAATTTTTGCCGGAATAGGACTACAACATGAACCGTTGTGTTTGAAAATGCTGAACGAGACGAGAAACTGAATGGAAGGAAAATGATGGTTACTTGTTTTCCAAGAAACGGTTTCCCCATTCGTTGTTCATAATGCGGCGTCAATGATATCCGGGCCTTTTGTTTTCCATGTGTACTAAACTCTGTTATCTCAAATATATTTTTTCTCTGGAGATCGGTCGTACTACTACGCGTACAAACATTGCTATAGTATGTGGCCGCTCGCTGCGCAAACAGTGCACGGCTGATAAGAAGTGCCTCGAAGTCGGGAACTTCATCTGCAGCACTTGGGAGCCATAGTCGGAAAACATCAAAATTGGAGGGAAAGATGGCCGCAAGACTACGCAACTCCGCAATGGCGAAGATGCACGCACTAGATGTGTGTCTTGTGCTATATTTTGCCTGTCGCTTAAAATGGTCCTTAGCCTAGAAAGTGCGAATTCTTGACAAATGGCACTCGCCCACGATATGAAAACGCGTTCACTCCTGACCCGAATGACGCGGCTTAGACAATTCTATCCCACTCGTTACTGTTATGATTGTTGTGGATAATGAATAAAAGAGGCAGGGCTGCACGGGCACGTGGGTACGGGCATAGCTCGCGCCTCGTGCTCGGGGCAGTTGGTTCGTGATCAGCGCAGCGAAATGGCGACCGGCTGTCCGGCTCCTTTCTTACGTCGCGATCCGCGACATTCTGGTGCCGCGAAACCCGGGAGCCGACCCACGAGCAGACCTGACTTGACGCGGCGCAGACAGCGAGGACGCAAGGACTGGGATTCCCGGGAGGCTGCGCCATTCCGCCGGCGTCGTCATCGAATGCTGTCCGCCGCCGCTGCTCGTGCCGAGGACACCGGGTCGCCTGGTTTGGGCGAGTCTCCTGCTGTGGACAAGGTCCGCCGCCACCGTGGGGCGGTTCGGGCCGCAATAACCAAAGAGATTGCCACCATTGAATCGCTGCTTCTGGATCCCGCCACGCCTGCCGTTGCTTTTCAAGGACCTCTGAACCTCGTCAACATGAGGTATGAGGAGATGAAGGCTCTCGACCAGAAGATTCAGGAGGGCCTCAGCGAGGAGGACTTCGAGGCGGATCTGGTTGCCTCGTGGGATTACGACGCTAAGGTGGTGGACATTCGGGCGCGTGTCGAGTTTGCCACAAGGCCCGCTGATACCCCACACGCCGTCGCTGGGGGTTCGGGAACGGGAGATCGCCCGGACGACGCCTCGAGCACCACCCTGCGTCAGCCGGCGGTCTCTCCCGTTATCACCAGCGCGCGCTTCGCCGCGCTGCCCAAGCTGCACATCCCGACATTTTCGGGCGACCGACGGAGCTGGCAAGCGTTTTGGGACCATTCCGAGGCCACCATTCACAGCAATCCCGCCTTGGCTCGCATCGAGAAATTCAAGTATCTAACATCGTACTTGACGGGCAAGGCGAAGGCGGCAATCGAAGGGATCCGACTCGCGGAGGCCAACTACGATGTGGCGATAGGCACCCTCACCGCCCGATTTGGCCGGACCGACCTGCTCGTTGAGGACCATATCGACAGCTTGCTTGCCTTGGCCCCTGTGCGAAGCTCTTCAGAGGTCGGAAAACTCCGAGACCTCTACGACCAGATATCCTTCCGTGTAAACGCGCTGAAGATTCTGGGAGTGGCGGTGACGGAGTACGCGGTGGTCCTCCATCGTGTACTGATGAAGGCCCTACCACCCGACCTCGGGATCCTGTACCGGCAGAGGGCAAAGGAGGCATCCTCGTCGGACGGAAGTGCCAGCTCGTCCGGAAGTGCGAGGCAAGTGAGCGAGAGAGCCAGCTCGTCGGAAAGGGCGAAGCAAGTGGACGAAATTCTGGACTTCCTGCGCATCCAGGTAGAAGTCCGCGAGGAAGGCCACTTCGGCCTTCCCAGGGTTACAGAGCGGCGCCCTCACGAAACGCGCGAGGCCCCAATTTCCGATTGGGGCCTTCCATCGGCTGCGGCCTTACCAGCGGGTGCTTCGCGGCCTCCGAGGAGGGCGGAACCACGGTCACAACCATCACAGCGGCAGTGCCCTCTATGTGCGGCAGACCACCGTATAGCAGAGTGCACGCTACCGATGTCGCCTCAAGAAAAGCGCCGCAAGTTACGAACCGGGGGACGCTGCTTCCGTTGCGGCAAGAAGGGTCACTTTGCCCGGTGCTACAGGCTGTCGAGGTTGTTGGTTTGCGTCCGTTGCTCCAAAGGGCATCTCACAGTTCTATGCGACATAGCACACCCGCCGCAGGCAGCTGCGAATGGACGAATTCGAATGGCCGAAGGGGGTCAGGTCACCGCGCAGAATGACGGACAGGCAACTCCTAGCGTCACGTCCGCATCGTCCGGGGACTGCACCGCCGCGCGTATCTACCTGCAAACCGGGAGGGCGTGGGCGATTGGAGCCAGCCACAAGCTGATAGTCCGCATACTGTTGGATTCCGGCAGTCAGCGCACGTTTATTAGGCGTGACCTGTCGCGTACACTGCGTTGCCCAGTTTGGGGTGTTGAGGACTTGTCGCTCGTTACCTTTGGAGGCTCCCGACCGAGGTCATCCGTGCGATGCAATCGCGTCGCAATCACTCTGAAGAGCCAGCACGGCGGGAGACGCATCACCATCGAGGCTTTGGAGGTCCCCGAAATTTGCGCGGTGACAAGTCCACCTGTAAACGCAGAAGTCCTGAGTAAGATGGCAGGGCGCAACCTGACTGCTGCAGACGTTCGGCTGACTGACACCCACATGGAGGATCGAGTCAGCATCCTCATTGGCTCCGATTCGTACTGGAAGGTGTCGTCGGGAAGAATATCACGCCTTACCCCTCACCTCACGGCAGCCGAAACAATCTTCGGGTGGACTGTCCAGTGAGCCGACCTTGACAACGGCAGCCATGGCGCATCCAAACCCTCCTGCGCAATGTTCATCACTCACGCGGACCCATCGGGAAGCAACCCCGAGGAGGAGATGGACCCGTCAGATCTGTGGCGCTTAGAAGCTATTGGCATCAAGGAAACGGCAGAAGGGCCTGGACTAGACGCCGAGGCCACGAAGCAGTTTGAACGGGAAATCCGCAAGCAGGACGGGCGCTACGAAGTCCCGCTCCTGATTCAAGAGCCAGAACTGGAGGCCCACCATGACAACTATGCACTTGCGGAGCAGCGATTGCGCATGCAGCTCAGGCGTTTACGCAGCCGACCGGACTTGTTGTCACAGTATGACAAGACAATGCGTGATTATTTTAAGGAGGGCCATGCGGAGCGAGTACCCGCTCAAGGAACGCGCGGGATGCCGAATACATATTACATGCCGCATCATGGAGTGGTCCGACAAGATGCAGTCACGACTAAACTTCGAGTCGTCTTCGACGCCTCGTCGCACGCACCGGGCCATCCTTCGCCATTGGCTGCTGGGAGCACCGGAGCACCAAACCATTACTCCGCCGTCGCCTGGCAGGGCAACACCGTGGTGCCCTCCGGTGAGAGCAGGATTGCCGCGGAGGCTGACAAGGTGGCGAACATTCCCGCTGCGTGTGAGCCGTGCGTTTCTGACCATCGGAACGTCCTTACAGCTGTCGACGAGTCTGACCCGCCAGTGATGCCAGCGGAGAGCACGACAGATTCCACTGAGGCACAAGTGGGTGTACACAGCCGCCCGCCCTGCGGTGACTGCGTCGTCGTTCAGGACGACCACGGAACTGACCTCTCCAAGGACCCCATGACCACGATGTACGGCGATGCGAACCCGTCCAGCGTGATGCTCCCTGACGCTTCGGACATCGCTGCCGCTCGGGGGAGTGCCTTGCTGAGAGAGCTTGTGGCTGTTAAGTGTCGCGAGCGGGCGCCGTTCCCACTTGTACGACGGTGGCCATATCGCTCAGGGCGCTGGCTTCTCCGTTGTAATCTCAGCAGGCGTCAGCGCTTCCTGGTATCCCCGACTCTAATCGGCGCACCGGCCTTCCCAGTTGGAGCTCACGAGCCGTCAGGCGACCCTTGTTGCGGCGAGCTCGTGAACGGCAACCGGGCAGCTTTAACTGCCGCGCTTGGCGGCCCCCTGAGAAGCTCCTGGAAGCCACACCATCCTCTGCCACCATCACCGTTCCGGACGCACGGTTGCGCAGCTCATGATCAGGATCCGTGCAGTTCACGACAAGGAGTGATCACTGGTGTCCAGCTACCAGCCACGCCGCACTGTACTGGCGACGCACATGCCTGCAAGGGGTACACGACTGCGCCCGTTAACCGAAGACTGGGCCGCAAGTACGTGGTATTTCCCTATGATCCTGGTGGCTACGGACGGCTAGGGGGTGACCAGACGGGACACGGAGTTCCCGGACATCGTTCGTGTAGTCTACGTTTGGTGAGCGCGTCGCGGTTGGCTACTGCGTGGTCACCCTGGCATTTCGGATGCCGTACGAATTCCCGTACGATCCTGGTGGTGGTGGCGGTGAACCGGGAGGCGACAAGGACGGCGACAGAGACACCGGGTATCATCTTGCTGCCAGCCATTACCAGAAGTACCTCGTTGCTCCGTTGCCATCAGCCACACCAAGATCACCCAATTAGGATGATGAAGGGATGTTTGTAGGCAGGATCAAAAGAATCTGGCCGCCGCAAGCTGAGTAACATGATAGTGACGGATCTGTTCCCGTGGTGCAATGGGATAAGGATGACTAGGCGACAGGTTATGAACCCCTTGGTCTACGTTTGCGTCCTGCCTCCCGTTTTCCAGCGCATCCTCATTGTGTCGGCGGACTCAGGGTGCAAGCATGTTCACGATGGTCTCTACAAGTACCTTCCCTTCCCTGTGACTCGTTCCGTTTCTCCCCTGCTGAAATTCGCAGTGCGCCTCTGACTGCCTTTTTCAGCCATCGTTCATGGGTACATTTGTTCTCCCTTTGGAAGCCACATGCGCACCTTGGCGGCGGGGGGAGTGTGTTGTGGATAATGAATAAAAGAGGCAGGGCTACACGGGCACGTGGGTACGGGCATAGCTCGCGCCTCGTGCTCGGGGCAGTTGGTTCGTGATCAGCGCAGCGAAAGGGCGACCGGCTGTCTGGCTCCTTTCTTACGTCGCGATCCGCGACAATGATTACGTACTAGTGAAACATCCGTAACTACCCTCGACCTTCCCTAAACTGTAAGTTGAATGAAATGAAGAAAACGTGTTTCATCCTTAAGTTGGTGGAAAGGATTCCGCAGCCCTGCAATACACTAGGCGCCTCAGGCCACAGGGGTGTCATCTGCGCATCAAACTTGCTATGTTAAGACAAGGGTGTTTGCATGGGAAAATCCTGTACTGGCGTGTTTACACTATGCCACGCAACGATCATATATAAATAATTATGTTTAGTGCGGAGCAGTATATGTACAACCCTCCACCAGTTTTCCTACCGCTGATGCAGCTTTATCCAGCGCCGCTTCAGCAGTCATTTTTGCCACCACTGATTTCTTTTTCACCCATAAGCGGTTGCAGTTTACGCCTGCACGAATGGCAAGCGCCGGGAAGGGGTGGGGCGTGGTCGAAAAGCTATAGATCTTATGCCCTCACTGATGAAATGTCTTTTTTGCTGGCGGAAGGTTCACAAATGTATGTCAGACAGCCGAATGTGGCCTGTGTCACGTCCGAACTCGTCGAGCAGGTTGGATTTTGTGTTACCAACACAATAAAATGCCTTCTATGCCGGAGGGAAACATAAGGCACCATGGTTATTTGCTGGAATAACGGTCGAGTCCTTCCAAATTTCGTTCATCTGAATATTAAGAGAGTATCCACAAGATTTACAAACGCACATAGTTGGTTTTGTGCACTCTGTCGACTCCGTCCTCCTTCGTAGATTATCCATCTACACCGAACGCAAGGGCAATATCTTACCTGCTCTGCCCACCAATAAGCACAACCGCCAACGGTGAATATTCTTCCTAACACCTGTTTGTTTGCCTCACCTTTCACGGAACAAAATTTGGCATCACCCCAAAGCGGACAGAGCAGTGCGGTGGCTGCCATAAATCTTAAGCTTTCCGAAACTCCAGAGGTAGAGAGGTTCACATTTATAACAAAATAAATGACTGATACACTGCAATCTTTTTATAACGTAAAGGCCTATAAAGAGGTAATGACTATAAAGAAGCAAACAAAATCACCCTTGAAATATTTAGACAACTACGTATGTGAAACCTCGTAACGATGTAAAATTCACCTGTGAATGAATATAACGAACTATATTTGTTCCGCCCCTTCGAAAGTAAACACCCGACAACGGTGGCGTATGTATTTTGCGGAGTTTGAGACTGGTTTCATGCGGCTGTTTTTAAAACTTCAGCGGTGACCTCAGTGCCAAGTGCAGCCACGACACGTTCGACTGTGCGAGCCATCCCCCTCGCTGAGCCTGCCGGGCATCGACACTAAGCTCGACTTCTCTGTAGGCAAATGTTGGGTCGTGTCTAGCTTGAGGCGTGCGCTCGGTACCTTGGGCACAAACTGCTCTATTTAGTGACACTAGTCCTGCCTAGCCTTCAAAGGCAATCTGCGAACTGTCTTAACGAGGAAGGCATGCTTAAGGAAGCCCCAATGCTTCTATAATGCGTTTCGATGATTCATTTGCGGTTTCCTTAAATGCAATCCGAGCTCTGTATTGTAAGCCTGATGTTTCTGAGGCATGCGATCGGCGTCTTGAGCGCTGGCGGCGGGGCGTTTTTCTTCTGGGGGGGGGGGGAATTTTTGCGTACGGCGATGAAACCGCTGACGGTAGAGGTACAACTCTGCTGTAAAAGTTTAACACTAAGGCATGGCGTACGGTTCTGCAACCTTAGATATCAATAAACCAAAATAACAACCAGGGTTCCGTAAAGGCGTTTCAACAATGACACCTATTCACGCAATCAATCAGGTGATAGAGAAGTGTGCTGAGTATAGTGAACCCCTATATATAGCTTTCATAGATTTTGAGAACGCATTTGACCCGGTCGAAACCTGAGCAGCCATTGAGGCATTATGGAACCAGGCAGTAGACGAGCATTATGCAAGAATACTAGAGGATATCTACAATGGGTCCACAGCTACCATAATCCTCCAAAAGGAGAGCAGTAAACTACCTATAAGAAAGGGCGTCAAACAAAGAGACACAATCTACCCAATGTTGTTCACAGCGTGTTTACAAGAAGTATTCAGAACAGTGGATTGGGAGAAGATGGGAGTAAGGGTTAATGGAGAATAGCTCAGTAACCTCAGATATGCTGGTAACGTTGCCGTGCTTAGTAACTCGGTAGAGGAATTTTAAAGCATGCTATCTGCATGGACAAACAGAGTAGAACCGTGGGCGTGAAAATTATTATGCAGAAAACGAAAGTAAGCCATTATAACCTCGGGACAACACAGCGGTTTGACATACGCTGCAAGGCAGTGGAATTGGTAAGCGAGAAAATCTACTTAGGCCAACTTCTGACCCCGTATCCCAACCATGAGGCAGAGAGAATTATAAGGATAAGAATGGGGTGGAGTGCATACGGCAGACATTCTCAGATAGTGAATGGAAGCCTACCATTGTCCCTGAAGAAGAAAGTGTATGACAGCTGCAGCTTGCCGGCACTTACCTACGGGGCAGAAATTTAAGGGCTCGCTAAGTGGGTTCAACCTTAATTGAAAACGACTCAGCGGGCAATACAACAGAAGAACATTGGTGCAACATTAAGGGACAAGACGAGAGCGGAGTGAGTCAGCGAACAAACGAGTGTAAGGACGTACTAGTGGAAATGAAGAAGAAATGGACGCGGGCCGGGCATGTAATGCGAAGGCAACATAACCTTTGGTCAGTAAAGGTAACAGAGTGGATCCCTAGAGAAGGCAAGCGCTGCAGGGGGTGACAGAACGTTCGATGAGCAGATCAGAGCAAGAAGTCTGCGGGGATAAATTCGTCGCAATTAGCTCAGGACCGAGGTGAGTGAAGATTATTGGGAGAGGCCTTTGCCCTGCAGTGGGCGTAGATAGGACGGTTATGATGGTGATGATGGTAACATACTCGCATCTTGACTTGACAATTGGTTCTCCAGTTCTCTTTCCATGTTTTGAGTGGGGTATGGTCACGGCCCATTTGGTAGCGACCACTTCCCCACTTCACTAACATATATAGGTAAAGGCAGCAGCAGCCCATCTTTCCACAACAGGTTTAATCAATGAAAAGAAAGCTGGAGTACATTTACCGAAACATCTAAACTACACCACACACACATAAAAAGCCTACACATGGAGGAAGAAGCCCAAATCATCACGGCGCACATCCTCGACGCCGCCGAATAGACTATTCCCCAGGCCTCCGGTGCCCCGTGCAACCAGAAGACGCCATGGGGGAAAGAGGACTGTAGGCGGGTGTGAGAGGCCCAGAACAAGGCGTGGGGTATCCTCCGTTGGTACCCAACGTCAGATAATCGCATTTCTTTTGAACGGCCAAATGCGTTTGGGCAGCGTCTGCGTCGTGAGGCGAAAAGGGAGAGTGTGCGACTGCCTCACTTCCATCAACGCATACCCAGACACACAGTCTGGACACGTATACGAAAACTCAAAGGACAGCACACACGGCCTGTCGCCGGTTAGTACAAGAGGGGACACACTCGTAGACCAGGCAAACACACTCGCACAACCCTTCTAACGCGTGTACAGCTCAGCACAATACACTAACACTTTCATGCTACACAAAACATCTGCAGAGAAAAAGCCCTTACATGAAAAAGGCAAATCAAAAACTTCTTACAACTCTGAATTCACACTCTACGAGTTCAGGGCTACCCTGAGCACGTGCAAACCTTCCGTTCCAGGTGCAGATAAGATTACATATTCTATAATACTACACCTACCCCCAGACACTCTTGACCCACTCCTACACCTATACAACAAAATATGGCTTTCGGGGCAGCTTCTAAGGTTTTGGAAGGAGGCCATAGTAGTGGCCTTCCTGAAGGAAGAGGAGGACCCTTCCTCTCCTGCTAACTCTCGACCCATTGCCCTGACCAGCTGCCTGTGCGAGCTTCTGGAGGAGATGATCAACAGGAGACTCACGTACTTCTTAAAGTAACTGGTCTTCTCGAGAGCAGCCACGCTGGCTTCAGTGTAGGGAGATCCACCAAAAAATCAACTGGTTGCCTTAGAATCATATATAAAGGATGCCTTTGTTCGCAAACAGCTCTGTATTACGGTGTTTTCCGACATCGAGAAGGCCTATCACACCGCTTGACGTTACGGCATACTTAGTGAGCTCAAGTCATACGGTGTTTCGGGTAACAAGCTAAATACGCTTACAAGTACTTGTCGGAGAGGACGTTTCGTGTTAGTGTCGCCAGTGCAGACTCAAGGCTTCACGTGCAAGAAAACGGCGTCCCTCAAGGTGGAGTGTTGAGCTGCACTCTCTTCATAGTAAAGATGAACTCTCTTGAGAAGGCATTTCATCTACATTCTCTTATTCCCTATCTGTAGATGACGCACAGATGTCCTTTCAATCATGTATTATGTCAGTCTGCGGACGTCAAGTCCAGCTGTGCGTCAAGAAACTTGCCGGCTGGGCAGACAACAATGGTTGTAGACTTAACCCTGGAAAAACCTCTTGCGCTGTGTTCCCCAGGAAGCGTGGGGTCCATGCCGACATAGACATAAGTCTTAATGGCGTGGCCATTCCTGTAAACAAGGACCACAAGTTTTGAGGTGTTGTGTTTGACCAAAAGCTCACATTCATTCCGCACATCAAGGAACTTAAGCATAAATGTCTGAAAACAATGAATATTCTTAAGGTTCTCTCCCACCAGTCGTAAGGA
Organism: Haemaphysalis longicornis; assembly: GCF_048455015.1. NCBI lineage: Eukaryota > Metazoa > Arthropoda > Arachnida > Ixodida > Ixodidae > Haemaphysalis > Haemaphysalis longicornis. The sequence goes on along the minus strand of NW_027526335.1, from coordinate 187,570,809 downwards.
ATGACAAAGAACTGCTACGTCTGTATACAGCTTTGGTTGGGTCTCGTTTGAACAATGGCAGTGTGGTGTATGGGACGGCGATTAAAACAGCGTTGCGAATGATTGAGCCAGTCCAACATTTGATACTACGTCTTGCGTCGGATGATTTTCGCACTAGCCCGGTCCAAAGTTTGTATATTGAGTGTAGCAATTGGTGCCTTGAGAACCAACAAACCTAGATGAACTTCCTTTACGCCTATAAAATGTCATCCCTGAATTACCATCCTCTTTATCCTGTCTTCGACAATACATCCACATCTCTGCTGTTTGTAAATGACCCATCTGTTCCTCTGCCCTTCACGCTAAGAGTGAGAGAGCGAGCCTCAGATCTCAGCGCTTCGTTTTTAGATGTGTACTGATGATCCTTTTTAGACATTTTACCACCTTGGCTAGTTCGCCCTGCGTCCTGTGACCTTTCAACTTGACAAACATATAGTACCACGAGCTACAATACTGCAGCACTTCCGGTCTGTGCAGTTTACATATCCACGTACAGAATTTTACTGTGACGCTTACTTAACCTCTACTATGGTGTCCTGCGCTGCTCATAGTCCGAATTTTAATGCAGCCCGAACCATGAGCATATACACTACCATTTTTTCAGCAGAAGCGTATGGAATTTTACTCATTGTAGAACACATTCTTGAAACTTAAATTCCCAATTCCATCATCTATAGAGATCCTTGAGTGTTGTTCGTGCACTATCATAGCAGAAGCCCCCCAAAACCACATAGTAATTGTTGTGTTCAACAACATTATGTCGGCCTATGCGAAAAGCATGAGCTGCTCCTCTGCTGGGTGCCAGGACACTCTGGAATCGCTGGAAACGATTTGCAGACGAGAAGGCTGCTGCTGCTGCTGCACTCGGGAATACTGTAGACAGAATAACGGTACCCTATAGAGGCCTCAAGCCACACATAAGACAACACTTGCGCAGAACATGGCAATCACACTGGAATGAACAGACAGACAATAAACTACATGTAATAAAGCTAATCTTGAGAATGTAAACAGCTGGCTCACACAAGAGACACAGGGAAGTTCCCTCGGCTAGGCTACGGATAGGAGACAACCATGCAACGCACTGGTATCTGATCACGGTATCTTCAAGACCCCAGTGCAGCAGGTGCGGACAGGCCCTATCCGTAGTTCAGATACTTATTCAATGCAAGTTGCTCGACACCACACGACGCAAACATTTTCCCTAGCTGTACAGACAACAAATCCCGCTACACCTATCACGCTGGTTGCCGAGAACGTAATGTTATCTAAAAAACGTGTTTTTCCGTTTTTATCAGACCTCAAGTTTTTACAGCTTCTTTCGTATCATGCATGATCATCCTGGCCCTATACACCATCCCTCTTCATGCATTCGCTTCACTTTTGTTTTTACTGAGACAATTTAGTAGTTAATTGGACGTGTGTCCTCATCAAATAACTTTGTTTTTGGAGGTCTTTGCCTTTGTCGGCCTTGCGCCGTTACACTATAAACGTCATCATCATCACAATAATTTGAATGCAAGTATTAGGATGGTTGCTACAAAATCTGGGCCGTCATTTCGAAAAGTCAATGCGGAACTATTGGCTACTGATGCGTTACATGCACATTTGTTTCTCTGAGGTGTTTTGAACACAACTTAGCTTAGGAATTTGCTTTCGTATTTCGTATGGGGTGCGCTACTGCACTATCAATCGGTTTAGGACGTCTTAAGCTTTGTATGTACAAGTCTTGTTACTTCCCCAGCTTGAGTTATCCTTTTGAAGCAGTCCGTATATTCCGTATAAAGTCGTTTTGCAAGGAGAACATTCAATGCACCTTGCAAGAAATGAAATCTTGATTAACGGAAATAAGAGGAACGCAACAGCTGCCAAATTGGAGCAGCGCCGCGCAGTACATTTTGTATTAAGGGAAAAAAGTCTTGTTAATTGTAAATCATTTTTTTACCTTCCTCAAAAGATAGCCGCGAGCACGCTCAGAACTCAAAAACTTGTCCCTGCTGATTTGAACCGCAATACACATCCCTCTGGAGTCCGCGTCTCCAGTCGGTGTTGGATTTATTGCTCGCTGTAAACACCACACTAGTGCCTTTTACTCAAGGTGCTCTGTGTTTGCTATTGCGGAAATAGCACAAGAGTTCAAGCAGTAAAATAGAATCAGGTGCACCGTGGCGGGCTTTGTTTCCCCTCTAATAAAATTACTTTTTGGAGAATCATGGCGAGCTCAGCTACACAAAGGGAACATTGAAGCAGTGTTTGGCATAAGCTATAGCCATGTGGGTCCCATTCGAAGCGTGAACATGAATCTGAAAGACTTCGTCTAGAGGCAACATGGCGTAAAAGTGTATTCCGACATCGCTCGCCGGACGAGTTATTTGGCCAAGGAGGGCTCGCTTGTAAGACCTCCGCATCGAAGGTACTTCATGTGCTGTCATCACCTGCGTTGTACGGAACGTATATTTTCTGATTGAGAGTTACTCAACAGCTACAAAGTGCTTCGAGGGAGCGAAGGTTGAAACCATAGGGAAGAGATGCCCAACAGCCTGTCAAACAAATTTATTCGCAATTTTCAAAGAAATTGCTTTTCAACAACTGCTGTCAGCTTTTTTCAACTGGTGTCAGCTGCTGTCAACAACGGTTCAACTTTTTTAATGCTGACCCCGCTTGTCTTCTTGGAAATTTCATCCATCTTCTGCACTTTACATTCGATGGCTTTACTTCTGCAAACACTTTTAGCCTACCGATGAACCGCGAGGTGATATTCTTGCCGATCGTGCAGTAAGGATGCTGAATCATCAAATAGTGTATGAACAATAGGGAAGAAGAATGTGTGCCCTTCCTGTTTCAAAAGTGGTGTTCACGTGTTTTCATGTAAGCATGGCAGGATCGGTCACCACTTCAGTGTTCCTGTGTAATGATGCGGCGTAAATATATACTCTTTTTTCCAGCGATGTGTCCTCTCGCACATTGTAGCTGGTTACGGATTAAGTGGGGTGCCTGGAGGTTCAGCGAGTCCGCACCTCATTTTTACGTGTGTACATTCGAAATTGACAGTGTATTTTCCCTTTCTATGCCCATTGTATTCTCACGTGGACGTACGTGGCCGAGTGGATCTCTGTGAACTGCACCAAAGCATAATAAAACGTTTAATAAAGCGGCGCTTTCTGTGTCTCAATACTTCGTTAGTGAGCTCCAAAAATAACTGAAGGGAAGATAACTTTCTGTCACGATAATGATCGAGGAAGGTCCTCGAAAACTGGTTCCCGTGTTAGGAACCAGACTTTTTTGCTGGTGTATGAACCAGCCGTTTCTCCTATAGCTGCATTCCGACACAATCGAAGAAGTGTACTATAGGGGAGGTGCGCATGGGTTTGAAATATAAACACAGAACGCATGCACCCCTTCGTCTAACGTCGACGATAGCTGAACGGGAAGCTTTGGTTGTGCTGAATAAAATGGTTCAGGGTGAAAGACAAGCCGCAGCGATAAAAAAATGGAAACTGCTTCAGAGACAAGGTAAAGGCTCCTTGAGTAAAGCTCTAAACCATTGGCGAGTTAAGGTCCAAACTCAGACGCCAACCGAGGAATCGTTCACGGGAAAGCTTCGCATTGAACCATCAAGGTCGTTATACGGAGGGGCGAACGACTTCATTTTTTCTCTTGTGAGGGGGAAACATAAAAAGAATTGGAAGAATTGGTTTGAGGTGGAAGAAAGAATAGAAGTGATAACTTGCAAGCAGTATTGTGTAGAGACGAATTGCCACGTAGAGTAACACAAGCGCAATCAACGCCCAAGTAACGTTAGTCTGCAGATGCGTACATGTGCCGCTTACCGCCGAGTGATACAGACGTTCTTTTCCGCATCTCGTTTCGGGGTGGCAGGATAGGGTGAACTTAGGTTCGCCCGGTATGAGCGAAGTACGAGTACGTTCCACGCGATGGCAGGTGAAGTCGATAACTAGACAGCTGCATTGTTTTCGACTCACGCAGCGCTGGAGCATGAAAGTCACCCTAGTGGTTTCTAGTAAAGCTTGTGTCTAGTGTGTAGTCCAGGTTGAACAACTACAGTTCGTATCACGGAGAACTGAAACGATTTTCTTTCTAAATAGGGCTAATTGTATAAGGAGCGTTTTCGTGGTTCTCCAGAGTACGGCCTGACGAAGGTAAGTTGTACATGCATTACTGAAAGCTCTCAAGGTGCACAGAAATCTAAACAAACATGTGTTTCGGCAATGAACGGCTGTGGCATTAGGCTCAAGTCCCAGTTGGGTAACTGCAGGCAGCTTAGCTTTCTCGTGCGATTAAAATGTACATTATACAAACAGGGCGGCGCTTAAATGAGTGCCTGCTTGAACATCCCAACACAATAAAGGTCACGAACAGAGCTACCGGTCCTTTGTACAGGTGATGGTTGCTGCCCTAATTTTAATGGTACAAGTGTTCTCTTCCTAGCAAAAAACACGCATGCAAAAGAAGTTTGCCAAGCCTTCTTTAAAAAAAATAATTATCTCTTGTATTTCGCCCGTCCTTCGTATCGTTGCTTGAAACGGAGGTATACTGGACCACAGGCTTAGCAGTAGCAACGCTTTACCTACTGGGAGTAGACACCATTTGACGGCTCAAAACAAGTGAAAAATACGGAGTGCCTGCAGACGGCGCCGAAGAGCGTGCGGGAAGGGAGGAACGAGGAGGCAGTGGAACAGACTTTGGAGGTTGAATGCAGGAGATTTGCCGCTCACAGAGTCCTCTGCTGGATGCGAACGCCCAGGAGACCCAACCCTGAACCGAATCTTCCTCCACGTCTTCCATCCTTGCAAGCCCTCGCAGTGTCCGCAACTCAGCCCTCTTCTTGAACCAGTGAGCGCATGGTAAAAAGCGCTAGGACTCCGTCAACGACCAGGGCTTCGCGCCAGAGCACTGCTCCATCTCATTGATGCCATCGACTCCTCGCTGTTGAGCACAAACAATTTTGGGCGTAGGACTGTTTTCTTATAGGATTTCATCAACTAGTTTATGTTTCATGTTATTTTGTGTATGTTGCCCTCCCAATTTGTCGAGAAAAAATAATTTATCCTTTTCCGGAGCCCACACGCCTCATCCTTCTCTGCCTGTTCCGCGTTATCCTCACAAAATACCTCACATACAAACTTTTGCTAGTAGGTACATCACGAAAATGAAAACCGCGTCAGAGACAGAGTAGGCACGGCAACTAGGCCTTGTGTGGAGAAGGCAACTAGGCACACCGTGCAGACGAGCAAACTTATTTTTATTTCAGTAAAAAAGACATCATGCACGAAATAGAGATCTACGTATGTGCAATAGCCTAGGGCACAGAACGAAGATAAACAAAAAACAAACAACCAAAACCACAGTTAAAAAACTGAGCTCAACACCGGGGGAGGCGGAGGGGGGGCAAGGAACTTGGCATTAGCCATGCAAATTCGCGTCGTAAATAAACAAAACAAAACAAAGGGCTATGGCCGGAGCTGTTCAACGGCCCTAACATCACCCACAAGAGTCCTCTCGAGATAGGCCATACCGGTGCTTAGTAGAGACACCGACTTTGAACTGACGCAACCTTTGCAGTTTTAAGGATCCCGTAAGCTTCAAAAATCTCCCTCGTGCGCGCAACCATGGAACACCTTAGTACTTCGCGTGCTTTCAGGCGTGGCGCACAGCCTTTGCAGTCTTTGGAGAGGGTGGCCAGGTTGCTGCCGGTAATGGTGCGGAGGCTGTTGGTGTGTTCATTAAGTCGACAATTAAAGCATCGGTCTCTTTGCTCAATGTGCGATCGCGAACACGACAAGGGTATTTTGTAGATGACGTATGCTTGGCCGTTTACAAAGCGCTTCTTGTGTCTTTTCCAGGACCCCAAATGTCCTATTTCTTCAGAATTTACACGCTTACACAACTTGTATACTTTAGCTGCCGAAAACATAACACGAACCAACGCCCTTTCATTAGCTTTTTTGATCGTGTGGCCACGATTGTGGAAGGTAACACGGCCAACTTGTCAGCCTTGCCCCGGTGGCACATTTTCTTGGTACGTGACTCGACAAGAAGCTTCTCGCCAATCGCCAAGGGAAGTTGGCGAGGAAACCCGGCTTCCTTTACCCGCTCAACCTGCGAACGGAAATGCGCGTGAGCTTGGTGTGGGCACAAGCGTCGCGACGCGTTCCTCAGAAATGATGGGGCGATTTCCGATTTTACCAGCTTGGTATGTGGTGAAGTGAGCAGAAGCAGTCCTTTTTTATCGTCCTGCCCAACTGAGTGAACTGTGCACCCCCTCTCACGTTGCAGAGTTTCACTGGATGATGGTTGCCATCAATCTACCAAAGAAGCTGATGATGATGATGGTGGGATATTAATGGCGCAAAGCCAACTGGGGTGAAGAGCGTCAAAAATGCGGTTATTAAAAGGGTAAAGGCCTAAACAATAAATTCACTCACCAAGAACGAAAGTAGGATCATTAAAAGACAAGGAGGATGAGCGGTGCAAAAGGCCAGGTTGTGATTATGCGTGGTATAAAATTAGATCAAAAATTTTGCTTCTGGTAAATATTTCAAGCACTGGACGGAAAACATGGGATCGTCAGGGAGGAAAAGGGCTTGGTGTAATGGGATGTGTAGTCTGGACAGTTGTTGAAAGTGTGTCTGTCGCGTTGTGTGAAGTCCGCTGCATTGAATCAGTATGTGAACTACAGATAGGAGGTCTCCACCCCTTCTACACAGAGATCTTGAGACCCCGTAAGCAGATACGAGTGCGTTGCATGTGAGTGCCTTATCGGTAGCCTAGCAAAGACAACTTCTGTGTTTGTCCTGTGTGTAAGAGGTGTATGGTCGCAAGTGTGGTTTTATTACGTGTAATTTGTTGTCTGTCTGTCCACTCCAGTGTGTTTGCCAGGTTTTTGGAAGTTGTTTTCTGGTGTGTAGCCTCATGTCAGTGTATGGTACAGTGGTTATGTCAACTGCCGTACTAAGTGCAGCAGCAGCGGCCATTTGATCTGCGGTCTCGTTCCCTATGATCCCAGAATGACGTGGCACCCAGCACACGGTCACATCGAGACTTAACGAATATAAAGAGATGATGGTGCTAATCAAAAGATTGACTACATGGTTTTTAGAAAAGTTTGCCCTGACAATATACGCACAACACTTAAGTAATCAGTATAGATTACGGACTGCAGAATTTTAGTTTGGAGGATATGGTTCATGACAAGTACATAGTATACCGTGAGCCTCGGCCATGAAGATACTAGTGTACACATTCTCGGTTTAACTAATATTCAAGCTGGCTCCGTGTGCAGCACAGAACACAGTAGTGGAAGTTTTCTAGGCGTCAGTATTCAATTCTGCCCAATTGTATTTGTGTTGAGACAAGTTTTGCAGGATCGCAGTTGGCACTCGGTTTTTGTCGATATGTATAAAAGATAAGTCACGTGGTACAGGACGAAGATGCTATGGGGCTATAGAATTAGTAACAGTCAGTTTCATGGTATCTCAAAAGGAGACTGAGAGTTCTGATGCTTCCTCTCTAGCTCTGTATGAGGACGAAGAAGACATAGATGGGCGGTTTAACAGAAGCTGGGATATGGATGTATCATAAAAGACTGACGTACTTATGGTTAGGCATTGATTAGATTACATAATGAAGGACTGTGTATTTTCGCTGATGTTCTAGGGTCCACTTGTTACGTTCTACATAGAGGCTTCCAACTGGGCTACTATGGAAAGCCCACATGCAAGCTCTAGCCCGAGGTGCAGCACTGAGTCCAGCATTTTCAGGGATGTTTTAGCCGCTGACCCATAGGCAACACTGCCATAGTCCAGCCGGGATCCTATCACAACATCCTACAGACGTTGAAGGAGTTCTTTATCAGCACCGTAGGCAGGGTGTGACAGCAGTTCAAGAATGTTCATTGTTATTAGGCATTGTGTTTGAGCTGTTTCAAGTGAGGGATAAATGTGAGTTTACTATGGAATATTAAACCTACAAACTTCTGTTCCCCTCTGACAGGGATTACTAAACCATTGATAAAGATATCAGGGTCCGCGTGAATACCGCGCTTCCGGGAGAACACAACGCAAGAACTTTTTCCAGGGTTCAGTTTAAAACTATTTGTGTCCGCCCAGCCAGCAAGTTTGTTTACCCGAAGCTAGACTTGGCGTTCACAAATGGAGAAGTTACGAGTCAAAATATATTTGAACGTCAGCTACATATATAGAACTAGAAATTGTTGGTGGCAATGCCTTTTGGAGCGAGATCATCTTAACCAACCGTCGGTTTTGCTGTCTGTCACTGAGAATGCCTTTTTGAACCATGGTTGAAAAAATGTGTCGCGTGTTGTTCTTGTTCGCACACATGCAGTTTGATTATGTATGGAGAGAGAGAGAATAAACGTTTATTTAAATCAACAGGGGGGATTGTACTGAAGCTTGAAGGAGGCGTCCTCAGTCCAGAATGCCTTGAGCGCGGGCAGCATCGACAGCCCTCTGAGCCAGCCGAAGCTGGTCGTCCAGGCTGGTGCTCGCCAAGGCGCTCTCCCAAAGCTCGACAGTGGAAAGTTGCAGGTTGGGAGGAATCAGTGGAGATTGGTCACATCCTCCGACCATATGGCGTAGCGTTCCGGGTTCTCCGCAAAATCGGCAAAGCGGGGACTTCTGTCGGTCGAAAAGGTGAAGCCGGATAGGATGGGGGAATGTATTGGTCTGGAGAGCACGTAAATGACGTTCGTGCTCTCGGGGTAGAGATTTATGTGGGGGAGCGAGTGTCTGACGCGACAGCCTGTAGTGCTGCGTGATATCTGCGTAAGACGTCAAGGGCTGCATGCGCTCGGGTTCGGCAACGCTGCTCTCGGCGCCCGCTCGGTGGGTCAATTCTCGAGCGATGGCGTCCGCCGCCTCGTTTCCAGGGATGCCGTGATGTGCGGGAGCCCATACAATCCTGATTAGCCTCTTCAGGGGCTGCTGCTGAATGATGCGTAGAGTTGTTGTGTGAAGGCGTCCCCTAGCGAAATTCCGACAAGCCTGCTGCGAGTCGGTGACAATGACCGCTGCATTAGTTTGTACGATGTATGGAATGTTTGGTGTTGGTGCGGCGGGATGTTGTCGGATGGTAAATTGTAAATATGGATGTTATGATGGTGGCGTTTATTTTATTTATATATGTATGTTTTTCCCGTATTAAATTTTCAGTTGCTAGTAGCGCTTCGTCCCGTGTACTTGCTTGTCCTCGTCGTCGTAGCGCTTTTTCCAACATGAACAGTTACCAACAAGCCCAGCTCGCAGTTTTTCTGCTTGTCACAGGCTTTTTCTCTATCCAAGAAGACTGTTATGCAAAACTGGTTATTGATGAAGGCATCCTTTGCATACGATTCCAACGCAAGCAGTTTATCGCTGGTGGATCTCCCCGCCCTGGAGCCAGCCGTGGAGCCATCGAGAAGACCATTGCTCTCTAAGAAGTACAAGAGTCTCTTATTGATCATGTTCTCGAGCAGCTTACCCAGACAGCTTCTGAGGGCGATGGGACGATAACTTGCTGGAGAGGAAGGGTCCTTCCCCTCCTTCAGAAAGGCCACTACGATAGCGTCCCTCCGAGAACCTGGAAGGCACCCCTAAAACATATTTTGTTGTAGAGATAAAGGGGTGTTTCAAGTGTGGCTGCGTGTAATTGCTGTATGTTAGTGTATGTAATGTTGTCTGCGCCTGGAGCTCGAAGATTACAAGTACTCAGTGCGACTACAGCTTATGAGGTGAGCAGGGGGTGTTACAAGATGAAGTCGACTTATTATTATCTCACAAGGACTTCTTCTCAGTGGCAGTTTTGTGTTTTTTAGAAGTGTTGGTGTAGTGTGCTGAACTGGACACATGTTTGAACTGTTGTGCGAGTGTGTTAGCCTGGTCTTCAGTCGGCGCCCTGTTACCCTAACCAAGGGCAGGCTGTGTGGTTGTTGTCCTTTGAGTTTTTGTGTACGTGTCTAGACCTTGTGAGTGTCGGTGCATGAGTTAATGTATGTGAGGAAAGTGCGTGAACGGTCACTTTTTGCCTCACGGCACACGCGTTTTCCAAGCACTTTTGCCCGTTTGAAAGAAACAAGGTTGTTGGGCGTGGGGTACCGTCGAAGGACACCCCACGCCTTGTTTTGGGCCTTTCGTGCTCGCTTGCAGTCCTCGTTCCACCAAGGCCTCGCTTGGTTCTGCGGGACACCGGAGGCTGGGGGAGTGGACCTTTCTTCGGCATCGAGGATGTGCGCCATGATGAGTCAGGCTGCTTCCTCCACGTGTAGCTGCTTTATGGATGTGTGGTGTAGTTTAGATGTTTCTGTGAATGTACTCCAGTTTCTGTGAATGTACTTCAGGATAGACTGCTTGGGCCTTTACTTATATATTTTAGTGAAGTGCGGAAGTGATCACTACCATATGGGTCCGTACCCACACCCCACTCAAGACATGGAAAGAGAACTGCAGAACCAATAGCCAAGTCAACATGTAAGCACGTATATTGTCCTAAATTATGATATGTAGGCTGTTTTTTGTTGTGCGCATTAAGGTCGCCTGTGAGGATGTATGGTTCGGGTAGCTGGTCAACCAGTGCCTTGAAATCGGAGCTCAGAAGTGCCCAATCAGGACTTATGTAAATGGAGCATACTATTATCAACCTATTAAATATTATCGTACGGATTGCTACATCCTCAAGGGCAATGTTAAAGAGAAAGGGTGGCATGCTAGCTATTTTCGTGCAACAATGGCCCCACCGCCCGAAGAGTGTGTGCAGCCGACCCTGTCCTTTCTGCATACCATGTCTCCGTTTAAGCAATTTGTTCATTTATAATTTTGGTGAGTTTCTTGCAGACACATGATACTTGGCTGCAGCACCTCATACACATAGTCAAGATTTTGTAAGAGGCCTCTGCAGTTCCATTGGATGATGTTTTCTGTTCCAATTATTTACATTTAAGAAAGGGTGGCATGCTAGCTATTTTCGTGCAACAATGGCCCCACCGCCCGAAGAGTGTGTGCAGCCGACCCTGTCCTTTGTGCATACCATGTCTCCGTTTAAGCAATTTGTTCATTTATAATTTTGGTGAGTTTCTTGCAGACACATGATACTTGGCTGCAGCACCTCATACACATAGTCAAGATTTTGTAAGAGGCCTCTGCAGTTTCATTGGATGATGTTTTCTGTTCCAATTATTTACATTTCAGAATGACTGAAGTGTGTGTGTTCATGTGTTGTCGTTCGGGGCTTGTACTCTCGTAAGGGGCTTTTTGGGCCTTTCTGTTGGCTTGGATGTCGGAGGCTGCTCCTTGCACTGCGTTGCAGGCAGGAACTGCCCGACATCCATCTCCTCGTCAGGTTAGATGGATGCTCAATGGACCACGCCCCCTGGACTTAGTCCCCTTTAGGGGGCCCTTCGTTTGAGCCTCCCCCGCCGAGTGCGTCGGGGGCGCCAGACGTGGTACAGGCGGTGCGTTGGCGGTGGTAGCCGATGCGGGGCCCCCGGAGCCCATCCTCTCGGCACCCTCCCACGTGCTAAAGGACGGGGAGGCTGGGCCGGGAGCGGCAGTGGTCCTCCAAAAAGACGGTCGGCACCACAACCGCTGCTGCCTCAGCAAACGGGGTGGTGACGAGTCGGGTTGCCTGAGGCAAATCAGGGGGGGGGGTGCGGCGGTGGGTCGAAGTCCGACCCCAGTACTGAGTCCCTGCTGAAACCAGACGCCGCTCCGCCCCCCGGCGAGCTGCGTCGGCGTACTTCCCCAGAGGGAAAGAGAACCTTTTTCGTGCCTCTGGGAAGGTGTTCTCTATGACCTTCAAGTTGATTTTTTTTAACGTCTCGCAAGCCCTGGAGAAGGCTGCATTTGGACCCTGGCAGTTTACACAAGTGAAGGTCACGGAGTTGCAGTTCTGTATCGGGTGGTCTGGCGCTGCACATTTAGCACATCTCAGTCTGCCGCGTCGGAATTTTGTGCCATGCCTGGACATTTAGTGCATGTCAGTATGCCGCGGCTGGAGTTTGTGCCGCCCCCGAACCGGCGACACTTGAAGCAGCGGCGCGGGTTCGGTATGTAGGTTCGTACTGGACATCTTATGAAGCCTTCATTGACGGACCCAGGGTAAATGTCAAGATCATGTGTTTATTCGGTATAACTCGTCGTTACGACATATGGTGATCCGCCTCATGGCCGTCACACCGTCGTCATGAAGGCCCTCGAGCAGATCTGTTTCGGTCTCATTTATTAGATCCAGTTCAGAAATTACACCCTGGTAGCCATTATGACTTCGATGGGGCGTAATCTTGAGGTCAATATCGACCATGCCCGTTTGTGCGAGGAGGTTAGCGGACTGTTTTTTGTTGTCTACCTCAATCAGGACTCCCCCCGTTTTCAGTTTTTTATCCTTGTACTACTTGCTGACAGGGCTTTCAAGCTGCTTGGAGATTACAAACACGCACTCGGAAGTGATTGGCTTTCTCTGATCAAAAGATTCCATCTTTAGAAAGCGTGAGAAATTATCGGGCTTTGGGAGCGAGAACGATTGCAAAGGAGCAAAAGAAACTTCGGAGCGGTCGCTTTTCATTGACCGATCACGTTTTGAAGGGGTGGTTTAGAAAATACGAACTAGCATAGTAGAGAAGCAAAGGATGGAAGTACGACACACGCTCGGGTTATTGGATAGCGAGAGAGGTACCGGGGCTCCGTAAACAGACAAGGAGCTTATCCGCCGTAGCTTGACCTGGGCTCCGACGGCCACCGTTTGAGCTTTCTACCCTTCGCCTTGAAACTCATTACCACAGTCGTTTACAGCGTGAGTATGGGGGATCGGTGTACGCGGTGTCGCCAATACCGTCATCAAGATTGCTCAAGGTGCCCCGTGTGGGGCTGACAAAGAAGGTACGCCACCATCCCTTTGGGCAACGAGTCGACATCTTGAAGTACATCTCATGCACGTGAAGTAGTGTCTTTGGGGAGAGGTGCGGCTTCAAGAGCCAAGCCTCTGGACCAGGACAGGGGCATTTGAGATTGCGTCAACACCCCGACCATGAAAACAAGCGTGAGGGCAGCTCCTCCGGTAACCTATGTGGTTGAGTCCCTTAGCTCTGCAGATCAGTTTCCTTCTCTCTAATAAAGAAGGGTTTTTTTCCATTTTCCACCTGTTGTAAATGAGAGAAAAGCTGATGAAGAAGGTGCTTCAAATCTTATTGCATTAAATACTGCTAAATTGACGGTTGTCCAAATTTGGCGATACACTTGTGCGAGCAAGTAGGCTTGAAGAAGCATGCGGCATCTGTCAAGAAAAGTGATGGCCTGAACCGACAAATTTACTTTTCTGCGGAAACCCATTAGCAGGATTGCCCTTTCAGAGCCATTGTTTCTGTGTGTGGAACGTGACCACGGGTACTGGGGCGCTACCTTCTGAGGCTGCTTCCAGAACTTGTGGTTGACGGCCCATTTATTAGGAGAAGACGGCAGATGGTGTCCGAATACTTCTCTTAAGGGACATTCGGGTAGAACAGGTATGTTTTCAGTGGACATTTAGGACTTATATTTATCTCTGTCACAGGAGCTGCTATGCGAAGCAGTGAGGGAAGCAATCGACACGCCTGGTGAAATTCGTTTTCAGAATGCTTGCGGAACAACCACCAACAATTTCATGGAGGCCCTCACGTTTTACCTGCACTCTAAAATTATCGCCTACAAGGACGCCTTATACATATAGAAGGACAGCGTATTGAGAGGGTCATGCCTTAGGGTCAGTGACCCATTGCTCGCACGTTTCGACAGAAGACTTCACTTGAATCCGTCGCTCCGTAATTACTTATCGAACTCTCCGCTTCATTGACGACTTACTGATGCTTTATCAGCTCAATTCAGAGGGCACTACACATCAAGTTGAAAAAGTGTTTGAACTCTTTCATTCTACCCTTGACGTCTTTCCGTTAATAATGGAAGCACCGGTTTGCGGCTGCGTGCGGTTTCTGGACATAGAGTTCAAGGGTGAACAGTGACCGTGTGTGGTGGATCTATTGCCCTCCATACAAAAAGGAATGCTTTCGTTCACGTCAGCACGTACCAAGCTGGTAAAACGAGGAATCGCAGCGTCAGCTCCAAGGAATATGCTGCCACGCTCGCGCCCCAACCCCCCAAGGTGAAGTGAATTTCCGATCAGAGTTTCAATGGCTGAAGGAAGCAGAGTTTTCTCGCGACCTTCTATTCGCAGTTGTCCAGAAGCTTCTTGTTGAGTCACGCACCAAAAGGAAGGTGTGCCAACGGGGAAAGGCTGACAAGAGGGCTGTGTAACCTTGTGTCCACAATGTTGGCCAAAGGATGAAAGAAGCTAGTGCAAAGGAGGGGGTTCGGGTTGTTTTTTCGGCACCTATCAAGGCACACAAATTCTGTAAGCATGTAAATTCCGAAAAAAGAACAGACATGCTGGGTGCAGCAGAGACACGAGAACCGTTTTGTAAGTTGCAAGCATGTGTCGTCTACATAATATCCTTGTCCTGAGGGCGATCATACAATGGCCGAATAGGCCGATACTTCAATAATCGACTGAGGGAAGACGTCAACAGCCTCTGCACCACTAACGGCAGCAACCTTGCCACCCACTGCAAACGTAGCATAGGCGCTGCGCCACGCCTCGAAGCATGCAAAGCCTCAAGGTGCAACCGTGTTGTGCGCCCGAGGGGGATTTTCGTAGCCTTCGGGATCCTAAAAATTGGCGAAGTTTCCGTCATTTGAGTGTTACTGTCGCTACTAAGCACCGGGATCGCGTATTTCACAGAACACTTGGCGGTCATGTTCAGTGCGCTTGGACTGCCATGACCCTCACCTTGTTTTGTTTATGTACAAAACGATTGCGCACCAATAGTCTAAAGTGCGGTGCCCCAACCCCGTGATGTGCTAAGTTCTTTGGCTGTATTTTTTATTGTTTCTGGTTGTTCATCTTCGTTCTGTGCCCTCGGTTATCGCACATGCGCAAATCGCTTTTTCGTTTACCATGTGTTTTTTACTCAAATAAAAATCAGTTGATAGCCTGCGCCCTCTGTCTAGTTGTCTTCTCTTTTGTCCTGGCTTTATGCGGTATTTCCTTATGGTAATATACTATCTGCTACACATCCACTTATCTCCTCCTGCCTTAGGGTAAGCACATTCAGTCACACCCGCTGCATTTCTTTCAATTTGGAGAGGTCTCGCGAGCCCTCCACATTTTTTGAAAAGTTTCTAGGGAAAAAGTTTGCGATATTACCAGCAAAAGTGAAATGTTCTGCTCAAGCTAAGCCCGCGAACAACTGTACCGCATCTACAACAACTAGAGCTGGGGTGTTGGTATGGGCAGTTTAGTGTGGCTTTTCTGTGTGCGATGAGTGAGAGGTGGCGTTAACATCCCGGCTGGCGCACGCAGCCGCGACCTTTATAGCGCCCCCCCCCCCAAAAAAAAAAAAATTCTCCGGACACAGCTTTAGCTACCGCGGAGGCGCTTCGTTATAGCCATTTTGGGCGTTTTTTTGGTCGTGACATTTTACATTTAGCGAACCTGAAATTAGGAGTACCTTGAGTTTATTGCAGATTCATTAGTGCTTTTTATGCAGCGATAAGTCAAATTTATTTTGCTCACAAACCTCTTGTATATGAGCGTCAAAATGTTTGCAAAGATTTTGACCCAGAACCCTTCTAAAAGCGTCCAAATTTTCTAAAACTACATGGCTAAGAGATATAAAAAGACGTCACTAGCGAAATAAACCCCCGGTGAAAATTCTGGCACTAGGCACCTCAATTAGGGTGCTACATTTCTATTATGTTGTAGGAGCCCAATAGCTCAGATATTTTGAAGAATTAAACGCCGAGGTACTGACGACTATAATTATAATATTTAATACCAGCTTTCAATGGTTTTCACCCCACCAACCAATCAGCATTTCGGTAAACTACCATTTTTTATTTTGTTGTCAATCGGTTTTCAGCTCACTGACATATTTAATAGGTTTTGCTGACAAATACAACATTCAGAAATGCCCAAAAATCAATCGTAGGGCTTTGTCCTAATCCACCAGTAAATAGGTGAAATTGAGTTTTAACACTACACCCGCACCAAGCGACAATGAGTAAGCTTGGACATGAAGTCACCGACCCAAACGCTGAACCTACGTACTTATGTTTGTCGGCGCTCCGTGACTCTGTAGGCGCTTATATAGGCCACATGTTGAGCTACAGCAAATAGGAAGTTAAAAAACAAGTGGCCGTGTCTCTGCTTTCTCAACTAAGAATATCACCAAAGGCGGGTTTGTGCAGCCGGCCTGTCCCGTAACTGACCACGCTTCCTACTCCTCCTGCTACGCACATCTGTGCTTCTCATTAAACTGACTTGAGACAAAAAGAATGATCTTTAATCGGGGAGGCCACGCCGCTATGTCAAAGGCGCCTGTCTTTCTGCGTCATGTGTACAAGAAAAAAAAATATATGTGATTAATATTATCACGACGCCAAAGGCGACGCAGTTGTCTTCAAGGAAAACAAGTTTATTGGAGCGAACTTGTGCTCCCCTAACAACTCAAAGAGTACACGGGGCGCAGCAGCAGTCAACAAAGTGACGTGCGAAGGCGAGCGCGACGATTCGAATTAAAACCGCGGCGTCTGCTCTGCAGGCTTTTATGTTTCGGCTCGAGAGTTTCTCGAACCGTCGATTTACATCCAGAACAAAGAAGATTATTCTAGGCTGTTCACGTTAGTTCGGAATGCTCTCGCTATCAGAAGAGATAACACAAGCAGCATAGAAAGAAAGAATGGAACACGCGCTGCCCTTGGCGCAACAGGGCGGTTAAAGCAAAGCATAAATAAACAAACCAAATGCATGGTTCGCGGCAGTACCCTCCCTCTAAGAGGGCATCGACCCGATAAAAAATAAAGGTCCGTCATCGTGCGGAGAAAGGTTTTAAGCAAACCGCGTGGTCGAATTCGGGACGCGTGCGTCGTCGTGATGTGCCGGAATCACCATCGGGGATCACTTCGTAGGTAAGTATGCCAACTCGTCGTAGAGTCTGGTAGGCTTCGAAATACCGTTTTAGAAGCTTCTCACTCAGTCCGCGTCGTCGGACGGGAGTCCGAACACACACACGATCCCCTGGGTGGTACTCGGCTTCTCGGCGTCGGAGGTTGTAGCGGGCGCCATCCGCCAGATGCTGGTCTGTTGTACGAAATCGAGCGAGCTGGCGGGCCTCCTCCGCACGCTGAAGGTATCCTCGGACATCGGCGTTGAGGTCGTCTTCTACGTGCGGAAGCATGGCGTCAAGCATCGTAATCGGCCGCCTTCCGTAGACAAGATCGAACGGTGTCATCTGCGTAGTTTCTTGGATAGCCGTGTTGTACGCACACGTGACATATGGGAGCACTTCGTCCCAGGTTTTATATTCAACATAGACGTACATGGACACCATTTCCGCAATCGTCTTCTTCAAACGTTCCTTTAGTCCGTTCGTTTGGGAGCGGTAGGCCTTCGTTCTTTGGTGATCCGTGTTGCTGTAGCGCAATATTCCTTGCATCAGCTCGGCAGTAAAGGCCGTTCCGCGTCCGTGGTTAGAACTTCAGGGGCTCCATGTCGCAGCACAACTTAACTTATGAAGAACCTTGCGATTTCTTGAGCAGTCCCCCTCGGAAGAGCAGCGGTCTCTGCGTAACGCGTCATGTAGTCTGCCGTTACGACAATCCACTTGTTCTCGGATCGTGACGTAGGGAACTGGCCCAAAATGTCCAGTCCAATCTGCTTGAAAGGCCTCGATGGGACGGCGATCGGCTGCAGAGGTCCGGCGGCTCTCGTAGGCGGTGTTTTTCGTCGCTGGCAGCCACGGCAGCCCCGGACGTAGTGGGTGATGTCAGATGTAAGGCACGGCCATAAGTACCTCGCTTTGATTTTTCCAATTGTGCGGGCTGTTCCGAGATGTCTGGAAATCGGGTCGTCGTTGGACGCTTCCAAACGCTCGTCGCGAAGGTCCGCCGGGATGAAAAGAAAATAATTTGTTCTGGTTCCGGGGCTGAAATTCTTCTTCACGAGGATGGAGTTTCTCTGGTTGAACGCTGGTAGGTTGCGTTTGAAGGCCCTAGGCACGGCGACATTGTGTCTTTCCAGGTAGTCGATCATGACGCGTAACTCGGGGTCGGCACGCTGTTAGGCGGCTAGATCGCTCTCCGTCACAACTACGAAGAACGCGCAGTCGGGTCCTAGGATCGGCAACGTTGCATCCCTCGAGGTACTCGATTATGACGCTAAAGTCGGGGTCGGCACGCTGCTGGGCGGCTAGGTCGCTCTCCGTCACGATCCCGAAGAACGCGCTGTCTTCATCAGAGTCTTGTGGTGGTGGATCGACGGGGGCACGGGACAGACAGTCGGCGTCCGAGTGTTCCCTGCCTGATTTATGGACAAATGTAACGTCGAATTCCTGCAGGTGCAAGCTCCATCACCCAAGGCGGCCGGAGGGGTCCTTCAAATTGGCCTGCCAACACAGCGCATGGTGGTCTGTCACAACCTGGAACGGTCTACCATACACGTATGGACGAAATTTTGAAATGGCCCATATGATAGCCAGGCACACTTTATCGGAGGCAGAGTAGTTTTTCATCTCCTTCGACAGACCACGGCTGGCATAGGCGATCACCTTTTCGCAACCAGTCTGCTTTTGGACGAGGACGGCACCCCGACCTATATCGCGGGCGTCCGTGTGCATTTACGTTTGGGCGTTTTCGTCGAAATGAGCGAGCATGGTCGGGCTTTGCAGGTGTTTTTACAGCTCGCAGAATGCCTTTTTTTTGGTCGTTTTCCCAACTAAAAGGAGTGCTATCTTTCATCAAGCGTGTGAGTGGCTCTGCAAGGCGTGCGAAGTTTGCGACGAAGCGCCGGTCGTATGCGCACAGTCCGAGAAATCTTTCAACGCCCTTCTTGTCTTTCCGCTTTGGGAAGTTCGCAATTCCTGAAGTCTTTGCCAGGTCAGGTAGGACTCCCGCGGCGTTGACGACGTGGTCCAAGAACTTCAGTTCCTTAAACGCGAAACGGCACTTTTCTGGCTTCAGCGCTAACCTCGACGTACGCATGGCCTCGAGTACAGACTCCAACCTTGCAAGGTGTTCGTCGGACGTCCGGGCGAATATCACAACGTCGTCGAGGTATACGAGGCAAGTGTGCCACTTCAGGACAGCTAGCACAGTGTCCATGACTCTTTGAAACGTTGCTGGCGCCGTGCACAACCCAAATGGCATCACCTTGAACTGGTATAGGCCGTCCGGGGTTATAAATGCAGTCTTTTCTCTGTCTCTCTCGTCCACTTCAATTTGCCAGTAGCCGTTCTTCAGATCCATCGATGAGAAGTGCTTGGCATGGCAGAGGTGGTCGAGGGCGTCGTCGAATCGTGGCAGGGGGTACACGTCCTTTTTGGTGATTCTGTGAAGTCGCAGGTAGTCAACGCAGAACCTTAATGTGCCGTTTTTTTGCGAGTACGACGGGCGCAGCCCAGGGTAGTTTCGATGGCTGTATAATGTCGTCGCTGAGCATGTCGTCGACTTCAGTCCGGATGGCTTCCCGCTCATGTGAAGAGACGCGGTACGGTGACTGTCGGGTAGGTCGGGCTGCATCTTCGGTTATAATTCGGTGCTTCACTAGGGGTGTCTGACGAACTTTTGAACTTGACAAAAAACACTCTCTGTAGCGACATAGAAAATCCAGTAATTTGTCCTGATGTTCGTGCGGCAGCGCCGGGTTCATGTCGAAAGGATGGGGCAGCTTGGAAGCTTCTGCCAGTGCGTGTTCAAATTTGGCGACCGCGATCACTTGACTTGCTTCATGCGTTTCTTCGAGGAACGCAACTGCAGCGCCCTTGTTTAGATGCTGGTACTCCTCGGTGAATATGGTGACTAAAACGTTGGATTTGCATTCCTTACAGCGCGTGATGCCTTTTGCAACGGAGACACCGCGGTTGAGAAGCAACCTTTGGTCACTGTCTATGATAGCGTCGATGTCAGGAGAAGCATCCTCACAGTAGATGGCGATCATGAAGCTTGCTCGGTGTGGCAGGATGACGTGTTTGTCGGCGATCCTTCGAGCAGCACGGCGATCAGGGTTCGGTGGCGGCGTCGTGGAGTGATCGAAGGAAAAGGTTATTGACTGGGTCTGCAGATCAATTATTGCGCCGTTGCCCGTCAAAAAGTCAATTCCGAGAATTACGTCGCGGGAACAGTTAGGCAAAATGACGAACTCAGCAGGGTACGTGGTGCCGCCTATGGTGACGCGTGATGTGCACGTTCCACTTGGCGTTGCGAGAGGGCCTCCTGCTGTGCGTATATGCGGACCGTCCAATCTTGTCGTAACTTTTTTCAGCGTAGACGCGAATGACCCGCTTATTACCGAGTAGTCGGCTCCCGTGTCGATACGGGCGACTACGTCAAAGCCGTCGATGAACAACTGGACGTCGGACGCCGGCTTTCTCCAGTTCCGGGTGCGTCGGGGCGTCGAATCTCGGCTTGTGCGTGTTGACGGTCGAGCACTGTGCGTAGTCGTTGTCGTCGTCTTCTCAGTGGCCCGCGGTCATGTTGGGTACGCGCCGCGTCGCGTAGCAGTCGTCGTGTTCGCGGTTCTCGTCACGGCTCCGTCGGGTCATCGGGATGGCGGCATGTCGTCAATCACGGTCTTCGGCGCGCCCTTGCGTCATTGGAGGGTTTTTATTTTTCCGCCGTTGTGCAACTTCACCTCCAGAAGTTGCTGCCTTTAGTTTGCCCCGCGTGGGCTGGGGGACCTTCCACGTGAGAACTCAGGATTGCTACGGCGAATCGGTGACTGGTATGGGTAGGGCTACGGCGAACGGTTGAAACGGTCTGGTCGACGGCAGGTGTTGGACAGGTACTCTTCGATTTCCGATGGGCGCTGGCCGGTTCGAGGGCGGGGAGCGTCGACGGAGAACCCTCGCAAACCGAGCCTTCTGTAGACGCAGCGACGGTAGATATGGTCGGCCTCTCCACAGTGATAGCACAGCGGACGATTGCCGGACGTTCGCCACACGTCGGTCGTTCTTGGGGCGGAGGGGTGCACCGCAGGTGGTCGGGAGGGCGACAGGGGGCGACGGTAGGGAGCCTCGTCACGATAGGGCGCAGGTGGGCGAGGGCGATGTGCAGCAGCCGCGTAGGTCATGGCTTGCGGCTCGCGAGGTGCTACTGGCGTCGTTGAAGTTCCCAGCGCTTGCTGCATATCTTCTCTAAAGACGTCGGTAAGAGAAGCGACTTGTGGTTGCGGCGGCGTTGGGAGCAGTTTCTACAGCTCTTTCCTCACTATTTCACGGATAGTATCGCGTAGGCTATCTTTGGGAATGCGCATGCTGTCGACGCAATTCGCAGTGGCCGTGCCAACAAAGTTCCTTCCGTACGGCATAGCACGCATTTCGACGGCTTTCTCAATGGTGCTGGATTCGGTCACGAATTCGGCGACGGTCTTTGGCGGATTTCGGACAAGTCGAGCAAGCAGTTCCTGCTTCACACCGCGCATTAAAAACCGCTACCTATTTTCTTCCGTCATTTCCGGGTCCGGGCAGCCAAATAGCTGCTTCATCTCCTAAACGAAGATCACTACCCCTTCGTTGTGGTGTTGCGTGCGCGTTTCCAACAAAAGGGCAGCTCATTCTTTCAGCACGATGGTAGCGAATGGTTTGAGGAACTCGCTCTTAAAGGAGCACTGACACGAAAATATTTTGTGTTACACTTTTATTGCTTTTATCGATGCGTAATGGTCTGGCGAACCTGAAACATCACTTCAAATACTTCAGCGGGCGATACATCGTTACATTGAACGGCCTGGAAATCGTTTGTTTCAAATTCACGCGCTTTCATCCAGAACAGTGCATATGACAGAATCCCGGCCTGAGCTCACCGCTTTTTGCGCACGTCACCGGCACCTGCTTGAGAGGGTGTTGCGCCCCCTCGACGCTTGTGGGGCGGCGCACGTGAAGTGACGTCACGAGTTCTTGACGAGCGCTGTCGCGTCACTTCTTTTGGCTTCACGGGGTGATGTCACGCTGGTGTCCACTTGCTGAGTGCCGCTACTCGCACTGCTCCGTCGGCGCGAAAAATGAGATCCAATTGAACTATGTTCTTTGCGTCGCAGGCCGCTCATTTTTCAGCCAGGGTATTCTTTTGATTGAAGAAAGTGAACGGTGCTATAATATTAACGCCCAAAAGGGGTGTCAGTGCTCCTTTAAAGAAAGTCCAGACGGTTAGGCAGCTTTCATGGTTCTCAAACAACGTTCGGGCCGTATCTTCTAAATAGAAGAAAATGTGGAGGAAAGCTTCTTTTTCATCCCACCTGTTATAGATGCGGATGCGCTCCACTTTCTCCAGTCAGTCCTCAGAGTCTTCTCCGGAGGATCCGCGGTGGTGGTTCCCGGGGCTGTCGCAGAACAAGGGCAGGATTGGTAGTGCTGGTCACGGTGCCTGCGTTAATCATGATGGTGGTCACAACGTCTTCTTTCTTCACTTTATCCGGAAGCAGTTCAAACTCCGGCTGAAGACCTTGCTTTCAGCGGCTGGCAGGAGTGGGATTTGCTTGTTGGGTTGACGAGGGCGCTGACGAGGGTGTTGACGAGGGTTGACGAGGGTGTTGGGGACGAGGGGTTGACATCCATCAGATGTCACGAAGCCAAAGACGACGCTGTTGTCTTCAAGGAAAACAAGTTTATTGGAGCGAACTTGTGCTCCCCTAACCGCTCAAAGAATACAGGCGGCGAAGCAGCAGTCAACAAAGTGACGCGCGAAGGCGAGCACGACGTTTCAAATTAAAGCCGCGACGTCTGCTCTGCAGGCTTTTATCTTTCGGCGCGAGTGTATCTCGAACCGTCGATTTACATCCAGAACAAAAAAGTTTTTTGTAGGCTGTTCAGGTTAGTTCATATTGCTCTCCCTATCAGAAAAGATAAAAGAAAGAATGGAACGCGTAATTTTTTTCTTGTGTATCTCGAGCATTTCTGTGTCATTTCGAAGGCGCCACTTTTTCGCTTACGCGCCCGCTTTTTCGCTAACTTTTGTAAAACCCCAAACAACAAGCGTTCCTAGCTAAATGAATGACGCGGGGCCTGCCGGTTATATACGCAGATTTTGCCTGAAATGTACCAGCAGTTTTCTTTGCGCTAAACAACGGGGATTATACCTCCCTCGAGGTCCTGTAATCCGCAGTGGTACTTTGTACTCGGTGATGCCCGGGTGTCCGAATGTGCAATTTATTCGTTCGTTGTTATTAGTTCCTTCGCCGTGGAATTGCCCACGATTAGGAATTTCGTGCATATTTTGCTAGGAGATGCGTGGGGTACGAAAACCGATAGAACCCGATTTTCCATACTAACCATAACTATATTGTGTCGAACTTTTCTGCCTAAACTACAATTTACATTACGAGGTGTCATGTATAGCAATAAGTTGCAGCGTTTCGAAAACGAGAATAGTGCCGCCCATCCTGAGCAGTATTATTTAACTAATAACAAACACATCCAAGTTGGTGTTTGGGCACGCAATTGTTATGATATAAAAATATTTATAGTATTTAATTCACATAGCGAAACATCGAGTTGCAAACAATTGCGTTTTTATTTCTTGCAACCGTTTGGATTGCCTCGTCTCAATCGGACTTTGCACCGTTCACAAGTTTAGCTTTGCTGTAAAACCCCTTAGCACCGATCAATCGTCTTTGTTCAGCTACCTAAACGCAAAAGCAACCGGCCTTCTTTTGAATAAAAGTATACGTCCGGCTGGTTTATACCATAGCACAAAAACAGTATGTTGAAAAATCAGCACTGAACAAAATGGCCCTCGCCCAACAGGTGGGAGCCGATGTATGCAGAATGTCGAGAAATTACATAAAATATTCAAACGTGTATAGTATTCACTATGTAAGTTCCTGGACCTTTTACAGAATTTCAGCAGTAGAAGGTTTCATTTGTGTTTTCAAACACAAATTTACGCAAATATCCGCATATACTGATCCTAATCGTCATCACATATTACCGCGAACCATGTATTTGCGCTTCCCTTGGCACACAGATAACACAGGCCGGCGCCGCCGGGCGCTAAAAGCAAAACATAAATAAACAAACCAAATACTTGGTTCGCGGTAATATGTGATGATGATTACGATCAGTATATGAGGATATTTGCGTACATTTGTGTTTGAAAACACAAATGAAACCTTCTACTGCTGAAATTCTGTAAAAGGTCCAGGAAGTTACATAGTAAATTCTATACACACTTGATTATTTTATGTTTTTCTCGGCCTTCTGCATACATCGGCTCCCACCTGTTGGGCGAGGGCCATTTTGTTCAGTGCTGATTTTTCAACATGCTGTTTTTGTGCTATGGTATAAACCAGCCGAACGTATACTTTTATCCACAAGAAGGCCGGTTGCTTTTGTGTTTAGGTAGCTGAACAAAGACGATTGATCGGTGCTAAGGGGGTTTACAGCAAAGCTAAACTTGTGAACGGTGCAAAGTCCGATTGAGACGAGGCACTCCAAATGGTTGCAAGAAACAAAACCGGAATTTTTTGCAACATGATGTTTCGCTATGTGAATTAAATACTATAAATATTTTTATATCATAACAAGTGCGTGCCCAAGTACCAACTTGGGTGTGTGTTTGTTATTAGGTAAATAATACTGCTCAGGATGGGCGGCACTATTCTCGTTTTCGAAAAGCTGCAACTTATTGCTATACATGACACCTCGTAATGTAAATGTTCTAGGAGGTATATTGTAGTTTAGGCAGAAAAGTTCGACACGATATAGCTGTGGTTACTTTGGAAAATCGGGTTCTATCGGTTTTCGTACCCTCGGCATCTCCTAGCAGAATATGCACGAAATTCCTAATCGTGGGCAATTCCACGGCGACGGAACTAATAACGAAAGAAAAAATTGCACATTCGGACACTCGGGCATCACCGAGTACGAAGTACCACTGCGGATTACAGGACCTCGAGGGAGGTATAAATAATCATCGGGTAGTCGCCGCGGGAGTGGTTTTGCTGTCTGAATGGACGACAAAGCCAATGCAGCTGCACAAGGAGTTGGGGATGGGGGCTGTGATGTTGATGCCATGATGGAGTTCTGTGATGATGTAATATGAATGGAGATAAACAGGAAAGCTTGCCGAAAAACTTGCAATTCGGATTCCCACGCGTTCAAAATTTGGAGGCAACATCCTGCGATTTAACGACGTGGTTAAGGATTGTATCATTGCAGCAGCTGTGGAACTTGAGGAAGCAGTAGCCGACTGCATAGAGGTTAAAAGTCATATCACAGATTTACGGTGTGCTAATAAGGATACTCTAGCAGGGCAACGTAGTTTCAGAGGATGAGCCAGAAGCGTTGTTTTCTCTTGAGTACGCGCAGTAAGAATTCGTGTAAACACAAGCTGCGTGGTAAATAACAGGACCTAAAGGGGCCCTGAAAGGCGTTTTGAGCACACTAAATTGACTAGCGCAATCGTTAGATTGCGTCGTCAACATCATCTGTGCCAAGTATTACTCTTTTACGCGCAGCGGAAAGCTCACACTTTTGTTGCAAAGTTGGTCGCTTTTTTCTCACCCTTTCCTGCGTGTTTTTGGACGCCGCCATCTTCACATGTCTACATCATCGATTCCCAGATGTTCGTCATGAGCTAGACATCCTGCTATTGGGCGGCTTTTTCCCGCACTTCCGGCAAAGAGATGAGTCGTCTGCTCAGCGTCGGTTCGCCGGCTGATCTGCCAGCGGAGTGCCGGAGTGCTTGGACATTTTACGACAAACAAAACAAGTGTAAACGAACGCTTAACCGTTTGTATTAAATGCAACAGGGCCATAACACGACATGAATATTCTCTTACTTGAGTACGTTCCATAAAGAAAGCGTTGAAGCCCCGTGGCACTTCTTTCTTGCAATCGCAGAGAACGCCCTGAGCCGAATGCCCGGGTTTGACGAATACATTTTATTCAACTTCCAAACAATCCAGAGATGCGTTTCGAACGAACACAACGTCACAACATGCGTTACAAGTCCGAACCGCGATTGACAGACGATGGGTTGCCTCCTCCTGCCCCTCGTAAATTCGGCACTCACCTCGCGCGCGGTTTGCGGGGACGAACAGCAAGTCACTTAACTCCGGCGCACAAGCCGAGATAGCTTCTAGCCACGCACACTGCACATACCCCATGCGAGGTCGAGTCGTACGCCGCTTGAGAAAGATAATCCAGACCATGGGAAGCACTATCCACCCGCAGAAGCACAACGCGTTTCATCGCGAAACAAAGGCGTCCAGAACACACACACCGTCGCCTCCTGTAATGCCAAACGCATCTCGCACTTCCAAATGGGAGTGAGTAGTATGCCTGCAGTGCCCATATGCCGCGAGGTGGGGCCCCAAGCTGAACCGGGATCACGCAACCGTAACTGACTTCTAGAGCTGTTTGTGCCTTGTTGCCAGGGCAACCGATTTTTGATATTGTCAAAGAAATGGTGCTCGCTCCAGCGCGAGGAAGCTCAGAGCCGTGGTGGAGCATGTTTTGCCAACGTTGCCGCTCTCCACCACGCGTCGCCCCAAGCTGAACTGGCGTTTTGTGCACGGGTTCTGTATCGGTTCAAAATGTCTTTTTCACATGTCGCCGGCAGGAATTACCACCGCCACAAAATAAGACCCGGCACCAGCGGGGCCACATCTGACACGGCGCTTTTTGGATAAACAGTGCGCTGTGCATCCAAGGGAGCGAGCGCAGGATCCTCCCCGTGCGGCTGCGAGTTCACCGCCGATAAAAAGTCGCGTGCCGCCGATAGCAAAGTTCTGCAGCAACGTACACCGCGAAAGGGCAAGGCCAGGCCGCCGCACACATGGGGCAGATTTTTTGTTCGCTTTTCCAGCCTTGAGCGGAGTGCGGAATTCATGGTATCAACAAAGCTTGCCCGTAGCAGACGGCTGTGTGAGCAGCGCAACAGCGGAAGTACGTCACCGCCGAGGAGCGCAGCATCATGGGAGGGAAGGCTCGCTCGCCGTCAACAGCGGAGAGTAAGTTGAAAGGATGAGGAAACGCGGCGCGACGATAATGCGCGGTTTTTGATTTACGATTTCTCAGCTAATACTCATCGCTTCAACAAAATTCTTGCGGGAGGAGATTGCTAATACATTGCTTTATTTGGTTACATGTACATCCATCCATCGGCGGAAGGTATTTCAGGACCCCTTTAAAGGCTGAATATGACATCACAAGCGTGACTACCATAGGCTAAGTCACTATGTAATCATTTTTGTCATTTTTAACCTGTGAAAAGGGTTTTATTCTACCAAAGTCCACTGCCCATTTCCATATGCGTGAGGCTTTGCCCCCCAGGTCTAACCTAAGCCCCATGACTGTATAAGATAATACGGCTATGGTGCTCTAAACAGGTGTACGTATTTCTATTCATAGAACTGAACCGGAATCGCCCCCTACTCCCCGCACTGATGAGGGTTCGTCCTCGCACTTCAAGAATACATTTACGACCCGCTGTTTTTTTTTTTTTTTGGCGTAACTGTGGTTGACTAACTGAGTGTGCTGCTAGAGATGCTATTTCTCATAGACATCACTAGCCTCATCTCGCCATAATTGTTCCTAGATTTTTTGACGACCGTAAGTCGTTACAGGTGGTTACAGGTAAGTTGTTACAGGTGTTATAGGTGTTACAGGTGTCACGTGGTCAGCATAACTCGTGTTACTCACGTTGCAACAGTCAATGAAATTAACGTTATGTCGGTAGATGAGAAAAAATGGAGCAGTATTTGTCTGTTTAGGTATACTGATTGTAAGTGCAGCAATGAAAAACTAAAAACATGGTGAGGCTTGCCTTAAGTCGCGCAAGGTGTCAACTATATCGAAGCCGCAGGATTTAAGCCTGAAGGACTGGAGGACACATCTCCACGAATTTGTACGAGCTTAGGTAGTTTATGTACGTGTTTCGTCCTCGCTTTGCGCTGTGCTAGTAGTAGTCCTCATTATATAAATCGATATCGTCATGTTCATCATTGCACAGCATTAGATGCGGGGTAGCGGTTGACGGCCAAACGGATGCAGCAGCAGCGCGTATGTGCAGGACGCATGCGCTCCGTTCCTGGAGTGGCGTCAAGGTTCGGTTTAGTGCAGACGTGGCGTTCAAGCCCCGTCTGCAAGGTTGAAGCTTTAGTGCAGACGTGGCGTTGGTGGCTGCTTGAGAACGCTACGAGTTGCTCCTGGTTTTCGCCTGTCTTTTTTGCTAAAACCCACTGCGACGAGAGGCACTAGAGCACAAGCGCTAGGCATTTTCTTGATCCTTGGCGTATTCGCCGTTTTTTTTTTCCTAAAGCGAGTGCGCTTGCCGGGGACATCGAGCGGTCAGCAAGAGGCAAGTACTCACGAGAGCTTGGCATTTTCTTGATATTTTGAACGCGTTGCGCGTTACACGACTCACAGTAAAGGCAACAACAGCTCCCCTGTAAAACGCCCACTGTAGTAGGCAAAGCCGCCCTGAATACCATTGCGTATAACCTCTTACTGAGAATGGAGAATCCGCCATATTTTTGCTCTCTCCTGCCGTTCCCCGCCCGCTAGCATTTCCACCTGCACCCCGCCGTACGGTCCACCGGGATGCCCTGCTTCACAAAAAATTAAAGCCGTTCTGCTCAATGTGAAAGCTGTCGGAAATAGAGAGCCGTTATTAAACATAATGTGTGGTGGCGCCGTTATGCGCTCACTGCTACCACCCATCACGCTCTTTGCCGCCGCATCTCACTCCTCTCATAACGAATATTCAATTCCAATTTCCTGCTTCGCAGTGCTCGCGCTCCCCCTTCCTGGCATGCGCCACCGGGAGTTCTTTTCGTTTTGAGCTAGCTCTAATTTTGTATGCTGAAGACGTTTTGAGTCATTTGTAAAGCGTAATATTTTTGAGTGTCTGGAGCCTTTCTGCGTCATTTAAAACGCGCCATTTTTTATGCCCGACCGGAGCTTTTCTGCAGCCTTTCGAATGCGGCATTGTTTCTTGAGTGGCTGGAGCCTTTCTGCCCCATTTCGAAAGCTCCATTTTTTTTTCTTGCGGGGCCGCTAATTTTGCTTACTGTCGTAATAAACAAGCGAACAAGAATTTCTACCAAAATGACGCAGGGGCTGTACGTGCAGTTTTATTTGCGCTAAACAACGACGAGACGTATGTCAAGCGCCAGTGGTTCACGAGTTTCGAATGGCTATGACTAGTTAAGCAGCGAGGTTTTCGAAGCCTCAGCGCGACCTCTTGACGCCGGTACACCACGTGGGCCCGTTATTTGGCTGCGGCGCCTAATTCCGGCAGTCGCTTGACAGCGACCGTTGGTGAGCTACATGGAAGAAGGAAAATGTTTTCCTCCATGGTGAGCTACGACCACAACGCGAGCCCATAGAGCGATCCGTGCTTAAAAATATGCGAAACGATTCAACGGTTCCTCCTGCCTTCGCAAGGTTACGGTCGTGCGCCATATTTTTAGGGCCTCCGGGACGCATAGTTTGTTCCCTGATCCGCGGTGTGGAGCGTGCTGGCGGACATGCGACAGGCATCCCTACTGCTTCTGTTCGAAAGCAGAAATTGCGGCAGAAGTTAGATGCATGACAAATGCGGCCAAAGAACACGGCATAGTCAAGGTGAACCTGCGCGTGAACGAATAATCTAATGAGCTGCCTGGCTTCTGTTTCCGTGAAATGCAATGCCAGGTTACTTTTTATACGGTGAAGATGCGTTACGTGAGCATCTTTTTCTCGCAAGGAAAGCAAAATATCCTAAATAAGCCAATACGGTGCCAATAGGACCACAAACTGCGGTGCTTTGATATGTCAGCGTTCATGCGTTTAGGTTGTGCCATTTCTTTTAGACGGGTAAAAAAGGCAGCCGTGCCAACTTACCACATTGAGACCCGTGGTCACCAAAGAAAGGCAAGCCCTATAAAGAGTGTCCTCGGCGTGGCGGTAGCTTTGCTTCAAAACATAGAGTAATGCGCCCATCTGGAGTGAAAGACCAACACTGACTTTGTCGTTGTATTTGAGATTCGCTCTCACCAGTTGAGAATGCCGAACCTGAAGAAGAGTGAGTACGCTTCGCATGAGTACCGAGCGCAACATTTTCTTGGTTGGTTTGAATAAAATGATAAAATGTTAAGAAATAACTATGGGACTCAAGTTGAAAAGCATCTTTCCCTTGGGTAGCAAAAGGTTTGTATGGCTACAATACACATATGCGTATTCTTTCGCGGATTGTTTAAGGCCTCTTAGATACACCGTAGACGAAAGTGATGCAAAGTCTCTGCGAGTGTAAGTGCGCTAATGAATTTTCTAGGCAGTATAATTTGAGGATAACACATTTGTCCAAACGCTTGCTGCTACCGAATGTGCTGCAACCCTTATAGATTAAATACAGCTACCAAAAATACGATGCGAAAGGGATAAGCTCCCGTTTTGCGTTTCACTATGCTGCCCATAATGACCTTGTAGATATGGTTCTCCAATACAACCTTGCAGTATGAAGTCTGGGCCAATTGGTGGGATGGTTCTGCTGGACATCTAATAGAACACTTAAACAGCAAAGATGGTATTGTGTACGACACACCCCCACACTGCACAAAATAACAGTGCGTCATTATCGAGACACCGGTGACAAAGAAAGAATGACTTCGTGGGATTTGACGCAGTATTTATTTTGATGGATTCGACGCTAGCTTCTTAAAAGTAATAGCGTGAGAAACACTCGTGCTGATGCCTATTGCACCCCGCCTACAAGCTGTAGTTATTTATCATACCCTGAGTTACAGACGCATTAGAGATGGAAGCCATTCCACACGCAAAGCAAAATAACACCATACAGCGACTATGGCAGAAAATATTAATTAGCCTGGTTATACAATATTGGCTACTGCATTGTGAAATAGACAATTATAACGTATGGCCACGACATTTGTCCCAAGACGGTTAAACTCACCTTACATGCTCAGAACGAATAACTCGGGAAAAAGTCATGTGTTGCTATGTTGGATACCAACTTTGTGAGCGTGATCGGTCCATCGAGAAATGTATTGCAGATGAATAATTATTTGGTTGTGCAGTGTGAGATGATGGTAGAGTTTGTGAAAAAAAGTAAAAAGAAGTCATGTTCGAGGAAAAGCTAAGCTCACCGACCAATACTAGATTTTATTTACAAGATACTTGCATTACTGTTAAAATTGAAGTGAATGAAGCAAACAGTTATTTTGAACGATTTTATAAGAAGCAATTAAATTAGCGCTGCAAGGATCCTACACTGGCACAGAAAATTTGAGTTTTGACTTGATTACTCTTTTATGAAGGAAATGTTTTAATGAGGTTGGGCAGTTAGAAAAGTTAGAGCGCGGATAACTCAACACGCAGCGAGCTTTGCTAATATGTTTTATGTGAAGTGCTAAATTAAGATTAGCTGAAATGTAGACACCAAGGTATTTATAAGGCTTGCCGAGCTCTAGTGACACTTTGTTCAAATAGTATACAAAGGTGCTGTTAGGGCTGTTGGTACTCCGTGGTATGCACAAACTTGACATTCAAAACGTTTTGTACAGTGAGCTATTAATCGGACCAGTCAGTTACTTTAAGAAGATTGAAATGAAGTAGGTTAGTGTTGCTAACAGTGTTAATTTCTCCGAACGATAACATAATCATCTGCTAAGAATACAATTTTCGTAGACACGAGATACAAAAAAATCATAATATATTTAAGAATAAGGGGAGGACCAAGGACGAACCCCTGGGGAACTCAAGGAAAACAGGGGACAGATAATAATAAAAGTTGTTAGGAGTGACGAACTGGGAACGCTTAAGAAGAAAATATTGGGTCCACGCAAGACCCATAAGGTCAAGCTGAATTCGCTGTGGCTTAAAAACAGAGCCTTTGAGATTACCTTTGAAGCACTTTAAAACATGGAATCACATTGAGAAGAATAATGTGAAATACGATGTAACGGGTGAGGTAACCATATAGGTTGATTGGCACACAAAAAATATTTTCAGAAGCCATGTTCCGCTGATGAACAAAAAAAAATCTATATAATAAAATCGGCAAGGTCGGTGAAAATTATGTGTTCAAACAAATCTACCACGTACTTTCTGGAGCAATGTGCAGGTTTCTTAATTGGGAAGATTTTTTCCAGATATGGGCAGTGGAACCACCTTACCTATTTTCCATTGAGCAGGAAGTGTAGATGTATCTAATGATTGAAGAAAATGACGAAAAAGCTTGGCTTGTCTACGAAAATAACTGAAACTATTTTTTAGAAACTTTGCAATAAAGTCATTTTCTGGAGATGGATTGTATTTTAATCTATCCTTCAAAGAAGCAACACCCGGCACTGAAAGAACTGCCGGTGGCATTGTGATGTAAGCCACGCAATCCGCAGGGGGCACACAATTTCATAACATGTGCAAAGAAGCTAACAACAAATGAATGGTTCAATGGTGATGCGTACTGGTGGGATAGAATGACATTGTCTGTAGAATCTTCTAAGACTATACTGTTGTCAGGGAGCAGGTCGATTAACTTGCAGAATTTCGAACGGTCTTTCCAAGTGTGGATGGTACGATAATCTCCAAACAGTCGACAACCCTTACATAGCAGACATTCATTTATCATACCCTGATATAGCATACCTTTATTTTGGATGATGTTGCACACTTTCAAAAATCACCAAATGACGGTGTCGAATCAAACACTGTTTGAGAGAAAACTGGTTGCGCTGATTCGTGGCACGGGATGTTTTGACACGATCAGGGCAAATTTCCCAGCTTCTCGCGATTTACCCCCAATCACCGCTGTTCAATAATATTCGCGGTCACAAACACTTCTCCAACATGTTGATTTCGATTGGCAGACCGCTACTGTCAACCCCAACACACGTACCCTTTCAAGTCCAGCCCCCGTCTTGTACTAGCGTGGCTGCTCAGGTGGTGAGTGTTCCGGGGGGCTGTCTTCGCTTCTGACTTGCCAGTGATGAGTGTTGCTACGCAGCCCAGCCAAACCAATAAAAGATTTCCTCTTTCCTCCCACATGCTTCAATCTCCCCGCACACCCCTTCCCTTACACCACGATTGAAGTAGGATACTCTGTGGCTGGTTACAAATATAGCCGCTCTGAACACTTCATCCTTACTTAATTAAACTGAATGAGTAAGCAGCGTTTATTTCCTTAGTACTCTTCAGCCCATGCGTTTTCCCCCAAACGTGAAACAGCGACAATACCGATCAATCTCAAGGCCCAATAGCACAAGTAGCGCTAGCGATAAGAATACCGCATAACGTAGACGCTAACCACATCGACAATACTCGTACTCTCCCAATCCCCAGTCTCAGCCTTGAAATGGGATGCATGTTCGGCAATGTGCAATAAAGAATGACGGCTTGTGTGATTTGTTTCTGTTGCAAGTGTATGCGTCGAAGAGAGCAAGACTGACGCCTCAATACTAAAGTTGGAGCGCGTGAAATGTCCCTGTAGTTTGAAGGCAGTAAACTAGTCTTTCAAGGTAGGTAACTAGCATAGCAATGGCTACAAAAACAGGGTATTCCCTCCACCCACAGCTTCGTTATTGTCGTTTCGGGGGAGTTCCTCGAGACGAACGGGCCGTCAACTCTGCCTATTACAAGTTACAATGGTGCGTTCCTCATAAGAGTGGTTGCCATCAAAATACACAAGGACTGCACAGATCATCGGTCACGGGTGGGATTCTGGCTGCTTCTCTGCTTTAGCCGGAAAGAGCGGGAAGAATGAGACAGAGCGTCGAATACAACAAAGCAACAAAGGTGTATGTTTAACCGAGTGAGAAAATACGAAAATAAGAATCCGAGTTAGGTGACATAACAGGTCTACTACACTGACACAAAGTGAAACTGTTCCAGGATTAAACTTAAAAGAAAAAGAAGCAGGTACAACTCAAAGCATTTCCCTTACACTGAAGACATCCTGGTCGGTTGCGCCCCCTCCAAAAAAGCGCTTCCGGAGAACCTAGGACGCTGATGAAAAGTACAGCGATTCAGAAACTGGGACCCTTCAAGTATTTGAAGACGCTTGTGGCCAAGAGGACGCACAATCAAGTGGAAGGAGCGCCGTGCATCACGACATTCTAACAAGACAACTCGCCTCTGCAGGAGGCGAGCTTTTATACCTGGTACTTATTTGTGTCTCTTTGGGCTACTCAGTCTTCTGTTCTTAGAAAAAAAGAAACCAACGCGCCAAGCGACAAGTTCTCCTTTTATACCCGCGCTAACGACAAAGTAACAATGGAAGGACGTATCTACGCAGCAGCCGCACCGACCATTCTCTTCGCTTGTGTTTTTAAATCTAAGCCTTACTGAGTGCGTGGAAGTCCGCGTAAAATCTACTGAAGGAGATCCACCTTTACTCATTGATTTTCAGAAGGGGTACATCGATCCCACACCACATGACAAAATGGGATGTCAGCCTACGTAACCGACCCTCGTAAGACGTAAAACAAACATTGGCAGTTACACGGTTAAACATCAGGATGGTGAAATATATTGTCCAAAACATGGACTTTTGGGTGTACTTTTTGGTTGCGGGAGGCTAGACGTTGGCTATGAACATGACATGAGCCGTGCATGTATTGGACTTCAGGACAGTGTATATTCGCATATGGCTTTGACTGGGGTTGCATTTGAGGAAGCGTATTTACGCACCTCTATTTCAATAACTCGCCTTGAAACTTTTGTACTGATTCTCCATTTACCACAGTGAAAGTTACGCCGCTTTCATAAACGCGCTCTGGAACGCTGGATGCTGCTTAATGGTAACGATTCATTTTAATGTTTACTGAACCACGGGCTTCCGCCAGGGTGAAAATGGCCGCGTTGGCACCCTTGCTAGAATGAAATCAATCAAGTTGTACTATCAAGCAGTGCCGAGGCGTCTAGGACGCGTCACTTTATGACATTGAGATGACACGTGGCAGACGTGAGCTGTTATGGCTTCTGCACAACAGAAACAAATCCAGCGCATTGCAAAGATCGCTCCAGTCCCTGTGGAGTGCCTTCCAACAGCAAAGCGAAAGCAGCACGTTGGGGGCGATCGCCAATGGCTTTCGTGGGCCCGAAGCCTTGATCTGGCGCTGCCAAATGCCTTTCCGACAGAAAACAAAGTGGCATAGCTTGCCCTATCTGTGCACTTCTTGAGAATCTGAACAGCTGACGTTCGCCTCAACTTTTCCCCACACCAACATCGCATTCCAGGAGAGAGCGAGGAAAAAAAAACAAGTTCACGCACGTTCTGGTACGGCGAGCCCGACAACCCTTGACTCTCATTCTCGAGATTGGCGGCCGCTAAAAGCCAAGCGCGCTTACATCGCTTCCCTCCTATGCCCCCAGGGTTTCCCATCTCAAGAACCTAGCCCCAGGATTCTCACGCTCAAC
Source organism: Haemaphysalis longicornis (assembly GCF_048455015.1). Taxonomy (NCBI): domain Eukaryota; kingdom Metazoa; phylum Arthropoda; class Arachnida; order Ixodida; family Ixodidae; genus Haemaphysalis; species Haemaphysalis longicornis. Next base: position 187,535,321 of record NW_027526335.1, on the reverse strand, counting down.
CCACCAAAAACACAACGCGGGTAGCACAACGGCCACTGGAACTACGGGGGAGCCCTGTAGCGACCCGTGCATTAGGGTCTAGTGCGCCAAAGACGATTTCAAAGGCGGAATGTCCTCGCATAGCACAAGCCAAATCCAAGCCTGCTCGATGACGCGCGCTTCTCACGAGGCGCATTCTCAGGCTCGCAAGATATTTTTCTCGAATCTATTGCGCCGAGGTCATTGCGGGCATATCGAGATTCAGCACCCAAGCACAAACGTAAACAGCTCTGCACAACAGAGGCTATACAGAGAATGAAAATATTTAAATTGAAGCTCAGATCGGTAACAATATTTTGAAGATATCTCGAAGAGCGAAGCCGCATTATTTCTCCTCTGTGAGTCCTGCTTTTGCGGCTAACATTCGCCGAGGTCAACAGCCAGTGCGTGGTTCCTTGGCCTTAGCATGTCGACCAACGCTAGTGAACCGCATGGGCTTCGGCAGAGAGGGCAAACGAGCACTTGTCAAAACGTCTTTGCTTCAGCTGCACTCACCCACTCCTATGTTCTTTCTCAAGTCTCTTCAGCGCCAGTGCTCCACTCGTTGTTTTCTATTTTTCCGGCTACACTGCCAGTCAGACAATGCGGCACGTTGCGGCACCCAAAGAAACGTGCTGCATTTCACACAGCTAATCACGGAGTGTTTGAAATGAGTTCGAAGAGCTGGTTTATGTGCGCATCGCTCCCCTGTATTATTCCAAACGGTCACATATTTTTTCAGTCTGAACATACAGCCGGTCAAATCTAACTAGCGTGTGCGAGGCGCGAGTTTTCTGTTTTATGACGCTCTTAAGATGAAACAGCCTAGCAGACGATAGGCCCTACTGAGCACGGCTTCTGAGTATGCACTTAATCTCGACATCTTTGCAACTTTGCTTTCATTATACCACACTGAGGCATCTTCAGCGCAAAAAATAGGGACAATATACAGATACACATGAATACATTCGTCAATTGCAGCGTACTCAGATGCACGCACTGTCATTTGTAACTGGAGTAAGAGTCCTATGGAAGTGGACTCAAAAGAATTCGCAGACTTCCACTGTCGGCGCTACTGGCCACCTGTCCTTGAATGTCTTTCCTCCTGTCTTTCCTCCGTGAATGGAACGGCAACTTTGCTGAGCCTCCAGAAATCGTGCTGATGGCTTACCTTAAAAGGGTTCGGAAAGGCGTTTTGAGCACACTAAATGAACTCATGCAATCGCTAGATTGGGTTGTCAACGTCAGCTGTGCTAAATATTTACTCTTTTACGTGCAGCGGAAAGCTCACACCTTTGTTGCAAAGTTTGTCGCTTTTTTCTCACCCTTCCCTTCGTGTTTTTGAACGCCGCCATCTACACATGTATACGTCATCGATTCCAAGATGTTTGTCATGAGGTAGACATTCTGCTATTGGGCGGCTTTTTCACGTACTTCCGGCAAAGAGATGTGTCGTCTGCTCAGCGTCGGCTCGCCGGCTGATCTGCCAGCGGAATGCCGGAGTGCTTGGACATTATACGACAAACGAAAAAAGTGTAAACAAAAGCTTATTCGGTTGTATTGAATGCAACACGGCCAGAGCACGACATGGATATTATCTTACGTGACTACGTACCATAAAGAAAGCGTCTAAGCCCCATGGCACTTCTTTCGTGCAATCGCGGACCACATCTACCGTCGCTGCCCCTACAAGAGGCTCGGTTTATGAGGGCTCTCCGTCACCGCACCATGCCTTCTACCAGACCAGCGCCCTACTCAAATTGAAGATTACCTGTACAACACCCATCTAGGTCCAGCACGCTTCAACCGTTCGTCGTCACCCTACCCATACCAATCGTCAAGCCGTTGAAGCAGCGCCGACTTCACGCGTGGGAGTTCCCCAAGCCAACGTAGAGGAAACTAAATCTAGCAATTTGTGGAGGTAAAGTTGCACGACGGCTTAAAAATGAATACCTTCCTACGACGAACGCTTCAGTGAAGACCATGATCCACGACATGCCCTGAGCGCGACAACCCGATCAAACTCTGAGGAGACTCGAACACGATGACAGCAACACGACACGGCGCGTACCGGATATGACCGACTGCCACTGAGACGACGACACGACACCGCCGAGATACGACACCGAGATACGACACGAGCTGAGGTACGACATCGCGGCGCACCCGGGAAGCGAGGAAAGCGGCGTTCGACATCCATGTGTCCATCGACGGCTTTGATGTAGTCGCTCTCATAGACACGAGACCGACAACTCAGTAATGAGCGGATCATTTGCGTCTAAGGTGAAGAAAAGGACGACCACAAGGTATGGCCCGCACGTACGTACAGCACGACGCCATCTCGTAGGGCCAAGTCGATTGGGCACATCATAAGTCACCATAGACCCTACTACGTACCCTGTCACGTTCGTCATTTTGCCTAACTGCTACGACAACGTAATTCTTCGAACGGACTTTTTTACGGACAGCTCTGCAATAATTGATCTACCGACCCAGTGGATAACTTTTTCCTCCGATCACTGCACGACGCCTGAACTGAACCGCGAGCCCCGAGGTGCTGTACGGATCTCCGATGATCATGTCAGCCGGCCACCCCGCCCATGATGTATGATCACCGTATACTGGAAAATGCTGCTCCTGAAGTAGACGCTATCATAGAGAGTGACCAAAGGTTGCTACTCGACCGCGGTGTCTCTGTCGCAAGAGACATTCCGCCGTTTAAGCAACGCGAATTCCACGTTTTGGTCACCAATGCCCCCGAGCAGTATCAGCGTTTACAAGAGGGCGCTGCAATTGCGTTCCTCAAAGAAACGCAACAAGTATGTGACGTGATCGCGGTCGCCGACTTTGAAGGCCCACTCAAGCTTCCGCGTTCCTTCGACATGAATCCGTTTTTGGTCCAAGTCAAAATTATGCCAGACCGCTCTAGGGAAGCACTGAATATTAACCGAAGCTAGAGCCGGATCTACCAGACTGCCACCGCACCACATGTCTTCACACTAACTAGTAGTCAACCGGATAGAAGTGGAATACCTGCTCAGCGACGCCATGACACAGCCGTCGGTAAGCCTGTCAGCTGCGCTGTCGTACTCGTGAAGAACAAAGGACGGCACATTAAGGTTTTGGTGTGACAACCGGCCACTGAAAAAACACCAAAAATAACGTGTACCTTCTGCCAGGAATCGACGGCGCCCTTAGCCATCTCTGCCACGCGACCACATGAAGTACTTGTCTTCCATGGATCTAAAGACAGGCGAATAGACGCTGACGAGAGAAACCGAGAGAAGACTGCGTTCATAACACCGGACGGTAATTACGAGTTCAAGGTGATGCCGTTCAGGCTGTGGACGGCTCCAGCGAGGTTTAAAAGAGCTATGGACACCGTGCGAGCTGTCGTAAAGTGGCACGCCTGTCTGGCATACCTCGACGACGTTGCGCTCTTCGCCCCAACTTTTGACGAACACCGTGAAAGGCTGCAGTCGGTACTAGAAGCGTTTCTCTCGTCGCCGGTAACTCTGAAGCCCGAAAAGTGCCGGTTCACGTACGAGGAACTGAAGTTTTCGGCCATTGTCGTCCTCTTTGTAGGAGTCCTACCTGACCCGGCAAAAACTTCAGCCATGGCGCACTAGTGAAAACCGACAGACAAGAACGGCGTGTCAAGATTTCTCGGACTGTGAGCATACTACCATCGCTTCGTCGCAAACTTCGCATGTATCGCCGAGCACCTCACGCGCTTGACGAGAGAGCACCCCTTTCATCTGGGAAAACTCACAAGAAAAATGATTCTGCGGGCTGCAACAACGTCTGCTAAACCCGCCTGTGCTCGCTTATTTAGACGAAAACGCCGAAACGGAACACGACATGGACGCCAGTTATATAGGCTTTAGTGCCGTCCTTGTCCGAAAGCAAAGCGGTTGGAAAAAAGTAATCACCTGTGCCCGCCGTGCGCTGTCTAAGCAGGAAAAAACTTCTCAGCCTCCGAAAAAGAGTGCCTCGCAATTGTTTTGGCCATTTCGAAATTTCGAACATTCGTGTATGAAAGACCATTCAAAGTTGTGATAGACAACGATGGGCTGTCTTGGCTCCCCGATTTGAAAGTCCCTTCTGGCCGCCCTGGGTGGTGGAGCTTGCGCGTGCAAGACTTCTAAGTAACAATCGTCTATAAATCCGGCTGGAAACACTCCGATGCTGAGTGCCTGTCCCACGCCCCCAAGGACGCACCACTGCAAGACTCTGATGAAGACAGCGAGTTCTTGGGAGTCGTGACGGAGACCAATCTGGCCATCCAGAATAGTGCCGACTCCGAATTAGGCGTTGCGACCGACTACCTTGAATGATGCAACGTCGTCGTGGCTGGGGCGTTCAAAGAGAAATTACAAGCATTCAGCCTGAAAAACTCATTCCTCGTGGGAAATTTTGGCCCCGGAAGGAGCACGAATTACCTTCTTGTCATCACCGCGGACCTTCGTGGCGAAATTTTGGAAGCATGCCACGACGACCCGTCTTCCAAAAATCTCCTCGCAGCTCGCACTATTGGAAACATCAAGACAAGTACTTCTGGCCCCGCCGGACATCCGACGCCACCCACTACGTTCGGAGATGCCATGACTGCCAGCGACGAAAAAGCCACTGACGAGACCAGCCGGACTTCTTCAGCTGATCTCCGTCCCGTCCAGGCCCTTCCAACCGATTTAAATGGACCTTCTGGGCCTGTTCCGTACGTCACGATCATAGAACAAGTGGATTGTAGTGGCGAAAACCTTCACGACGCGCTACGCAGAGACCCGTGCTCTCCCGAGGGGGACTGCACAAGCAGTCGCCAAGCTTCATAAATTATGATGTGCTGGAACGTGGTGCCCCTGAAGTCGTAATCACGGACCGCGGAACGGCCTTCACTGCGGAGCGTATCCAAGAAATCTTAGTCTACACAATACGGATCACCGAAGAGCGACGGCGTAACACCCCCAACCAAACGGAATAACGGAACGTCTCAACCAGACTATCGCGGATATGCTATACACGTCGACGTTGAACATAAGACTTGGGGCGAAGTCCTCTTGTATGTCAGGTTGCGTACAACCTGGCTGCCTAGGAAAGTACGCAGATGACACCGTTTGAGCTTGTCTACAGAAGACAGCCGACTACGATCCTTCACGCCATGCTTCGTCACGTAGACGACTTCAAAGCCGACGCCCAAGAATACCTTCACCATGCTTAGGAGGCCCGCCAGCTCGCTCGAGTTCGCACGATGGACTAGCAGCTGGTGGATGCCACACGCTACAACCTTCGACGCCGAGACCGTGAGTACCGCCCAGGGGATCGTGTCTCGGTTTGGTATCCAATCCGACGACGTGGACTCAGTGAGAAGCTTCTGCGACGGTACTTCGGACCCATTGGATTCTACAACATTTTGGCCAACTTACTTACCAGGTGATACCAGATGCTGATTCCAGAACAGAACGACGACGCACGTGACCTGAGGTCATCTACGTGGTTCTCGTGTAACCTTCGCAAGACGACGGACAGTTTTTATTTTGTTGTTCAACCGAAGTGTTTTATATTTTACCATAGGGTTGCTGTCCTCTTAAAAGGTGGGTTAATGAACTGAAGCATTTATTGGGTTTGTTTGTTTTGTTTTTGCCGACGGGCTGTGCCGGGCTAAGGTATCTATGTTGTCCGTGGGTCAAGTGTAGGGCAGGTTCCATTCTTTATACCACACGCGGTATCTCCTTTGATAGTTCGAATGTGACGAACTAACGTCCGCAGCCTACGGTGTTCTGGATGCAATCGAACTGTTCTAGAAACCATCGCGCCGAGAGATAAATTCCCGCAGAGAAGGCGGCGCGGCATTTTGACTCTCCGACGGTCGCCTCTGCACGTCGCTTCGTTGACTACTGCTTCGCTGGTTCTGTATTCTTTGAGTTGTTAGGGGAGGACGCGTTCGCTGCAATAAACTTCTTTTCCGTGAAGACAACTGCGTCATCTTTGGTTTCGTGAAAACATATCTATCGACGTCGAGATATCCCAATCGATCGTTAGTTTCTGCGATTGGGCCAGTTAAAACGTGGTTTATTTGACAATGTCGTTCACCTCCTCGTCTCGATTGGGTATGCATTCGCTTCAAAATAAAACAACAGAAGCTTGGAGCAAAGACCATTCACCGAGGCATCTTTTGAGAGGATGGCGGCTGGCAACATGTGATGCTGACGAAAATGACGTACTCTAAGTTGTGTTCCCGCAAAAGGAAGTACAATTTAACTGTAATCTTGCCTCGCTGCATCATGTATTTTATATGGTTAGTTGATCGGTGCAATACAATTGCTTCTTGGTTTCTTAAATCACTGTTTTTCATTTAAAATGTTGCCTTTCTGTAACGGAGCAGTTTCTCCTTCGGTGACTAATGGTTGACTGATCAGGAGCACTACTACACAGATCCGGAATTCGTAAGTTCGAATCCCTGATGTTTTTTGAAGGTGATTTACTTCTTTTTAGGTGATGTTTTGTATGCGGAATCGACCACTTGTGCGCTGTAACGTTCATTGCTCCAAAAGCGAGTACGCACAACGCGTGCAGACTGACACTGACACGGCGGCGATTTCTCGGTAGCGTGGTGTTGCCATGAGCAAAGACTGCTTGCGGGCACAGTGCAGAAACAGCCAACCTTTGGCGTGGTACGAACACGCCTCTTACAATACAGGCACGCGCCAGGCAAGCTAGCATGATGAGGGAAAGACGCATCGCAATTTGAGCATCTGCGGTGACGCGGAGGCCATTCATGCGCTGCGGTCGCCTCGGCTAGTGATTGTTACGATTCCATGCCGTGGTGATGGGCGTAGCGGCCCTTTTTACAACCGACAACACGGCAGAAGCGTGGTATGCTGATTATTGAGATATGTAGAATGTCCATGCAACAATAACGTCGCATGCCAAACATGTTGTATAACAGAACCGAAACCAAAATAGGTTAGAATTCTAATCTGAGACATCGTGCAATTATATAGAGTTTTGTATTGACATCACTACCGTTAATTGGTGCGGCCGCCACAAATCGCCCAGAGTAGTTTTTCTTCGTTAAGGATTTATAAAATAAATACCACCTTATCACCCGGATTAACGATGAAACGTGTGTTTCTTTGAGGCAGTCCTCGCAGTGCAAGCGAAAACAATATTGACAAATTCCCTGCAGGGTCTGTCATAGAGAATACTGCCGGCGCACACCAAGAGCCTACCTTTCTCTTCGAAAGTGTCAAATTCAACAAATCAAGCAGGGGTGCGTGGTTTAGCCTAGCTTTGTTCACAAGATTTTGTGGGCCTTCTTCGCAGTTATTTGCAGTTACGTTGCCGATGTGATCTCGTGTCAGCGTCATGGAAGTCACGCAGCTCTTCGTGATCCAACGAAAATCTCGTAACCTGCTTGCCGATTGTGGCGACGGCCCGAATGAAGTATTCCAAATCCACGTTATGAATTGATTACCACCAAACCATGAGAATCATTCGTGGCAAGGACCGCTGTGGAATTTCGGCCACCACCACTTGATCCATGCGTTGCTGTGGCCAGTGTACTTCTCTAATTTTTTTCTCCGTCGCTTCACGGCCACCTTTTCAAGTAGTGCCACTCAGAAGAGAAGGAGATGCTTCAGTTCTCTGCAGCAACTAAAGCTGCTATTAATGTCCGGAAAGGGAGCGGAAACAAAGCTGCTGTGTCCAAAGGCAGAAAATATCGTAACCTTTTTTCATGACTTAAAGACGGTGTTTATTAAACACCGCAGGATGCTTTCGCCCGCTGGGAGCGGTAGATGAGCTGCAGTGACAGGTAGGTAAGTATATGCCCCAACGTCTGGTCATTGGGAGGACTTTGTGGATGCGGTGTGTTACTCCCGTTGCCCTCCCCCATTGTCAAGGCCCCAAACCTTCACTGTATTATCGTCTTCAGCCCGCCCACTTTTAATGTATTCGTGACTTTACTACTGACCTACTATTTTGTACATCAAGCCTCTTCTCCCGTTTGTTCACAGAAGCCCTACAGCTATTACCTTTGGTCGCATCAATTTTCCTATATCACCAATTGGGGAGCAAAGTGATAGAAAACAGTTGCAGGTGACACATTAAATTGGAACTTGAGTGTAGAAGTGGACAGGTTTACCTTGACGTGGGTGCAGTGTTTCGTACAGATTTGGTGCATGTCGAAGCACAAAAGTCAGTGAAGGGAGCAACACCAGCCGCAACGTTTTTTTTTGTTTAGGCAGATGCATGAGAGGACATTTATACTTTGTGACTTAAGACGTTGGTGTGAGAGGCTGCGGTTGCGGGGTTTCGATCAGTTCGAATAATACGGCAGCAGTGGCATTGTTTTATTGTGTTGATTTTGAAGAGTCGCGCCTAGACTGAAGGTTTTGGCTTTCGCTAGTAGATGTATCTAGACAGGAATATCTATCAGACACTGTGATTCACTAAGATACAGTGAGGTTTAAGAAAAAGGTATAAACTTGTTGTAGAGACGTCAGGTGCGCAATCCGAAGTCGGCGCCCCAGATGCAGGGATCCAGTCGACAAGCGTGCGCTACGAATCAGCTCGTCAGCGAGCGGATATTGGAAGCGATGGTCGTAGCAATCACCAAGGAAGATTCGGTGGAGCCTCCCTCATGCAAGGGAGGTTTAAGTTATGCCTCTGTTTAGCACCGAAGTTCATGCAAATATACGCAAGCCTAACAAAATGCGGCGAAAGGAATTCTGGCTTGAAAACAGATGAATAAAGCATTATTCATAGAGTGGCTAAGTTCCATATCCAGCAATGAGTATAGTTTGCTGTACTTTCACCTGTGTGATCACGTTCTGAAAATAAACCTGCGGACTCGCTTAGGAAAATCAGTTGTGATTCAAAACAACAGCAAAGAGGCTGATTCACTGGTTAAATAAAAAGGAATACCGTCGGCGAGAAAAAAACCAACGAAGCGAAAATCGAACCACTAACCTTGGCAATGAAAAAACCGTGCATAACCACTGCATTACCATCGGAAACGTGGAATCGTAGCCGAAAGATGGTATTGATTACGTGCCTGAAATCGGGCCGTCAACATCTAGGAACATATTGTCAGTCATGTTTACTCTTTCTTGCCTGTCACACGTTCTGCAAGTAATACCTCTTATATTTCGCGAACCTATCTTCAAAACGACATGCACTTCATGCCGTTTATCTAGGCACCTCAACCTAAAGCAGATATCGCACATCTCCGTTTTACCGACAAGAGCCGAAGTAGCTACGAATGGAATTCCATGCGCCACTGGAAGGAAAATTGTATTTTGTAATGATACCGTGGTTAAATTTGCTGCAAGGCAGCTGATTACCACTAAGGATGATCAGCGAAGTGCAGGACACGTAGTCCTTGTCGCACACAATATAGGCTACGCCATGGGCGGTTATGTCCGCGGATTAAGCTCGAGTGCAACAAATAGAAGCAAAAAAAATGATCTCGGTATTTTTCATGTCACAGTCGAAAAACGCTGCCTACGTTTTGGTCACGGTGCTCGCCACTTCTCCCTCCAAACACAAAAATACATCCAATAAAGGGCATGAAGTTCGATAGAATCTCTCCACTTTCTGGGCCAAAACCAATAAGCGCTGACAAAGCAGTTTGTCTACAATATGCGAAGTTTTTTGGCACCACCTTTTCACAAAGGTAGCTTTTGTAATTTTGTTGAAACGTTCTCTGCACCGCTATGTGCCTGTTATCAGAACAGCTTTGTTATCGAATAAATTTTACCGTGATACCACGTTTTTTCGGTAAATTTCTCTCCATCAATATTTTCGCAGTCAAGCTTCCAATCACTCCAGCATGTGTGCCACGGTACAGCCCCTTCCAGCGTAGCTTCCAGTATGCTCCATTGCAGTTTATTATGTACACCAAGCTCTCCGATGGACCATCAACCTTGCTACCAATAAATCTTGCCGGTTTGTAAGAGGGAGGTCCAACAGGCATGACCAAAATATATAATAAAAACTTTTATTTAGGGAGATACAGTGTGAATTAAGGAAAAGGAGTAGTCTGGTTGTGAGCACCTAAATTGTAGAGTCCCAAGACGAGGCGGGGCCCCATAAGAATCAGCTACTCCTGTTGCCATCTCATTCAAATCACGCGGTTTTTGATGTGGCGAGATTGTCACGGCTACCTAGGAAGATGCGATAGGAGTGGAAGGTAAAATGTTTCAATGGTTCCGCAGGTTGCGCTCCTGGACATGATGGAGGTACGTAAAACGGTTTTGCAATAGCCGTTCGCAGAAATGAATGGCAGATTTTTTCTGCGAAGCATTCCGCCCTAGTGGATTTGTGCAGATACGTGCAGGGCGCAGCTCGTAGTCGTTGAAGGTACGCGGCAAGACGGTGAATATGCGCGCCATCACCAACTAGAGCGACATGCCACTGTATGGAGCCACCGTAGACAGTTGTAAAGGATCACTGCAAACCTCCACAACTTCAGGGAGCAAAGAATGAAACAGTCTTTTATTAAGCCCTCGCAATAACAGGAAGCCAAATCTCAGCACGTGGTGGAATAATGCATCAATAGACAGCTCTGGTAGTTAGCTGCTGTAGGCGCATGACAAGCAAAGGCGCCGATGACCAAAAAAATCCATTAGGTTGCTGTGAGTTGCTGAATCCCGGCGTGAGCACAACCAAAAACGTCCGCCATTTCTCATAGAGGGTGCCTTTTGCACCAGGTGCGACTTTTGAAACCGTAGTTGAAGTCGTAAGAAAACTGAACCCCAATTCCCGAATTGGAGCACCATGCGCCATCACTGCGCTACGTCGGCTTGCTAGCAGTGGTGGAACAAAGTTCGTCTCATGCATGCCGTGGTGTCGTCGAATTGCGGGCATGTGAGCGGTGTGGACCCTAAGAACAGAATGTTCACGGCATCTACACACAGCTCTACCCTTGGAAATTGTGGCGTAAATTGTTGCCATTCCACCAGACGAGAGAGAGAAAGACAAAAAAGAACAATCTTTGGAGGATTATTAGTGGCGATGTATCTTGAAAGCGGTACTGGCCGTTAGATCGCGTTAATAGCTTTCAACGTAGTTTGCGTCGAGAGGGGAGGAAAAGAAAATGAAGCAAGGAAAAACGCGATGCCGTGCAGACGAAGGCTCCGATAAGAACCGCGGCGGGCTGATAGTAAATTTTTATTGAAAGTATATAAGCAAAGTTATGTGCGATAGGAATTCTGATCGCCCTCCTCCTGAAAGAAGGGTAGAAGAAGGGGTCTCAAAATGCTACTCTACAAAGCGTCCTGTGGGGGAGCATAGTTCCACTAGTTCTTTTTCTAGACACTTTCTTGGTCATACCCGTACGGACCGCGTGCTCCAACTGGCGTTTCAATAAGGGTCATGGGAAGGTTTAGAAAAATCTGAAGGACTCGAGCGAAAATGCACGAAGTAACGAAACAAAACAAAAATATATGTTGGGGTGCTGCCTTAAAGCATGAATACGCCGACTAGGTGTGCTCATATTATGATAAGCGTGTACAACTATCCTCAATACAAATCCTTCCATCGCCCACATGTTATTTGCAAGCTTTATACTTGCTCCGATAGGCATAAGAAAACAGAATGCTACGACTGGTATACGATCTCGACAGCGAGCATTTATTTATTTATTTATTTATTTATTTATTTATTTATTATTCATTTATTTATTTATTTAGTCATATTTTATTTATTTATTTATTTATTTATTTATTTATTAACCTCAAAATGACCGCTAGGAGCATTACATGAAGGGATAAACCAGTCACTGAAGGATGATTTGTGCGATGGTTTCTTTGAAATGGGTGATGCAGGAGAGGTGCCCGGCGTCAGAGGTCAGATCATTTTAGTTCCTAGGTGTTTGAAGAAAAAATGAAGTATGGTAGGCCGCAGTATGTGTACGAGCGGGATAAGCAGCTTTGGGATGGGTTAGTCGACACGAAAGACGATGAGCAGGAATGAAAACCTGGTTTAGCTCCATATAATGATACAAACAATGAAAAATGCGTTGTCCGTGAATTTTGCGCAGTGACGCTAGGTCAATAAGATTAACTTGAGAATTTAGTTCTGGTACGCTGGTTAGATAGGAGTAATCTGAATGCATCAATCTGGCTGCATGGTTTTGGATCGATTCAAATGTGTTAGTAAGAGTGACTGGATGGAGATTCCAAGCGGTACATGTGGATTCTAGCCTTGGGTGGACAAGTGTTACATAAATAAAAAAGTTTAACAGAAGGCGGGGACACTGACAAGGTTCTTCGAATATAGCCAAGTACACGGTTAGCGGTATTGCTAATATTCACAACATGAGATGCCCAGGTGACATCTGAAGTTGTGGTAATGCCAACGTATTTACATGAATGAACTGTTGTAGTTTCAGATTTCAAAATTGAGTATTTAGCGGGTCAGAAGCCCATTGAGGGTGAATAGATAGAACACATGTTTACTGAATATTAAAAGATATTTTTCCTAATATTAGAGACATTTTTTGCACCGAAATTGAACCAGAGAAATATCAGATTGTTAGGTGACGAAGTCTTTAGTACTGCGGATAGGAAGGTAAATTACACACTCTTCGGCGAAAAGGCGGATGTAAGAAGATATATTATTAGGAATTTCGTCAATGTAGATTACAAAAGGCAGCGGGCCAAGAATAGTACCTTGATGTATGCCTGCAGAAAGAGCGGAACGACAGGAACAACGTTTATTAGCATAAACTAACTGTTGGCGGTTAGTTAAGAACTCACATATCCAATAAATACCAAGATATTGACGTTAATGCGGTAGAACTTGAGAAATAGCCTTTTATGTGAAACTTTATCAAAAGCCTTCTCAAATCACAGAAAATTGCATCTATGGAAATAATAACGTAGATGCGGGAACAAAGGTCGTTAATGACGAAACAAGTGCAGCTTAACGTGATAAACCTTTTTCAAAACCGTGTTGGCTAGGGTGAAAGAAATTAACCGAATGTAGAAATTGTATGGCCTGACACCGTACGATATGCTTCATTAATTTAGAGCATACAGTAGTGATCCAAATGGCACGATAATTACTCACAGAAGAGGCTGGACCTTTCTTTGGAACAGGAATGATCTTGCCGAGTTACCACTCTTCTTGCACCCCCCCGCAAGAAAGTGACTGGTGAATTATGTGTGAAAGAGTAACCGTGGTTAAAAACTTAGTGTTTTTTAAACGTTTACAATTGATACCATCGTGCCGGCGGTTGAACTAAGGTTCGACGCATGCATTAATTATGTGATATCGTTAGTATCTAAGATCCGGCATAACTGGATAATCAAAAGGAGGGCAGTCTGGAAGCGTATTATTTCAATGAGAAGTACCGACAGAGCAGAAGACGGAATTTAGTACATGGGGGCAGTATGTTAAGTAACGTGGTACCATTTTTGTCTAGCAATGATAGAGAGCACGGTGGGTATTTGTCTAGCAATGATAGGGAGCCAGCTTGTTCCGTCGTTTTCTTCTGTGTCCTTTGATTTCCGATGGTTTTATTCCATTTAAAAATGTACCAACAGCCCAGCCCAACTTCTTGGTACCTTTACTTGCGGTATTGGGAATGTACGTATTATTGAGCTCATGCATTTTACTCTTGAACAAGGACCAGTTAGTTTCAAGGGGGCGTTGAAAAAAACTAAATAGATACCAATCACTGGATAAGGATATTTCATTCTTATTAGCAGCGTAGGTTTCCTTAATTTTAAGTGTAGTTGCCTTTGAAATCTTTTACAGTGGTAGTTCATTTGAAAATGTCGCATGCAGTACAACGTGATCGCTGATCTCTGGGAGCGGAATCAAAGATGCAAATTTCGCGGAATGTGACGTCAGGACAAGGACAAGGATGTTTGCAGAACGCTCTGTAACTTGTGTTAGAAAGGATCCAAGTTTGGACAAACCAACTGTTAAGCATGTGGTAGAAAAGTCACCAGCAATATTGTGTTTCGAAAGTGTTAGTGGGATGTCGGTCCAGGTTATACAAGCAAAGTTGTAGTAGCCTGTAAAAATAACCGGGATATTGGGATAGGAGGTATGCAAGAGATGAAGTACATCGCGGAAGTTATCAACAAATCAAGATTCAGCTTCGGGAGTGCGATTACATACTCCAGTGACATGAATTCATGAATCAAGTATAAATTTTTGCAGTTGACGAACATTATTTTAATGGGCGATTGAACAGCTACCTCAGTACTATTTAAACTGGCCTGAGTGGCATGGAGTATTCCATCACCCCGTTCATCATGACGATCACGCCGAAAAATGGTGAAGTGGGGAAAACAGGGAGCTGATTCAGAATTAGAAATGTAAGAATTAAGCTAAGTTTCGGTTACCAGAAGGATGTTGCATTCGGTCATGTTGGTGAGGTTGCAAAGTGAATCGCGTTTTGTTAAGAGGCTGCGTATGTTACTGTATACGATTGACAGTAGTTCACTGTTTGTTCAGTGTACGTTTCGTCAAAAAGAAAACATTTTGCAGTATACAGATACAGGTAGTTCATACTGCTGCATTGAATGCATGGTAAATACTTCAGACTCTTTTGGTGGCTAGTGAAACCCGGTGCAAAGCGTCCAAGAAGAAGTGCACCTCGATCGGCTACGTGTAGGGGCGAGATGGTTGCCGTTCTGCGAACAGTCAATGAAGCAAGGTGCATCGAGAATATCGGGCAACTAATTTGAGCGACTGCGGTAGCGAAGAGGTTTGGTGATGTGCCCAATAAAATGGCTCGAGTTAGGTGCCTCACTGAACGTGTCAGGTGTCAGTTGGAAGGGTCCCACAGAACGCTACCCAGCCAATCAGTTGCACAACTATACCTGTGTTCTGTGCGAGGTTCCCGTTATTTTTTATATTTACCGCAACAAATTAGTACAGGTACTACTAACAAATACGCACGCAGAAAAGTACGTACAATTTCAGGGAAATGAAAGTCGGTGCCGAGAAGGACGTCCGGAGGAGCAGCGTCGCAATGGTGGACTATGCTATATTCAGTGGTGGAGCTGATGGCAATCACTGTGTCCAGGTTCAGACTGTGTGCATAGAAAATAGAAGGATACATTTGAAATGTCGTTCCCTAGAATTCCCACCTGTGCAAAAACCCTTGTAATTACTGTCGCTTCAATAACCACAGAACAGTTCAGCGTTATATAAAGGTACGTGGATGTGTCAGAAGATGATGGCAGGGTGAGTCAATATTTTTCCAATAACATTAGACCGCTGTAAGGGGCCTTACATCCTAGAATCATTGAAGAACTGAATAATTGCAAAAATTTTTGTAAGAACTGTATGTGACAATCTTGGGCAAAGACGTGAGACATACTCCATCCTGATAAGCTCCTGTCTGACTTGCCAAGTCTTGTCACAGCACGACGATGTCATACCAATGATTCTAACTGCGTCACCACAAGGTTATGCTTGTTTTGATGCCCAGAAATGCAATCAGCGTCTTTCGATATTCGTGCTTTCGAAGAAAAAGTTCATTATGAATGGCGAACATTTGTGTTGCACACACAAACAATAAGTGCTTGTAAATAAGAATTGGTCTTGGCCTAGATACTTTATTATCATTTTAAACAGAGCCCATTTTTCGTCGATCAGACACAACATTGAAGAAGAATAGACGGACAAGCACTCATTAAAAAAAGGTGTGTTTAGGAGAAGACATCGAGTTAAATATATACCATCATCTAGAACTCAGCCTCACTTTTATGTAAAGGCAGAAATGTGTCGGTGACACAAGAATCAATTTTCTTTTTATACCTGCTATGATTGCATGATTTTGCACTCACTGTATTTCGGCTTTTTAAACGTAACCTTCATCTCTAGAAACGCTGGCTGCCTTCTGGAAATACTACAGTGCGCAGCCTAATGGGATCAATGCTATTTTTTTATTTTGAGGCCATGTTCCCTGGCATAGAAGTTGAAGCATCTGGAAGGTTCGCGTACATATGCCTCCCACCCAGTAGGCGGAATCCGGTCTGGTTTGAGGGTTGCATGCTCCTTTTTCCACACCTTATTCCTGTATTACTTAGCCAAAGTTTGCGTGCATATCTGGGCGAGGTTTCGTAGTGCTGGAAACACCACTGGTACGTCGCACAGGCGGGAAAATTTCTTTCAACATGCCGGCACCTTTCTGGATAGACGCAAAGCCACGCCCCGTTACTATTTTGTCCTGGGTTTTGCAATCCGGCCGTTTGTGCTCTTCGACTTTTCGAGAAGAGTTTATTCCACTGGCAAAATACCGTGCAATAAATTGGAAATTGAAGATTCTTTACGTTGACAATTTTAAACGTTGACCCTTTTTTGGTGGCACGGAAAAGATTTTTAAGGTGTAGTTTTTCCGCGTGACAACGTTATCGCTTTGTTCCGGTGTTTGAGTCAGCCGATTGACAAGGTAATTGCGTTTGTTCTCTAGGATTGTACGACGAGCCGATATGGTTGTGGGAGAAAAAAGATGGTGCTGAACTCCAAAAATTGTAAGTGCTCTTCGTTAGCTAACTGATGAGTGAAAAATAATTGTTCGTCAAATGATCTGAATATGAATAAAACAGTGTAGAAAGAGTCGTGCCTCTCAACTGCGGTTTTTATCAAAACTACAAACAAAATCTGGAAAAATTTTAGGCGTGCATAAAAGAAACCTGCAAAAAGGTACAGCCCTTCCAGCTACCGTGAGGACAAAAGACCAGCGAAGCTCTATAAATTGAGAACTATGTCGAGCTGCTTGTGCAATGCTGTTTATCATAGCGCAGTCATTCTTGCGCCGAATTTTGAAATATACTTGACCCCATTTAGACTACTTCGAGTCAGCGTCATCTTCGGAAATACGCAAAACTTCGGCAGGCTTGTATGGTTTTGTACTTACTCAATGCGCAATCGCTTAGCACAGGTCGCATAACCCGTCCTTTGCTGTTAAGAAGAACGTTCGTTGTGACTGCCACCACAGCCCCTGGCGGAGAAATCACGTGACCGAAGAGGAAGAAACAAAACGAAATGAAATACGACGTTGCAATGGCGGCGAAAAATCTGCGTATCCGATCCCAGGAAAGAACGCGAGGCAAGCGAAAAGAAAGACCAGAGGAGGAAGCCGCCACCTGCGCTACCAGCCAACTGTGGAACCGTCGCGAAAGCAAAAAGAAGCGAGGTGTACCGAATCCGGTCAATCGCCTATGGGCCTAACAAAATAAGGAGATAAGTGATGATTTCAGAGCGCGGAGAATGAGACGAGGAGCAGAAAAACACTGGATGAGCGCTGACTAACACCAGAATGCTTGTTAGGACTGAAAAACCGAAAAGAGACAAGTGCCTGCTACCTTAACCATTTTATAAAAAGAAAAAAAGCAAAGAAGGACGTGGAAACCACGCTTTATCTAGTTCTTGATAAAAATTGATCTCACAGTCAAGCAGCCCAAGTGACGGCGCACTCACGCATGCGTCAGTAGTGATATGGATTGCGGGGCCTTCGCCAATTTCTCTTGTGCTAGAATCACTGTGCAAAAACTTGACGTTCGTGCGACGAAATTCCGGATTGCAGCCGGAATTCCGCCGCACAAATGTATTGATAAATTGGTTGAAAAGTTGACGAATTGGATGACACATGTGTACAAGGCACTCCTTTGAACAAGCGTTTATTCTCGCGCACACGAGCATTGAGGCAGCGCCCCGTCTCCCCACACACACACGTTGCCGCACGACAGCAGAATGTAGTACACCACTTTGGTTTTACACGGAACAAACTGGTGGGAGATAACATGGAGGCACGGTATGACTTCCAGCCTCTTACTCTTCCCATTTTTATGGGCTTGTTTTGCGTGAACCAACGTGTTGAAAACTTTTTGGGAGGCGGAGACGATGGCGCCAATGGGAACCCACAATTTTGACACGTTGTACTTCAGAATCAAAGCTGGAGGCCATCTTGTGCACACATGCGTTTGCTATTTCAGAAAAAGGTATGTTGACTGCGATGCCTGACTTTACATTTTTCGAATGACCCAAAGAAAACCCAAACAATGTTTTCTTTTACCGGGGAGACAAATCCCAACACACGTACAAAAGGGAGGAAACGGACAAATCCAAAAACTGGATTTGTCCGGTCACAGGAACTTGGCAAGTGAAATCAAACCCCTCTCTGGTTTTCCTCAAGCATTTCAAGATATGAATCGTGATACCCGTATAATCACTTCTTTTTAACACAATCAAATAGTCATAGATGTAACGGAATACCCTCATAACCATTCCATCAAAATCAGCACTCAAAGCCATGTACACATTGATCAAGAAAATGTCGCTTAGCACGGAGGCCACCCAGTACATAATGCAAATTCCAGATCGCTGTATGTAAACCTTATCATCCCATCCAAACAATGTCAACAATAAGTAAAAGCCGGGAAACTCAAGAAAACTTCCAACGCTGAGGCCACAGCTGTAATGAACGCCAATTCATCATTATGTTGTGCAGAGAGGCCTCAACAGATGGCAACAAACGCTCATGAGGAATGGAATAAAAGAGATGCACAGCCTCAACGCTGAAAGCCGGGCACTCGCTGGAATTTGTGGTGCTGAAAAATTCCACAACGGTGCTTGAGCCACTGATTATAGATGGGTCACTCGGAAAAATGGAACCCTGGTGTTTTTTAAGGAAACTGGACACTTCATAATACGATGTGGGGCATTCCGTTACTATAGCCCATAAAGGTATGTCAGGCCTGTGCGCTTTTGCCCAAACAAAATGGTCTTAACAAGGCCCCGTTTGCCCTGGCAACGGCTGAAGAGAAGCGCCCCAAATTCAAGTACTTTTGGAGTGCTATGTCTTCCTTCTTGACCTGCGCGCGATTAAGCACTGCAGGGGCAAAATTCTTAGCTATCGGATTGCATGGCAATGCGTCAAACTGGTCCTCATGTAATACCACAAAGAACCCCTCCTTATCAGAAGACAGTAGCTTAAGACATTCAAAAAAGTCGCTCATTGAGGTAACAGGTTCCCTCCGTCCGGCAAACTTGTTCTTGATTGTGCTGTTGATTCAATCTGAGGTTAATTTTTTGGAGACAACTTGATAATGGCAACTTTGCACTTCCTTCTTTCCTTTTTATGGTGGCGCGACGCTGTGTGTGCTCTCTGTTTTTCTGTCCTGATAAAGATTCAGTTCCTAGCGCTGGTACCCTGTCTTTCTGTTCCTCTTCTCAATTCCTGCGCTGTTAAATCATGAATGAAAACCAACCAACCCAAACATCTCCTTTGCATGAGGAGTTAAGTGTAGAAACAAAAAAAAAAACATCTGCGAAAAGCAGCGGAACTCTCAATTTGAAAATAAAAAGGATCCTTTAAAATGCCCTCCATTTTCGGGATGACATTGGATACCTACCGCGCTACAGGCAATTGTTCTTTTTTGCAATTTTGCTCATTCATTCAATTGCCATCCTTCTTCATTCTTGTGATCAGTGTGCAACTTCATACGCTTACCTTGTTGTGAAACTTCCAATTTTGATGTCCCCCCCTTAGCAATGTCTTAAAACCCTAAAGATTGAATAAATGAAAGAAATATATTAAATTACCCATGTTGAAGTAGAGACATCTGTGTGCATGTGGGGATGTAGTAAAACATCTTTTAGGAGCATGTGTGTAAAGAAAAAAATTTAGTATGTTACGGTTCCTGTCCACGCTCAATTCTTCGGAGGCAATACTGGGCTCGTCGCCACGAGACACAATCGGATCAACCACACAATTACCTGCTGAAGCACCACCTTCGCTCAGCACGCCAGTTGTGGCGCCTGCTTTTATCCTGTCCTACCCATCGACAATGTCATCACTACCACCGGAGTACTTAACCGCCTGGTTTGACATCACCGCCTCCATTAGCCACGGGAGAGCGGCAGTACTGCAGCCGACTGACAATCCGTTTTCTCTTTTTGTTCAGGTTAGTAATAGATACTCCTACTGTCATTTTAAAAAGTCGAACACTGCTGTCCTGCTGCTCTTCTCGTGCCCCAGTGTTATTTTTACCATGACTTGCAAATGCTTGTATCTTGTGAAAACATTGTCGATTTGCGGCGATGTCGAGTTTAATCATCACCCTGATGATTGATGATGTTACTAACAATCTGCCTGGTGAGCTATCGAACGTTGTCAAAGCAATTACTGCTCATGTAGACTCCTGCCATGACGGACGTCTTAAGATTCATGATGAAGTTAAGTTGACCAAAGAAGCACTCGAGCACACGGTGTCCGGCATCAACTAAAGGATAGTTGCTGTTGAAGCCCGTGTTAACGCCCTTCATCCGAGTAGCAACACAGGGTTAGAAGCCGCAGTTAATGCAGTTTGCTCGGAAATGCAGAGCTTCGTTGCCGCCTTGAAGATTTTGAAGATAGAGCTCGCCTTGACCATTTATTACTTTATGTGTGGCTGACAACGCAAAAGAATCATGGTCGCAGTCGGAGGAGCTAGTACGCACGCTTGCTGCCTGTGATATAGGTGTTCAAATCGCATAGGATGGAATCTAAAGGGCACATCGTCTTGGAACTTTTGTGCGGGATAAATCAAGACCAATAGTAGTAAACCTCTCGTCGTTCAAACTAAAGGACACCATTTTTACGCAGAAAGGAAAACAAAAATCGACGGGAATTATTATCCGTGAGGATTTCTGTAAGGCAACTACAAACACCAGAAAAATTTTCTCGAATTGGGAGAAGCCAGTGGGCAACAGTACTACTTACGTTATAATAAGTTACTGGTAATAAATGCTGTGTTTTTGCACACAAATTGACAGCGTCTGGGAAATCAACCCCAGGACTGAACCTGTGTCGCCGATCAATAACCATGCTAATCAAACCAACTCATGCGCACGTATGTCATTGCAATCCTGCAGTGGCAATCACAGTACAGTAGATCGTAAAGATTCTTTCCGTCTTACTAACGTACAGAGCGTAATAAGCAAACGTGATGAACTGTGTTGAGTAATCGACGACTGTAAGGATAAAATAGTCGTTCTCACGGAAGCGTGGTTATCCAGCAAGATTTGTTATAATGAAGTGTTCCACACTTGCGGTGAATATAAGCTTTACAGGTTTGACCGTAACGCCAGAAGTGGAGGAGGTGTTCTGATTGGTGTTTCTGTTCATTTCCACTCACACCTTCTTCCGATAGGGTCTTCTTTATAATTTTTT
This sequence comes from Haemaphysalis longicornis, assembly GCF_048455015.1. Taxonomy (NCBI): domain Eukaryota; kingdom Metazoa; phylum Arthropoda; class Arachnida; order Ixodida; family Ixodidae; genus Haemaphysalis; species Haemaphysalis longicornis. The sequence goes on along the minus strand of NW_027526335.1, from coordinate 187,514,122 downwards.
TTTGCGCTTACGCACGTTTCGGGCATAATGATGTTCTTTTGTGTGTCTGTTACCGTTCACCGAACTCGTCATCAGATTTTTGTGATGCGGTGTACAATGCTTTAAACGCTATTTTTTTATTAGGGATTAAAATTTTGATGATATCTCTTGGATCGGGAGTGATAACCATGATACCTCTCGCACATGTGCAGGAAATTTGTTTTTTAATCTTTGTAATGACTTTCTCTTCACAAATAAGTGAAGGAACCTACACGTGTCACTCTTACATCCTCGAGTTTCGTGGTCCTGATACTTACCACAACCCCTGATAAAATTTCTTCTATTTATTATCTTCTTAGGTTAAGCGATCACAGCATTCATAATTTTAATTATGATGTCACAGCCGCCAAACAAGTAGCTTCTGATAAAACCAGAACAGATTATGAATGCGCAGACTTGGCCGTAATCAATGCGCAATTGAAAGTTTTACTGAGTCCTCCCTGCGTACCTTTTCTTTGCGCACTGTGGAAGAAACCCGGAGAGCATCTCAAAATGTTGTTGAATTCATAATTAATAGATTTATTCCCCTGCTCACAATCCCATCATTTTTCCGCTCTCCATGGTTCATCTCCTCGCTTAACCAGCAGTGCAACAAAAAGAAACGGCGGTACCATAGCGCAGTTATATAATAATAGCGAAACGTGGTCAGCCTGTCGAAATAAAAACCTTGAATATAAAAGCATGCGATCCTTACAACAAAACATGACTTTTTTTGCTAAAAAATTGCCCTCTTTGCTGCATACTAACCTTTGTAAATTCTAGTCAACAGTGAATGGTCCTAAAAAGGAAACGATCCCGTTGTCAGATCATGACGGTGGTGTGATACCACCGGATAAGTGTTGCATTGCCTTGCAAAATGCCTTTGTTCTTTCTTTTTGTAATCGTGTTTCTACTTTGTTACCCAATCTTGATAATGTGCGTTTCTAACCTATGTACACACTTGTTTTAATTGGGTTGGCATTAGGAAAATAACTCAAAACCTAAAGGTATCCTCCCCCGGGGCTGAAGATATCACTGCGCAGTTCTTGATACTTGTCGCTAATATTGTCAAAGCTCTTCTCACAGTCTTCGCAGTTTTCTGTGCTGCCGAGCTACTGGAAGGTGGGAAGGGCGGTGCCAGTTCCGAAGCAAGGTGATGCCTCCAACCTCCAACCCATTCAACTATGGGACCATTACACTCGCAAGTATCCCTTGCAAACTGATTGAGCACGTAATTCATTCCAATTTGATAACTTTCCTCGAAGACAACAAACTTTTTGATAACCACCAGCATGGTTTTAAAAACTATTTTCTCATGGGAAACGCAATTTTAGTTTTCACTAATGATTTATTTTCCACAACAGACCGGGTTGCCATGGCCAATTGCATTTTTCTAGATTTTTAAAAAGCGTTCGATTCAGTTTCCCTTCAGCTTGTTTAGTTCAAAATAAGTGCTCTGAACATCAACAGCAGCTTACTGAAATAGAGTGTTTTTGGTGTAACATGTAAGTGCTAAGAATAGTAACTCACCGTTGCAGCACGTAACATCTGGAATACTGCAAGGGTCTGTGCTAGGTCCCTTACTCTTCCTGATTTATAATAATGACCTTCCTAACAACATTTCTTTCCAATGAGACTTTTCGCTGACGATTCCCTGATTTATCGGGAAATAACAAACCCGGAAGATTCCGTCTCTCTCCAATTCGACATTAATACCGTATCTTCTTGGTGCAATAACTGGCCGATGAAACTTAACGATAACAAATGTAAAATTATGACAGTTTCTTCTGGCGTCAAGCAATATAACCCGTCTGCCCTGTTACTGTACGAACTTCACAATGTACATTTATCTTCTGTCTCTTCTTATGAGTACATTGGCGTCCACATCTGCACTGATCTGCAATGGAGGCGTGAACATATCATGATGTTACTAGTCATGCTAATCGCATCTTGGCTTCTTACGCCGTAATTTCGCTTTTCCTCGAGTGTCTGTAAAGCTCTTACTATATAAAACCCTTGTTAAATCAAAATTGGTGTACGCAGCGTCGGTTTGGGACCTTCATATGTGGTGTTGTCTTCATCCTTGGAAGCCATTCAGAACTGGACTACTCGATCGATTGTCACAAACTACTCACAAACCGCGAGCACCACGCCTATTAAATGTTCTCTTAAACTCAGTGACCTTGTGTCGTGTGGTAAGAAGGTGTGGGGCGAGAGAAGAAAGACGAGCCCATAACCATAGGGGGATTAGCCCAAGAAGAAGATGATGGAAGAAGAGAAAGAAGGATGAAGAATGAAAGAAGAATGGAAGAAAGGAAGAAGAAAGGAAGAAGAATGAAAGAAGGATCAGCGTATGGGATGGCGAGAAGGATTTGAAAGGGACCAATGAAGAAGACACACAGGGTGATCGATGAGGAGGAGGAGGTTAGCTGGACTAGCAAATGGGAGCCTCACACGGTATAATGCGAGGTGAAGAGGAGGATGACGAATTTGGAGGAGGGAGGGCGGAACGAGGTCTTGGGAGGAATGGTGGCAAGTTCGTGTCGAGCATCGGGGCTTCAAGGTTTTTGTGCCACGCCCGGGACGAGAGCTGGCGGACCGGTATTGAGCCCCCTGAGCCCTGAAAGCGGCTTTTATTGAGAGTGCAACGGCGGCATCACACCACCGGCGACCTGTCGGGCCGTGCCCCAGAACGCACCAGCGGCATGGCACCGTTGGCAGCAGGCAGCTCGGAACCATTTATTACGAGCGGCGTTGGACTGCTGGTCTCCTGGTGAGTGGTGCTCCTCAAGGGACCTGTGGCAACACACCACGGTCATCCACACCACTGACGACCAGCACGGGCCTTCGCGACGTGCTGCTACGTGCGTCGACGCGCAAGCCAGCCAAAGCACCGGGCCACGTCATCGGCATCGCAACGGGTTCGTCGTGCTACGGGCGGTATGACCTGTTTCACATTGGCATAGCGAATAATTGTATTATAGTGACCTTGGGACTATAATTTTGATAGTGTGAGGTCATGCTTGTTTTTTGTGTAGTGTGGTGTGCATGTTTATTTGCTATGATCCTGTGTGTTTGAGGCATGGTTTTGTAAATATATTGTGTGGCCATCGAATGCCTCAACCCCAGCCTCATTTCTTTGCTCCGTGAGACGCGTGACACCTTGCTGCTAGAAGAAAAATTGCGGACTTGTGCCTTTTTCAGAAGATTTACTTTACTAACCCCATTCTAAAACGGGCTCTCATTGTGCTCCATCCTGCAACTCCGCACATAATGATAACAGGTTCAAGTTTGGGGTTCCTAACTGTCGCGGAAACACCTACTCTTAATCGTTCACTCCCAAGACCTACGAGGACTGGAACCACCTCCCCGCCTCCATCGCCAGAATTCCAAGCCTACATCACTCAAAATGCCTGTATCTAATACTACATCAATCGTTAACCGCTCCCCTCTGTAACACCTTTGGACTTTGAGAGTATTCTAAGAAATAAATAAATGAATGAATAAGAAGTCGATAAAACTGGAAATATTAATGTGGTGTTTTGGCGGCCCTGTGTATGTAATTTTCTGGGGATTCGGGGGGTTTGGTGAGACAAAGTTCACAACCATTTCCTGATGAGCATTTAAGATGGAGTTGGGATTGTCGCGAGGTGCTTTTGATCGCGAGGTTTGTAGTGGCAAAAAACAAAACTGCCCAGCCGCTTAAGATATTCGCAGCTTTTCTGTACAAATATTTTCACCATGTCTTCGTGTGGCGTTTCTTCGTTGCTCATTGAAAGCATAAAAGAAATATGTTACCAAGATTGGGGGACACAAGAGCTAAGAGATACGCCTTGATTCTGAGTGAAAAGGTACCACTTAAACTCTTGTACAGGCATAAACCACAAAGCCGAGCAGCATCGTAAAGTTTTCTAGGGCATTGCTGCGGTGTTTTGGAAGTCCAGCAAGCCGTTCTCATCTATGCATTGCCTGACAGCGAACAACAGCTGATAGTACTGCTCGGCCCAAAACAAGACTTTGATGTCCGCCGAAACGAGCTTGAAATGGGCTAAGCAGACGATTAAAAGGAGACTACTTCAAGACACTTTTTTTAGGAAACAGGTGTTCATCTCTCAAACCACTAAACGTCTAAGCAAGAGCCGTCTGACCCCCAGTGTTGCTCCTCATCTCGTTCAACGACAAATGTCCGAAGTGGAAGACTCGGTTTGCGCTTCCTGGTGCCACATATTTGTACACTGTTCCATTTGACGGCGCTGATTTTGTTATCTAGCCTATTCAAGTTTATCTGTTTGCAAAAGATGACGGTGTCTGATACGCTCGGTCATATTTACACGCTAAGGAAAAGACTTCATCAAACGGTGGGCGAAATTGTGGAGCTATATTTTTGTGTGGTTTCAGGGCAGATGAAACTTATGATGGATTTTTTTATAATATAAACGGGTCGGCCATGACAGAGCTCGGGCAGACTGGGCGCCCATCCGCAGCGCGTTTACCGAACTTTGGACCAAGTGGTCTTTTTTCGTTACAGAATTCTCTTGATAAAGAGCGACCATATTGGTCATGTTTGTATTAAATGTACGGCTCTTTTAAAGATGCTAGATGTGAGTAAAGGTGGAGGAGCCCTTGCATCCATACATTAGGATGAATGTCATTTGCAGCGCCGGATGCGAAAAACGAATGTCCGCTGACCGCATAAAGGAACATCCAAATTCCTGTGAGGCACGCTGGAGATTTCGTCGGAAAACATCCTCGGCATTAGGTGAGGTCGCGCCTTATCATATCACCCTGTCTTGGAGGTTTAGTAAATGCGGATCTGGTCTAGGCGATTGTCACTTCCATGGCACAGCTGCGCTTGGCTGGTCCGACACGACCCAAGAGACTTGGAGCGATGTTCAGAAGACGACACTGAGAAAATCTGGAGGCCAGGGTGGAGATGAACATTGGAACCTCCATTAAAACGTGATACATGGCATAAGAAGAAATAGAATGAAGAAAGAAAGATGTGAACGATGTCACCCTATACACTGTCACGGCCAAGACCACAGAGCTCGAGGAGGCTGCGCACTCGGCACAACTTCTGCACTTGAACTTATCTCCACATTTGTCTTCAAAAAACTCAGTTTCCACAGGCCAGAAATGATGCAGTCTCAATCGAGTAAAAAACGTTTGCTCCGCAATATAATTGAACAATACAGTGTCGTCGAAGAACTAATCAACACAATGATGTGTATAGCTTATCGTCGTCACAAGGAATGCCCTAGCGTTTGCCAGAAAGCATACGAGGCATTTTTTTCGAAATGACGCAGATCCAAGAACCAAAACTAATTCAAATAAGGCTGCACTGACAAGAAAATTCGACATCTTTGCAACAAAAAAGGCTGGCAAGAAAATGGGTCAGATAACGTCCCTTAAACATGTGTGCAGATCGTAGTTTGTATCAAAGAGGTGCCACACACTGCTGTTGCACGGATCAAAATAAGTCAGATTCATTCCCCCAATGGGGATTTGCTTTTTGCAATACTTGTTGTACTGTTTCTTGGGTGTTTTAACAAGTGTTTTGGGTTTTTGAAACTGGCTTATCATAAATTCGGACTACAGTTAGGAGAGCGGCCAAAGTTCTATCGATAGCCGTGGACGACCAAGTGAACAAAATAAAGCTGAGAGATGTGAAACCATTATTTTATCTCTTCTGCTTGTCCATATGGAGGAACTCTAATATATTTATTTCTTACTGCCATATTTACGTATTTAGTACTTAACTGAATGGCTACCGCTTAAAATACCTGGCAAATCCCCCCACACCCTGTGGGTACGACCAACTTTATTAAGGTGAAGAGGAAGATCAGAGTAGCGTTCTTGGAAAGCGCTTTGGAAGTTCATGGCAAGGCACTGAGGAGCTTGCTTAAATTGTCAGTGTCTTCAGCTGTGCTCGAGAAAGTTATACTACTCAATTATTTGAAAAGAGCTGGTAATGGTTCTAAGATAATTCACTTTCTCTTCATGTATAGTTGTGTTGTCCTTGAAGACTTTCTGCCGATGTTAAAGGCTTTTCCCCTAGACTCCATCTGACCATTCTTGAAAGTCAATTTACAGAAAGTTTTAATGAGAATGCCACATCAACTTGGGTGTTTCAATTCAATATAAGGTATATCCAAGCTCATTGTCCAATACTGCTCAAACTGCAGGCATAATGTTTAAAACATGTGCCCATAAATTTTCTTGAGCTCATATCTAGAAAATGCCATATAATAGCTTTGATAGCATTGCATTTACGCCCGGAAATAAACTACAGCTTTCTTTTAAAAGTTGGCGTAGGTGAAGCCAAGCGCGAAACACTCCCTGAACAAATCAGATGGACTGCGGGACATGCAAAAGAAACCGAAGGAAGCTGCGTTTTGCTTCAGGACAGAAGGACGTGGTCGGATGCTGCAAAGACAACGCACAAATAAAAAACAAAAAACGAAGGCATGTTTCGTGCACTACACCCTCTAACAGTGCGTCGACGCGACAACAAAATGAAACTTTCATCAACACATTACAAAGACAATATCTCATAGTGATTAGAGAGGCAACAATTGTGGATGACCTCGGGTGATTGGAATCGTCCCGATTCCAAAACCTCGTAGATAAGTACACGAATGCTTCGTTGAAGACGGTAGCGTCTCATCTATAGTCGCAGGAGATTATCTCTGCGGCTGCTTCATCGGATAGGGGTAGAAACTCATAAAAGATACCCCGGGTGATCCTCGCCGTCTCAATGTCGATAATTGTAGCGTCCGGCATTCACGTGTTGGGGTGCCGTTGTACGAACCCGATTCAGCTGGTGGCATTAGGCCACACACTGAAGGCGCCTTTAGAATCGGGTGTTGAGTTAATAAACTACGTGCCGCAGCATGCCCTAAAACATTCTCGTACGCTGTCTTGCGCGGAGAATTTTGATTGGCGTCTTTAGCATAGTTTCTGTCATACACAAACGTCGCAAAAGAACTTCGTCGAATGTGTGATGGTCAGCATGATTTACCTAGACACTCGTTCTGCTAAAACTTCCAGTATGACTCAATAAGGACAACAGAAAGAGAAGCAAAAGCGACAAACACAGAGACAAGACCCAAAGGCTGCATGCGTTTGTTGTATTTCTGTTGTCATTCTTGAGTTGCCCTCTAAATTTACCGAAATATCCACCAACCTGCCCAACAGTGTGTTCTACGAGACGCTATATCCTTGATCGTCCTGTGCAGTTATTCCGATAGTCCGTTCGTTTGGGGGTAGTACACCGGGACAAAATATGTGGTATTTGGCCTTAAATAAAGATCATCGGTATTTTTCCCATGATAATCTGTTCTCTTTTTTTCTCTAAATCATCGCCATTTCACCTCCGCGTTCTTGGCGTGTGGAAACACATTGTCATATTTTGTAAGCACAACGTACACCTCCGCGTTCTTGGCGTGTGGAAACACATTGTCATATTTTGTAAGCACAACGTACTGAAAATCAAGCCACTTGCTTAACCAACACCAACCATTCTCCATCTAGCACTTAAGACTGATTGCAGCCTTATGACGTGTTCTTGGTTAACAAGTTTTTAACGGGTAACTAGTGCTTCATCTGCAATATCAATTTTAAAATAGTTTACTGCCTGCGGTAGCTTAATTATTTCCGTGTCCTCATTTATTCATTACTAAAAGACAAAACGGTTCCTTGTTTTATTGTTATTTTGTCAATTATTGCTTAATTATTCCGAATGCAACATGCATATGCCGACCCTGTAAACAATTTAAATTACCGCTGTAATTACCCATCGAAGGTCCTGCAAAAGTAACTCTCCCTAATACACCTGTCTGTAGCGCTTTTAGTTTTTTCTCTAAAGCTCTTCAGTAGACTTCACTGATTCTTGCTATATTCTCGTTATTCTTGTCCTGTTTGGCTTCGTGCTATGTCCATAGTTTCCTCAATAATTTCCATAATGGACACACGAATGTCTTTGATGTTACCTTTGCCAAGTTCGAAAGCTTTGTCAGTTATATTTCATCAGCAACACACGAAACTATGTTCTTACGGTCAGCATTATTTTTGATGGGTTAATTCTTAAGTTCGCTAGATACCTGCTACTTTTCCGACCGCGGCTGCTTATTCTGGGATTGCTGTTAGGTCGTCATTTTGCCATTCTACAATTTCTCGTCGGTTAGGAGGAGGATTTGTTTCCAAGGGTTATTTTGTATTCCTGCGTTCTATCTCAGACTGACTCCTTGGTGGGTTTCTCACTTTTCACAAGTTTTTTCATACGTTTCACCTAATGATCTTATGGTCGCCGCTAAGAATTGCGCCTACACCTCTATGCTCTGCATAATACCTGGGTTGTACCTGAAAATAAAGTTGATTCCATTTTTTGTACGGTTGGGGTTCATTCCCTGTCTTATTCTTACGCTTCTTCATGGACATTTCTCAATTTTTGTTTGTATTAAAATGTGCTCATTGTCCTCAGGTTGTTTTTCTCTGCGAATCCCTCAACCTTACTCCTCAAGTGTTGCGATGGCGTGTACCAAAGTTTGTGCCGAGTTTTGGCAGGTTTGCTTCTCACCTAGTTTTGAGTTGAAATCCCCAATCACAATCGTGAATTCTGTTGCTTCCTTCTCCATTGATAACTAAACGTAGTCGTAGAAAGTGGCTATAGCTTCATCATCGAAGCTACCTGTTGGCGCATAATCTTAAAATACCTTTAAACCAAACGCTTGTTTACGTTGATTACAACTACAGCGAATCTTTCAATGTACTGAAGAAATCCTCCTAGCTTTTTGCTTTTTGCTAGAGAATTGAGCATTAAAAATCCCTTCGTGTGTCTTTCTTTCGTGGAGCACTTAGGTAGCACAATTATATACCCGTTAGTCATCTCCACGAAGATTTACCATTTTTTTAACCTCGCTACATCACATAATATTCGACTTAAAGTCTGAGAGCTTCACTAATACTACAGCTTATCTTCCCTCGGTACTGTAGCGAGTTGTAGCGACCGCAGGCTGCTGGTAGCGGGGCCGGTCGCCCTCGCTCCGTCGAGCCAGGATTAGGGGAGAGCTTAGAGAAAACTCAATGGGTTTATTTACATTTTTACAGTGAGTTGTCTAGATGAAGACAGAACTTGGCGGACCGCAGCACGCCCTTTTTGTTCACCCCCGATCCCTAGTTCCCAAGGTTGGGGATCCCCATACAAAACAATTCGGACCAATGGTGATGTGCAAGTTCCTCGCTGTGAAGCACCGCCCTTGGGTAGGGACACGCTTTCATGTATGTCGATAGATGCGTAGCACACACACTTGCCACTCGTCAGGAGCCTGTAGTAGAGGGGAAGAACGGAAGACGCGTGGGTGCCGCGTACCCTTTTGGTGTCCGCCGCGCGCTGCGTTCCCACGGTGGGGTTCTTCTCGCACGTACTTCCCAGGGAGCCTAACAGCACAGATTATCAAGGTTTGTGGAATACTCCGGGAAGAGTTAATGGCTTGACCATTGCCACTGCCTTCTTCGCTGTGCTCCCGCCCCCACTGGGTCCCATTGTCCGGTCGTCGCCGTCTGGGCTTTCACGCGCACACGCGTTCAGTCGTTTAGGCAGGGGGAAGAGCGGCGGCTCCTTAATCCCTTTGGGGCAACAACACTCAACACCGCTCAAAAGCCGCTGTCAATCAATGGCCGCCGCCGCGTCTTTCGGCCTCCTTTCGTTTCCGTCGACAAGCGGTGGGGTGGTTGACCGGCGGACGACTGACCCGCGGAAACATGGCGCCAGTGAGTCATAGCAGTACACAGGGAACGTGCGATAAACGTGGCCAGGTTCAAGTCCTAACTGTGGTCTGTTCCTACCCATAGATTCATAGCACATACTTCTGTATCGCTGGCCTGACGGCCGGTGCGGTTGCGCCCTCTGCAGCTGCTAGGAACCAATGTCGGAGAGATTAGTTGGTCAGACATGGGAGGTGGGGCATTACTACATTAGGGTGGCCAGATCCTCCTCTGGTGAGGTACCGCTGTGTGTGAGCCTTCCTAGTGTGGTAGAAACTATCTGTGTATCCTCGTAGGTGTACGGGCTGATGGCCATTTCTGAATCAGCCAGCACTCCACATCAGCGTGAGTTTTGCTCGTTGAAAAACAAGAAGAAAGCATCACGTATTTCTTGTGATGCCACAGATATTTGTTTTCGAAGTGCTAAAATCACGGTTGTAGGTATCCGCTTTTCGACCTTGGTGGCTAGGCGGCCGGCTAAGAAAAGAATTGGTTTATGGTGGCGGGGTTGCGGCATTCTTCTTAGTCTCACAGCGGGAATAATTACAGGAGGGGAATGCGGATTCGAGGGAATTGCGTTGAAATCTAAATTGGTCTGCATATGTGTTACTGCACATAACTATAAGTGCTTGCTCCCACAGTTCTCACTAGTAAAAAAAATATACAGCACTTTTCCCTCTAGACGTGGACGCCTCCATTTTGCTTTTCTTGACGACATGCCAGCAACTTATAGGAAGCGACCTCCGCAAACGGCGTGCTAGGCTGTTAGATGCTCAATTCTTTTTGTTCTTCAGTTGGTTGTTCGTGCGTTGGCCAATGAACCATAGTTATTTGGCGTTACGTTAGCAATTACAGTGATTGTGTGTATGTTCTTTCTTTTGATAACCTGGGAAAAACACAAACGTCAATTTTGGACCCTTATTCGCTCGTAGTGTGGGCGATCGGGGATCCAGTCTATTGCAAGCCTAACTTGCAGTGGTGGTGGTACCTGTGGCACTACGCAGTACTGCGATGTCAACGTTACCGGTATGGTCCCCAGTGGCATAAAATCTATACAGGAAGTAAGTAATTATTTTGAAAGCTGCCATTTTTGTGATTCTCATCGTCTAGGCACGTCGGCCGAAAGGGAGACGACAAACTTCGAGCGAGCCCTGCATCCATGCCTCACCACACCGAGCTCCAAATGGACTCTCGAAGAGGCGATTATCAGGTTGTTGACCTTAGAATACCTCATGATACCACTAACTCTACGTACAACGATGAGTACAGACAGAAACGTTCGGCACAAAAAATCAACAAATTAACCTTCGCACGTGTAATACCATTGAAAAGTGCGATTTAGGCTGTCATGTATCAAGGGCACCCCCTAAGAGGGATGCATCAAAACCCCCCGAAAAATAGAAGGGAAGAACAAAAGAACGAAAATTTTGAAGTGCGCGCCATGAACGCGCCAATCAGCAAGCGCCAGCGCCGACGCACCAAGGAATCCTGGGAAAAGGTGGCAGCACACTGTTCGGCCAATCAGGGGAGGCCACGCAGGGGACAAGTGGCGAGATCGCCATATAAGGACATAGCAGAGGCGAGAAGCCAATGGGAGTGCGCCACGGGAGAGCCCAGAAGGTATAAAAGCGGGGCGCACAAAGAAGAGGGCGGAGGCAAGAAACAGAAGACAACCAGGAGGCGACCGGAGCACGTGCGCTTCAACGAACGAGCCAGGGGGACGCGGCCAGGCCATCGACCACGCCATCTGAGCCTGGGCGGGAGCGGGCCGACTGCGCATCGGCACCGTCATCCTAGGTGCACCACGAACCTGTGTCTTCGTGGCCCCAGCGGCATCGGTCGGGCACCAGCGGCCAGCGTCCACGCTCCGTCGACGTTCGTCTCGACGGCCCGGAAAGGCGACGTTCGTGCCAAGCCTACCTGAGACCTCCAGCGGCAGCGGCTACCAGGGGGTAGCCACCGAGGAAGCGCGCCGCCGAAGGGATGACCGCGCGCATCGAACGCCGGCATCAAGGACATCCATCGGGAGCGGCTACGAGGAAGTAGCCGCAGAGGAACGTCAGGACGCGCAGAGCCCACGCCGTCCACGTAGTGACCGCGCGCATTGAACGCCGGCACCGAAGCGAGAGGAGGACGGCTACCACCGGGTCGCGGCCACGCAACGGGTGCGACTCGTCAGCGCCCACGACAGCGGGGTAGGCCAGTCCAGTAGGGACGTAGTGGTAAGGGACATAACTAGGGAGCTTGATACGAGAGAAATGAACTAGAACTTGATTAAGGAGTGTATTTGAACTGATAGTGTAGGACTTTATGGTAGATTTTTGGGTTTTGATTTGAATTGGATATTGACCTGTTAAGTTAGGGGTTTGTATGTGAGTTGTATTTTTTGAGATTGTAGAGGTTTGAGTGTTTATCGGTTGTGTGTAGTTTAAATATTGAGTGCTTTGCCTAAGGGTTTTGTGTGTGCATTAAATTATGTTGTTAAACACGTCAACGGCTTCCCCGTGTCCATTGCTCCGAGCTGGTAAAGACCACCCCACCATCCGTTCACGTGACAAATAATTGGCGAGCCCGCCAGGATTGATTTATCCTTACTCAGGGTATTTCCATCGGGCCCAGTCACGTGTCTAACCAGCTTGGAGAATGGATTTGGAAAGGTTGTTGACGATAGTTCAATCGCGAGGTTTGAACAAAACGCAGTTTTTCGAATTGTTAGATGAAGAGAGCCGCAAAGTGCATGAGAAATTTAATGCGGAGGCAGAAGAACTGCGTGAGAAATTTGATGCAGAGATAGAAGAACTGCGAAAGAAGGTAGAACTAAAAGCATCGAGGCGGCACTTTGTGAAAAATAGTTTGTGCGAGCAAGGAGGGAGCATTGAACCTAGCTCACCTGACAGTAAATGCACACGCCTAGCCCACAGCGATGATGCCGAAAGCAAAAGAATAGAAATACAAAAGGTGCGTTCGCGACAGAGCTTGCAGGAAGAAAGATGCAATGAGAGCGGTGAACGTGCCGCACGTGAGATCGAAAGCACGAGGAACGCCGACCGAGATCAGGCACGTGAGACAGATAGAACGCAGGTTGCAGTGGCCTGACCCGCCTCCCCGCCGGAAATTTTCAATAAATGTCATTTTCTCTCTCTCTCAGATCTTGATGAGGCCGCAAATGAACAGGAACGCAAAGAAAACGATTGTTTGTTTGGACAGCCCGCTGAGCAAAAAGGCGCGTTCGAAGCGCGACACAGTGAAATAGCCGGGCGTGGCTTAACCGCAGGCCAGGCACTTGAAAATGAGCGCAATGAGAACGCGCCAGGTGAGGACAGCTTGCTGCAGCCTAGTAGCTCTGACTCCGTTGATTTCAAGGATAATGAACCATAATTGATTGAGACTGAGGCACCTGCCGCTCCGCCCGCGGGTACGAATGGAGGCCGGCAAGGTGGCTCTAGTCCTTTGTAAACGCCTATGTGTAGTGAGTATACCTTAATCCCCGAAAAGGCCACTGCGAAGATGTTAGCCAGTGAAGCGGGAAACTCAGCGTCTGCGGTTGTCAATGCAGCCATTAGGGCGCAGTCGAGTACAGTGGGCGTAGACCAACTAGAACATCGCCATCAGCCCGAGCTCTGTGACGGTGATGAAGAGCTACAGCTTGAACAGTGTGGCCGTAATGCAGTGCAGTGGCGAGTGATCTCTGGCAAAAAGACGCTGGGAGCTTCGAATAAGCAAAAGAGAAAGCGGTGCAAGAAAGCACAGTCGTTCTGCAGTAGGCCGGGTGCAAAATACGAGAGAAATACCCGATCGAAAGGCGGTCTGTCTCAAAAAATTGCTCAGACAAGGCTCGGAGACGGGAGAATGAGCAGACGGAGCGCAAAGATGAGACAGCGTGCGAAAAACGCCCACAGTGAGCAAGGAAGGCCAGGCATCTCGGAGCAGAGAAGAGGTCAGGCGCTAAGAGGCTTGCGAGCTAGGAGTCAAAGAGATGCGCCCGGTTACATAGTAGGAGGTGATCTTGCAAGGCCTGGGGGCCTACAGCAAAAAGTTAGCCAGGCTACGTCCCCGAGGCGCGCGAGTAATATTAGCGAAGTTGGCTGTCAAAGCCGAGCCGACGGGGTAGCAAAGGGTGCTGAATGGTTGCGGCGGAAAAGGTGAAGATGAAGCTATAGGTCAAGAAACCGGATGGAAAGCATGGAGTTGACATGGAAAGGAATAGGACCTATAACGGTGTTGAATAAGTTGTCTGTTGTGGTACAGCGTAAATATTGTAGTATAGTGAGAAAGCAAGGTTGGAGGTATCAATGAGGTAGTGATGAATTTCAGATTGAAAAATAGTGCTGTTGAATATTGAATCATCGAAGTGTTTAATTTTAGTGATGTGGGAGCAAATCTTTGGTGTACGTGCTTGAATTGGAGGTATAAGAGAAGTAGTTGCAAAGTGCCGATTGAGGAGCAGGAGGAGGAAAGACGTTTTTGATGTGTATTGAGAAAAAGGGTTGTTGAATACGAGATCATTGAGGTGTTTGATTTTTATGATGTGTTAGAGATGAGTTTGAGTATTTCGGTGTTAGAGAAAGTGATGCATTGGTGTTAGAACTTGAACGGGACGTGCGCCGATGTGTGTGTTCTGTATACATGAGTGAACTATAGAGAAGAGTTGAGAAAGTGATGGTGTGGTGAAGTGTGAAGCGTAGTGAAACGTACGAATAAAGAAGTGAGCAGGGGTGGTGAACAGCGGACTGCGTGAGTAGATTTTTGTGAGACATGCTTACTTGGGGGTTTGTAACGTGATGAAGGTTGTGCGGACGAAATGTGTATTATGATGTGTAGAAAGACTCGAACTGTACAGTGATGAACAAGTGAACGGTGGTGCGTAATAAGGTGTGCGGTGTGTGAGTAGTGAGTAGTGGTGGTGATCAGAAGATATCTCGGCGGCCAAGATAAAGCAGTTTTTTTGGGAAAAAACTCTTAAAGCGGGGGGTAATTGTCATGTATCAAGGGCACCCCCTAAGAGGGATGCATCAAAACCCCCCGAAAAATAGAAGGGAAGAACAAAAGAACGGAAATTTTGAAGTGCGCGCCATTAACGCGCCAATCAGCAAGCGCCAGCGCCGGCGCACCAAGGAATCCTGGGAAAAGGTGGCAGCACACTGTTCGGCCAATCAGGGGAGGCCACGCAGGGGACAAGTGGCGAGATCGCCATATAAGGACATAGCAGAGGCGACAAGCCAATGGGAGTGCGCCACGGGAGAGCCCAGAAGGTATAAAAGCGGGGCGCACAAAGAAGAGGGCGGAGGCAAGAAACAGAAGACAACCAGGAGGCGGCCGGAGCACGTGCGCTTCAACGAACGAGCCAGGGGGACGCGGCCAGGCCATCGACCACGCCATCTGAGCCTGGGCGGGAGCGGGCCGACTGCGCATCGGCACCGTCATCCTCGGTGCACCACGAACCTGTGTCTTCGTGGCCCCAGCGGCATCGGTCGGGCACCAGCGGCCAGCGTCCACGCTCCGTCGACGTTCGTCTCGACGGCCCGGAAAGGCGACGTTCGTGCCAAGCCTACCTGAGACCTCCAGCGGCAGCGGCTACCAGGGGGTAGCCACCGAGGAAGCGCGCCGCCGAAGGGATGACCGCGCGCATCGAACGCCGGCATCAAGGACATCCAGCGGGAGCGGCTACCAGGAAGTAGCCGCAGAGGAACGTCAGGACGCGCAAAGCCCACGCCGTCCACGTAGTGACCGCGCGCATTGAACGCCGGCACCGAAGCGAGAGGAGGACGGCTACCACCGGGTCGCGGCCACGCAACGGGTGCGACTCGTCAGCGCCCACGACAGCGGGGTAGGCCAGTCCAGTGGGGACGTAGTGGTAAGGGACATAACTAGGGAGCTTGATACGAGAGAAATGAACTAGAACTTGATTAAGGAGTGTATTTGAACTGATAGTGTAGGACTTTATGGTAGATTTTTGGGTTTTGGTTTGAATTGGATATTGACCTGTTAAGTTAGGGGTTTGTATGTGAGTTGTATTTTTTGGGATTGTAGAGGTTTGAGTGTTTATCGGTTGTGTGTAGTTTAAATATTGAGTGCTTTGCCTAAGGGTTTTGTTTGTGCATTAAATGTATGTTGTTAAACACGTCAACGGCTTCCCCGTGTCCATTGCTCCGAGCTGGTAAAGACCACCCCACCATCCGTTCACGTGACATAGGCAAATTTGGGCCACACATATACTCGTTTTGGGATATTTAGGGGCAATTCTTAGTTACTTGAGTGGAGTAATTTACGAAAATTTTTGACTGCACTAAAAACACGGGGCAACTCTTCTGCCGTCGAAAAGTATTTTTATTTTTAAGGAAAAAAAATAAGCTACACAACAGTACCTATTTTAGCATATTAACTTGAAATGCATGGTGATTCCAAAACAAGAAAGGCTTAAGAGCCATCACAAACCAGACCCATATTAACGATTTCCGCTCGAAGTTGCTTGTAGACAATTGCAGATGAAAAAACTACCTTCAGAGTCCACTCAAGGTACGTGTGCGTGCTTATACTTCTGGACGCTCCTTGACCTGATTCAAGCTGAAATAACAAAGTTTGTTGCTCAGAATCTGCGGCAGTTTTTTAGATCGTTTTTTCGGGAAATATATGCCATACAGAATGGCAGAATGCCTACAGAAATAGCTCTGGCAGCCACCGGTTCCACTGGAATGGCGCCGGATCTGTCCAAGGCTTTCGAAATGATCTCAGCATTCTGTAAGTGCGGTGGCCAAGCTATCAGCTGCGGAACTTTTTTCTAGTAGAGTGTGAAATAATCATGCGAATTTTGCAAGTCCGGTTAAAGTCGGCTGTGGTGTAAAAATTTTAGGCTACGACGCTTTTGTCGACTGGAAAGATGTTAGTACTACAGGAATGTGTTTTTGTAGTAGTGTTTCGCACTTGACTAGTTTTTCAAGGGGGTAGAAACCGACTCTATTGAATGATGCACAGTCGGTAACTTGTGCTTGATGAGACAACTGCGTCTGGACGAAGGATCTTTAGTGCCGGTTTTTATTCGCTGGCAGAGCAGGACATCCTCCTCAGCTGCTCGCAAGAATAATGACTCCAATGGATAGTACAGGAAAGTGCACGAACATCACACGAAGTACTGAGCTATTCGTTACGACAGGCGCGGACGACCAGCGGATCATTCATAAACTATCCACTATATACCGATTATCAACATTTCATAGCATACAAGTTTATTTACAACTAATTCCATTATCTGCAGCTTTCCAAATACCCTTGAAAATTACCCGGCACGGCAAACGATGGCGGTCACGACGTGAGTAATTGAAACACGCCGAAACGCTAGTTCCTGAAAGGTCCATTTCTCGTTTTTCCTTATGCTACTCATGCTGCCTCTTTCCGTCCAGCGGTGTAGCCGTGATCTGCGGATGACTATTCACGTGTACGTGCCGTCTCCTTAAAACCTTGGGGTGTCAGATTTACAGGTGGTTTGCACCTTGGAGCGCCTTTGAACTTGAGTGGCGTGTGTGCGGCTCTGTCATGTTCATTTTCTTTATTTGTTTTCTGTTTTATTGCTAGAGCATGTATAGGGCACATGAGCGAAAGTTTTCGCCGTTGGTCTGGGGAAACGGCTCGTGAGAAAGATACATAACAAAACAGCTCGCGTGGACAGCAGTGACGTCGGGAAGATTAGATGCAGTATCGCTGCGCACGTCTTTCTGGCGGCTCGGCTGATGTAGCGCTTGAGGTGGCGGTGGCTCGTCCACAGTTTGCATTTCTCGGCTTGTTTGGAATGTCTAGGGCTTCTTTGTTACGAACGAGGTGCGAAAACCACCCCGTTGAATTATTCTGAAGCGAGAAGAGTCCTTGCTGACCATTGACTGAGAAAAACCAAGAAAGGCATATAAACACAAAAACGCACTTGAAGGTGCTAGAATACCCATACATATCCATACAGACAAAACCGGCTCCCAAAGCCCCCATTGAAAAATGGGCACATATACGCACCATAAACTATTCCTTAAAATTCTCCCATTCCCCCAATTCACGTTCACATGCCCCAATGCCCGGAGGGCCAGTTGGGGTATGCCGCCGCATCGAACGCGATCATGAAAATGCCCTTCTTAATGCAGGCTGTTCTACTCGGGCTCATCTCGACTACATCCTGCGTTTTCCGGCTGCCCGAAAGTCCTCCCTGATTACCTTCTGCTTACCTCCCCAACAAGCCGCCACTTCTGATCGCCGACAAGAACGAATAAATTCAAGCCGAACCGGATTCGCCACCTTCAGTCGCCGAACACTTCATCGTCTGGCAACATCGGACAACTACTAGCGCCGCAGCCGTACAAAAGCCGTCTTACAAAAGCTGTACAGAAGCCGTCGGCGAATGACACCGCGGTTTCTGCATTAAAACGTTGAGCGTGCCCCGCGATTTTTCCTAGCGTCTGTACCTAGTTCGAAACAAAAGGAGACAATGATTTTACCTCATCGGGGCAGAATGGAAGCGCTAAAAGTAGAAGTGGCATTTAAAAATAAAAGAGTGACACCATCATCTAGCCCCACAATCACGGTCCCCACGGCTGATGTCACAGCTATGTTCGGACAACGCCACCATACATTTATACTTACGTTGTAGCCTTTGCAAACCATTCCGTGTAGTTTTCGAAGACGTTCCTGCCCGTGTACCTGTACAAGCCGATGGCCAACATTCTCTTTGCTTTCTCGTCGCCTGGCTTCGTAAAGGTCTCTTGAAATTTCTGCATGTCCTGCGTAGGACACAAAAGCGAACTTCTAGAAATTATCATTGATTTTGAAGAGTTTATGACACACAAAACAAGGGCTAAATTATCTTCGGGCGAATTTGCGTGCAGAAATAACTCTAGAATGTTTTCACATTAAATAAAAGAAGTTGAAAGCACGCGGTAAGCTTTATTATTTGAAGCATAGAATTCGGATTGCGAGACTACACACAATTACGGAAAACTGATGTGCATTTTGAAAGAGCAAGATTGATTCGGGCGGCCAAGCCAGACAAATGCACTATTCAATGTTTCAGTTCGGTGTAGTAGATGTTACCAACCTGTAAGCTGTGGTGTTGTTATTGGTGGGAAATTGCTGGAACGTCTCACCAGTATAGAAAATGCCCTGCCCAATCACTTCGCGTCCACAATGCGGCAGGCTCTGGAGTATTTCCAATACGTGGCAATATCTAGGCTCTCCGAATTATCCACATACGGGCGTATTTACTTTTCGCGTCCTCCTGTTGTCAGTATCCACTGAGGTCGGAATCGAAACCGCGAATTTAGGCCCGTTAGCACAACGCTTCATAACAAGCTTTTGCCGTCACCACACCAAATCCATCAATGCCGGGTTGCTCGTAAAACTACTCCGGGCATGCCATTCAAAGCTTAGTAAGCCATTTAGCTTGCGCCTTCCCTACCACAAACATTTCTTGCCGAGAAACCGCCCAACCCTTCTATCCAATCACGTCTTCATGCTTCCCAGTATTTGAACCCTAGAGACGGGAACTTGAATCTGTATGAAGCCTGTGTGACCTATGAGCATAGACCAGGAAAAGAATACACTTTAAGCAATACTTTATTGTGTCTTTAGGAGCTATATTAGGGTTCGTGAATGTATGAGCTTTCTAGTGCCTAACAATGCCGTTTAGGCGCTATACATCCTGTGTTTTGGGTTTAACTAGATAGAGCTATTAGGCTCATTTTTCGATTTTGGCGTGGCTCCTTGCCGTCCGCTATCAGACGTGATCATCAGGCGTTCACTCAAAAACTTCATCGCTGCCAACCGGAACCTACGACTTCGGCAGCAAGATTGAACGGCTTGCCTGAATCTGGAATAAGAGGCAACTGAAGTATGAAAAAAAGGACGATGATACTACAGCGGCGACGAAAGAAACGACACGCGTTTTCGGCAGGTCCCCCCTCCTGCGCGGTGAAGTTGGTTATGTGCTCAGTAGGTGGTAACATGCCCGGCAGACTTGGTCGCCAGCCGTGACCGCAACTTACGCCATCACACTAAAATGTGTTCCCAGCAGAAGATCAAAAAATATAAATTTTCGTTAATTCATGCGCCGCAGCTACACGTGGGTTACCAGGCTCGCCATAGAGGTAATCTCTGGAATAATTTAGACCACCTCCGGATGTTTAGCTTGGGACGAGATCTCGACACACTGGTGTTTTTGCTTTCTGCTTCCATGGCCGGGAATCGAACACACGTCGTTTCGCGGGTTCGGACATAGAAGCGAATTCCGGCGGCCAACCTAGAATTCCTGTATATGCTCCCTACGGGAGCAAGAGTTGCGCCTTTGATTTCCATTCGCCGCTCACGACGCTATTCAATGATCGCCGTCACGTGCCCAAAAAGCATCCACGCACCGCAGAGAAGCCGGCGATGCGGCTGCAATGCCGCGCTGCCCTCTGCTGTCGGCGTCCTTCATACATTTTGCGCCGCTGCCATGTCGCATTCGTAGTTCGAAGCGCGAGAGCGACAAGCCGCAACACGCTAGTACATGAAGAGTATCTTTTTTGCACAACTTCAGTAAGCGGTCAAGCTGACAGCCCTGAAGGCCTAGAATTTGTTTTGGTCTTCCGTTTTCGCTGTTGTCGGTTATTAGCAGCTGACTCTTCCTTTTGTTCGAATGCTTACATGAGAAGCTGACGCCTAGCTCTATTTTGCACAGCCATATCTTCCCGATATTCGGATATGCGTTATAGAAAAACTGCACTCAAGAGGAGGAGGAGGGGTAAGGAGAGGAGGGGAAAACTTTGTTTAACAATTAAATCGATCTGGTTAGTGGTCCGGGTCCTCAGTTCAGGACAATAGAGTAAAAGTAATTTTCTTCAAATCATAGAACGCCATCCCGAGAAGAATAGGATTTGTTCTTTGCGCCTGGAGGGGTTGAAAAGCAATGAAGAGCTACTTGGTCTTCGCGCTCCGCACAGGACCGGCTTCGCAAGGAATGGGGTGGCGCCGGCAATGTTTCTCCCGTAGCGGTATCCAAAACTATACTTTAATTGACACCATGAACTAGTGTATGCGATTTTAAGCCTATTATTATGATAAGCCGGCGATGCGGCTGCAACGCCGCTGCTGCCCTCTGGTGTCGGCGTCTTTCGTACATTTTGCGCCGCTGCCATGTCACATTCGTAGTTCGTAGCGCGAGAGCGACAAGCCGCAACACGCTAGTACATGAAGAGTATCTTTTTTGCACAACTTCAGTACGCGTTCATGTGAGTCAGCGCGAAGAGCTAGGCGTCAGCTTCTCATGTAAGCATTCGAACAAAAGGAACAGTCAGCTGCTAATAACCGACAACAGCGAAAATGGAAGACCAAAACAAATTCTAGGCCTTCAGGGCTGTCGGCTTTGGCAGAAGGCATCACGATTCCCGGTAATCATATGTCAGGTAAAACAGTTTTTTCAACCTTGCCGAACGTTCGAACGCGTTTTGTCACATCACTTTACGTTGTCAAGGCATGAAAGTTTGCCGACATGCACTATAGACTGCAAAAACTGTAGGTTGAGTTCCAAATAATCCAGTGGGTATATACGCGCGTGCTGATTCTATACCAGGCATCTAACCAGTATGGAGGTTTATTGAGCAAAACGAGTCACGTCTTCGTTAAATTTATAGTAACCCATATATGTTTGTTAAGAGCTGGAGGGATATTTCGGAACATTTTGCACAGCCATATCTTCCCGATATTCGGATATGCGTTATAGGAAAACACCCCTAATAATAAAGCAAAGCCCGCGTTACAAAAAAAAAAAAAAAAAAGCAGCGACGTCGGGGCGCGCTCACGCTCCCCTCGCGCGGTGCGCACGACTCGTTCAAGCCCGACGGTTGGCTTTCCCACGCTGCTTTGGATGCTCGGCGGTCAAGATGGCGGACCTATGCGAACTCTGCTCCCGTAGGGAGCATATACAGGAACTCTAGGCCAACCATGAAATGAGTGCCTCGCCTCGGACAAGGTCGGACTTCTACATCATCGCAATCCGCCGAGCCAACCAATAGTTTTGTCTCGTCGGGGTAATACCTTTTATTAGCTGGAGCTAATATCCTAACTACTTTTGGCTTGCTTCTACAAGATCTATGAAGCAGATTTTGGACACAAACAAAACCAGTTAGAAATCAATCTCAAGGCAAATTCCAAAAAGTCATAACTTCCTTAACATCAGCGGAAATTTGTCAGTGTAATTTCATGTGTGTATTCGTTTTGAATGTAAAAATCTCAATTGTCAGATTTAAACCTACAATATGTGTTAAAAACAGAACGATAACTACCAAGTTTATGGTACGAACAAGACGTTCGTTAAAAATAGCGCTGTTATTATTGCAGTCCGGCAACTACCTCTCACTTTGTTTTTTGTAGGTATGTGCGCTGTCTGTTGTTGGCGCGTCTTCTTCAGTTTTGTACCTTCTTTTTTATATTAAACTATGTTTATAGAAATTTCATAAGGTTATGTGTGCTCTTCCGACCCAAGCGTACGTTGGACACACGGGATGGGTGTGACGCAGGTAGAACGGTCGTCGCCGTCTGCTGCACGCTTCAAAGTGACGCATCCGAACCAAGTGGGCTGTTCAAAAGCTTAAGACTGCAGTAGAGAAATATTTGGCGTTGGAAATGCCGTCTATAGTTGGGTAAGTACGTGTTTTTTTATTGTGCGTACTTGTTTAGAGTATTTTGGTTATTTATGGATCAGTAGTTCACTATACCCCCCCCCCCCCCTCATTTTCTCTGAAGGCTTAGGTGACCCCACTGAGCCGGCTGGATTTACCACTTCAGTTTCCGCGACAGTCAGCATCAAGTCTTGCTGAAGGTGGGCCTTGGCTACGATAATGGTGCTGTAGTACAGGTCGATTCTTCATTTGACATCACGGTATGCTTGTTAACACCGGGGCATGTATGTGTAGGCTGTCTATCCAGAATTTTCTGTGGCTGCGGATTGAAGTCGAAATTTAGCATGTGCTCCTCAACGCTGTGGCCACTACACCCGGGTGAATTACCGCGGTAGACCTAGAAATAGCTTGAACAGGAGTTGCCCCAGAAATATTTGCGAAAACATTACACTTGATTCCAGCAGAAGTAGCTTTCGGGGAGTGTGGGGCTTGTTTTTAGAGGCACCTGTGTCGTTGTAAACTAGTGCAGAAAGTAAAGCGAGTTTGCAAGGTACCATTATTCGAAAACCCCAGGCCACACAGACACTAACGAGGAATACTGTAGGCGCTCACTCGAAGCAAAATGTATAGCGAATTATTGAACTTAATAAGACAAGCAATGCAATGGAGGAACCTCTACTAGCACACCGCAGTCGTTAATGAAGGCTAGTGATACCGATCGACTGCGTGTCAGGTTTGCTATAGCACTATTGGGTGAATAAGGCATACCTAATCAAGGCTCTCAGCTATGAAGTTCTCAAACATTGGTTGTTTAAAAAATGTACTAACTGATACACAAGCCCTTCCTGCGGTGACACTCTGCAATAACTCAACAATGCACGAGTTCAGCGCGGCCGTTTCGCTCTAACTGCAGTGTGCTCCTAGGTGTGTCGTTCTTAAAGCGATACCCAGCAGGGATCCTTCAACGCAGCAGTTCGCGTAGCGGAAGCCATCGGTTTCACAGATATGTGAGCATGAAGGGGCCGCTTATGTGTCAAGCAATCGCCGAGCACTGCATCGACGTTGCTCACTATAGGCTTTCGTGGAATGTAAACTTTTGTCAGCAGTTCCTCATATTAGAAAAGACACTTAACCCTTTCACTGCCGTGGTTTTCTTACTGCTTGTAAATTATGAAAAATGTTACTCTTGTGATGCAGTATGATTGTTTGCAAAACATGTAAACAATTTATTCAAGGTTACACTTCACTAGTTACAGAAGTTACAAGTTACCTGTTGATTAGAATGCCAAGATGTTTGGAAAACCTTTATGTGTAATATTGTTTAAAACAATGGATCACACTAAGCGGCAGCTGGCACCTAACACATAGATAGCAAGGCTGGAGCCTTCCTATCGGTGTATGAGCTGCCAGCTGGGATCCCTTTTGTGTTTTGGTCGTATCTTACTTGCCACAGCCAGCCCGGCCATGCCACTGAGATAAGACAAGGTAAACCGGGTGATTTGTTGTCTAAAATGTACCTGACAGAATGTATGCACTTTTTAGCATATCAATGCACGGCACGGCATGCCCTCAATGTTTTTTAAGCGAGTTGTCTAGAAGTCGTAGGCATTTAGGCAAAGAGGCAATGTAGGTACACATAGGTGGACGTGTGCGTTTGCCCGAATAATCTTGGGAGTGGAAGTGAAAGGGTTAGAAGGGTGTCCGTTGGTAGTTATTGCCAGCATGTGAATACATTTTTTGCTACTAGTTACTGCGTGTGCTAGCTCAATCATTACTGTACAAAACCGCATCTTTTATCCCATGTCGAAGAACACCTCATGGTATCAACAAATTCATAGCACTGTGCAGTACATCTTACTGCCCATGTTTAGAGCTTCTGTGGCACAGCCTTAAATACGACTTCAAAATCACATAACTCCAAACTGACTTCAGAATATTACTCCACGTGAACGCTGACAAGACTGCCATGCTGCATCGTCTCCAATGGCGTATGTCTGCTGTAAAGCTAATGCAGTGCGCATTTGCGTGCTTTCACAACTCCATGCATGTCTTTTTCCTCGGTTTCAGTGATCAAGCTGGGGAATAAGCTCGACCGCTGCAATATGCGACATCAAAAGACGTTATGTTGTGCTTGTAACCAGGTGTCGACAATTGACGACCGTAGCATGCATGTTAAAATGCACCAAAACACATAACTGGGTGAGTTCTAAATTCGTGTTCACTGGCACAGAACGACAGACGAAGAGACAGAGGTAAACACAAACAGGCCACAACTCACAACTGAGATTTACTTTGAATACAACAAACATATATGCACATATATGCTTTGCTCGTCGTGGACGATTATGGTCCACGCTGTGGTTTAAAAAAATTACACGTGCCGGAAGATGCGAGACGAGGGTAGTGAAAGGTGGTGGGGTAGAAAAGCTAGTATTTTTTGGGGGGGGGGGGGGGGTGGAGGGGGCACCACCTCCTCCGCTTGAATCTGCCACTGGTGCATGTCCCACATTTATGCTACAAACTTCACCACATGATGATGATGATGATGATGACTAGTGGCTTTCCCTTTGAATCGGGGCGTCGGTTGTCAGCAACCGACTTGCCGGTTTTATTACGTTTACTTGCCCTACTCCCAGCTAACCTATAGATTTGCTTCCTCCCTCCCATCTCTCCCTCTTTTCTGTTTTAAAGTCATCGCCCCCACCCCCCTTTTTTCTCACCTCGCTGTTCTAAATTCTCGTCCGCATGATTACGCCGCCTTCGTACCCATCCCTTCCCTACTTTTCCTCCACCACCACTCCAGTCGCCTCTTCGTCACCTCTATGGCCTTGAAGTTGAGGTTCCCCCTCGCCCCAAATCCCAAAGCCTCCGCCAGCGTCGTTTCCCCCTCACCCCGCGGTGGCCGTATCTCTGTGCAGCTCCTGACAATATGGTCTATAGTTTCCCGATCACTGCCGCAGCATGCACACGTTTCATCCTGCTGCCTGTAGCTACCCGTGTATGCCCGGGTTCTCAGGCACCCTGCCCGTGCCTCGAAGAGCAACGCACTGCCTCTCGTATTGCCATAGAATCCCTCCTTCTTAATTTCCCGTTTCTCTGCCCTATAAGTCTCCAGGGTTTTTTTTGCTTCCATTCTCTCTGCCCACTTCGTCGTCTCTGCTGCCTTTACCTGCTTTTTAACTGTTGTGTAAACCCCGCTGTCCCCTACCGACTTTCCGTACCGCTTAGTCAGCTGTCTGGTCCTCCGTCTCCACCGCGTGTCCACGCTCCTCAAATACAGGTACTTAAACACCCTCGCGGCCCATTTTTCGTCCTCCATATCACGAAGTCGCTCCTCAAACTTTATCTTGCTCTGCGCCTCCCTCGCCTCGAAAGACGACCAGCCCATATCCCCTTGTACCGCTTCATTTGTAGTTTTACTGTGGGCCCCTAGGGCCAATCTGCCTACCGCCCTCTGATTTACTTCCAGGCCCGCTTGGGTCTCTGACTTCATGCACAGAACCGAATTAGCGAAAGTTAATCCTGGTACCATGACCCCTTTCCAGACTCCCCTTACCACCTCGTATTTGCTGTATCCCCAGAGGGCTCTATGCTTCATTATAGCCGCGTTCCGTCTTCCTTTCGTCTTAAGGTGAGCCTCATGCGCCTGCGTGTAATCTTCGCTGTTGTTCAGCCATACTCCTAAATATTTATACTCTTTCACCAATGGTATTTCTACTTGCTGCACTGATACTGTTTTGTGCTCCTCGCCGTCATTAAAGACCAAGATCCCCGATTTTTCTCTGCTAAAGGATAGCCCTAGGTGCGTCGCTTCTTCACCGCATATATCCATCAAGCCCTGCATACTTATACGGTTGTCCGCCATCAACAGTATGTCGTCTGCATACATTAGTCCCGGAACCCGTTGTTCCACCACCTGCCCGTTTTTCATGTAGGATAAGTCGAACCCCATCGTGCTGACTTCTAGCTTCCTTTCTAACCCCGTCATGTAGATCATGAACAGCAGCGGAGAGAGAGGACATCCTTGTTTCAGACCCTTGTAGGTGTATACAGGCCTATTGTATGTTACCCCCTCCCACACTATTTGCACTTGGTTCTCCCGGTATAGCTCCCTGAGTAAGCTAATGAATTCTGCCCCAACTCCCTCGTCCTCCAGGATACTCCAAAGCCGCTCTCTGTCTACATTATCATACGCCGCTTTAATGTCCAGAAAGGCTAACCACAAAGGTCGGTTTTGCATCTTCGCCACCTCTATGCATTGGCTTACCACGAATAAGTTGTCGTCTAGTCTTCTGTCCTTTCGAAACCCATTTTGAAGCTCCCCTAATATCCTATTTTCTTCCACCCACTGCTCTAGTTCGAACTTCACTGCCTGCATTGCTAACCTGTACAGCACTGACGTGACGGTTACTGGCCTATACGAGCTTGGGTTTGTCCTGACTCCTTTGCCCTTGTACACTAAGTTCATCCTGCTCATTTGCCACGCGGCCGGTATTGCCTTTTCTTCTATCCTTGTTCTGATGGCTTGCAGTAGCTTTCCCTTGCTCTTCGGTCCTAACTGGTTAATCAACTCCATCGGTATCCCATCCGTGCCTGCTGCGGTGTTCTTGGGGACTTTTTCCTCAGCTCTTTTCCATTTCAGCTTGTCCCCATCTATCTCCAGACCTTTCGGCCTTCCCGCCGCGACATCTCTGTGTCGCTGCGGGGCCTCTTCATCCACCTTACCGAACTTCTCCGTGATGATTTCGTGCAGGTATGCTAATGCTTCCTCTCCCTTGAGCATCTGCCCCTGCTCGTTTTCTATAGTACCACCTTCTGTGGAACTCGTACGTTTCCCTAATGCCTGTACATGGTTCCAAAACCTTTTCGGCGCGTCTCTACCCCTTCCTCGTATTTGCGCTACCCATCGCTCGCTGTCCCCCTTTATTTTCGCCTGCACTAATTGCTGCACTTCCTGTTTCATTTGCTTATACTGCTCCCATTTTAGGTCCACCTCCTCCTGATGTCTCCCCATCCTCTTGGCCTGCCTGTGCTCTCTAGACGCCTGTTTACGCCTCTCTATCGCCGCCTTTATTTCTTTGTTCCACCAGCTTTTGGATGTTTTTTTCCCTCTCCATCGATTGGCCCCCTCTGCCTTGACTATTTTTTCCTGCATAGTCTTGATGAGCCTGTCATATTCCCACTCTTCTCCAGGATTTCTTTCTATGTCGGCCTCTATGCTTTTGGCTATATCCGCAATTTGTTTGCTGTTTAACTTTGTGCGCTGCCCCGGTCGACCCGTTTTTTCGCCCCCCAGTTTCCCAAAACTCAGGTTTATGCGCTTGTGGTCACTGCCCAGACTGTGGCCCCCTTCCTCATCTATGGTCATGCCATCCAACCATTCATAAAGTCCCTCTGAAATAAGGCAGTAGTCAATACTCGACTGCCTCCTACCACACTCCCACGTTATTTGACCCTCGCATTTTTGTTCCCTATTTACTATGATCAGCTTCTGGTACTCACACATATCTAGCATTAGATTTCCGTTGAAGTCGGTGTACCCGTCTAGATCTTCAATGTGGGCGTTCATGTCCCCACCAATAGTACCTCCCCGGAACGTTTCAAATCTTCGATGTCCTTTTTTAGACACGCCACCAGTTTTTCGTTTTGTTCTTTGCTATCCTTACCCGTCCACAGGTAAGACACCCCTAAAGCCATCTCCCTACCCTCCACTATCCCTTTCATCCTTATCTTATTCATATTCTTATCTAAAGGCGCTACTGCTTGCTGTGGCAGCCGTATGGACGGCTGGATGATACACTTGTCACAGGGTTTTCCGAGCACGTGGGCTTCAAGTATTTCTCTGGCTCTTTATCTCTATGTTTGTGCGAGCAAGTGGTAGCGCCAAACTTTGCCATGTATTTGCAGTTATCACAATGGGTAGCCAGGTGTAAAAAGCTGCCTTTTTTATTGAAGGCACTTTCGTGTTCCTTTTGTCTTACATTCACACATCTTCCCATTTGTTCTACATAGCTGACTCGAGAAACAATCCAATATTTTAAACCATCCCCATGGCAATGATGAGGCCGTGCTCCGCAACATTCGCTAGGAGCGTTGTACTGACGCCTTGTGTGCGTGCACCATGGACTTCAGTCCTACCGTGACTTATTCAACGTGCACCTACTGGACTGCTTTCTCTGTGGAAGCGACAAAAGTCTACCTCCTGCGGACATGTTCATGACTCAAACCAGCCGGAACGCCGGACATTGTAGCCACAGGACATCGCCCATTATGCGCTTCTAATATTTATCGCTAGACGCATGCAGCTCGCTACAGGCAACTTTTGAAATTTTACGTGATACTGGCTTACACAGTATTGTGGTGTGCATAAAGCGGCCTCCATTCCGTTCCTGTTCACCCTATTCTGCTTCTCCGTTTTCCTGAGTACACGTCAACTTGAGCATGTATCTTTCTGTACCTCTGAATTCGTGCGGCGAAATACAGTAATAAAAAATCATTGCGTCGAACATGCGGCGAAGCGTCTTGTGGATCCTCGCCGGCTTAGTACCCCGTGAACACGTCCTATACCAACGACAATTTCACCCTGGGGTCTCCGCGTTGTACCCCGCTTTGCCAGCTGAAATACACCAGGTGTTCTTACCGAACTCTAGGACCAATAAGGTTCACGCCGCCATGACGTCGAAGTGACCCAAATACCGCATTTCGACGACGCTCCATTTAGCCTGGCACGGGCTGTTCAGTAAAGCGATGCGTTGTGCCTTGCCAACTTGCAAACGTCATCGAAGCGGCCGAATAAATCTCATTTGACGGCGTTTCGGTTCGGGTCACCGTTCAGTGTCATTCAGTAAAGCGGTATGTTACGCTTTGTCACCGGTTCCAACGACGAAGTAAAGTACTCAGTAGAACGCTCGCTGGTCTTCTTGCAATAGTATTCCTCATGAACTGTTTTTCCCGTTGTTTTTTACCTAGTTGGGCTTTTTGTAACGCACGTTTTGGCAACCAGCGGGTAGCAGTTGCTACACTTTACACTTGAGGATACGCAATCACGCGGCCCTTCTCACCAGTTGCAGAGGAGTTCCAGGCTCCTGAGAGAGAGAGAGAGAGAGAGAGAGAGAGAGAGAGAGAGAGAGAGAGAGAGAGAGAGAGAGAGAGAGAGAGAGAGAGAGAGAGAGAGAGATAAACTTTATTTTGAGAAAGAGTCTAGAGGAGATTCGAAGTCCGAATGGTGGTGGCAAGTAACGGGCTGAAGGCCCGCCCCCTCCTGGACAGTTCTTGACATAGGTTAAGGTCCTGTAGTAGCCGTTGGCTGGTGACTTCGGGCGACCTCTTCCGCCATCTTGGCCAGGAGGACCTGTAGTTCCGGGTCGGGGCTGTGAAGCGAGGGCTCCTATTTCTCCTCCGAGGGGATTACGGGGAAAGGGTCCTGGGGGCATGCCCACATAATGTGCGCGAGGTTGACATTGGCGCCACATAAGGGGCACGGCAAGGTTGGATAAAGGCTGGGATGGACATGGGTCATGGTTGCCGGATTGTCCGCCCGGGGATAGACCCGGCGGGAGAGAAGGAAGTAGGTCGGAATATCTTGAAAACCAATCAGACGGTCCTGCGCGTACCGGGCTCTATGGTAAGGATACGGGTTCGGCCCAGCCCGGATAGTACAGTCGGGATCAATTTGAAGGTTATCGCGGGAGCGCCGACCGACGGAGACGACAGTGCCGCTACCTGACACTTTTTAGCATAACCCACAAGGAGATCATGCTACGTTTGCTTCTCCCTTGGCTGTTCCATGCAGTGCGCGCACTACCATCAGAAGCGGTAACGGCCACGCTCTTTCCTTTTTCTTTATTCGTTCCTCGCGTCATTGATATACTTCCAACTGATACGCAGCCTTCTCAGGGCAACTATGCTGGCATGCCGGAGCATTCTAGTATAAAAAAATTGTATTTTGCTTCCGCAATGGCGCAGTGCCGCAAAAAGGAATGAAGAAAAAGAATGTGGCAGTCGGCCCCTGCAGAAGGGGGTGAGCGAATTCTATGCAACAACCAAGGGGTGAGGGAGGGTAGCATTGTCTCGCCTTCGCCAATAAAAAAAAGTGCCACGGAACAGCGCTGTCATTTTGCTTCGCCGGTGCTCCCGCTATAACCTTTAAATTGATCCTGACTGTAAATCCTCGGGCTAGGTCTTGGGCCACCTCGTTTCTGTCGAGCTCAGAATGCGCGGGGGTCCAGATCAGTTGTACTGGTGATTGCGGTGGATTTCGGAGCAAAATCTTTAGCGCCGCTGGGGACATGCGTCCAGCAGCAAAATTCTGGATAGCAGTTTTAGAATTTGTAATGATCGTTGCGGGTGTGGAGGTGAGTGAAATGGCGAGCCCTCTTGCTTCCTCTTCCGCCGGTTCTGGGATGGGTGTTCGGACTGTTAGGTAATCGAACATGCTGGTGTGTGGGTAATTTTTAACGGCTGTAGCGGTGGAAGCCTCCTTGTGTCTGTACTCTGCTTCATCGACGCACACGACTTGAGAATCATTTTTGTACTTCTTGTGCCGTGCGCGGGCAGTGCAGTGGTTCCTGCGCTCGGGGTGGTACATGGGGCGCATGTTGCGGGGAAGTGGTCTTGCTATGATATCAGAGTGAAAAGCAGGGGGAACAGTTTTCGCGTTCTGATATAGTGTGTGGTATCCTATTCCTAGTTTCCTGAGTATGTGTCTCCCAGTGGGTGTGCGAACGAGGCGTTCATATTGTCCCATTAGGTGAGCTTCAAGTAGTTCGCTGGCCTTCCTGTGAAGGCCTAACCCTTCCAGTTTGGCAGTGCACCAGCCGGGGGGAAGACGTAGTGCTGCCTTGTAGGCACGCATAATCAGGACGTCAGTTTTGGTGGTTTCAGAAGCTGTTGGTATAGATTCGAGCAAAGTATTCTGCTCACGACGTAGGCTTGTATTAGGCGAATCCTGTACTGCTAGGTCAAACCTGAGTCTCTATTGGTGACCTTCTTGAGCAGACCAATGATTTGGTTTATGTGCCATGCTATTGTTTGGAGAAATCTGTGATTTAGTCTTGTGGATTTTATGTGAAGCCTCAGGACTTCGAGGGTCGGGACATCTGGGATCTCTCTACCTTCAATGTAAAGTTTGATGCAGGATTGTAGCCGCTTTTTCTGGTTTTGAAGAATGAGAGGTAGCTCAGACTTGGCCGCACAGCAGGCCAAACCCGCCCTTTTAGCCTCCACCACCACTTCTATGCCTGTTACAGAGATTTGTCGATATCCTCATCACTCCCCAGGTTCATCCAGATGGTGATATCGTCAGCGTAGAGGCTGTGGCAGAGGTTAGAGATCCGTGCTAATTTCTTCGGGATGTGTATGATTGCAAGGTTAAAGAGTAATGGTGACAGTACGGCTCCTTGCAGAGTGCCACGACTGCCTAGCGGGAATGTGTCTGAGACAAGGCTATCTAGGTGTATGGAGGCTGTCCGGTTTGACAAAATTCCGTAATGTAATTGTAGGTTCTCTCCCCCAGATGGACCGATCCCATACCCGGCATTATGGCCCCGTGCTAGACGTTGTCAAATGCTGTTGTCAGGTCCAGGGCCAGTATCACCGATGTGGCTAGGCCGGTGGGTGGTTTGATAATTTGTTCGGGTAGCTGTATGAGTATATCTTGATTTGAGGGACCAGGTCTTAAGCCAGTCATTGTGTGGGGGAATTGTTCCCTCTCGTTCATGTGTGTTGTGAGCAGGGCTAGGATGATATGTTCCATGAGTTTTGCTAAGCACGACCTGAGGAAAATGGGGCGGAGGTGTTCGATTGTGAGTGGTTGGTTAGGCTTTGGGATTAAAATAACCCTGTCATGCTTCCGCGATTCCGGAATTCGCCACGTTCTCCAGCATGTGCTGAGAAAAGCAGTGATTGCGGTGATTGAGAAATCGTCCAAGTTTCGTAGCCCCCGGTTCGAAATGTGGTCAGGACGTGGGGCTGAATTCGACCTAAGCTTGCAAATGCCAATCGTACCTTGGCGTCAGTAATGTCCCTGTACATCTCGCTGTTGGGGTGATCCAAGTGCGGGGGTAGTTCTATCTTGGGTCCTACCGAAAGGTACATGTCTCTGATTTGTGCTGTACGTTCGTCGTCAGAGCCTGAATATGTGTGGATGATTTTGGTTATGCTGTCTTTTTGTTCTGTCTTGTTCCCGTCAGGCTGGCGGAGGTGTCTAAGAATCCACCACGTCGTCTTCATTCCAAAGTTTCTTTGCATCTGGTCGCAGATCTGGTCCCATTGGGTGTGCGAGAGGGTGGCCGCGTGCGCATCAATCTCCGTCTGCAGTCGGGACAGTTTTAGCCGCATCTTGCGATTGCTTTTATTTCTGTGCCATCGTTTTTGGATTCCTCGGTACGCCTCCCAAAGGTCATTGAGACGAGTGTCTACGATATCGGATGAAATGTGGGGATCTAGGTCCTTGGTGACTGCTTTTATTTCTGCAAGTAGCTGTTGTGTCCATTCGTTAATGTCCCAATATATTCTCGGCTTGCGCACTCATCCGCATGGTTGCTATTAGATTCTCGGATCGTTCTGAACTCGTCGCAGTCAGTCATAGTTTTTTTTTCTGAGGGTTTGAGTGATTATGTGTTTAGGTATAATCACTATCTCGATAATGAAGTGGGCGCTTACCAGTGTTTGTTCCGTGACTCCCCATGTTACCCTGTTTGTGTGAAGTGAGGGAGTGAGATCCGCGGTGGTGTCGCGTTGCGCGCTGTTTCCGATTCCTGTAGGAGTGTGAATGTTATTCTGTAACTTAAATTGATTTGTCTGTATTCGCTTCCAGAGGTCTCGCCCTTTGACTCACAGGTTGAGTATCCCCAGGCCGTGTGAGGAGCATTAAAGTCTCCAACCATGAGCAGTGCGTGTGGGCCACCTCCTTCCTCGTGAGCGAGAATAGGTCGTGGAATCGGTCTGTCTCAAATTTAGGGGCGCTATAGACGTTTAGAATATAAAGCATTTCTGCTCCCTTTTTGCGTGGGAGGACAGTAACGAAGTCATGGGGGATGGCAACGCTGTCGAATTGACTCCTATAGGCCGGTATACACCTCTGTACGAGGACCGCCGTTTTCAGGTCCGTCGCACTTTGAAAGGCTCTGTAAGCGGGCAATTTGACAACGACGTTTTTTTTTTCCTGTAGTGCAATAATTTCTGGAGGGAGTCTTGGCTTTTTAGATTAAGGTTACCATATTCCTCGGACCCCAATGCGGGACGGGTGGGGGGGAGATGTAAGGAAGAATGTGGCCCATAGCTTGAAGGGAGACAAAGGCTCAGTGAAATTTTGTTTTAACTCGAAGATAATATGTTTCGTAGTTCTCTCAGCTTTTCTTCGAACAGCAATGATGCGTTTTTGCTGAATAAGTAAGGAAGTCCTGAACCACGTCCACCCAGCGTTCGTCAAACGCAGAAGGGTGTGCTGAACGGATTGTTTGTACACTGTAACTTAAACAAAACAGCGCAGACACTCGCACTAAGCGATGGACACACAACACTATCTTGCTTAATTCCATAGTGTGCACTCTTTTCTTAAAGTTCCTCAAACGGTTTCTTAAGCCTCTTTCATTCCTCCAGCTTTTCATTAGTGACACTGGGCTTGATACCCATTTTCCATATTTCTTGCCAAAAGCGGGACAAAACACGGCCCCACAAGCAGGCTGCGGGGCAGCGGGACCACAGCCGCAAAAACAGGACGTGTCTCGCCAAAATCGGGAGGACGTCTAGTCAGTTTATTTTAGGTACATGTATAAATTATGCTTTTTGCTCTTGTACCCTGGGCAACTCCACTGCCAGACCTTAATAGGGTTGTCATTTTTAGTGTTACTGCGATCCATTGTCTCTTTCGGGTTGGGGCATCAGATTGGGAGCCATACCGAGCCTATTCATTATATCTTGCATGAAGCTGTGCAGTTCCAATCTGTACAAGTTCACTTCGGGTCGGAATGATTCCACACTATTCTTCACGGTGGTAATGTGCTCGTGCATTTGAGCGCTGCTTCTCCTAAGAGCGATTATTTTACGGTCAAGATTCTGTTGCTGCGGGGACTCTTTTACCGGGTTGGACATTTGTACGGAGGCTGCTGCAATCGCTTGTTTTTTGCATGCGGGGGAGGCAGGTTCTTGGTCAGTGGAATTTAGCCGCGACATTGCTGCGTTTTGGAGGCGGACACTGAGGAGAGACTGTTTCAAGTTATGATTTCCTTTCATAATGCTGCCATTTCTGCTCTGATGTTGGTTATATCATCTATTAGCTGTTTATGGAAGTTTAGAGGGGCTTGGAGGAGGTACTGGGGTGAGATGCCCCGCCATCGAAGCTTACCAACTTTTTGTTTTTGGCCGTCTTGTGTGGTGTCGACGGAGGGTTGGCCCACCTTTTGTAGTAGGCTTTGGAGCAGCCGGCCGATGGAGATCTTGCCTTGTGTGTGGATAGCGATCTTGACGGTGCTCTTCCTCTTTCCAGGGTCTGTGTGCTGGGGGATTCGCGGCCAGGTAGGGCGGGCAAATCTTGCTTGTTTCGAACGTTCAGCGGGGCGTCTTTTTCTTTCCCGTGCTTCGTTGTTTCCGGCGGCGGCAGGGGGCGACGTGGCTTAAAGCTCTGTGGGCACTCGGCGGACCCCGTGAGGTGGGCTCCTGCTCACACGAGGCACTTAAGCTTGCAAGGGTGTCCCTCATTGGGGTTGGTGATGCCGCACATGGGGCACCTGGTCGTTGGGATTAGGGCAGTCTGGTCTGTGGTCTTGCTGCCAGCACTGCGTGCTAGCTTCTGCTTTGCGCCGGAATGCTGTGCAGCGGTACGTGGTGTAGTCGTATCAAATCCAAAACAACCTTGTATCCAACGAATAAGATTAGAACGGCATCTGTGCTTCCGAGTCGTTTGACCGTCAGGATGATCAGGTCTGGGTTGAAGTCTACCACATTCCGAGCTATTTCTTCGGGAGTATCCTCTTCGTGAAAACTGTTATGGCTCGTCGCCACAGCTTATTTAGATGTCAAAACCACTGATAGGTTGAGAGATGAGCAAGCCTAGCGTGTTCTGTAGCAAGGCAGTCTATAAATTCAATGTCCAGCCACAGGAACAACTCCAACTTCTACAGGATTTGCCGGTTTAATACCAAAAACCTGTTTCTCCATTTCGCCTCTATAGTTTTTCTAAATAAACATTCACGGAACATTCACGGTACTAGTGTGCTATTATGCCGAGCCTTTGAAGCTGCAAGTTGTTGATTTAAGGACGGCTATAACTCATGCTTCAGCACTTCAAAAGTGAGAAGATTCAGCCGTAGGAGTAGACTTATTGTGGACTGGTTGCTTAAATGCCAGAATTTTATCATTGCACACGTTTATCTGTTTTATTTTGAATTTTTTTTACTATAAAAGTTCTGTTAATTTGGCTTGACAAAAGGACGTGTTTACCGGTTTTGTTCAATTACAGTACAGAAGTGCGACGACTGGGACAGAATCTCACTATGTGTTTATGGCTACAAAATGGAAACCGAGTGAACAACAGTCAATAACCTGAAGTTATTTGTTTTATACGAAACGACCGTTGTGTCACGTCAAGGATAAGGGAGGGGTTCATTGAATTCGCTAACTGTGGAGAAGAAGGGTAGTGGCGGGCATGAAGAAAAATGCCCAGGTTTTGTGGGCCTTCGCGGGCGAACTGGTAGCCCGCACCAATGGGCAACTGTCCTCGGAGGCTTCGCAGCTGCTTCAGGCCACGGCGAAGCAGCCACCGGCCTCGGAGAAGACGCCCGCCGTGGGCAGCGGGGGCGCTGAGGAAGCTCAGGCGATATGTGAACAGACGCAGCGCATCGGGGTTGGAGAGATGGTAGCAGCAGAGATAGATGACTGTGCCGCTGCGATAGCTGTTGCCACGCCCACGTTTGTCCCCTGTTGCCGAGACGTGGAAGCAGGGCCCTAGGAGTCGGATCGGAGCAGGCAACCTAGGAGGAAAACGTACATTCAATAGGCGGAGATGTGGGCGAGGACTTGACCGAAGCCACGTTGCAAAAACGGCACAAACACGGTGAGGAAGCTGGGGGCGGCGCAGAGTAATGACCCGACAATATTCTAAGCATTTGCGGTTGCGCCAATGGAAGGGTTAATGTTCTTGGAAGACGGCTTTTTTTTCAGAGGCATCAACTGTGGTACGGGGGACGTTGGGTGACGCATCTCGACTTGCCACACGACAGGCGGGGAGTTTTCTGCTCGCACATGAATCCCCAGGGGCGGCCATTTAGGCGTCCGGAGGATGGCGGCCAGTACTAAGTATAGCTTGTAATGGCCCACCATGGAGCCCGAGGCAAAGAATCACTGCGCATCCTGCCAACGTTGCCAGCTTCAAGCCGACGAGCCCGTCACTCGCCGCGTGCCTACCACACCACTGATACAGCCGCAGTGGCCGTTCGTGTGCGTCGACACGGTCATTATTTGGCCCATAGAGCCAGCATCAACTGAGGGCATTAATACGTCCCGTGCGTGATGGACCTCTCCACCCATTGCCAAGTATTAGCGTACCTACGAGCGATGACGAGGGCGACTTGCGATGCCCTGCTGCTCATAATCAGCTGAAAGGACGTTCCGGAACGCGTTTGCTGTGACCACGGTACGCACTTTACCGCAGCCTTAGCGCGAGAGCTTTTTGTTGGGTTGGGCTGTTCCCCGCGTTTCTCCACGCCTGACATTCTGGAGAGTAACGACTTCTTGGAGAGCTGGAACCAGGTTTTCCAGCAGCGGTAGAGACATTATCCAGCAGCAGCACATTATCCCGTTGCGGTCGAGATAGTGGGGCAGCCTTGTACTGTTCCTGCTAAGGGCGTACCACAACGTCCCACTAGACACTAACGACGTTTTGCTTTTATGGCTCTTCTACTGGCGGATGCCTTGAGGACCACGGGCAATACTTAGGGATATCTGGACGGAACACGTGGGCGTTCTGAAAACGCCACGCCAAAGTGTAGGGACATTTTTGAAAGAGTTGTGAGGGAACTTGCGCAAGGAAGCAGCAGACGCTAAGCCCGCTACTGGTCCGAGCAAAGTAAGTGCGCTGCCTATTACAACAACAAAGCAGACTCCAAGCATTTTCACCTTGGAAAGCAGGTAGCCGCGTTCGAGACAGGAACCCCTAGTAAGATACATTCAAGGTGGGGTGTCCTTTCACAGTTAAGAACAAGGAGCGCGACCACCCATACCATGTAGACTGCGAACATGCCAAGCGGAGGCATGCGAACAGGCTGAAACAGTTTTTTGGTGGAGTGGATCAAGTTGTGGTGACATATCAGGGCAAGTAGTTTGAGACGTCTCAGTCCTATACAACGCGCAGGCATAGCGGCACGTGGTGGGTGCCGGGTTAAAAGTCCATCGTGAAGCATCATGGGGAATTCGGGCACTCCCTGGACCCCCTAGGGTCTGAAATGACGCCCCGAACAAGGTGGCTACTGGTCCAGTTCCCGGGTGTCTCTTGCAAGAAATCAGAGTAGCACACGTAGGCAAATACCTCACCACCCTCCAGGAGGGAGGCTCGATAACACCGCCACACAGGATTTGGATCCAAGGGGTGCTACACTTCGGAGTTAGCAGCAGGCTACGCAACGTCCCACTAGGGCTGATATACTCCCATGGAAAGCGATCATGCCAAACGCGGGGTACAAATGGATAAGAAAGACAGTAGTGTGAGGATGGCAGTTAACTATCACAGCCTCAGCGACGTCACCATGTTCGATGCGTTTTCTGCAGCTCTACCCGACGAACTGGGGTTCTGCTGGGTCGCGGGAATTTTAAGAGCCTTTTTGGCTTATAAGTTACGACCGGTATGTGCCGGTGGCCAAATTCAGCCAGAAAAACACAGCTTTTGTCACCCAGAAAGAGCAACATGCCGGAAGGTAATGTCATTCAACCTTAAACACTCAGCCGCCACCTTCCAACGAGTGATGAATGCCCTCTTCCACAACCACCGCGACAACCTGTGGGCTTCCCCGTACATCGCTATGTTTTCGATGACGTCGGAAGGCCACTACGAGCACGTGGGCACGGTGTTAGGTCTTCTCAGTAAGGCAGGCATAATAAGGGCCGCTAACATTTGTTAAAGGGGCACTGGCACAAAAATTTTGCATCTTGTTTTTTTTTGTTGCGATAAGTAGCTAGTGACCTACTTATAACCTGTAGAAACCTCATTTGCTTCAGCGTGCGACGGTTGTTTAATTAGAGGCATTTTCAATGCGGCCAGTCGCAGTTTCGGTTTCAGCGAGTGCCGCGAAACGATGGATTTTGTGGATTTTGTGTGAACAAAGCTGACCACGTGACCGTCGGAGGGATATCACAGTTACAGAGCAGAGCCGCCGTAGCACTGTCGAATCCGCATCGACGGCAGTTTCTGCGAATGCCCCCCCGTACTGATCTCGTGAGGCGCCTAATTAAAAAGCGACCGTGGATGTGACGTAGGCGCTGCGAGTGCAAATGCTACCGCGGCTAAAGAACGACGCGCGACGCTCGAGACGGTGGGTGGCAAGACGCGCGCTGGGAGCAGCCGGCCGGTCTGCCTACAGGTCCGCCTACAGATGTGTTCGGCTTAGCACTGCGGCGGATATTCGAGTGCTGCTCTCGTAAGCGGTGCAGATGACAATTTTTAATGCAACCCGCCATGGCATCATTAACTCCTTTCTCATGTAAGCCACCATGGTCGGGACTTGGGGACAATTTCGTGCAGCGGTAACAAGCTATCACTCGAGCTACCTGCGCCGGCGTGGGCCACTTCGCGGCCGTGGCCGCCGCCTGCACAGCGACCGTGCGGCTTGCTCAGTGGGCTTTTCGTGCCTCCGGCGCGTTTCCGCATCCAATGGTAATAAACAGTAATAGAAACAGAGTCCCTGGAATCGCTGCAGAACTTTGGTCGCGGCCAGCTGCCCGATGAGCTGACGAAATCACGGTGCCTCCGCCGCCAACGATCGGGTCGTTCGTTCTCGAGAGCAGAAGCTCCGCCCTCCGGCCCTCCGATTGGAGCGGCGAGCCGGCAGTGCGGAAGCGGCAAACACAAACTCGTGACGTGTTTGGATGTTGTTTATTTACACTTGCGCGTGGTCCTATGCTGGCCGCTCGGTTGCGTTTCGCACACTTCAAAATTGATTTTAAATATGTTCTAGGCTGTATTCACCGCTGATATTTTGCAGATGATGTATATGTGTTCCCACCAATCTATCTCCGAAGTTATCTCGCCTTCAAAATTTTGTGTCAGTGCCCCTTTAACATCTGGGTGCGAGAGCAGCGCAGACAGCATGCCTAACGCACGTCGCTTCTGCCCATCGCAGGTTTTACTTGCGTTCCTGGTGCTGTGGTCGTCGCCATCGTCGTCGTCCACGGAAAGCGTCGGGATCAAGCTGCCTCTGGTGAAAATGCACGCGAACCAGCCCCTTCCACAACACGGTTCCATCTACCATCTGCCTTCGTCGACGCGCACAACCTTCTGCGCACCGGCCTCGTCAACCACGCTATCTGTGCCTGCGGACAGTTTAAATTGCTGCACGCGTGGCCATTTCTTCAGTGGGTGCGAGAGCAGCGCAGACAGCATGCCTAACGCACGTCGCTTCTGCCCATCGCAGGTTTTACTTGCGTTCCTGGTGCTGTGGTCGTCGCCATCGTCGTCGTCCACGGAAAGCGTCGGGATCAAGCTGCCTCTGGTGAAAATGCACGCGAACCAGCCCCTTCCACAACACGGTTCCATCTACCATCTGCCTTCGTCGACGCGCACAACCTTCTGCGCACCGGCCTCGTCAACCACGCTATCTGTGCCTGCGGACAGTTTAAATTGCTGCACGCGTGGCCATTTCTTCAGTGGGTGCGAGAGCAGCGCAGACAGCATGCCTAACGCACGTCGCTTCTGCCCATCGCAGGTGTGTAAACCATTGCCTTTGTACGCTAAAAAAAGCGACAATCCTTTTCTTTTTCTGCTCCCGCACCCACAAGTGATATCTGAAATTGTTTGCGACTGCTTTTCGACGATGTTTTTGTTACTGCAATCCGGCGATGTCGAGACTAACCCGGGTCCCCAGACGCGCTCTCATGCTCTGTTGCAACTTGATAACTTGCCTGATGAACCCTCCGAGCAGTTGAATGCCATTTTTCATCTCCTAAAAGATGTTCATGCCCGCTCTGTTGAATCAGCAAAGAGTCAAGAGGAGTTAGTGGCGGATATAAAAATCATCAAAAGCAGTCAAAAGAGCATAGAAGGCAAAATTGGAATTCTGCAGAGTAGATTGGAAGCTGTTGAAAGTAAAATCAAAACTCTTGACGATCACAGCGCTGACGTGGCAACTATTACTTCTACTGTCGGCACGATAACAGCTAATCTTGACTCCTTGCAATCACGTATTGACGAACAAGATGACCGGTCGCGCCGCAATAATCTACTGTTTCACGGTATTCCTGACTGCAAAGAAACTTGGGATGAATCTGAGGCCCGCATCAGAGAAGTTTTGACTGGTGTAATCAATCCGTTATCCCCTAACGACATCGAGCGGGCTCACCGATTGGGAGCATTTTGCCATGGTAAAATTCGCCCCATTATCGTGAAATTCGCCAACTTCAAAACAAAGGACAAAATCCTTTCCGCACGCAAAAATCTTAAAGAAAAAGACATTTCTGTGAACGAGGACTTTTCGCCGGCGACACGCCATGCTCGAAACCAACTTGCGGCCTTCGCGAAAAGTCTGTCAAATGAAGCACCCTTTCAACTCCGGTACAACAAGCTAATCATGAACAAAAAACAATACGTCTACGACCCAGCAGCTAATCGCGTAACAGAGCTCGTACAGCGCGTAATGCCCCACAGCCCCGAACACCAAACCGTGCCGAACAATGAAAGCTAGGGAAAATTGAGGGGCAGTGGAAGAAAACTAAATCGCGTATCATTTCTTTACACCAACATTCGTAGCATTCTTAAAAAACGCGATAATCTTCATTCTGCCGTTACTACAACTAATGCCGATATCATAGCATTAACAGAGACGTGGCTGCATCCAGATATTCTTGACCGCGAACTACTCGACTGTGCTCATTCTTTTTATTTTTACCGATGTGATCGAACAGCCCGCCAAGGGGGCGGCGTATTGCTGGCTGTTTCGAAAACCATACAATCACAGTATGTTCACGTTCCGTCAGATCTGGAGATAGTTTGGGCTATTATCCAACTCTCCCATAGGAAAGTTGTTGTCGGTGTATGCTATCGTCCTCCTGCATCATCCTCGTCCTTTATTAACGAACTACATGACGCTGTTAACTTTGTTAAGACTCGCCATCCGTCAATTCCTTTGCTTCTAATAGGTGACTTTAACATTCCAAACATTACGTGGGCAACTGAACCACCTACCATCAGCCCCTTTTCCACATTCGCAAATGATTTCTTAAATCTGTGCTCTATTTTTTCATTGTCGCAATTAGTAAAGCAACCTACCAGAACAACGGCGTCGGTAGCTAACACACTAGATCTTGTGCTTACGTCCCACTCCGACTTTGTTTCGAACATTA
Source organism: Haemaphysalis longicornis (assembly GCF_048455015.1). Lineage (NCBI taxonomy): Eukaryota > Metazoa > Arthropoda > Arachnida > Ixodida > Ixodidae > Haemaphysalis > Haemaphysalis longicornis. The sequence goes on along the minus strand of NW_027526335.1, from coordinate 187,472,165 downwards.
CTCATCTGCCAGGATTAAGCGATCATTCTCTGCTATCGTTCAACATCAATGCATCCTGTCCCAAGCATGTAAAAACGGTTAAAACAATTCATGACTACGGTAAAGCCGATTTTAGCTCCATTAATAATGAACTCTGCACATTTCTTGATAGTTTCCTCTCCACTTTTGATAGTCGTAGTGTTCAAACTAACTGGGACGTTTTTGTAGATAAGGTGAAACAACTAACAAATAAATACATTCCTGTTCGCACTATCACATCCGGCCGCAATGCACCATGGTTCAACGTACAGATTAAGCGCCTCTTAAACAAAAAGCGTCGTATTTATAGGGCTGCAAAAAAATCCTCTAGCATCGCTCGATGGGACGACTACAAAAAAGCGTCGCAAGAGTGCATCATCGCCATAAAAAATGCGAAATATTGCTATCTTAACACCACGCTACCGACAATGTTGCTAACTGATCCTAAGAAATTTTGGCGCATTATTAACCCCAAAGATAGCGATACGATAACCTTGACTGACAGTACTGGAAACACCATTCCCCCTCATCTGTGTGCTGAAGCCCTAAATGATGCCTTTTCCAGAAATTTTTCTGTAACAACAGATGTTCCTGTTCCGACTGCCCCCCATTCTAACTACCCTCCCATGTTTCCTATTACTATTGACTACGTTGGTGTAGAGAGTATAATCAAGTCTTTAAAGCCTTCCTCGTCTCCTGGGTGTGATACGATTAGTCCGAAATTTTTGAAAAACACAAGCTCTTATTGTTCAATCATACTAACAAAGATATTCGAACAATCGCTTCATGAAGGCTGTCTCCCCATCGACTTTAAGATTGGAAAGATAACTGCACTGTTTAAAACGGGTAACAAACATTCACCATCTAACTACCGGCCCATCTCGCTAACCAGCATACCCTGTAAAATATTAGAACACATAATATATTCCAACCTGGCAGGTTTTCTTGAATCTAACTCGTTTTTTTCTAAGTGCCAACACGGTTTTAGGAAAAATTATTCATGCGAAACTCAGCTTGCATCTTTCACCCATGGACTACACACCATTCTTGATCGTTCATCTATCGCTGATTGCATTTTTTTAGACTTTTCGAAAGCGTTTGATAAAGTATGTCACAAGTTGTTACTTCACAAACTACAAAATCTTAATCTTGATCGCAAACTTTTATTTTGGCTTGAATGTTTTCTTTTTAACCGCTCTCAGTTTGTTTTAGCCAATGATAACGTCTCACCCCGAACGAACGTCTTTTCTGGAGTCCCTCAAGGATCTGTCCTGGCTCCCCTGCTATTTCTTATTTACATTAACGACTTACCTTTGTCTGTTACATCTCACATTCACTTGTTTGCCGATGATTGCGTCCTCTTTCGTGAAATATCTAATGACAATGACCTATTAGCCCTTCAATCCGATCTTAACGCTATTTCAGTGTGGTGCAAAACATGGGTAATGGAACTTAACACTAGCAAATGCAAGTTTCTTCGCGTATCTAGAACTAACCATTTATTGCCCACTTACTATCTGAACGATGCTCCTTTGGAATCTGTCAGCACTTACAAATATCTCGGAATACATATTACTAACGACCTCACTTGGTCTTTACATACAGCGTACGTAATTAATAACGCTAATCGCATGCTCGGCTACGTACGTCGAAATTTCTCACAGGCTCCCTCTACACTAAAACTGACTCTTTACAAAACGCTTATACGTTCCAAACTGGAATATGCTGCATCAGTTTGGGATCCTAACCTAGAAAATCTAACACACTCACTTGAAATGGTCCAAAATAACTCTGTTCGTTTTATACTTTCTAACTACAACCGGACTGCTAGTATAAGCACTATGAAATCCAGCCTCAGGTTACCTTCTTTATCATCTCGTAGAAAAATCCTTCGCCTTTGTCTTTTTCATAAGCTTTTTCATCACAGCCATCTACGCGACGAACTCATTCTGCCTCCTCGGTACATTTCAGCTCGCATAAATCATGTCCATAAAGTCGGCTTGCCGTCCTGCAGAACTAACTCCTTTTCCCAGTCATTCATACCGCGTACATCACAAGAATGGAACCACCTACCCGCACTGACGGCAACAATTTCTGACCACCAACTTTTTAAAACTGCTTTAGCTAACATTGTATAATCGGAAGCATTGAAGTACATTGTATTTTCCTGGTTTTTGTTCTGTTTATTGTTTTTTTCTGCTCTGTTTTATAATATGTTTATAACTATTGTAACCCACTCCCCTCTCTAATGCCTCTGGCCCTGAGGGTACCTAAATAAATAAATAAATAAATAAATAACGATTAAATACATCGGCCACGTCTCGGATGACGCACTCATGCAACTTATTCAAGAAGCTAGGCGCGATGCCGGACTTTATCCAGAAAACCACAAAGAGGATGGTGCGAAGTATGCTTGGGCTGTGTAGCCACTACCGTGAATATATCCCAAACATTGTGACAGTGGCGAAATCGTTGACGCGTCTCATAGCTAAAGGAATCCAGGTTCCTTTGGGCGGGAAGAGGAGGCTGCATTCTAATCTTTAAATGACTCCTCGAGTAGAGCAACGCATCTGGCCACTCTCCGTTCTTACAGACAATACTGGCTCCTAACCGATGTTTCTGTCATCGCGAGCGGTGCCTGCTTGGTACAGATCACCGATCACAAAAAGAGATGCTGAGCGCGTTCGCCAACCACAAATTTGCTCCTGCACAGGCTCGGAATGCTACGATAGGGAAGGGGAACTTCCTAGCCGTAGGTCCCTGTGGCTTAGGCGCTTACAAAATTGGGTATTTGGGGCTAACGTACATGTCTTCTCCGACCACAATCCCCACGCATACCTGGCTAAAAGTACGCCGAATAGTGCCAGGACAATTGGGTGGGCTCTGGGTCGCTACGACGTCTCCCTGTCTTATCGAGAGAGAAAGGCTCACATAATGATGACGCCACTTCCACGCTCCCTAACTGCAGGTGGGACGGCGGGTATTAGAGCGACTACCGAGGTATTAGAGAGACAACCGCAAACCGACCCTCTTATAGAGACAGCGACGATAGATGTGGTCGGCCTCTCTGCAGTGGTAGCACTGCGGACGATTATCGGGAGTTCGGAATACGTCCGTCTTCCTCGGTGTCTGGTTTCGGGCTACTGGGCTTCGGGCGGGCGACAGTGGGCGGCGGTACGGCAGGTCCTGTTGACGACGTGTTGGAGCAGGGCGGGGTCGGCGAACTGCCGCGGAGTAGCACATAGCTTGTGGCTCGCGGGGTACTTCGGATGGCATAGAAGTCCCCAACGCTTGTTGCACTTCTTCCCTAATCACGTCGGTAAGGGCAGCGACGAGGGGCTGCAGCGGCGTGGGGAGAAGTTTCCGCAGCTCCTTTCTCACTACTGCGCGGATGGTATCGCGTAGTTTATTAGCCAGAAGCCGCATGTTGTCGACGTAGTTCGCATTGGCCGAACCAACAAAGTTGCAGTCATACTGCTTAGCACGCATTTCGAGGGCCTTCTCAATCGTGCTGGCTCCGGTCACGAATTCGGCGATGGTTTTTGGCATGTTGCGGACAAGTCAAACAAACAGCTCCTCCTTCACACAGCGCAACAAAAAGCGTTCTTTATGTCATTTCGGGGTTGGCGCGGCGAAATAGTTGCTTCATTTCCTCAACGAAGATCACCACCCCTTCGTTGGGGTGTTGCGTGCACTTTTCCAACAAAAGGGTGGCTCGTTCTTTCCGCACGACGGTGGCGAATGTTTTGAGGAACTATCTCTTAAAGAGAGTCCAGTCGGTTAGGGAGCTTTCATGGTTTTCAAACCAGGTTCGGGCCGTATCTCCTAAATAGAAGAAAACATCGCGGAAAGTTTCTTCGTCATCCCACCTGTTAGAGATGCGGACGCGCTCCACTTTCTCCAACCAGACCTCAGGGTCTTCTCAGGGGGATCCGCGGAACGATGGTGGTTCCCGTGACTGTTCAAAAACGAGGGCAGGATTGGTAGTGCTGGTCATGGTGCTTGCGTTGATCATGGTGGTGGTCACGACGTCTTCTTTCTTCACTTCGTCCGGAAGCAGTCCAAATTCCGGCTAAAGACCTTGCTGTTGGCGGCTTGCACGAGTGGGACTTGCTTGTTGGCTTGACGGGGGCGTAGGGTGCATTTACCCAGCACCACCACCACATGTCACGTGGCCAAAGACAACGCAGTTGTCTTTAAGGAAATTAAGTTTATTGCAGCGAACTTGTGCTCCCCTAACAACTCAAATATTACAGGCGGCGAAGCAGCAGTCAACAAAGGGACGTACGAAGCCGAGTGTCGATTCGAATGCCGCGGCGTCTGTTCTGCAGGCTGTTATCTTTCGGTGCGAGTGTTTCTAGAACAGTCGATTTACATCCAGAACATTGTATATCAGAGATTATTCTGGGCTAGTGACGTTAAGACGAAACAGTCTGCTTATCTGAATGAGATAGCCCGTGCGGCATAAAAATAAAGAATGGAATACGCGCTTCGCTTGCGACATAGATAACAGAGCTGCGCGAGGCCGGGCACTAAAAACAAATTAATAAAACAAACCCATACATGATTCGCGGCAAAATGCTATGAATTACACTTTGGGTAAACCATCGCCTGGATAGAGAACGTTTTTTTCTCAAAGTAGCTTTAGCGGTCCGCTATCGCAAGGTTAACTGCTTGTTCTAAAGCTGCTTTATACGTCCTAAAGCACACAGTTGTTTGGCAAGGGGCGATTATGCTGAGCCTTAGATTTGCTTGGGGATCTCACCTCGAAATACAGCTTCAGTTGTTCATGGTATTTCCAGATCTGTCCCAGCTGTGCAAACGCATTCAGTACACCATAGTCCCTGATGTTGTTGAGTTCTTTCCATGTCTGTAATGTCTTTTTATCTCCTGAATGGCCGAAAGTGCCTTGTAAGACGTACCTGAAATTGTTCGGATGCAATACGGCGCGACTGAATAAACAGAAGCAATTCGCACTTTGTGAGAAAAGAAAATGTCAAAAAGAAGAGAAAAAGCGCCACTACTCTAGCAGGCATATGTATCAATACTAGGCTTCATAGACACGCTAATAGAGTCATCCTAAATATTCCTCTACTGTACTTTGCGCCATTTCATCTCCGGCTTTACCGTGCAGTAAGAAATCTTGATACAGTAAGATCAACACTATAAAATTCAATCAATCAATGATTCTATGAATGAATAGATTGAATGCGGAATTATTCAAGCCTTTTATTGATTTCTATAAGAACGTTAACGCACGCATGACCTCTGCCCGCATGAAATTACCCCTTTAAGCAAAAAAACAGCAATGTCATCACATTCAGAGATTCTCCCAGAACAACTTATAGGTAGAAAAAGCGGCGCGAAAAAGCAAGAGGAGTACAAAGGGGCCGTGACGTGCGCAGTATCGACTAGAACCGACAACCTGCTGTACTCACAGAACTATTGCCGTTATTTTACACACAAATCTCAAGAACAAAACACCTGCAGGCAGTAATTATTACCACGTCGAAGTTGGCATTGTCGAAGATTCACAGGATTCGCCAAATTGCACATTAAAACAATGATGTGTATGAAAATACATACAGCCTGGCAGTTAACTCGCAAAATTTACTGCGATTTGTGAGATGAGCGTACCAGCTGTAACATTTCACGACGATGGGGACCGGGACACGAGCTGGGTTAGGACCTTACGGCAAGCGGGAACTGCAGTAGCATGGCGGTAGCTGCTCAGTTTAGAACCTCGGGTATGGGACTAATAAGGCAAGCTCGAACGTACACGTTCGACACTCCAGCTAGACTACACAAGATATAGTGAGATCCTGCTACACCACACCCTAGGGTGCTCTACATGTAACGTTACACTGGATCGAGACCACATCCTATGGAACTGCGCAACCATACACACCACTACTAACGCACCCCACAAAGGCAATTCTGGCGGCGTACATGACGAAGCTTCTTGAAGACGTCACGGATCTGACAGCCTTGATGCCAAGGTAGCATAAGAGGGCTCCCCACCAGTTAGCGACTGATGACATTCTGTAGACATTAAAATGAGGCACACGGAGTTGAAAAGAAGATATCCATTCTCCCCGTGTAGTGAAAGTGGCGCTGGATACCGCCCTCAAGGGGCAGATACAGTTCTACGAAATATAAATACCCCAGAATGTATGGGAGAACAAAGTCGCCCAGAATACCGAATTGTTAAGGCATTCGAGATCAAATCTAGAGGCTTGGCTTCAGTCCCCACTAAAGCAGCGTGTTTTTCTTTCTTTCTTTCTTTCTATTTTTCTTTTGTTCTTTGCTTCTTTCTCTCTTTCTTTCTTGCTTACGTATGTTTAAAAAATGTTAACTACACTAACAGTTGTAAAAAAAGAGCCTAACAACACACCTATGCCTCCTAAGGCGTTGTAGACTGCCGACCTATCTTTCTTTCCACTCGCCTCCACCTCATCTTCCCCACCCAACAACCTTCCCTCTGCGCTTACTGTCCCCAGCCTGGCACCCTCTACCACATCATATGGGAGTGCCAACGAACTCCAGACTTGCCCCCCCTTTCCAACCCAACCTTCGAGCAGTGGAGGGCTTCCCTGGCCAGCCCGGACCCGGATATCCAGCTTAAGTTGGTGACCCGAGCACGGACGGCCAGCCGAAGTCAAGGCATCCCGGACTAGGGACGCCTTCCACGGGGCGACGCCCACACATCAGCCTCTGCTGGAGAAATAAAATTTTTTTCTCTCTCTCTCTCTCAACGACGCCCTCATTTGTTAACTATGTATATATATATATATATATATATATATATATATATATATATATATATATATATATATATATATATATATATATATATATATACAAAGTAGAAGTACGCTCTTCGGAGACTTTATTTCCAACGTTTCGACCTGAGACAGGTCTTCCTCAGGAATCACACACACCGACCACACACACCATACAGAGCTTATTCTGCCAAAGGCAGGCGAGAAAGAGCCTCACAAAAAAAAAAGATAAAGAAAAAAAGAAAGAAAAAAGGAGGAAAGGAAGAGGGAGGAACAAGGTGGCAAGGAGGAGGCAAGAAAGAGGCAAGGAGGAACACACTGCATGACCGTGAGTGGTGGGGATAACAGGAAATGCGACGAGTTCACGGGTGGCGAAAGGCCCAAAAACATCCGGTGTCTCCGAGAGGGAAAAACTACAAAGCACACGCCGCCAGAGCAGTGAGTTTACATGCGCGTCACCGGTAACAAGGAATAACTACGACCGTCTTCAGCGGCACGGTCAAGAATGCAAGCGGGGCCCATTACTGTATCAGAAGCGCAGGCAGCCTCCGCGACTTTGGAGGGTCCCACAAAAGCCAATGGGGGAGCCCATTTGAGGCGTCCCCTTCCCCGCCTACGCCTCCCTTTGTACACGGCATCGCGTCGTGTCAAGCCAGGTCAATGGACAGCCTGTTAACTGTTAGTACTCGGCCTGTCGCCGGCACGCGTTGATTGTTAAACAGCATTCGAAAAGGTCCATCCGTCCGATTTGGTTTACCTATTGGAGTGTGGCGGATGTATTATGCAGTACATAGGACAGACGGATGGACCTTTTCGAATGCGGTTTAACAATCGCCGCTATCACACCAAGGCACCCCCAAACCTTCCCTTGTCCAGACACCTAGCGGTGCAAAATCACTCTTTCGATGACATTAAAGTCACGCTTCTACAGAGCAGTTTTTCTATCTGTAGGGAGCGAGAACAATGTGAGTCTTACTTAATCTACAAATTTAATACGCTGAAGGAGGGTCTTAATGAGAGCCCTGGAACTATGACTGTAATTCGTACGCTGCATGACCATTGAACCATTGTGACCCCGGGACATACGGGACCTTGTAGTTTTGTTGTCCTTTTGCTATGATAACATTAAGCCCTTCATGTGCATCGGCCTTTCCCGGGCAGGGCATTGCACGGTCTGAGGTTTACAGGCAGCCTGTTGCTCCAGGTGTGAGGTTGTACAATGTAACACCAACAACATACCGTTATGTTCCGCGGTCACTACAACTATCTCGTCCGCTCCCGGCCGCCTAGAAACACTTCCCTTCCCGCCCCCGCTATTTTTTATTTTTTTCCCTCTCATTTCCTTGTCTCAACGCTCAGCAAGCATAACACGCCTCATTAATAACCAGATGGTACCCATTGCCTGTTAATGTCACCATATGTCATACCAATTTTATCCTTGAGAAATGTGAAATGGAATGTTGAAGCTTTTTATTCAAACCGAGCGTGTAAGAAGTATTTTATTTTGGTGTCTGTTGTGGCTTATGCCTCGGGTGTCTTGTAATCACATTGTGATCCCCAATGCTGGTGTTCACGGAGTGCTCGCGTCCTTCCTGTCTTTCCACTCATGTTTTGCTTTGCTTCTCTTTTTCATTGTTTCCCTCTTTTTCTTTTATTTTTTTTTTTCTATTTTTTTGGTTGCCCCGGAGGCAACGGCACATACCGGCGGTCGGCTCTCTCTTCTTGTTTTCATGTTTTTTAAAAATTGCCGCGCTCCGCCATATTTTCGTAGATTGGGACCAGGGGTCCACGCGTGCCGGCGACAGGCCGAGTACTAACAGTTAACAGGCTGTCCATTGACCTGGCGCGACACGACGCGACGCCGTGTACAAAGGGAGGCGTAGGCGGGGAAGGGGACGCCTCAAATGGGCTCCCCCATTGGCTTTTGTGGGACCCTCCAAAGTCGCGGAGGCTGCCTGCGCTTCTGATACAGTAAAGGGCCCCGCTTGCATTCTTGACCATGCCGCTGAAGACGGTCTGTAGTTAATCCTTGTTACCGGTGGCGCGCATGTAAACTCACTGCTCGTGGCGGCGTGTGCTTTGTAGTTTTTCCCTCTAGGAGACACCGGATGTTTTTGGGCCTTTCGCCACCCGGGAACTCGTCGCATTTCCTGTTATCCCCACCACTCGCGTTCATGCAGTGTGTTCCTCCTTGCCTCTTTCTTGCCTCCTCCTTGCCAACTTGTTCCTCCCTCTTCCTTTCCTCCTTTTTATTTTCTTTTTTTTTTCTTTTTCTTTTTTTTGTGAGGCTCTTTCTCGCCTGCCTTTGGCAGAATAAGCTCTGTTAGGTGTGTGTGGTCGTTTGTGTGTTTGTTTCCCATGTGGCCTGTGTTTCGGGGCGCCCCCCCCCCCCGTCTGAGTCTGTACGATTTTACCCAAAGCTTTCATTCCTGAGGAAGAGCTGTCTCAGGTCGAAACGTTGGAAATAAAGTGTCCGAAGAGCGTATTTCTACTTTGTGCGTATTCCTGCAGCAACTAAGGACTCTACTTCACGACTGTATATATATATATATATATATATATATATATATATATATATATATATATATATATATATATATATAGATGAGTTTTGCAACGGGCCAGAAGAAACGGTCAGGTAAAAGGTAAGAACAACTTTGCGGTTAACTTGTTTATTATAAATTAGTCCGACAGTTTCGGAAGTGGAACTTCCTTCCTCAGGGACAATCCCACAATGAACACCGAATCCTTATACACACTGCATGCGAGGGAGAGTCTCTCCTCCTCTCCCTCATGAGGAGGGGAATACGCCAGAGAACGTAAAAAATCGGGTAACAACAGGGCACTTGCTGAGTGGAGAGGATTTAAATTAAAAAAAGAAAGAAAAAGAGGAAAGGCGGTGGTTTTAGTGAGAAAACGGCTCTGGTGGGGGAAGGGAGCGGGACCAAAGGTTTCTGTCGGCCCGCTGCGGCTGGGATGAAAGAGAACTGACAAACAAAATACAGACAACGCATGAGCACAGATGGGAAGAGCGGGGCGGTGGTGTAGTAACTAAGGACGCGGTCTTGGCCCGGCATTTGTTTCGTGGGTTCACCTAGAACAGACCGTTAAACGGAGAATCATTGCTTTTACAAAGAAACCGGTGATAAGTCTACTTTGTTTGCCCTTTGAAGGGCCGCGACATGGCGACAGAGAAAGTCACTAGCGGCAGCCAGCGGCGAGCCGCATAGCGGTCGGACCGCGCGGAAGACAGGGATCAAGTTACACAGGGGCGCGGCGAGTTCGGAGAAGGCGACGAGTACCCCGTCCGTCCTTGGCCGCAGCGTAGAGTAATGTAAAGGCACACATACGACGCGACAAGCGTGAAGTTCAATGGAGGGCCGACACAGAAAATCACTGAATTACGACACCGCTATGTCTCAACAGAACACGGCAATCTCAAGGTACGGCCAGATTGGCACTGCCGTTCAACGTCACCTCCCTCTCTCTTCTTACTCTTCCTAGTTGTCCCAATGTGGACAGCATTTATCGCGCAGCACGTGCAGTGCGGGGCTTAGGCGGCTTTTTTGGGCGGCGCTCCCTCTCGGTATGCGCCCGTTGTCTGCTGAGCTAATGGCGGGTGGTCCTGAATGAATTAAAAAAAAAAAAACTTTTATGCTAGGAGAAAAGGGGTGGAACAATGTGCATCCACTTCCTGTTGTCAATCAACGTCCGTGGTCCTCCGGAGGCACGACATGCTGCCAGCGCTCTCGTTGATACCATGAGTCAGCGTTTTGAACTTATAAATAAGGTACGATTCCTTCTGTTCGCGCTCCCGTTTAGTGTGAAAACCGGTCTCAAGCAGAGTGACTTTAATTTGGTCGAATGAATGTCCTGGGAGGCTGACATGTCTTGAAATGGGCAAGTTCGGTTGTGTTTGAGCGTGAGAACGGTGGTTGTTAAAGCGTTTGCGGAAGGCGGTTTCTGTTTGTCCGATGTACTGCATGCCACAGATGTCACAGTGAAGCATGTAGACGACATTTTGGCTGTCACAGTTTAGATGCGCATTTATTTTGAATACGTAATCTGAGGAGCTGGCTTTAGCAGTAGTGGTGGTAGTCATGTGTGAACAAACCTTACAACGTGTTTTCTTGCATGGCTGGCATCCCCGTTGAGTGCCCTCAATGGCAGTCGTCTTGGCTCTGACTAACATATCTTTCAGGTTTTTTCCGCGGCGATAAACAACTCGGGGTTGGCTTTTGGAAAATTGAAGATAGCCGGCTACTTTGTTGCAGTATATTAAAATGTCTCGAAAGAATGTTATTAAGTTTGGGCAACGCAGATGAGTGGGTGAGGACAAGATTTGTATGGCTTCCTTCATTCCTGGGATTCCCTCCATGTAGAATTTCCTCGCGGTTTAGGTTACGAGCTCTGTTGATGGAGTCATCGACCACTGCTGCTGGGTACTTTTGACGAATGAGGGCATTGTTTAGTTGTTGGGAGTTGTGGTCAAAGTCGGCGTTGTCAGAGCAAATTCTGCGGTATCTGTGGGCCTGGGAATAGGGAATGCTCATCTTGCAATGCCGTGGATGGTCACTTTCAAAGTGCAGATACTGCTGGCGATCTGTGGGCGCCCCTGTGTAACTTGATCCCTGTCTTCCGCGCGGTCCGACCGCTATGCGGCTCGCCGCTGGCTGCCGCTAGTGACTTTCTCTGTCGCCATGTCGCGGCCCTTCAAAGGGCAAACAAAGTAGACTTATCACCGGTTTCTTGGTAAAAGCAATGATTCTCCGTTTAACGGTCTGTTCTAGGTGAACCCACGAAACAAATGCCGGGCCAAGACCGCGTCCTTAGTTACTACACCACCGCCCCGCTCTTCCCATCTGTGCTCATGCGTTGTCTGTATTTTGTTTGTCAGTTCTCTTTCATCCCAGCCGCAGCGGGCCGACAGAAACCTTTGGTGCCGCTCCCTTCCCCCACCAGAGCCGTTTTCTCACTAAAACCACCGCCTTTCCTCTTTTTCTTTCTTTTTTTAATTTAAATCCTCTCCACTCAGCAAGTGCCCTGTTGTTACCCGATTTTTTACGTTCTCTGGCGTATTCCCCTCCTCATGAGGGAGAGGAGGAGAGACTCTCCCTCGCATGCAGTGTGCATAAGGATTCGGTGTTCATTGTGGGATTGTCCCTGAGGAAGGAAGTTCCACTTCCGAAACTGTCGGACTAATTTATAATAAACAAGTTAACCGCAAAGTTGTTCTTACCTTTTACCTGACCGTTTCTTCTGGCCCGTTGCAAAACTCATCGAAATCTTGACCATCAATGGCTGCCAGACACCATACAACGGAGCGGTTGACGTGCCTTTTTCCAAGGCACACCATCCGGAGCGCTATTGTGGGGGACTCTCTCATCCGCCATGTCCACGGCCATTTCAACCCGAGTGAGAGAGGTGCTCCCGGATTTATCTCATACGGTGGCATGAAGTTTGAGGACGTCACCGCCGCCCTGGAATATCTACCCCCAACCGTGGAGACACTGGTGCTTCACGTCGGAACTGCTGATATAGCAGAAAGCGGATCGTCCTCATCCCTGGAGAAGTTTAGACGGGGTTCGCCTCCACCGTCCGGCCTTGAAAAGGATATGTTTGAGCCTGCCCCTTCCCCGCACCCTGAACCGGCGCCGACGAGGGGGAGACTGGCGGTTTGTCAGATCATTCAACTGCGAAGCCTCCCATTTTGTGCGCGAGGTCCGCCGCCTGTGCCAGCGGAAGGAGTTAGGAGCAGACGTGCGCTACATCGATCACGCCTTCCAGGAACTACCGGCGCGGAGGGTCTTTGCTGCTGACGGGCTCCACGCGAGTTTTGAGGGCGTTGCGCTGCTGGCGGAGCACTTCCGCAACGCTCTCTCGTTCAGGGCGCTCGGCTGGCAGCGGAGACCCTTTAAACCCCGGGCACCGAACAACCCAACACCAGGTGCAACGCCGGCACAGCGGGAACGTCAGCGGGCTCCCCCTTCTCCGGAGGTCTCTCCCACCACAGCTGTGACCCCGAAGACTTCGCCACGCCGGCCCAACAGGACACGCCAGACCCCCCCTGAGACGACTGACGCGGGGGTTCGCAACGACTGACTCCGCCCAAGTAAAGGTACGGCCCGAACGACACGACCCTGGTCGCGCGCCTTCCTCTCTCTTCGCAAAAGCATAGATAAGCGAGTGCGCTACAACTTGCACAGTGCTACTTTAAAATCATATGCAACAGCACGTAAAATACCTAAAGGACTGCGGCTAAGGCTGACACCGGCAATGACCGATCTTAATGCAGATGAAATGGCGCGGTGGAACAATATTCTTGAGGACGCATCCTTGCAGCTAATGCAGGTAATAATAGGACACGGAGAAAGAAAGACATTAAAATTAGAGAAGTTGGAAACTTCCCTTCGGAGCAGCCCGGAGATATCCGAAATGGAAAGAATGGAACTCAAGAGATACGAATCTCAAAAAGAAGGAGGTGTGATGAACCAAAAATTTAAAAAGATGCGGAGAGACAATATCCCCATTCCAGATCACTCCTTTAGGGAGCAGGGAGTTGGATGCTCAGGAAGCCAAACCAGAACTGAGAATTCTTCCATTCCGGATAATCCAGCTGCTGTACCCTTGGGTGAGGAGAAAAGCGTATGTCCTGTGAGTCAAACCCCATCTGAAAGTTCGGCGCATCCAGAATCCAACGTTGTCAACCTATCGGACGTACCGCTCATAGAATCTGAACTTAAACTGCTGTCAAAAGGTCTCACATTCTGTCCCTCTACGGGTAAATTTAATGAATTTCAGCTGTACCAGGACTTAGACAATTTTGCGAGGAACTTACGCCTTCGTGAATACTTCTACCACCGGGAAACGAACCCAGACAAAAAAATTCCGGGAGCATCAGACAAATGTTGGACACCGAGCGATGGTCGGGACAAACATCTCGATATGTACATTTCGGCCGTTCAAAAAGACGTGTTGAATGCATTAAAGAAAACAAACCCTGTCCGCAACAACCTATCAACTGATGAGCGCAAGGCCCTTTTCTCTCTCCGCCAACGGGATGACATTGTTATAAAGCCGGCGGACAAGGGCGGAGCAATAGTCGTAATTAACAAAACCGACTACATTAGGGAAGGACTCCGACAACTGAGTGATGAGAAGTTTTATGAGGAACTTCCTGCGGACCCAACACAGCAGTTCGTATCGAAAATCACCCTTGAACTCACAAGGCTTCTTGAAAATGGCGATATAACTAAAGACATGTTTAAAGCAATGACGCCCACCCAATCAGCACCGGGACGCTTTTACCTACTCCCTAAAATTCACAAACCTGGCAATCCAGGCCGCCCTATTGTATCTTGCAATGGCACTCCAACAGAATCAATTTCCAGCTTTCTTGATTTTATTTTGAAAAACGCAGTTCCCAAAATTCCGGCCTATATCAAGGACACAAACCATTTTTTGAGAGAGATGTCTGGACTGGTAATCCCCCCTGGCAGCTTCCTGGTTACAATGGATGTCTCATCGCTTTACACCAATATCCCCCATTCAGACGGCATCAGGTATACCGTGGAGGCATGTCAAAACGCTGATATGGCACTAGAGATTAATGAGCACGCCCTTACTACCCTACTTGACCTGGTGCTTCGTTACAATTATTTCCAATTCGAAAACAAACATTACCTTCAAATTAGCGGCACAGCTATGGGCACAAAAATGGCACCTAATTACGCGAACTTGTTCATGGCGGCACTCGAGGGACCCTTCTTGGAAGCTCAACCCGTTCGCCCGCTCATATACAAGCGATTCCTGGATGACATCTTTTTTGTCTGGCCGCATGACGAGGCAGGCTTGCATAAGTTCATTTCGGATTTCAACTTGGTCCACCCTTCTATATCTTTTACGCATAATATCTCAAGGACATCGGTGAACTTTCTCGACGTCACCATTCAGGTAGAGGGCACGACCACGATCACAGCCCTATATAGAAAACCCACAGATCGCCAGCAGTATCTGCACTTTGAAAGTGACCATCCACGGCATTGCAAGATGAGCATTCCCTATTCCCAGGCCCACAGATACCGCAGAATTTGCTCTGACAACGCCGACTTTGACCACAACTCCCAACAACTAAAAAATGCCCTCATTCGTCAAAAGTACCCAGCAGCAGTGGTCGATGACTCCATCAACAGAGCTCGTAACCTAAACCGCGAGGAAATTCTACATGGAGGGAATCCCAGGAATGAAGGAAGCCATACAAATCTGGTCCTCACCCACTCATCTGCGTTGCCCAAACTTAATAACATTCTTTCGAGACATTTTAATATACTGCAACAAAGTAGCCGGCTATCTTCAATTTTCCAAAAGCCCCCCCGAGTTGTTTATCGCCGCGGAAAAAACCTGAAAGATATGTTAGTCAGAGCCAAGACGACTGCCATTGAGGGCACTCAACGGGGATGCCAGCCATGCAAGAAAACACGTTGTAAGGTTTGTTCACACATGACTACCACCACTACTGCTAAAGCCAGCTCCTCAGATTACGTATTCAAAATAAATGTGCATCTAAACTGTGACAGCCAAAATGTCGTCTACATGCTTCACTGTGACATCTGTGGCATGCAGTACATCGGACAAACAGAAACCGCCTTCCGTAAACGCTTTAACAACCACCGTTCTCACGCTAAAACACAACCGAACTTGCCCATTTCAAGACATGTCAGCCTCCCAGGACATTCATTCGACCAAATTAAAGTCACTCTGCTAGAAACCGGTTTTCACACTAAACGGGAGCGCGAACAGAATGAATCGTACCTTATTTATAAGTTCAAAACGCTGACTCATGGTATCAACGAGAGCGCTGGCAGCATGTCGTGCCTCCGGAGGACCACGGACGTTGGTTGACAACAGGAAGTGGATGCACATTGTTCCACCCCCTTTCTCCTAGCATAAAAGTTTTTTTTTTTAATTCATTCAGGACCACCCGCCATTAGCTCAGCAGACAACGGGCGCATACCGAGAGGGAGCGCCGCCCAAAAAAGCCGCCTAAGCCCCGCACTGCACGTGCTGCGCGATAAATGCTGTCCCCATTGGGACAACTAGGAAGAGTAAGAAGAGAGAGGGAGGTGACGTTGAACGGCAGTGCCAATCTGGCCGTACCTTGAGATTGCCGTGTTCTGTTGAGACATAGCGGTGTCGTAATTCAGTGGTTTTCTGTGTCGGCCCTCCATTGAACTTCACGCTTGTCGCGTCGTATGTGTGCCTTTACATTACTCTACGCTGCGGCCAAGGACGGACGGGGTACTCGTCGCCTTCTCCGAACTCGCCGCGCCCCTGTGTAACTTGATCCCTGTCTTCCGCGCGGTCCGACCGCTATGCGGCTCGCCGCTGGCTGCCGCTAGTGACTTTCTCTGTCGCCATGTCGCGGCCCTTCAAAGGGCAAACAAAGTAGACTTACCACCGGTTTCTTGGTAAAAGCAATGATTCTCCGTTTAACGGTCTGTTCTAGGTGAACCCACGAAACAAATGCCGGGCCAAGACCGCGTCCTTAGTTACTACACCACCGCCCCGCTCTTCCCATCTGTGCTCATGCGTTGTCTGTATTTTGTTTGTCAGTTCTCTTTCATCCCAGCCGCAGCGGGCCGACAGAAACCTTTGGTCCCGCTCCCTTCCCCCACCAGAGCCGTTTTCTCACTAAAACCGCCGCCTTTCCTCTTTTTCTTTCTTTTTTTAATTTAAATCCTCTCCACTCAGCAAGTGCCCTGTTGTTACCCGATTTTTTACGTTCTCTGGCGTATTCCCCTCCTCATGAGGGAGAGGAGGAGAGACTCTCCCTCGCATGCAGTGTGCATAAGGATTCGGTGTTCATTGTGGGATTGTCCCTGAGGAAGGAAGTTCCACTTCCGAAACTGTCGGACTAATTTATAATAAACAAGTTAACCGCAATGTTGTCCTTACCTTTTACCTGACTATATATATATATATATATATATATATATATATATATATATCAGTTTTTCTCTTCCTCTCTGCTAGTGAAAGTGTGCGTTTACAGGGTCTCCGTCTGGTTTTTACGAACCTCGGCCGGGTATTCGGACCCCCCACTGCAATAGAGATGAGAGAAATTTTTTGGGCTTGTGCAAAATGATGCTAAATAGCTTCTTAAGCAGTCAAACAAAAAAAGGGACAAGGACCGCAGAAAGAAATCTGCACCTCAAATGAGCAGCTTTGCAGGGAACAATATATGTAAACGGGGTTGTTCTTCATGGTATCTTAAGAAAACGGAGATTCTGCAGTGTTGTGATAAACGCACACCTTCCAGAAAAATTGAAATTAAGCCCTTGAACACTCCATCGTATCACAAAATTTGAGAATAAATAAAACACTATATTTTGTACATGTGAACAGTGTAAACTTAAAACGATACCATTACGTGAATTACTACCACCTTGAATTAACCGATGGATTTGTCGTCTTGCCATCTGAAAGTCTTTTCTTCACAATCGGATTGCGCTTTAAAGCTTCGAAATTCCGGTGAAATATTGCTTACGTGTACTGCCGCTACATGTTGCTGCTGCGGTTTAATTGGTGAGTTAATGAACGTCAATTTCTCTACCTGCATGCTAAGTTGTTTGTAGTTTGGCAGAATTCTTCGGATTTTCATTTTTACCTGCGTTGTACCGGTGTCCTCGGTAACATATCGTTACTACCGATTACAAGCTCGCTCTGTAAAGCTCCTTCTGTCATAGACGCTTTCACTGACACGTACGCATCGAGCTGTTTCAATGCTTCCGAACCCAAAGCCGGGTATAATGCCTGATTTTTGGATAAACATTCAGTAATTTCTAGCATAAGTTGACTACGTCAAGGTTCCTCATTCGCGCAATCTATTGTGGATGATTAAGTGGGTAGCATTTGTTCTGTTCGGCCAGTGTTGCTTGAGAGAGTTTTCTCCCATGGCAACGCGATGCGGGAAAGGCAATAATGAAGATTCTTGGTGAGGAGTATGGGTGTAATAGTTTTACGGCTTCTCATGGTGTATTGTCTTAGTACATAGAAGTCAGCCTTGGTATTCTGCTGCTAGTGGTGCTTCTTCCAAAATAACTCGTTTTAAGGACTGTGAAGGGGTGGACCACATTAGGTTTCCCAGAGGTCGTGAATGAGTCAACACAGGCGATTATATTGTAACACAAAACGGACCGACCTGGACGTAGAGATAAACCATGAAAAGGACAATAATACAGTACGGATGGGTCCTCGAAAACTATGGCTAAATACAAATGGAAAGACAAAACGTCGTATATGGCACTTGCGATGCGGCCGGGGACTATCGCCATGGCGGCGTGGCCACGCCGTTAATAGAACGGTTTCTCGTTTTCGCCATCGCCGGCGGTAGTGATGCGTGCCCGTACACCGGCTGCGGCGCCGGAGATGCGAGGACCCCCAGGCGCCAGCAACGTCTAACTGAGGCCCACGCCCACACTTGACGTCGAGCGGGATGCCGAGCCTGTAGTTCCATGACCCGAAACGGTCATCTCGCCCGGCACTGCCGTCTTCCCTGATGGGACTGCTTACGCCCACACCCGTTCCAGAACACCTAATCCGACTGTTGGTGTTGTTGTTGTTCCTTAACATTATTGCCGCATACCCAATCAGAGGATCGGGCAAACATCAGTCGTTAATTCGAATGAGATTACTGCCTGGGTGGATGACTCCAAGAAAATTAGAAAAATTTGGAAGCTTTTTTTTCTTGTGTTTGAGGAATCGAGTTTGGAAACTAGTGAATATTGAAACAAAAAAAGACAAATAAATAAATAAATAGCAAAATAAAGAAGAAGAAGAAGAAGAAGAAGAAGAAGAAGAAGAAAGAGGAGGGGAGAAGAAGAAGAAAAAATATTAAGAAATGGATGCTTTTGGGGGGCTCTGGTCAGTTGCCAGAATAAGATACGAATTAGTTTGTGAATCTTTTGGAATTTTCTATGAAGCGCAGAAGGGCAGAACAAACATCCCGGCGGCCATATCCAGTTTCTGAAGCCCCAATTGATAAAAGAGCCGGCCCTGATAATGCCAACCCCAGGCCGAAACCAGTCTTCTTTCTCGTCCAGCTTTCCTTCACATACCCAAGTGGGGATTTCCCGGGGTTCTTGCTGCTTGGGTGTTTCCAACTCTTCACCTTTGGGCCCCATCATCGCCATGACTTCCATGTTTTGGAAGTTTTGACATGGAGACCTATTTACTCCCACGACACATCCCCGAAGCGGGTCGATGATTTCGAAGATGAGGGAGCATTAAAATAGCAACAACAGTAATGTCCTCCACAGAAGTCTTTTAATTGAGGAAGTCACGGGGCATACACTCGTGAACTCTATCACTAAAGAGCTGAAAAAGCGCAACACACAAAAAGAAACGTTTTCTTCCACAGGCGTGTTGAAAGGTTAGCAGCCTAAACTCGATTAACTTGACTGGCAGCACCCTGCGCTGTCATTTTCCTAAGCTCCACAGGAAACTCATAGGAACATATATATTCAAGCTCACTGCAAAGTTATCGAAACGCTTTAGCTCACTAAATCTGGACAGTTTCACTCATACCCGCCGCGGTGTCTCAGTGGCTAAGGCGTTGCGCTGCTGAGCACGAGGTCGCGGGTTCGATTCCCGGCTGCGGCGGCCGCTTTTCTGATGGAGACTAAAAGCAATAACGCCCATGTGTACGAGATTTCGGCGCACGTTAAAGATCTTCAGTTGGTCAAAATTAATCCCGAGCCCTCCACTACGGCGCGCCTCATCGCCTGCTTGCGTCGGTGCGTTAAACCCTACAATCAATCAGTTTCACTGATGGGTACAGTGTCTGCACCTTCTAGGTGAAACTGGGGCTAGCGTGAGAAACGTATAGGGGGTCATGGCATCCTACTTGTCAAAGGGCTCTCTAAATTTTTCTCATCGGTTCTGATGTGTGCGCAACCCTCCCAAGACCTGAGAAAGCGTTTTGCATCGCCTCGTAGACCGGGTTTTCCAGAACATGGTATCTTGTTTTTCGGACACCTTAATGACCGTGTCTGATGTTCTCGCGAGCCACACGAGGATGACATCCTGGTAAGGTTTAGGGACAACTAGTTGTTGGACCGTTCGTCCTGTTGCGGGTGCAAAACGTTGGCGTCATCAAAGGCAGTCCAGCGGTTGCCATCCGCTGAAGAACGTGAATGCATATAGCCGGTACACAATGTCGCCGTCTTGAAAAAACGTCCGGCGACTGCCGTTCCACGAGGAAAAGTGTGTTCATATTTCTTATACAAGATTTCAGGGTGCGATGCTTGCACTGTTTCTCTGCGAGTTGATCCTTTGAGATGTCGGAGCATCATAGTTCAGTTAATCTTGAATGCGCAAGGTAGGTCTTCGCTTTGGCGACGGCCGAAACTAAGACGGGGTTGTCTTAGACGCGGATTGCTGGGTAGCCTTAGCTTTCCCTGCCGTGTTTAATCCGGTGTCGCTCACGTCCCGGCACGGATTTTGATTCCGAGGCGCACAGACACCAGGGATATTGCCGAGGACTAGACGGTAAAGAGGCTTGTCCTCGCAGGCAGCGGTTAGTCCTTCGGTAAAGTACGGCGCGTCGATGTGGTTTACCGCCTCCTCCAGGCTCTGGACTGTGGCATCCAGAACAAGCACTTGGCTGGTATTAATGGCAAGCATATAGATACCGCCATTTTAGTCTGTTTCATGTACTTCAGAAGTTGTTTTTTATCTGATGAATTGGACATTCGAATCCACAGAAATTTGGCGCTTAGCTTTTTCAACGGCCGATTAGACTACTTACGAACTTTTATCTTCTCTGCATTGTTTTGTATCTTGACTGTGCCCAAACTCACATATCTTGTGGCTTCGTTTGGTGAGCCAGTTGATTTTCACTGTAAAGTATGGTTTATTGCAATCCGCAATGTAGATACTCACAAATATTGTAGGCAGCAATAACGATGGTCTAGATGTTTTGTTTGGAGAAATTTCAGAGCTAGAAACCAATTGTCCCTTAGCAGAGACGTTAAATCTAATGAAATATTTATAAGGATGCACTATTTTCGTTATGTTATCGTTTGCCTTCTTAAGATCTGGCCACAGCCCTTATTGCCGGCAGCACTTCGTAATATTCATTTGAACAGCCTGATTGTCGCTCATAACAGGCGTGATTACCGCTTATAGCACATCTCGTTTATTTTTTAAAACAGCTATTTAAAATCCGTTTGCATGTGTAGCCTACGACTTCGTTTGAGGATGCACAATCCGCCCGAACCCCATGCAGGATAATATACGCCGGAATTTGACTGACAATGCTCCACGACATCACCGATCATTACCGCCTCGCACACCGTAAAAGTTCAAGCGCACACTCAGAGCTTATCAAAAGTATGTAACTAGCGATGTACTCGAACCCTTAGTTTCCTAAAACCCACGCCGGCCAGAACTTTATCCCGTTAATCACAACCTGTTCTCCCCACCTACTTGTTCGTTGCTCCCTCCTTGTGGTTTTCATGCGACAGTCCCCCACTCCATACATGGCTGCCTTTTCCTTCAGTCACCAATGACCAGCCCGGAAACCGAGCGCTAGGTAGGTCTAAGAAGGAAGTTCTCGCTTCACGTGTTGACGCGGCCGCTATTGTTGCCACCAAATTTGCGACGCAGGCCACCCACTAGTCAAACCTAATGGAATTGAGAACACTTCTAATAGACAGCCCAACGAACGACCACACTGGGCGCTGTGGTCCTTGTTTCTTGGTTGTTCTCCTGCTACTGTTCCGTCAATCCTTGTCCGATTTATTAATGCTGCTTTGAATTTTCTTACAAATACACCCGCTATCTCATATCAATGTGTTGACTCAGTTTGTTCCTCTAATCAACTTTTGCTCTATAAAACAATTCTTCTCTCCAGGCAAATTTCTTTTAGTGAAAGCGAGTTGAAACAAGCGTCCTTTAATCTGTTACCATTACGAGTTATACACGAAAAACTTCCCTGCTGTTTGCAATTATTGCACTAAAAAATGAGGGGCTCGTTGAGGAAATACAGAAAGAAATGCTTGCAGTACACAACGCCGAACAACGCATAGAGGAATGTTAGTTTTTTTCTTTACTACGCTTAGTCAAGTTAACATTTTCAAATTTACATAAGGAAGAAAAAAAGAAAAAACAGGCGTCCAGAGTAGGGACCTAAACCACGTCTTCCTATTTGATCTCAGATGCCTTACCAATTCGGTCATCTGGGCGACTGTGTTCACCTTCACTTCCTTAGGTATTTATATTTACTACAGCTGTATCTGATGCTTGAGGGTTCTAGCCAGCGCCACCCTTACTGCACGGAAAGGCGGGGACCAACGTTTCCACCCCCGGGGCGTGGCTCGAACGTCTACAGCCTGTCATGACTGATCGAATGGCGGGAAGCCCGCTTATGCTACTTTGGCATCAAGGCTGCCAGAACCGAGGCCCGCGCTGGGCCTTCGTAGAATAATATGTTTAGAAAATGAGTGGCTGAGAGAGGACATACAGAAAGAAATGCCGGCAGTCCACAAGGTCAAAGGAGGCATAGAGGAATGGTTAAGCTTTTTTTCTTTACTACGGTTAGTCAAGTTAACATTTTTAAATATACGTAAGCAATGAAGAAGGAAAGAAAGGTAAGGAATCCGAGATCAAATCAGAAGGTGTGGGCTTCTTTCTGTATTTCCTAAAGGAGCCGCTCATTGTCTAACCACATTATTCTTCGAAAGCCTAGCGAGGGCCTCGCTTCTGCCAGTCTTGATGGCAAGGTAGCATAAGAGAATAAGGCTGCTGACGTTCCATTCACGACCGTGGGTTGAAAAGAAGGCCCCTTATCGCCGTGTAGTCAGAGTGGTGCTGGCTGCCACCCTCAAGCGTCAGATACAGTTGTAGTAGATATAAACAATGTGTCCCTAACTCAGACGCTTCGTGCCAAACTGCGCCATCATTGCGCCTCTAACGGAGCTGCCCGGTGGAAGTCCCGACTTGCCTAACTGGTCCCCTGCATGCGATGAAGCCTTTGTCGCGCTACACCTCTTGCTTCTGTCATCTCCCATTTTGCACCATTTCGATTCCTTCCACGCCCACTGACACCCATACCGATGCCAGCGGTGTTGGGCTGGGAGTAGTGCTTGCCCAAAAGAAGGCAGGAGTCGACGAGTACTTTGCGCATACGCCAGCCGCACTCTTAAAAAGGCTGAATCTAATCACTCTGTCGAGAAAGGATGTTTCGCAATCTTGTGGGCTCTTGTACACCTGTGACCTCCGTTCCTGTACGGTTTATTTATTTATTTATTTCTATTTACCCTCAAGGCCAGAGGCATTAAAGAGGGGAGTGGATACAAAGATACAGGTCAAATACAAAATTCATTGGATGAGTACAGGCTTGTTAGGTTCCTGGGTAAACAATTTTAGCTAGTGCGCTACGAAAACGTTGGTGATCGACAATGGTGGCTGTTGGTCCGGGAAGGTGGTTCCATTCTTTTGAAGTGCGGGGTATGAAGGACTGAAGGCAAGCTCTTGTTCGGCAGGGCTGGATTCCAAATTTGTGAACGTGATCGACTCGTGGGGATATGTACATTGGTGGAAGTATGAGTTCGGTGGCAAATGAGAACTGTGATTGAATATTTTATGAAATTGGCATAGGCGAGAAAATTGACGACGGGGTGCAAGGGAAGGAAGGTGCAATGTGTTTTTCAATGACGTTATGCTAGCGGCACGGTTGTAGTTATACAGTATAAAACGAGCGGAGTTATTCTGTACTAGCTCTAAGGAGCTGATTAAGTATTCAGCACTGGGATCCCATATGGAAGAGGCGTATTCTAATTTACTACGGACTAATGTTTTATATAACGTTAGTTTTAAACACATAGGTGCGGAGGAGAAATTACGGCGAAGATACCCTAACGTTCTGTTAGCACTGTTGATAATCGTGTTAATATGAAGTGACCAGGTAAGGCAGGAAGTAATATGAACACCAAGATAGGGGTAAGAAGTGACTGACTCGAGAGGGGAAGTGTTAAGATAGTACGTAACACGATTAGATAAGGAGCGAGAAATTCGCATTGCTTTACATTTGGTAGTGTTAAGGTCCATTAGCCACGTGTCACACCAGTTTGAAATTGCGTTCATTTCAGTCTGCAGATTGTGAACGTCATTTATATCATTAATCTATCGAAATATTACACAGTCGTCCGCGAATAAGTGAATGTTAGAAAAAGCACAAGAGGGAAGGTCGTTAATATATATTAAGAACAAAAGCGGACCTAACACTGAACCCTGAGGGACGCCGGAATGAACAGTACTAAAAGGAGAGTTAAAATTGTTAGCAGAAACAAACTGCGTTCTGTTGCAAAGAAAGTGCTCCAGCCATGTTAAAAGATCGTGACCAAGATTTAATTTGCTTAGCTTAAGAAGTAATAGCTTGTGTGATACCCTTTCAAACGCTTTCGAAAAATCTAGAAAAATACAGTCTGCCAGTGAACAACGATCGAGGATGATGTTAAGTTTATGAGTAAAGGAAATAAGTTGGGTTTCACAAGAGAAGGTTCTGCGAAAGCCATGTTGGGCGCTGGTAAAAAATTAGTTAGTTTCGAGAAATTTTACAATGCTTGAGTAAAGATTGTGCTCCAGTATTTTGCAAGGGATGCTAGTTAAAGAGATTGGACGTAAGTTGAAAGGTGAATTTTTACTACCTGACTTATGAATGTCCACCACCTTCCCGACCTTCCAGTCCTCAGGAAGAGTGCAGGTGTCAATAGATTGCTGGAAAATCTTTGACAAAATAAGAGAACAATACAATTTAGTACCTTTTAAAAATTTGGGGTTATTTAAATCAAGACCAGGGCTAGAGGAAACTTTTAGCTCTTGAAATATTTTTTCAATTTCCTTTGGGTTCGATAATTATTGGATCCATTTGTAGGAATTCATGAGTCGGTATGTTTGGAATAACAATGTTGGGACCAGAAGTAACAAAATTACTTCAAAAGACAGCGTTTAAAATCACTGGGCATAGTCTGTCAGGAATGACCAAGCCATCCTCATCAAGTAGGTTGATTGAATCACAAGTGTTGGGGTTAATTACTCGCCAGAACGTTTTAGGATCATTTAAGAGCATGTTAGGTAAAGTGTTTTGGAAGAAATGTTTTTTCGCTTCTTTTACTTTTGAAACGTATTCAAGATTAGCCGCCTTGTAAGTATCCCATTTGGCAGCACAAGAAGACTGTTTTGCAGCACGGTACAGGCGTTTCTTCTTGTTCGAGAGGCGCTTTAAGTATCTCGTGTACCACGGGGCTCGGGAATGGGATGAGATAATGCGCAAAGGGACGTATTTGTTTATTAAGGCGCTCACTTTTTCTTTAAACATAAACCAGTTAGTTTCTGTTGTACGGCTGTCAAAATCCTGGAAGAAAGGGTCGAGGAAAATTGAGAGTTCTTGGTTAATTGTTTCAAAATCCGCTTTGTTATAAGCTCGAATATGTTTTGTTCTCTTATCGGTTTTTAGTACAGGCATCAGAATGTCATAACTAAGTGATAAATGGTCGCTCAGGGATGGTAAGTAAGATCTGACTGATACAGTATCTGGGTGGGAAGGTAGTATCAAATCGAGAACATTAGCGGAGTCGTTCGCTATTCGAGTTGGTTCAGTTACAAGCTGTGTAAGCGAAAAAAGCGAGCAGAGGCTAACAAATTCCGCGCTCTGGGATGAAAATGGCATAACGGATGGTCCAGTGGGGACCCAGTTTATTTTTGAAAAATTAAAGTCGCCCATCAGAAAAACTGTAGCAGCAGGGTGCCGCGTGACAATGATGTTTAGCACGTCGTGAAGCTCGTCAACGAAATTGGGTGGGTAGTTAGGGGGGCGATAACACACCCCGACAACAATTTTTTGGTGCCCAAGTTCTAAGTATGCCCATACAGTTTCTAGTTGAGTGCGTAAGTTAATCGGATAAGATATGATGGATTTGTTTATGGCTAGAAGAACACCACCGCCTTGTCGCAAAGTACGGTCACAGCGGTAAGTGTTAAACCGAGATGGATTGTTATATAGTTCAGCGTCATGCACGTTTGAGTTCAACCAAGTTTTTGTTATTGCAATAATATCAGCATTACACGTGTCAACTAAAGAGTTAAATGACTCTCGTTTATTAAGAATACTTCTAACATTCGCAAGTAGTACGGTAACGGGTGTTAATGCCCCACGTCCCCTCGCGTTTCCCTATGTGGCCTGAGATTTCGAGCTTTGTGCCGCGCTTTCGGTTTCGTGAGGTATGTTAGATGAACGTGCTTCAGAGACTGCACGCGCAGATTCTCTTATGGCTTCATTTCGCGGATTGTACACGTAGCATTTTTACCAACGAACAGTTTGTCATGTCGCAAATAAAACTCCGGAGAATTTGGCAAGTTCTTTGTGAAATCCAGAAGCTTCCGCCTTACTTCGCGAGTAGCCGGTGAGTAGCCTTCTGATATGCCAATGTCGCTTTCTTTTAGTTTTGGACGCAGAGCGAACATCTGGTTCTTTACTTGAAACGACAGGAACCTAATGATGACGGGGCGGCATTTTCAAGGAGAAAAAGAGCCGATATGGTGCGCACGCTCTATTTCATTCGGGGACAGCTCACTGCCGAGCGCTGCTGACAACACAGATACTGCTTTTTTTTTGGTCTCATCCCATGTTTCTCGCTCATCTGGAATGCCATAGAGAACGTTGTTTCGTCTAGACCTGTCTTCAAGGTCTTGTAGTCGAGAAATTACGGCATCGTTCTGGGTTGTCAAGCGCTGGGCAGTGTCCATTACAATTTCAAGTTCTTGTTGCATTGCACCAAGGTCGTTATTTGCAGTTTCAAGTGATTCAAGTCGGGCAAATATATCTACAAGCTTGGTTTCCATAGCGATCTGGCTGGATTTTATTGCTTTAATGTCAGTGCTAAGCTCCGTAGTGCGCGGGTCAATGGCTTCTAATAGTTCGAGCACCTTTCCAGAATTGTCTGGTTCTGTTTGCGTATTATGGGAGCGAAGTGTCGGGCCCGGTTTTTATTCAATATCCCCGAACAAAATAGCAAAAAAAAACATGTCATAGCACTCGCAAGCAATCACGAAAAGCGCGTGTGGGCATGGGAGCAAAAATAGGAATCGATTGTTTTTTTTTTTTTTTAGAAAAGGGAGGAGCGTCTAGACACCTGTGGAGCGTAGAAAAGATGCGTATAAGCTATACTGCCACGAAGGCAGCTCCCATGCCCACCGAAGATTCCATCGAACAGCCGGGGTTTTATATGCATCGGTTGAGAAAATGTCGCTGCTGTCGTCTTGATAAGCAGATCTGTGTAGTTGCAGATAGCCGGTACGGGAAGTATTCCGCGTGCTGGGTCATTGGCGTCAGGCAGGCCGAAGCCACGTGCGCCACAGGAAGCCGGGTGCAAGTAGGGGGGTGGAGTGGCCAGCAGATAAGTCGTTGCCAGGGTCATCAGGGCCTGAGGAGCGTAGAAAAGATGCGTATAAGCCATAATGCCACGAAGGCAGCTCCCATGCCCACTGAAGATTCCATCGAACAGCCGGGGTTTTATATGCATCGGTTGAGAAGATGTCGCTGCTGTCGTCTTGATAAGCAGATCTGTGTAGTTGCAGATAGCCGGTACGGGAAGTATTCCGCGTGCTGGGTCATTGGCGTCAGGCAGGCCGATGCCACATGGGCCACAGGAAGCCGGGTGCAAGTAGGGGGGTGGAGTGGCCAGCAGATAAGTCGTTGCCAGGATCATCAGGGCCTGAGGAGCGTAGAAAAGATGCGTATAAGCCATACTGCCACGAAGGCAGCTCCCATGCCCACTCTTTGAACCTTTGATGTGGTCAGAGATCATCAAAACCTTTGTTGACTCTCGTCGCTGAAGGATCTCTCCAGTCGTCTTGCCCGCTTGTCCCTCCGCCTTCAAGAATATGACATACGAGTGTTATACCGCTCTCGACGCAAGCACAGTGACGCACATGCTTTGTCTCGTTCATCATTCGGCCGAGATTACAGCCATTGATTGCAGACACGCATCTGAACCATGGACACGGCAGGACAGGAACGCAAAGGCCACTGGATATCTTTAATGTCTGACCTTATTTATAACCCTACGGAATGTAGCACCTCGCAGGCACTGTGACGTCAGACCGTGCATTTGTACATTCGTGAAGAGCATCTGTATCGCCGGAATGAGCTGCCCGAAGGCCGTAAATGGTTGTTTATCCCTCGCCACTTACGTTATACCCTCTGTGCTAGTTTCCACACAGATGCGCAATTCCCCCATGCAGGAGGCGTTAAAGAGACAAACGATTTTTGTCGTGTATATATTCTGGTTCCCAAATGAAAGGGCATCACTGAAAGCACCATGACGAGAAACGGTTTTGTTGATAACGCCCTGGAACTTTTTAAATCGAAGTTTTTAGATCTACAAGCCGTATGTGTCCATCCCAAAAATAATGCTGGCAACAATGACATAGAGTAGCTCGGCAACATACTTATGTCTCTATACGGAATTAAAAACGATATTTAAAAACGTGTCCCCAGCTAAAAAAGGTTGAATCGCAGGCTTCCCTGTTCCTTTGGTTATTTTAATGCAACGCTCTATTTTGCACGAATGCGCCATCTGTTGGGATAGACGATAGGTAGAACCTGGCTTTTCATTGTGGAGGTGGGTAGTTCGATTTTCCCCAGTCGCGACTTTTTTTTGAGCTGCCGTTGGCGTATTTGAAAACTGAAATTAATATTTTGGCAGGACAAACGCTCCTGACACAGGGAGAATCATCAAGGCGCCTTCACTGGGTCTGTTTACTGAACGCTGCCGTTGCTTCTGGGCATGGTGGCTCAGTTAGCCACACTGAGAGCAACCGAGCGGCGGCGGGCGACGTGTCTTTATAATTTTCAAAGTAATGTTTAGAAATACATATACAATTTAACCTTGTACAAATACTTGTGTTAAAAGGTTTTCATTGTGTAAACAAACGTTTCAGCAGTTACAGTAGCTGCTAGATTTGCAGGTCACGTGACAGGGACACATATTGTAGTGTAAAGTTTTGACACTACGAACCACCACGCTCCAATTTCAGAAAGTTTGCTGCCAAATTAAAATTATTTTCACCAATTTGTTTAGAAATTGCTTGTGGTTACGGGGCTATATAAATGCTGGCTTTCATATGAGCTAGATAATATATACGCGACAAAAATCGGTTGTCCGTCCCTTTAAGACCTACCATAGGTTTCGGCTGCACTGCTTCTGGCGAGGGATGTAATACTTTGTGACTACGTTCATAAGGTCATACCCTGAAGGCCAACGTCGCAATTCTCCGCCTCCGCCACAAACCGCATCGTTGCAGCATTTCCCATGCCCAACGCTCCGTCTCTACCGGGTCGGGGTAGACTGATGCGGCCCACTGCCACTGAATGCTGACGCCAACCCTTGGATTATCAGTGCCGTCGATCATCTCGCTCGTTACGCTAAAAAAGCTGCGCTACCGCGTGCAACAGCGCGCGAGATTGGGACTTTCATTTTGAAACATTTCATACTGTGTAACCGAGCGCCTCAGGAACTTTTAAGTGACACGGGCCGTGTATTTTAGCCAGAAGTGGTCGAGGCTTTCCGCGTATAATGTAACTTCATCGACTGCTGCACTACAACTTATCATCCCCAGAATAATGGGTTGACGGAGATATTTACCCACACCCTTACCGACATGTTCCAGCAGTGTGTGTTTTTTTACCACTCTGGATTGAATGATGCTTCCTTTTGTGACATACACCTAGAACACCGCAACGTAGACTACCAGGGTTCTTGCCGTACTTCCTCCTTTATGGTCGTGAAGCATCCTGCTCTACGGACACCATTCTTCCTTACGGCGCGATGATTCCGAGTACGCGACTGTTTCTCGGCTCTGCAGCTCCGCTGAATACTGTCCTCAGATTTCGCGAAATTTTACCTCCGAAGAGTAATTTAACCAAAAACATCGGCGTGATGGTCACAGCCCACACGTGACTTTTTCTTCAGGTTTTCTCGGATGGCCTTGTGTACAAGAAACTACTCCTGGGCTTTCTAGCAAGGTCCTGTCTAAGTTCTAAGGCCCATACCAGGGACTCGAAGGAACCTCCCTGTAAGGTCCACTTATGAGGTCAGTGGGCAGGCGCGCAGGCTGCGCGTGAGAACCCGCCACTATATCTGGTGGCCCAACACTGTGGACTCTATGCGGCAGCCGTCGCCAATTCGTCGCGGCACGCACGGCAGACTGATTGTCTGGCCGACCGAATACCACGGGGATAATCCCCCATTGAAAACGCAGATGGCGCGGCCGGGTTCCGAGAAGCTCCGGGGAGGTGTAATTGCCGACGTCGGGGCGTTCGCCGTGCGAGCCTCCATTGTTAACGCGCTCCTTCGGCTTAATGCACTGTCACCGCCTTTCGCCCTCACCATGCGGGGTCACGCCCGCTTGCTCGTCCGCGAGCGGGCCCGTTGAACCAAAGATGGTGGCGCCTCATTGAATATTCCGTAGCGCACTGAGTGACAGCTGTCTACGTGAATTTGGGCACTCCCTTCCGCGTGTACGAATGCTACAGGGTCGTTCCCGAGAGAGCGTTAGCTGGAGGTGTTATAAGGCCGAACTTGGCCGTTACAAATCGTTATTGTCTGAGCGCTGAGCTGGGCAGTTTCCGGCGGGACAAGGAGTCTCGACCGTTAAAGCTAGGTTGGGATTTGTGAGCCCCCTAGGCTAGAGGTCAAGATCGCGTAGGAAGTGTAGGGTACAGCACCGTACCGGGCACCTAGACGGATCTTGCGGCGATACAGAGTCTCGGCCATCGTTTTTCGAGCGGTTTGTGTGCGCTCCGAGGATAGGAGAGTTAGACGAAGTTGAGAAGCTCAAGTGATTTGTGCGCACTTGGAGCTAGCGTCTAGCTGGAGTTTGAAGTCTTTCCTTTTATTACTCATGTACCCAGTTATCCTACTGTAAATAGCTGTATATAAACTCTTCGCTTCCCTTCTCCAACTACAAACGCCTTGAGTTCGTCAATTCGACCGCCATCTCCAAGAACATCAACAGCATCGCCCTGGCAACCTCCTGCTAAATCAACCGGAGTCCGGGCGGTTGGGTTCCTGATTGCTACCGGACTTCGGGGAAACGAACCACAACAATCGTTACTGGCGCAGCCGACAGGATTTGGCAGAAGAAATCACCAGGCCACAGCCAGGGGCCGCAAGGGGACGCAAGCCCGCCCTCATCGGCAGCAGCCGAGCTCCGCGCGGAGTGGAGCGGCAGACGCGGCAGCCGACCAACGACGCGGCTGCCGACCACCGGAGGTGCGGGTGAGTGGGATATCTTGCGCTTCGCCATGGCGGTGTAGGCTGAGTTTGGGGTTGCATGGTAGTCACGCGGAGCATGCAGGCGAACATGGCGGAAGGAGACGGAAATGGTCAGACACATCAGGCGCCACCTCAAGGAGGAACGGTGGCAGGAGGGGTGGTGCAAGCGGAGTCTGAAACAACAATTCTTAAACGAATGGAGTTAGAGTTTCAAAAAGCGAAGCTCGGGGCGGATGAGCGAGGGAGAAAAGAAGCGCGCGTAGCGGCGGAGCGCCAGGAGGAAAGAGCGCGAGAGGCGGCGGAGCGAGAGAGAAAAGAAGCGCGCGAAGCGGAGGAGACGGAGAGAAGAGAGGCGCGAGAATGAAAGGAGCGTATACAAAAACTTCGGCCCGAATCGGAAGAGCGCTTGCGAAGGTATGAGTGTGAGCTGGAGCGGAGAAGGCAGACGCCCTTACGCTCGGACATTAGCGAGCAGAAGCAATGGGGCACAGACCCAGCAAGTTGTATAGCGACAGCGAAGTTGAATGGTTCCGGCCAGTGTTTGGTAGTTGAACATTGCGATGACAAGGTAAGCAGTCGTGACTCCCTACACAAGGCTAGCATTTCCGCCGATGTCGAACGCGTGGAGACGGACATTGGGATAAGGAGCGACGAGGTAAGCGCGTCCAGTGATACCGTAGAGCGGTATAATGAAGCGATGCTCGAACATGACGAGCAGCCTCGCTGGCTAAATTTCTGGATCGAGCTGCAGCGCATAAAGCACAACCCTTCGAGCAGGCCCAGTTATGCACTGACAGAAAAGTTTAATGGGGGCAGCCTGTTTTTCAACTTGTAGCCGCGCGAGAACGAGATAAGCGTCCATGGCTGCGCACAGGTGGCGAGCGGCTCCGCCGAGAACAGCTGCATGGAAAGGGAGGCGAGCATGCGGAGTGTTCTAGCGAGCGCGTCCGGTGTAAGAGCAGAGTCAAGGGGTAGCCCCGTGGTCGCGAGTGTGGGGCCTCCAGTTACCTTTGCACCAGACACTGAGCTAATGCATGCTAAACTTGCTAGCACGGGCAGTACCCAAACTCCAGTCGGTGGGCCGGAGGAGATTCGCGTCGCACAGGAAAGTCTCGGGGCCCACCGCGCTCCGAATTCCTCTCGAAAGTTGCACGAGAAGGTGAACTCCATGTCGGGCGTTCAGCCGCTCGCCCAGAAGAGAAGGGAGCGAGAAGACGAGAAAGCATGTGACGAGATGGAGCGAAAAAGAGACGGAGTTGACAATCAGGCTGAGGAAAAGCAGTAGTTAAGGGCGGATAAGGGAGCTGAGAAACTAGACTGAGTTGAACATGCAGAAAAGAGAAGAGAAAGTGTGGGAGAACGCGAGAAGGCGGAGGCCAAGGAGCTGAGAGCATTTGACGAGGGTAGGAATGATACGGAGATGTCGCTTGATGGTGAGAGTATAACCGAGGAGGCTGGGCTGAGGAAGAAAACCAAATCGCATGCGTGGAGACGGCGAAATCAAGAATGAGAGCTTCTGAGGAGGTTTGGAAGGAGAGGGAAAGATCGTGTGAGGATGCAGCTACAGTTGAAAAAGAGGAACGAGACGCAATCGGCGATCTCGCGAAACTGGTGTCTGAGAGCTTCGTAGCTTTGGTATCGGTTGCGGCTATTACCGAGATTTAGTCGGGAGGCACGCTGGAAGGGTTGACGCACTAAGTTAGGTGACCTGGACGTGTGTCACAGGCCCGAGTTCTGAGTTCTGGCAGGATGAGTGCGTACTGGGATGGCATGAAAAACTGTCTTGGTCAGGCCGCCGCTCAGAATGCCAATAGCGCGCACGAGCGGTGTTTGGTAATAACAGATGTTTGTGAGGTTGTTGATGTGGGGCATTCTGTGCGTAAGGAAAAGAATGATCCCGAGAAGGTCATCGCGTTCGCGGGCCGCCATACCGCTCCAGCATCAGCCCTTTCCCCACGCTGCCAGCACGCAGCATTTCCTTACGTTGGGGCATTGGAGAGGCATGGCCACTTGGCCTGTGGGACAGGAAGCGAAGTCGCATTTTGCGATACCACTCCGTCTACCCCGAAGTTGTGTTCGCCTCATGGGGCTAAATTGTCGAGACTTGCGTTGACATTGCGACGCTATACGGTCCGGATCATCTGCAGAGGGGTTGGAAATACTCGAATGCACAACCCTGTTTTCAGAATGTTGCTTGGGAAGTCTATTATTGAATTGCCTCCCAGCCTTAACAACCCCACGACGGACGTGAACGTTCTCGTTCACCCGTATTTTTCGTTGGTGGTGTGTGTGTGTGTGTGTGCCGTGGTTGTGCGTGACGAGATGCCTTGGGTGCTCGATCCGTGCACCGAACTGATCGATCCGCGCACCGAACCGAACTTTGTGTGCACCGCAAGTGAGCGAAAGAGCAGCCGAACTTTCTTGAAGGAACGTTATCAGTCTACGCCGTCAAGGAGGACATTTGCGCGCGTGCGCATAGTGACAATGCAAACTTTCTTGAAGTTTTATTTTCGTTGACTGCGAAATTGCCCGTGTTGTGTTTGCCAGTCCTTATTCCTTTTGTTCTTGTTGTCGAGTGCCGGAATGTGTGTGCGTGTTTGCAGTTATAGCGCGCATCAGTGCTATAGGTTGAGTTGTCTCGTTGTTCGTGGCGTTTACGCGCCCGGCGTTTACGTGTCGTTTACGCGCTATTTTTTTTGTGTGTTTACGGTTTGCTAGAGTATTCCGTCCCTGTTGAACGGCTAGTGAATAGGTTGTGTTTGTAGTTTTGGTGAGAAAGGGTTCGGATCAGCTGCAGAAACGGAAGGGGGCTCATTTGTGGTTATACCTAGCCCCTTCCACGTGTTTTTTTTTTGTTCCGCTGTTATTGCTGAATGAGAGATGAAACGAGTGGCCCTTTTGAATTCTTTTCGGATTGGCTGAACCAAGAGGTCCAGTAAACCAACTAAAGAGGGGAGTTGTAAGGTCCACTTATGAGGCCAGTGGCCAGGCGCGCAGGCTGCGCGTGAGAACCCGCCACTCTGCCTGGTGGCTCAACACTGCGGACTCTACGCGGCAGCCGTCGCAATTTGTCACGGCGCGCACGGGAGACGGATTGTCTGGCCGACCTATTACCACGGGGATGACCCCCATTGAAAACGCAGATGCCGCTGCCGGGTTCCGAGAAGCGCCGGGGAGGTGTAATTTCCGACGTCGGGGCGTGCGTCGTGCGAGCCTCCATTGTCAACGCGCTCCTTCGGCATAGTGCACTGTCGCCGCCTTTCGCCCTCATCCCCGCGGGGTCGCGCGCGCTTGCTCGTCCGCGAGCGGGCCCGTTGACCCAAAGATGGTGGCGCCTCATTGAATATTCCGTAGCGCATTGAGTGACAGCTGTCTACGTGAATTTGGGCACTCCCTTCCGCGTGTACGAAGGCTACAGGGGGGTTCCCGAGAGAGCGTAAGCTCGAGGTGTTATAAGGCCGAACTTGGCCGTTACAAATCGCTCTTGTCTGAGCGCTGAGCTGGGCACTCCCCGGTGGGGCCGCAAAAGCTAGGTTGGGATTTGTGAGCCCCCTTGATAGAGGTTTAAATCGCGTCAGATGTTTAGGCTACAGCGCCATACCGGGGAGCTAGACGGATCTTGCGGCGAGACAGAGTCTCGGCCGTCGTTTCTCGAGCGGTTTGTGTACGCACCGAGGATAGGAGAGTTAGACGATGGTGAGAAGCTCAAGTGATTTGTGCGTACTTGGAGCTAGCGTCTAGCTGAAGTTTGAAGTCTTTCATTTTATTACTTATGTACCCAGTTATCCTACTGTAAATAGCTGTATATAAACTCTTCGTTTTCCTTCAACTACAAACGCCTTGAGTTCGTCAATCCGACCGCCATCTCCAAGAACTTCAACATCATCGCCCTGCCAGCCTCCTGTCAAATCAACCGGAGCCCGTGCGGTTGGGTTCCTGATCACTGCCAGGACTTCGGGGAAACGAACCACAACAATCATTACTCTCCCCAATTACGTTGTGGAGCCGCTCACCCCATCGTCGGACCTGCGCTGCCGCGGCCGCGAACCGGAACATGTACATATCGTCAAGCCGTTCTGCGATCCATCCCTAGTGATGGGCTGTAAGGGATCCAGGTGCCAGCGACGCGGAATGTGTCGAACGCGGAGGGAGCGGCAGGCCCGGGAAGTGGGAATTAATGAATGGCTTTATGGCAGCCAGCTCGTTAAGAGCAAGCGGTCTCTGGGTCATGCCGTTCGCGGAAGGGCACATTGTCTGGGGTCGCAGCTGCGCTGTCGCGCTATTTTAGCCGAAGTGCGTGGTGTAGCCTTGGGAAAACATTGGTAGCCTGGCGACTCAAATGGCACCCCGGGGGCATGGCGGCCGCTGGCTCGGGGCTCACCGCGGTTTCCATTAGCAGGTTGTAAAACTATTTAGTCCGTCGAGCGGCTGGAGACGGGGAGCGTGGAGATGTCAACTGTGGTTAGACAGTGGCCGATTTACGGCGATAGCTTTCCTTTTGTTGGCCAGTGCGCGCTCGGAGCGGAGGCGGGCGAGGGAGCGCGCGTTGCGGCCCGGGATGGGCGCGGCAGAGGCGACGCCTGAGCCGGCCGCCGCGTCCTTTTGTCCCTACGTTCTGTTTCTGGCCCACGGTCCAATTAACGGGGCATCGCCTGTCAACGGTGGAGAATCTTGGGGATGCGCCGGGTCGTTAAGACGGATGTTTATGGGTTTCAGCTGGCTTGAGTAGCTGTCCGGTCTCGGACGAGATGCGTGGGAACAGGCGATGCAGACCAGCGTTCGTGGAAGCGTGTCCCTGGCGCTTGCACGTGTTTCCGCGGGTGTTTGAGTGTTTATCCTGTTTGTTTGGTTTGCTTTTGATCTTTTCCTTTTTTTCTGGAGAGAGAGAGAGAGTGACCAGTGTTTGAGGGTTACGGGGGGCGTTGCCCACCGCAATTTAGGCCCGGATTTGGTGATACATCCAATCAGGTGCCCAATCGGTATCTCCTGGGCACCTGATTGGATGTATCACCAAATCCGGGCCTAAATTGCGGTGGGCAACGCCCCCCGTAACCCTCAAACACTGGTCACTCTCTCTCTCTCCAGAAAAAAAGGAAAAGATCAAAAGCAAACCAAACAAACAGGATAAACACTCAAACACCCGCGAAAACACGTGCAAGCGCCAGGGACACGCTTCCACGAACGCTGGTCTGCATCGCCTGTTCCCACGCATCTCGTCCGAGACCGGACAGCTACTCAAGCCAGCTGAAACCCATAAACATCCGTCTTAACGACCCGGCGCATCCCCAAGATTCTCCACCGTTGACAGGCGATGCCCCGTTAATTGGACCGTGGGCCAGAAACAGAACGTAGGGACAAAAGGACGCGGCGGCCGGCTCAGGCGTCGCCTCTGCCGCGCCCATCCCGGGCCGCAACGCGCGCTCCCTCGCCCGCCTCCGCTCCGAGCGCGCACTGGCCAACAAAAGGAAAGCTATCGCCGTAAATCGGCCACTGTCTAACCACAGTTGACATCTCCACGCTCCCCGTCTCCAGCCGCTCGACGGACTAAATAGTTTTACAACCTGCTAATGGAAACCGCGGTGAGCCCCGAGCCAGCGGCCGCCATGCCCCCGGGGTGCCATTTGAGTCGCCAGGCTACCAATGTTTTCCCAAGGCTACACCACGCACTTCGGCCAAAACAGCGCGACAGCGCAGCTGCGACCCCAGACAATGTGCCGTTCCGCGAACGGCATGACCCAGAGACCGCTTGCTCTTAACGAGCTGGCTGCCATAAAGCCATTCATTAATTCCCACTTCCCGGGCCTGCCGCTCCCTCCGCGTTCGACACATTCCGCGTCGCTGGCACCTGGATCCCTTACATGGGCCCTTGGTCGCCAGGTCGGCTCCCTTCGCGGGGAGGGAGGGGGTAGTTGTAGTGCGAAAGGCGAGCAAGTCGCGCGAAGCAACCATGCGAGCACTATTGAACAACGGGTAAACTACACGGCCACAACAGCGATCAGCATTGGCCTTATGATTGGAATCGGTGATCCCGACAGAAGTGGCGTAAACCGACCTACGGAGAGTGTCCCCTGTGATTGTGCAGATGAGGCCAAGCAACAGGGCGAGCCACTACAGCGGCATAGCCGTCGGCGTGAAGCTCGGGGAGGGTGCGATATATTCCGCTTGCTGGACCAGTGATCCATTTTCCACTCCTCAGAGCTGTTTTTCTACTATACGCTATCAACACAGTAAACCGGCATTACAATGAATATTTGAGTTAAATTCACCATTAACAACTTAATCGGACTGTGCTCCCAAAATTTCAAGTCTCTTGAATGTGTAGTTTAGCTGGGAATCAATTATAGCTCTTTAAAATTTCAAAGTTTATTTTAAAAATACAATAGTATTTCTTTAAACAATGTAAGTGTACAAGACGAGGTCCCAAAGTAACCAACCGCGAGTGGGACCTAATATGCTTCTACACCATAAATAGCGATCATGCAGAAAGATAGTTGGAAGTTAGCAATCCATTAGCACGTAACGGTAAAAAAATTTAGTGGCGATACAGAAACACCACAAAAGCAAACAACAGCACAGTGTGCATAGAATATGGCTGAAATATGTATATACTACGCAGACCAACTGAGAGCAAACCATTCAACAAAAAGAGAGGAATGGAGAAAATTTAATAAGAATACATTTTCATTAGAAATATTATTATACTTGTGTACACGCAAGCAAAAAAAAAAACAAGAAGACACAAGTGTTTTCCCAGCCAAAACCAGTCATAATGGCACAGCGTAGTTCCTTTTATTCCAAAAAATACATGCGTAAATTATTTTTAAAGAAGAAAAGGAGTTTATAGTTTCTCAAGTCAATGCTTAAAGTGTTCCAAAAGCTTATTACGGAAAATACGATTGTTTGATTTCCATAACTTGATTGGACTTTGGTTAATAACAGGTTATTTTGAGACTCAAAATCTGTATTATTACGGTTGGACACTAAATTAGAAGGGAACGTGTCGAATACAAGGTCATTCTTTATTGCACGGAATAACACCGTGGCAAGGCTATTTGGATAAAATTTAGAATGGGAAGAATATTCAATTGAAAAAAAAATAGAGGTAACGGCGGTGATAGGTGTGGCGATAAAGTAACGATGCGCAGGACTTGTTTTTGAATCTATTTAACGGGCTAATATGAACATTGCATGTACTTCCCCACGATGAAGTGCAAAAGTACAAGTCACTGTGGAATAACGTAAATGCAGAAAAGTGAGAGTTCGCCCGTTAAAGAAATGCCTTGCCCTTAAAAGTGCCCGCACTACATATGCATTTTTTTGCAGGTAGAGACGACATGAAAATGGAATTTTAGTTGCATGTCTCTAATGATACCCAGGAAAGGAGTTTTTTTTTTCATGTAACGCAATCGGTTGAGAATTGATGCCCAAGGATGAGGTGGCCGGCAATTTGCTGTGAGTGGCATAGAAGGGTACGAAACAGTTTTTCAAGACGTTGCTGGAAATTTATTTGCATGACATCACTGCTCTAGAGAGAAGAGGTCCGATTGGAAATTATTGATAAGAGAATCGATATCATGATGGTGTGATAAAATAGTGGTGTCGTGGGCCTAATGTTTAAAGGTGTAATAGAAGAGG
Organism: Haemaphysalis longicornis; assembly: GCF_048455015.1. Classification (NCBI taxonomy): domain Eukaryota; kingdom Metazoa; phylum Arthropoda; class Arachnida; order Ixodida; family Ixodidae; genus Haemaphysalis; species Haemaphysalis longicornis. Next base: position 187,433,392 of record NW_027526335.1, on the reverse strand, counting down.
CGCAAAGGAAGATCATTAATATATGTTAAAAATAAAATGGGTCCTAGGATAGAGCCTTGTGGAACACCCCTGGTTGTTATTACCCTTGCGGAATTGTGACTGTGGATGGAAACAATTTGAGACCCGTTTTAAATAAAACTGTTTATAATAGTTAAACCTGGACGCGTTATGCCATAATATTCCATTTTTTTAAGCAAGATGCTGTGATCAATGGTGTCCAACGTTTTAGAGAAATCTATTAAGTACACTCCCTAGGTGTTACCTTCATCGATGAAAGATTGCCGTCATCAAGGATTACTTTGAGGGTTACTCCATCCATTTAAAGTAGCATTGAAAGTGTCATTCGGGTTTCGATTTCAGAATCCGGATCGGTTGGAAGTGGGAATATTAAACTTTTTGAAATCCCACAAGACCTCACCTCTATTTGTTTCTGAAGAATGTAGACGAAAAAAAAAATGAAATTGGCCTATAGGTGTCCGGGTTTGTAGGATCACCTTTTTCAATACAGCAAGAAACTTCGCCCCATTTCGAGGCTGTGGAAAAATTCCGGCCCTGAATACACAGTTTAAAATTTCGCTCAGTACGTGCTATGTAAGTTTACTAACGATGCCAACATGATTGCCATGAATAATCTCTGAGCCAGGGCATGTTCCGCTAAGTGTGTTAAGAATGTACTCAACTTGCAGTGGACAGTTGGGGTTAAAGAAAAAAATGGCAAATATCGATTACAAATCGGCGCGTAATGTCTAGCCGTGGCGATATGAACATTACGGAAAAAATATTCACAAAAAGCATTTGGAATTTGTGTGGCGTCGGTGATTACGGATACATCTTTACGTAGAGTAATTACTCGGGCGGGTTGTTGGACCTTATTTAAAAATTAATTGGGTATTTTTCATTTTTTCATTACGGCATTGCCACACTGCTGAAGGCTATTTTTTGTAATTGTAACCTTCAGCTCTTTTGACTACAAGCAGAGGATGTTAGCAAAATTATTCAGACGGTTTTTAAGTTTTTGTCAAAACGTTATCCTTCTAATAGGTTATTCTTCGGACCCAGGGAACACGAGAGAAATTGTAAGCCTTTGTGCGCACGGACTCTAGGGTATTTTTGATTGGAGTGATTTACGGTAGTGGGCAATTAATGACAGTGAAAAACCGGTTTAAGGCAAGTTCAGGGTCGGAACACTTGATAATAGGGGACCAGTCATGATTCGAAATTTAAGTCGAAGTGTTTTTCGCGGTCAAGGAAAGACCTCAAGACCGGTTTGTTGATGTTTATGGGTCAAGCACAGAAGCACAAAAATACCGGGAAATGGTCTGTAACCAAAGTCTCAATTACACCAACAGTACGGAAAGTGAAGCTTGTAAGAAGATGTGATGAAGTGACGACTCAAATCCCGTTTTACTACATCTTGTGGGAACGGAAAGTAGCGATTGACAACCGTAGCTAATAAAGAACTGGTGCTCTGAACAAATCGAATTGGACGTATAAAGATTGGTAATTTTAATGTCGCCAAAATTGTAACGTTTTTGTTTTGGAGAGATAGTTTATGAAGAACGAGGGAATATGCACCAAAGAAAGCTCATAGTTCGGAAGAGGGGTATTGATAAATTCTGCCGCAGACAGTTTTACAATGGCTGCCACAGTATGGGAAAGTATCGACTTATACCCAAACGAATTCATATTTCGGCACGTTGAGCGATAAGTCAAGTCGGTGTTTGTAAGCAATGTTTTCATGCATGTACAGACCAGAACCACCGTAAGAATCCCCGGAACGATGGCAATATTCGGACGAATAACCGGGAATGTTGAAAGGTGTTTTATTTGATGGCGTTTTCCAAGTATCAAAAAAACAATGCTGAAAAGCGGTTTTCAAGGGAATCAATGAAACTGATTAGCTGTAACAACGTCGTAGACATTTTTCGGGAAGTTTCAAATAAAACTATGACTATTTCTCGGCTTCTTAGCCCAATTTCCTAAAACTCGTGTGTGCGGATATGTTTTAGCAGCATTTACCATCGAAAACTAATTCGACAGATAGGAGTTCCTCATACATCCTTTGGAAAATTTTAGAAACACGTCATTGATAACAAAATGCTGATTCATACCACAGCGGTTGGTTAGAGATTAACTGTCAAACTTTCTAAAGAATTCACCGTGCAGCATATTATAGCATACACCAGTCCTATATGTCATGGCATTGGCATTCTTTTTCCGAAAACTCAGTCTTACTGAATGCTCACGCTATCATAGACATTTTCGCCTGATAATACAGAAGCGTAACTTGAGGAAGTTCTGCTGGGCGTTGTTCACTCGTCAGTTGGTAGGTCAATCTGTCAGCCAATTTCTTCTTTTTAAAACGGCCCATAGAAACTTTTGGGACAAACATTACGAACAAACAAAACGAGAACAAGGATTTTGTCTTCGAAAGTCCACGCACACAGCACGAGTAAAATAAAAAAGTATTTAGAAGATTGAGCAGGATGTGCTAGGTTGTCTGTATTGATCAACTGCAGTAAAGCCCTTTCTCACATGATTCAGGACATACTTGCCAAAATGTTCTATGCGAATGTTGTCCGTCCAAGTGGCAAGGCTTTTTTTATTTATATGTGTGCAACACGAAGCAATGTGTTGAAATTAACAAGTCTGCTTTCGTATTGCAGGAGGGGGTGCTTGAAGACTATTCTTTTTTAATGGATATTGTGGGATCCGTCGACCCTCAAGGACGAGACTCGATCGTCAAAGTAGGAGAGAAGCGACCGTCAAAGCCTGCATTTAATGAAACGTCGCGCGGAAAGAGGGAAGAAAAAGCAATGCGTGCGCTCGTGAAGCGCGATCCATTGATGGTGATCATGCCAGTCAAAGGAGACCGGCCTCAGTTTGTAAAGATGGTTCGAAGCCGCAGGCCAGTGGCTTTCGATGGCGATGGAGCTGTGTAGCAACGCTTCAGAACATTCTATAGTTATGTTAGAGACACCATTAAGCATCAAAAGATTGAAAACACCCAACCTCCTTCGCATGCCACCAGCCTCCTTTTTTTTTACTTGCATAGTGGCTACCAGCGCGAAAAACCGCCTTGCATACATATCTCAGTAGCATAATTGGAATTCTTAGCAAGAATTATGATGAGAACAAAAACAATTCAATTCCGGCGAAGAAGCAAGTAGATCCGTTTAAATAGCTGTTGAGAATAGTCTTCTCCCCTATATATTTTTAAACCAAAGTTTCCCATCGTACTTGTGAATATGTTGCGCAGACATGTCATGTAATGCACCAGTGAGGTCTTTAGCACCTGCTTTTCCAACATAGACAAATGTTATTTATCTTGCAATCCAAAACAAGGGAGGAAAGTTAGGTCGCCTGAAGAAACAGGATGTCCACGTAAATGCAGCACTACGGCTACGATAGAAAACTGTACATCTCCCTTGGAAACTTCACAGCTGAAGAAAATTCTTGCTGGTCCGGGACTAAAGCCCGGCTATCTCGTTCGCAGAGGCATACGCCACTTTGTGTATTTTCCCCTTATCTGAATAGTCGACTAAAAATAGGTTTCTTCTTTGCTTTGCCTATCAGTACCCTTCACTGTTCTTGTACTCACTACATATAAAAATGAGCAATAAAGCTCCATTTTATAAAAGAAAGCTCTGCATAATATTGTAATGTCTTCTTCGCGCTTCGACAAGACAGGCGTTTCCTGGTATAAAGTGGTAAACTTTTACATGAACACCGAAATTTCTTTGGTTTATATTTTTACCTTTATAAACACAGCTGCAAGCTGTATTCCTGCTCAATTCCTCTGTTACCCAAAGACACACGCACTAGATGCCCGCTTCACAGGCGTATTTCCCTTCTACAAAATGACTGAATACTGCCTTCGCTGTCATACACACTACCTGTATTTCGTCCAACGTATGAAATAATATTAATAATATTGTTACACTCTGTGAGCTAGCTGGTGGAGCGTTCTTAGACAATTTGCTTTTCGTAGCACTATTCCTTTTACACGTATTTTAATTCCATGTTCAGCTTCTCTTGTGCGCGCATGTGCACAATATTTATTAGTGTGATTTTTTCCAAGCACTCCAACATGTCAATAGACCCTTCTGACTTGGCTACTAATGTCTACCACAATCCTATACGTAATACCAGTCAGGCCCCCTTAAACCTAATGTAGCTGTTTGGAACCGGCCGCAACCCCGACCTTGCATTTACGAACTAGGCATTCCGTTGAATTGATTTATCTATCGTAAAGAATAAGCGTGTCTAGCGATGGCTGTTGCAATGCGCCAGTGACTTCCCAGTGACGAGGATCGGTTGGGTTAATTCGGTGACGTACAGCTTTCACGGGGGGAATAACCGGCTCCAATATGTATTAGGACTTATCAATTCTTTTCACCACTCGTCAGACAATTCAAATTGAAGTACAAACCTTGCCCACGTAATTCGTAGACTAATCACTCGGCAAAGCGTACACTTTATATGGCTTTACGTCCTAAAATAAAAGCATTTTTTTCTCGCACTGCTTAAGAGATCGAACATATTGGCCTCACTCACCGCATGTCAAAGGAAATGCCAAAGCGGGTCATTCGGAAAGAAGGGGCTTGTTGCTTGAAGAGGAGGAAACTGGGGTCTTTGATTGTATTGGCCGTCTCGTTCAGGTGTGCGTAATATAAATAGTGACAAAGCCCATCCGGTGGGTACGTGAGCCCTTGTACGGCCGGTGTGCCAATGGTGCACACGAGCTGGTAGATTTCTGCGAGCAGCGGAGAGGGAAGGAAAGTTATCGTGCATACAAGCAAATGGGCGCCCGCCCCCAGTCAATATTGCGATAGATTTTTGACCATGTGTTTTTCCGCGTGACCAAGAATTCGTGAAACCCAGACTGTCCTGACATTTTCAGTGTACGTGCAGGAATGTGTGCGGCCGCATTTTAGGCAATGGCCCCGACAACAAATTTGATTGGCTCCTCCCTACTGCAGAGAAAACTCTTCCCTTATTGAATGACATAGGGTACGCCGCACAGCGATCTCACGTCCGATTTCGTCGTCTTCACCCCAGTCTTCTATTTTGGATTGTTTTGCTAACATTCCGGCTGAGAATCGATTAACCTCGCTTCGCATATTGCCGTTAACAGGGAGACCGCCTTTACCCTCCAAAACGCACAAAGCAGGGTGTTTCTGGCCGAATTATACCCTTCTCTTTGTCCCCGTAATCGTAATGCAGCTGGTCACGTTATCTCCCGTCATTCACCGAGCGAAGTCTATGCGTCCAAACCTCTTCTCTTTTCATGTCCGTGTGCTACCATGCAGCCCTGCGTCAAGTATCTTCACAGTGGGGCCACATCATACTACGGCGAAGCTTTGATGGAGTAATTTTGACATTCGCAGCACCACGAGTGGGGACAACACAGAAAGCGCTGTCTACCGAGTGGCTCCATAAGAATGGAAGGAAATAAAAAATGGAGAAGGCTAAACTACAAGCAGCAAGAACTAAAGAGGAAATACACTTAACTATTTCTGCGAAGCAGTGAACCAAATCCACAGAAATATTGAGTCATCCCGCAGTGTTTAGTATCATTTTAGTTTTCGTAATTTATAATCCACACATGCGGTAAGAGTTTGCGTAAATAACGAGTAACTGCTCTATTTTAGCAATTCCACATTTCACGGCGGTTGAACTCTGCTTGGTGGTTTCTCACGAACTTTCGTTTTGCTCCCTGCCAAATTGCATTTCGGTGCTTCTGATTTCCAGCGTATTTGTTTGAGCAAGGCGCACAAGAGACAATTTTGATTTCATGTATTCATATTTAGCTTTTGTTCTGGACTGTTTTGGTTTCAATGCTTTCGTTTTCAATTCTAGCGATGTCAAAAGGAAAGAGAAGATAGAAAGTTCTGTTTTTTTGGCGTCCAGGTGACCAGGTCCAGATAGGTGTGAAGGCCAGTAAAAGAAACCTAGCTAACTTGCGTGACAGGGTGGCCCCTAAAAGCTACACTGCGGTTATCCCAGGGCTGTTTCGATAGTTCAGCAAGATAAATCAGCTCACTGCGGCCATTTGTGGTAACAGTATAGCCAAAAGGTTAAATGTAAATAAACCACAGTCACCGCAGCTGCAATCGATGAAGCCACAGGTGAAACAAGGGTGAATACGCAAGTACTTCATCCGGTCGGGCGTCTTAACAGTTGAAAAACAGGTGAAAAAAAGCTACCGGTGAATGAAGCAGGCACATAAAAACAAGGAAAGGCGAAATAGTGACAGCGCTCATCGAGGCGCGATGTGGATGGGCCACATTGGACGCGGGCCTGGCCGACCCAACCAGGGGGTTCGGCTTTTGAAAAAAAATGGGAGAAATTATTGGCTTGGGCTGTGCCAAAGATTGTTGGAGAAGCTCAAGAAGTCCTTGTATAGCATCACCATGGGGCAAAAAATACATATGAATAAATCTAAAGTAATCAGGAATGAGCATGCCAAGAGCGTCCGGTTCAGCTTAGAAAACGAAAATCTAGAAATAGTAAAACCTTGTATTTAGCTCGCATAGACGGTTAGGGGTTACTCCAATCACACGAGAGAAATACGGCGCTGAATAGGTATGGTAAGGCAGCACTCGTAAAGGACTTCCAAATAATAAAAAGTAAGCTACACGTATCACTTCAAAGAAAAATATACAACCAGTGCATAATGCCGGTGATGAAATACGGAGCTAAACCTGTAGCCCTACTAAACAAGTAGAAAGCAAACTCAGGTGGGCCCAACGGGCCATGGAACGATTATTGCTAGGAGTAACACTCAGAGACAAAAGACGAGCAACCTGGATCAGAAAGGAAACTAGAGTAGATGATATCATAATTCAAATAAAGAAAAAGAAATGGATTTGAGCTGGTCATGTTTTGAGACGAATGTGCAACCGGTGGACAATTAGGGTAACCGAGTGGATACCAAGAGATGCGTCTAGAAGAAGGGGAAAGGCAATTAAGCGATGGGAGGATGAAATAAAAATTCTGGGGTAAACTGTGGGCTCGAGGAGTGCAGGATCGGAGTGGCTCGAGGTCAACGGGAGCGTCCCTCATGTTGGAGTCCACGTGAGTAGTTCATGATGGTGATGATGAGTTATGCCTATAGAAATTGTTATAATTAAAATGGTTACCAATGCCAATAATGCAGTTTTAGGCATTAGCACCTAAACGGTTAATGTTTCTTATTTTGTGTATTCTGTGCAGCTTGTTTTTTAGGCGCTACGTCACTTTTGTCCTTGTTGTGTAGAGGCAACACATATGGTACGCATTTTTGTTTCGATTCCATTTTTTAAGAAGTTAACATATTCTTGCAAACCATGCGTTCTGTTTGTATACCTCTGTCTTGTGTTTTACCATCCGGGGTCGGTTTGTTTCCGCGGCGGCAGCTTTGCTGGTGGAGGCGAAAAGCAAACACGCCAGTGTGTTCTCGATTTCGGTGCACGTTAAAGATCCTCAGGCGGTCATAACGAATCGGGAGCTCTCCACTACGGTCTGCCTCATCGCCTGTGAAACGTCGGTTTTCCTTATATTTAATCAATCAATCAATCAATCAATCAATCAATCAATCAATCAATCAATCAATCAATCAATCAATCAATCAATCAATCATTCATTCATTCATTCATTCATTCATTCAATCAATCAATTAATCAATCAATCAATCAATCAATCAATCAATCAATCAATCAATCATTCATTCATTCATTCATTCATTCATTCATTCATTCAATCAATCAATTAATCAAACAATTAATCAATCAATCAATGCAATTACCATCCGGCGGTGCCCAGCTTGGTTATCAGGGTTTCAAGGTAAGGACATGTATCCTCCTTTACTTTCTTTTGAATACCGTACGGGCTTTCTTATTTTAACAGGGACTGTTCGGCCCTGACGTCACTAGCCTAAAATAATAATCTTTCATTCTCCAGTGTATCGTTCTGATTCGAAGTTTTGAGAAGCAATCACCATGACAGATAAATAGTCCCACGGCATCCGCCACGATATTCAATTTGCGTACTCTTGCCTCCGCAAGTCAGTTAGTTTACTGCTGTTTGGCTACCCGTGCATTTTTTTAGTTGTTAGGGGAACACAAGTTCGCTTCTATCCACTCGCTTTTCCTTAAAGACAGCTTCATCGTCTTGGCTACGTGACAATATTAAATTGCATTTTTTTTATTTTCTTGTAATAACTATCCCGATTTGCATTCTCGCAGTGATTAAAGCATATTGTCATTTTTGTACACATGCAGGGTTTTGCAGGGTTTTACATGGCTGGTGAATTCTAACTGTTGTTTCGTGGTTTCCTTTCCTTTTGCAGAATGTTTATTTTCTTCTTCCCAGTGTGATGGTGTTATTGAAGGTATACATTTTTTCACCTCGTTACACCACAAAGATCGCTTGTTGGGCCACTTTGTAAACTTCCTAAATGGGTCAATAGTCCATGTAGAAAAGCAAAACCAAAACGTGCGAGGCGAAGAACGGAATACTTTCTTTTTTTAAGTGCTTTGGACAGTTATCTACATTACTTTATTAGACCTATTAAATTTCCCCACCTTGCCATTTGGTCATGTTAGTTGCAAATGGTCACTTATACGCGGTGTATGCATTTGTGATCTTTTATACATGTTTTTTTGTGCCTTACGAGGGTTCTTCATTTTCGCGCCGTCGTCAAGGCTTCTTTCGTCACACCACGAGCGGCACTTGGTGGGAACGTTGATAAAACATCTCAGAAGGTGTCAACAGCGTGCATACAGAGGAGAACAAAAGAAGAGAGTAGAAACCGCTTATTTTATAAACTGGTTTCGCAATTTTGTCGCATTTAAAAATTCTTTGCGTTAAATTACGTTCACCATTAGAATGCGACGACGGAGTCGCTTCACGGTATTCGGTTTTTATAATCTATTATTTCTGTTGCGGTTTCCGGTTATAGGCCTTTGATTTTGCTCTTCTTTGAGGGTGGTGTACACAGTTGATATTGTCAATTTTGTTATTGTATTTGAACTATTAAACCTTGTGCAGTAAATTATTTCCAGATATCGTGTATGGCAATTAAATGTGAGATTTGTCCCGTTCTGCTAATTTTTAATATACACCGCGTATTACATAGTTTCGGCCGTTATGACCTAGCCGAAGGGTGCTTACGCACAACAAATTAAAATTTCATCTGACGTTCTCTCACAACCAAAGTTACGCTCATATAACCCATCTTCTTTGTTCAAACATCAGCGCACCACGACAACTGGTTTGGGGTTTCGCTAACTTCTAAAAATGTTCGTCTGACCTTGTTTACTTCCTAGGTAGATATTTTGTTCCCTCCAAGAGAAGCGGGCTAGCGTGACTCTGCCGGCTATTTACTACCACATCTTTGCGTTATCTCACTATAGGTGCCATTGTAAAAACCGCTATGAATATATTTTTCTTGCATAGAAAATCGCGGTGTGCTTGTTGCATCAGGATGGTGCAAAAGCAGACACCTTGTTTAGGATTTGGCGTGGCCTTTGTAGGTGGCGTGGGCTGGATCGGTGGAGGTGTGGGCTGGGTCTTAACTGCTGGCGGTACCGTGGTCTTAACTGTTGGTTGGCCCGGAGGAATAACTGTCGCAGGGACCGTGGCCTTGACTGTCGGTGGGACCTGGGTCTCGACTGTTGGTTGGACCGGAGGCATAACTGTGGCAGGCACAGTGGCCTTGACCGTCGGTGGGACCAGAGTCTTAACTGTTGCTGGGGCCGTGAGCGTTACTGGTGGTAGGACTGGCAGCTTGATTGTCGGTGGGGCTATGGGGTGCACTGACAGCGTGGGACCGGTTTGGAGGGGCGGTGGGGTGTTTGGCTCCTGGAAAGGCATGCGCGTCGTCTCCAGGGGTGGTTTAGATGACACTCCAGCTCCTATTCCGTCCCCTCCGGTGGCTCGTCCTGTGGGAAATCCTCCTGCCACTCCTCCTGTATGTCCTCGTCCGCCGGCTTTACCTGTGGGTACTGCAATTCCAGATAAACCTTCAAGTCCTCCACCATTCTCTGATGTCTCGGTGCTGAAACCGTTCCCTGCGCAGTGAAAATATTTGCTTCTTGAAGTTGGCTTTTCAACGCCAATAAACGAGTATTGCGCGTTTATGACCTTCAACAAAAAATGCAAACAGAAGGGATGATACTCCCCTAATGCTGCTATAGAATTCTTATCTGCGACAGATTTTTGCTGGAGACGTATAAGCTTTATCCATAACGACAATTGCTACGTCTGGTATTAGAACAAAAGACAAACGACTGCAAATTAGACGACGGGGGTAAAAAACTTCAGAGACGTCCCTAAACCATCACCACTCAAGTTCCAGCACAGAAGATATGGCATGTTCTATATCTAGAAGCTGCCCGACTCTCCCAAGCACAAGGGAGTGTCCACTTTGGAAAGCCCGTTGTATTTGTTCAATGTGAGTAAGCATTCACTGCAAGTGAACGTTCTTGCCCCATGACAATTCTTTCACTAACCCGGGAACACTTTCTTTGCGGGTGGACGTACCACTGACAACTACGCGGGCCACCTGCTGCATCACAAAACCCACGTTCGCATCTATCGGATGCGATAAAATGTATAGATACCTCTTTTGGCTTATACCTCTAACAGAAAAAAACAGCCACAGCCAGAAAGAAGCCTGTCAACTGATGACCAGTCCCACACCTCCTTTTAGCAACACAGCGTGTTAATTCGTCATGGACTCCACGCAATTTCTGAATGATTTTATTCGTTCAAATTGATCACTAAATAACAGTAATGGTAGCTAGCGTTTCTCTGATTAGGAGAACTTCCGTCACCAATACTATAGTCAGATTTTCTGTAAAGTTTGCCTGCAGTCTACTAAGCCTTCTAAAGCCATATCAAAAGCTGTGCGCCCTTCCTATAACGCTTCAAATTACAGCCACAATGGCCGCAGATATTTAGTTAATACAGCAAAAGTAACCTTCGAAATGAATTCACGCGCACATAACCTTCGCTACCCCCTCAAATAGGACTTTACGAGATGCACTGAAGTCATCGTAACGTAGTAGCATCACTTACAGCAAGGCCCCTTCACCCTACATGTCTTAAAGAGCCTATTTTATTGTTGCGATTACTCAGGGAATTTAACTGAATCGAACTGAATACATGAACCTTATTTGAGTAAATTAGTGCACCCTAATCGCGGCTCTTCGGAATAAATGTCCGGGAAGCACTTAAGCAGGAGAACTTGCAGTGGAAATCGCTAGCGTTTGTTCTTCGTGGGTTCACTGAAGAAGCACACATTTCATGAAACGTGTAATCGGTCCGGGAACATTGCCGACAATTTCACAGAAATCTGGTTACGTGAAGACCGCGTCACTCTTTCCCCGACGGATTATACGTGCAAGCCAGAAAAACGCCAGAAATGAAGAACGGGACACCCCAATTATAAAGAAAAAATATTTCCGAAGAAAGGATTGTGGTACGCTCCACAAGACACCACCAAGAGCGCAAAATTGTGTTTTTTTAACCGAGTCTGTGTGGGAAAACGTGCGCTCTGTATCAAACTGCCAAAAAAAAAGATTCGGTGAGTTTAAAAATAATGACGTTCCCCGTTCTGACTCCCTGGAATAAAATCTCCAGAATTTCAGAGATCAGTCTAAGAATGTGCAACATTATTATGCGGCTTGTTGTTTATCCTGTGAGTTCCTTAATATGGCCACGACAACAAACAACCTTGGGAAATTTGGTTTCTTTCAACTTTCCTTTTGTTTCTTTTAACGCAAAGCCCTCTACCTCTGCCAGCCAACAGTTCTTTCCTGGCGTGTTTGACAAGAACCTCCCAACACGTCTGCGGAGGTAAGCGCGGTTTTCAGTCACGCAACACAGTGTAGGTGGCGCGACAAATTTACCCAGCGTTCCCGCACGCTCACGCCTGCGGGCGCCGATTGCACGCCGTCCATTCGGCGCGCGCCGTCCATTACGCGCTTCCTACGCAGGGCTTGTATAAATTGTGGGACAGCACCTCCTCGGTAACCTGGACGCGGCATAATTAAGTGGTTGTACGGCAAAGATACGTTAAATATTCGTTTGCAAGGCTCAAAAATAAAATGTACAGACCACATACAGATATCTTGTCCCTAAACACATGCTACCTTTTGCACACTGCTTGCCACAAATGGGACTCTCGCCCATAAACTAATGCTACTTTTTGCGCCCTGCTTGCCACGAATAGAACTCCGTTTTCTAGATTGGTGAATACCAATGCGGTTCGGTTTTACTAGGTACTACAAAAGGAGAAAGAAGCAACTGGTTCTTATAAATAATTACGAATATAGACGTTCCCTGAGCTTTTCTCAATTCTAAATCTTTAACTAGTATAAATCGGTATAAATGGGAATCACAAAGCTGACATGCAAATTGTTTCAATGTCCGCGCTTCTGTCGCATGGTATTGTAGCCCCGAGCTAGCACATCAAGATTTCTAGGTTCCGCTGTAGAGCACTGCATGAGCCCGGGCCGGTCCGGGCCGCCCAAAGACGATTATCCACTGGCCCGGGCCGGCCCGGGCTCAATGCCGCGGGCCCGGGCTGGTCTCGGGCTCGACGCCGTGGGCCCAGGCTGGCCTCGGGCTTGAATTCATGGGCCCGCCCTTTTTAAGTGTAGGGAACAGCAGAATATCGGGCTTGAATTCATGGGCCCGCCCGTTAACAGTTCCGAGATGAAGTGTAGGAAAGAGGACTAAAATGAACATTCTGAGTTTATTTTTACGCGCTTCTTGGTGTTAGTTGTACGCTTTGTTTTAAAAACGTGTTTTCCTGGGTCTCATAGTGCTTATACTGTAATTTTCACAACAGTTATTGTACTGCATCAAGATTTTATATTTTGGTGTACAACATACCAAAGGTGCGGTTAGAGGGCATGCCCCAACGGGGAAGGAATTAATTCGGACAATCTGGAGCTGTGCACCTATGTCTATGTACATGTGTGTTTTAGATGTCGCACCAATCGAAATGCGGGTGCCGTTGCCGGAAATCAACTCGCGTGCTCTAGAGAAACCCCACCGCTTAACAACCACCGCAGGTAAAACAGTTCAACGCACGTACATACTCGTGGATTCAAATGCGGAGCAAAAAATTTCAGCAGTACCAACTTGTGGCCGAGACAACCACGTGAAGTTTCCGACAGGCTGGTCATCAAAGGTGGTGGTGTCTCTCGTGTAAGAATGCGAGCTATTATTACGCCGATGCGGCGTGAACTGCCGACGGTGCAAGCTAAACCTCGTGCACTTTTAAACCCTTATTTTTTGTGTTTCAGTTCACGACGTCCTTGTACAGCCTAGATGCTCCGTCTGATTGCCCGCTACGAAGACACTCAACCAAATATATTAAACAAATCCACGGTAAACTATACTTGCCTGGTCACACACACGCGGGCCCTCCCTAGGCTCAAAAATAAATGACCGGGCAGGGGCTGGGCCTGGGCCTGACATGATGGGCCCGGGCCGGGCTCGGGCCAGGCTCACTTATAAATGCTCGGGCCCGGGCCGGGCCCGGGCTGCACAAGGTGGGCCCGGGCGGGGCTAGGGCCTTAAAAATCAGGCCCGTGCAGTGCTCTATTCCGCTGTCTCACCCTTCGAGTAATGCTCCTAGCCGTTTCCTTTGGGCCAACGAACGTCCTGGCTACGGAGGCGGCGTCTGCCGCTCTAGCCTGTTCGTGTCCGAAGCCGCCCCAGCGAATTCTAGGCAACGGCGGGCAGACTCTGGTTTCACTCTTTGTAGAGCCACGTGTGTGATATGAAGTGACGTCGCACGGGCAGTTGTTGTGGGTGCCGTTTACACCTTTGCTTTCGCACCACCTTCACAGCGTGGATTGGAGTAAATTTTTTGCCAGATGTGCCAATTTGTAGCAATAAACTGATGAAGTATGTTTACTTTGCTATTGTTTTTTCAAAGATGCAAGATAATCGCAGATGGCCGTTTATGGCCTTTTTTATTCGTATTTCTAGCGTTCTTTAGGGGAGTTTGTTTATTAAAGATGATAGTCTTTCTTGGGCTACTTAAACCGAAAAACTTTGGTCTGTCTGTCGGTCTGTCTGTGACTCGATTCAGCCACCCGGCCAAAGTAAAATAGATATTGCACAACCGTCTTATATACTCTCATCAAAAGTTACATTTAAGCCCGGTTTATATGTTCATACTTGTCAACTCTGTTGAACAAGAACAAGACATTACGCAAATATGAGAAAGGAAATTAGTACACAATGCATATTTACAGTGTTCCTTTATGAAAAAAATCATGGATGATTGATTTTTTGATAGCAAATCATGTATACATCTACTGCAGAAAACCGTCGCCTGCTGTTTCCCGCGCCACCTCTTGGTGGGATATGAAAAATCACGCCGCAACAGCAAGGAAAGGTTCCTAGCTAGGTTTGACGTTCTGCTTGGAACGCACGTGGAGCACGGCCACGCGATTTTATAAACCTTGAAAGTCGCCCGCCTCGATTCACGCGCCGTACTGCAGCGCTGTCATCGAGGAACCCGGCTTGTAGCAGTGGAATGCGGTAAATTCAAATCGCCTAATCAAACCTTTGGTGTGTTTACCTTGGGATGAGCCCTACGGTACACGAAAAGCATGAAAGGTGAGCGGGAAAGCAAAGGGAGGATTTCCTTGGCAAATGTCCACAAAGACTATCGTCTTCTGACGACATTTGCAACGGTAGGAGGAAATGTCGTCTTCGTCTTTTTAGTCTTCGGTATTTTGGGAGATGCATGAGATGCATATTTTTGTTATATCAGTTATTTTTTGGCAAAAATTTGTTTTTTTTCTACTTTTCTTAATTTTCCGTGTTTGTGAGTTCTGTCTTAAGAATTCCTTCTTTCTATACATTTAAATAATGAAAGGTGTCAATTCCGCGAAATTCACACTTACGTGGCAGGGCATTGAAGGGTTCGAGCATTTTCTCTCGTTTTCGTTAAAATTTTGAACGTAATTCTGCAGGGATTTTTGGTTATTTCTCCAATTTTCCATGTTTTTTGTATTTTTTCAGAGAGATGTACTATAAGGATACTTTTATTTTGTCAGAAACGTTTTTGCAAAATTTCTTTTGTGCTGTTTCCTAATTTTTTGTTTCAAAATTTTCTTCGGACCAACGATACCCGTTTATGCTATTATATAGACTAAATGCGTTACTTTATCTAAATGTGCACTTTTGTAGACACGGAGTGATTTACTCAATTTGGTCATTTTTGGTATTTGTATTACTAATTTAAGCGTTCTTTGCGGACGTTTGTTGTTTACTTTTTGGCGGTGTGGGGGCATGTAATTCATGCATATCTTAATTTTGCCACATAATATTTGTGATAATTTTGTTTCGACAATGTTCGGTATTCTTTAAATTTTCCCCGACCACCTATCTTCCTTTCCGCTGTCGTAACTACGTAAGGTGGTACTTTTTTAAAATTTGCGTTTTTGTGGCAATGTAGGGCGTTACACGATCGTGGATGCGGGATATACTGGGCAAAGAATGCTAGGCCTTAAAAAAGCCACGACCTTCTTGCCAAAGATTTCCCTTTTAAACCGCGGATGGGGACGGGGAGCGAGAGGCTGTAACCCATCGAGACATCAACGTGCACTGCCTAGTGGCCATTTCATTTACATGGCGCACAACCGCCTTTAAAGCCACTGCAATTGTTGCCTGGTAAGGCGCATCATTAGCACTTTCAACACCACCCTGCGGAGCCATACAGGCCTATCTGAAGTGGCTTGTAAGGGCGCTGCCGTATTCCGAGCCACGCGAGCCGGTACACACACCTGGCGTCTCTATCGCGGCTTTGCTCTCTTATTGTCTTGGACAGTTCGAGCTATGTCGCAACATAATTTTTCCCTTTTTGCCTTTGTGTCCTGCCCGATTTCAGCACACTGTCCGAATACACTGGTGAGAGCAAAATGTTTTACTTTTTTCTTAGAGCCCGCATATCAAGGTAATTTTTGAAGCATCGCTTGATCACTTGATACCTGCGTTACGAAACACAATACTTCTATCAACAACTGCGAGCGGGGCACTGCATCCAATGTTGCTACGAGATGCACTCCGTTGTCCCCCCTAATCGCTGTACTCAAAAAGCAAGTCAACTATGGCGATGAATTATACCACTTTTTACGTAAGAAACTTCGATTCAATTGTCCACCGGCAAAGCTGCTGGTGAAGCAACTTAGGTTACCTTGCACCCACACCAAGGCTGCACGGTCCAGCTTCTGTATAGGGACTTCTGATACACTAGTACCGTTGCTGATTAATATCGTTGGCTTTTTATTTGCGCAAGGCCAACATCTGAAGATAGAAATAGATGCACACGTAAATACTAAAATCGGTCAGCATGACTAAAAGTAAAACTAATAAAAGACAAAGAAGATGGCTGGTTTAGAGGGTGAGGTTGTGACTGTACGAGTTAATAAATCAGGTGAAAGAATTTGATAGGGGTTAGAAACTCAGAAGTGCGGTGAGAGAAATTATGTGGGGTTAAGCTAAAGCTATGGATTCGAGTAGTAGAATATGTTTTCACCCAATTCTGGAAAGGGTTTGCATCGTGCTTTGTCGAGTAAGTGGAGTATGAGTGTAAGTGAGGTGATATGTAAGTGGGGTATGATAGTGTATGCAATGTTGCCTGCGCCTGTAGGTGAAGGCTTATACGTGCTCCGAGCAACCCTCAGCTTTAGGAGCCAAAAAGCGAGCGCTGGAAAACGTCCCTTACCTGTCACGTAGAGACTATTTCCAGGTACATTTTGTGCTGCACGAATATGTTCGCGTTGTGTGGGAAACTGGACGCATTTTTAAGGGGTGTGCACATGCATTTGCCTGATAGTTCAGGGTGTTCCTCGTTGCACTGAATAGGCCCAGGCAATGTGTTGTGGTCATTTTGTTTGCCGTATTCGCATATAGACTCTGTGCGTGCCTGTGTAAGTGTTTAGGGATGTCAGTAAGACGCACAAAACTCCACTTTGCCCTACGGAGCACATGCGTACCAAAAGATTTTGACCGCTTTGAAAATATGAGAATCTTCATGTGGAGCACTTGCCGACTATGGGTAACCTTAGTCCTAGTGTGGTTCGCTGGTGCCACAGACATAGCTGGAAACGTGTGGTTGTCAACTCTTTGCTATTTTCGCCGCACATTTTAAATTCCTTTCTGCGTATTTTGTGGTTTCTTAAAGACGCTCAGCCTCACAATGATAGGTTGTGAACATCGTTAATCGCGGAGAAAGTGGTGTGTTCTGTCTATAGTAAGTGATGGCCTTCCTACGTGCCCAAGGGCCGCCAGGGGGCACAAGACACACAGGACGTGTACGCGGCGGTCCTGCCTTTATGGGCAGTTTTGACTGGATATTTTCCTCTTTGGTGCTTAGGTTTCTTGTAAATGAATCCGTAATGTTACAAGCCACAGCGGGATACCAGACGTATTTCGGTGAGTGCACTTTACGTGATTTTATGGCCTTTTTTGCCTCGACCACGCCTCGGAAGGTGTCCAGACTAACCGCCGGGCCAGCCGTACTCGTGGGCCGCGCTGGCTTCCCGGCCGCCTAAACGTCTTGTCACTATAAAATATGCAGTTTGGGGTGACTATATTGCTCCGTAATACGTTTCCTACGATGCTGGCTGAATAATTAGCAGCCAGAGGAATTCTACAGGGAAGACAAGGCTACCATACGGCGACAACGCCGCAAACCTTAAGGGTGGGCTGAGACCAATGAACGGCAAAGTGATTACAATCTTTTTTTGCTGATGTCAGGGAGGGTATCATCCGAAGAGGTAAATAACTCAACTACCCAGGAATGATATTAACAATGTTGTCCGGATCATGGGAGGTCTGAACGTTGCTGAAGTTGTTGTGGCCACGGTGGTTGATGCAATCGCGGCTGCGGACACGACATGTGCCAATTTTAGCCGTGTAATATGTATGTTAGCACGCCGTAACAAGAAATATCTACGAAGTGCGAGAGGATCAAGGATTTATACATCGCCGGGCACCGGCATAATGCTGCAGCATATCGTGCGGAGCCGCATAAAACATGGAAGAGTGTAATAAGAGACGTTCCTCTCATTGAGGGAGTTCAAGCGCTCCGTCGTAATATTTTTAACCCGCGTAGTCCCCTGGTCCTCGTTAACAAACGGGCGCGGTCGTCATTGGCTTGGCTCGATGGGTGCAAGGCACCCAACAATGGCTGGTATGGTAACGCACTGAATGCGCGCAGGTTTTGTCGCAAGCAGGTCGATGTTTGTAATGTGTGTGGAGAGTTGGAGTATGCGCATTACGGGAAGAAGTCGTTGGTAGTTGTGTTGAGGTGACCATTTCAAGCCAGCCAAATATTGCAAGTTGCGGTTCCGTACTCCATATGTGTTCCGGCGCCGGGATTCTAAGCGGGATATGGCGAATATGAAGGCTCAGGATGATGAGCAGGGTGTATTCAGTTGCACCGAAAGCCAGTTTCCGGCGCTGGGGAGGACGCTAAAGGCTGGGCAGTGAGAGGAGCAAGGACACCAACGTTCCAGACTAAGATCACGGGGACCACGAAGACCATCTCGCAGCCGCTCTGGCGGATGGTCTTGGAACAGATCGGCGCCTAAGCGGCGCTTTGGGCTGGATGGTCGGTTTTAAGTGCAACTATTAGGCGAGATCCAAGAGGTTAGAGCTGTAAACCGGAGAGCTAAGAGAAATGGTAAGCATGCTTACGGCAGAAATCTCGGCCCTTGCGGGTGCAGCGAGCCGTCCTCCAGCGGAGAGGGCCGAGAGGTCCCGTACAAAGATTGGGCTTTGCTGATGAAAGTAAGGCCCCAGTTTGTTTGGTAACGTTCGAGACTGCTAACACGCACAGCACACTGTTTACGAGTCATCGGAAACTGCAGGGGCATTATGGACCCCGGAACCAACACTTGGCCTCAATTAGCATCCGGGACTTCGAAACCTGTTACAATGCCTCTGATGTTTTCAGTTATCACTGAGATGGAACAATTGAACGAGGCGGTAGCGCAATGTTAGCCACTTTAAAGATCTGACATTTAGCGCGGTCATTAAGACCACAATGTGGATGGTTTGATCTCTAGTCACTATAAATTATTAAAATGTTGTAACTGGAAATTTCTACAGATTTCATTCCTTACTACTGATTGTAACTAACCACCTTAGTGATGCAATTAACAAAATTCGAAATCGTTTACTTCCATCACCTGTTTTTTTCTTTCGGCGATTATACTTTCGCTATCATAGATTGGTACGCCGAGCAGCTTCACTTTACATTGTTTTATCACGAATCCACAGCGACTTCGTTTAGCTGTGTTCAGAGTTGTCTTTCCGACAACTAGTTAGTGCGCCGGCTAGAATAGCACAAAACAGTGCAAATGCCTTCGAATTTATCTTTCCCATTCGCCCGGAATTCCCTTATCCTACCACATACTTTTCCTGGTGTTGAGCGACCATTGCCGTCTCACTGTTTATATTCACGCGCCCATATTAAAAACAATACAAGTGGGAAAAAGTGTACACTACAAGAATAGAGATCACCTCACAGCCATAAATGGTGCCGTGCCACAGTTCACTGAAGTTTTCTTTCTGACTTTTGGTAATCGTTTGGTCCACCAGAATCAGGGCACCTTCGCGGGTAAAGTTCATGAACTAATTGAGAAGAAAATATTTTCTATTCGAAAAAATCGTTAAATCCTTTCTGACTCTCCCACCATGAAAAAATGAAAATTTCGTTTCAGTTCCCTGGTCGAAAACGAATTAATCCACCGACCTGCCCTCCCATTTTTCTTTAGTTAATTGTGAGCTACAAGAACACGGCACCTATTCTAGTTGAATAAACTTGGTAAAACCAAACTTTGTTTTGTCGGCACAACATAGATTTCGCAAAAAAACATTCCTGTGAAACTCAACTTGGACTGCCACCGCAAAAACTGAATGGCATCCTAGATCGCTCATCACAGGCTGACAGTATTTGCCTGGAATTTTTCGAAGCTGCTGTTAAGGTATCACATGAACTACTAGCCCATATTCTATAACCTCGAAAATACTCATAAACGGTTGATTTGATTGATTGTGGGGTTTAACCAACCGACGCAACGCAGACGATGAGGGGCGCCGTAGCGAAGGGCTCCGGATTAATTTTGACCAACTTGTTCTTTCACGTGAGCCGAAATCTCGAAAACAGAGGTGTTATTGCTTTTCGGCTCCAACAGAAAAGCGGCCGCTGCGGCCCGGAATCGAAGCCGCGGCCTCGTGCTCAGCGGTGCCGTACTCATAAACGAGAATTTTATCATGTTTATTGAGTATTTTCTCAGTAATCGCACCTAATTAGTTTCAGCTAAAGGCCATCACTCCCAACTAAGTAACGTTGAAGCTAGTGTACCCCCAGGATTCTTTCTTGGCCTATTACTTTTTTATCTATACTAACGACCTTCATGATACCGTAACTTCTAATTTGCATCCTTCCGATGATGACTGCAGTGAGAACGAATTGCGCTGCTATTTCGAATTGTGTAATACCCGACTCTTCGAACTAAATATAAATAAATGTAAGGTCATGCGCTTTTACGATGTCCGTTACTAGATGTTTTTACTACCTCCTTACGTATGTTTACAACCCGTCGACTCCTCCAAATATTAATTGTCAAATTTGCGGCTAACGTACCTTCGGATCCTTACCGGGAATAAATCGCCAATAATGGTAACAGAAGGCTGGTGTCACAGTTTCCATTACGGGTCCTCTTCGTTAAACCTACTGTTGTGTAAACCATTACTGGGCTTTAAATTAGAGTAAGCCTGATTAATAATGGGACCCAAGTTATGGAGACTGCACCGCCTTGAAATCATTCGGAACAACATTGCCCGCTTTATTCTTTCCCAATAAAAGCGCTCAGGAAGCAACGCTACAACGCAGTGCGGCGGCGACTTGGCTTTATTACAGAGTTGTGAAATCTGTCGCCTTAGCTTATTCTAGAAACTGTTCCATCATATTCACTCCGCGATTAATTAATTCCCTCACCCTCATATTGCTCCCATCGCATTTACAGAGCTAATAAAGTAGGTTTTGACACATGGTATAGCAAAAGCTTTTCGCAATGATTTTATGCCCCGTACATCCCGAGACTGTAACCACCTTCCTGCAGGAAGTGTATCCATTGCCGATAACCATTTTATCCACTACGCCCTAACTACCTTTGTGTAATAAAGGTGACTTCACCTTCGGAAAACACTGACTTTTCTGCGTTGTATTGCAAACTTCGAAGCCCCTTCCCTCTGTAATTTCCTCTGGCCTCGTCATTTACACGACTTCTTGTTGCCCTTTATTCTTCTGCTTTATTCTTGTGGGGCTTCTGCTTTAATATTTGTTCCCCTGTTGTCATCGGCGTCTCGACGATTACTTCTTAATTAATTTCACTAGAAATTTTTCAAGAGCAATGTGCGTAACTATTCAGGTCTTCTCAGCGCCAACTCGAACCGGGGTACTCCTTCGGCTTTTCCGCCGCCTCCCTATCCTGGTTCTCAACCGCTGCTCTGCTCTTGAACCCAGAGCACGTGGTACAAAAATGAACAAATGTCGAGGTAACTTTCGAAGCAGCCAACAGAAAAGCAACTAAGAAACGTGACCTATCTTCTACTACCGCAGTAAGACCCAAGAGGGACACAATCGCTAAACAGTTCTCTTTGATTATGTCGACACCGTCCATGTCGTTTTTGTGCTCGGTGTATACACAGCAACCAATATCGAATAAAACATCCTTTTTGCTTAATAAGCACAGGCATTTCATACTACCATTATTCAAGTTCGCGTTTACGCTTTGTGCGTTTTCAGGCGCATTCACTCTTCTTCCAAAGTTGTGACTTCGAAGCTCGCTTGATAGGGACATTGTCGTCATAGGGAAGAATGCGCTACTTTTTCAAAAAGTTCTGAGACCTCGAATGGGTGTTTTGCTGTATCCTGGACTCACCACTGTCGAAGAAACACAAGGAGTTGATAAGGGGTTACGGTAGAAACGTTTTATGCAAGACTCAACGACATAAATTTCGCAGGAACAGAGGCATACGTAGGTTTAAACTACAGTAAGTGATAAACCACTGTGTTGTTTAACCTCCGTCAAGAAATTTGTCGGCGGGTGGTTTTAAAGGGTGTTAGTGCCACTTCGCTGAGATTTGCACAAATGGAAAAATTACTCTGGTGTGGCAAAACGCACCCACAGCATATTTGCACGGGTTGGAAACCAAAAATCTATACAAAAAATGTACCCCACAGTCATGACGTAAAAAATAGGGAATATAGCAGAAACTTTGCTTCACATTATACAAGTAATGTCGCATTACTCATCATCATCATCATCAACAGCCTATTTGGGCCCACTGCAGGACGAAGGCCTTCCCCATTGACCTCCACGCATTTCTGGCCTGTGCTGCCCGTGTCCAGTCCTTGCCTCCGAATTTTCTTATTTCATCTCTCCATCGAGTTAATGCCCTTCCTCTTCTAGTCCCGCCTCGCGTTGCCCATTCTGTTGTTCTTGTAGTCCACCTGTTGTCCGTTCGTCGTACCACATGGCCAGCCCAAGTCCATTTTTTTTCATTAATGTGGACTATGATATCATCTATCCGAGTTTCCTCCCTAATCCAGGGACCTCGTTTTCTGTCCCTAAGAGTTACTCCTAAAATAATTGTCTCCATGGCACGTTGAGTGGACCTAAGCTTGCTTTTTAATTGTTCAGTAAGTTGCCAAGATTGCGCTCCGCATATCCTCACTGGCAAGACGCATTGGTTGAATACCTTTCTTTTTAGGAATAGATGCATCTTAATTTTCAGTATTTGCGAGTGCTTGCCGAATGCACCCCGTCCCGGTCCTATTCTGCGCCTGATTTCTTTCTTGTAGTTTGGGTCCGCACTGACCCTCTGGCCAAGCTAGATATACTCTTGTACTTGTTCCAGCGTTTCGCCTCCTAGTCTAAAAAAGACGCTTTCAGCATGTTTATTTATCATCACTTTAGTTTTATTCATGTTTATCTTAAGCCCCACATCGAAGCTCTGTGATTTATTTCCTCAATCATGTTTTGGAGTTGCTCTGCAGATTCACTGAGCAAGACTATGTCATCTGAAAACCTTAAATGGCTCAAATATCCGCCTTTTATCGACAAGCCTAAGTTTTCTCAGTCACGCCTCCTGAATAGACTTTCCAGACATGCTGTGAACAATTTTGGTGAGATGGTATCTCCTTGTCGTACTCCCCTTCGGGTCGGGAATTTATCACTTTGCTTGTGAAGTGTAATTCAGCTGGTGCATTCTCACATATGTCGTCTAGGAGTCGTAGGCAGGTCTTCTCTATTCCTTGGACCTTTCAGGCGTCCATCACTGCGGTGGTGGTAACTGAATGGAACGCTTTTTCATAGTTCATAAATATCATGTAAAGTGGTTTAATATACTCTGCGCATTTTTCTATAACTTGGTTGATGACATGAATGTGATCGACTGTGGAGTATACTTGTCTGAACCCAGCCTGTCCCATGGGTTGTTGGAAGTCTTTGCACGTGGTTATGCCGCTAATTATTATCTTAGTAAATAGCTTGTATACACCCTAGAGAAGGCTGATGGGTCTGTAGTTCTTAAGATCTTTGTTATTTCCCTCCTTATGAATTAAAAGTATGTTGGCGTTTTGCCAGGCTTTTGGTACTTTTAAAGTCCTTAAACATACGGAGAAGAGTTCAGCAAGCTTTTCGAAAATTACACCTCCACCCTCTTTTAAAAGCTCTATGGTTTTGCCACCATCACCTGAAGCTTTCCCTTTTTTCACGCCCTTAATTGCCTTTTCAACTTCTTCTTTCGTTACTGGTGGAACATCGCAAGGAACGCTTGTAGGCTCGGTACTTTGTCTCGCTCCAGCATCGCTGGCGTATAGCCTGGTGTAGAAACGTTCTGCGATTTTTATTATCTCTTCCATATTGTGCGTAACGTTGCCCTGTTCATCTCTAAGTGCGTACATTCTGTCTCTGCCAATAGCCAGCTTCCTCCTTGTTGCCTTCAAGCGTCCTCCTCTCTCTAACATTTTCTCGATGGTCGCCGTATTGTACGCACGAATGTTATTTGTTTTACTTTTGTTTATTAATTTTGAGAGCTCCGCTAGTTCAGTTTGATCCACCGTACTCGTCAATATCATCTTCTGGCGCCGCGACATAATTTCCTTTGTTTGCCTAGTTAGCTTTCTAGTTTGCTTCCTACATGCTGCTTCTCCAGTAGCTGGTGCTGACTGCGTGATTGCTCTTGTTAGGTTATCATTTAGAGTGTACACACTGTCCTCGTTCTGACCGTCTAGAAGTGCGAACCTGTTCTGAAGGATTATGCCTCCTTTCTCTTACTGACCTGACGTTGGGTTGTTACTTTTTACGGGTTTCCTTCTTTCTTTTTCGAGATTTAGGCTTACTTTGCACCTGACCATCCCATGATCACTGCACCGAATCTTGCTTACTTAGCACCTGACCATCCTATGATCACTGCATCGAATCTTGCTTAGTACCTTAACGTCTTGCACAATACCTGGGTTATCACTCGTTATCACTGAGAATGAATTGAATTGCGTTTTTTTTGTAATCCCGTCAGGACTTTCCCTAATCCATTTCCTACTCTTGTGTTTCCGGAAGAATGTGTTCAGTAGTTTCAGGTTATTTCTCTCTGCAAATCCAACCAGTGTGTTACCTCGAGAGTTGCGATTGCCTATTCCCAAATTCCCCACTGATATTTCTCCTACTCTCCTTGCACCTACTTTTGTGTTAAAGTCCCCCATTACAATTGTAAACTGCGTGGTTCCCTTATTCATTGCTAACTCGACCTCTTCGTAACAAACTTTCTACGGCCTCGTCCTCGTAGCTAGCGGTTGGCGCATACGCTTGTATTATCTTTAACCTGTACGCTTGGTAAGCTTGATCCCAACTACTCCGACTCTTTCGTTAACGCAGAAGAGTTCTTCCACGTTTCCTGCTATTTTTCTGTTGATAAAAAATCCTATCCTGTGCTCTTGCTTTTCGTGAGGCCCCCGATAGCACGGAATGAAATAATTACTCATGAAATAATTTAAAGACCTTTACTTTCAGTCTGGGCCTATCTACAGTATAAGAATTAGAAAAGAGCTTTGCATGAAACCACTTTTGTGGTGGAGTACGGGCTTCCGAACTCTTCTTTGGTTTCATTGATTTATAGCTCACGTTGTGTATATTGAAGAAAAATTGCGCGAAGTGCATATGACGTGATTAGTTCTGTGGGAGTCCGTGCATGTGGCAGTGGGACATATCTACGTTTAGGTGATTAATGTTCAGTACCCTCTTTCGTCTGGTCCGAGTTCCTGCCTAATGAAATAGGCAGCGGCGACAACTCCTCAACTCCGTTTACCATCTTGGCGCATACCCTCTGCCCAAACTTAATGGGCTTTTAAAAGTTTACAACTACCATTTATTTTAAAATATGTTTTACAACTTTTATTTCACAACGACGGCTTCAAACCGCTAACAATGCCTCCAGGTTCGCACTATGACCTATCAATGTTAGCAAAGTGAACAATACACTGGCATTTTCTTTTACAGAAGGTGGATGGCAAGCGATAATATGTATAGAACAAATGCACAGGCTAATAATATAGAGATCAACGTTATTCAGTCATTGCAAATGTCTATATCGTAACGTGTGATACCTTTGGTACACATTGCATGATTCAGCTGAAGTTGACAGGATCTTTTTGGGAAAGTTAAGCGTACTTGTGACGTATGTACAGGCGCGCACAAAAGTATACAGAGCACGGGAGCGGCGGCAGAATGGCATCACTGCGCCGCGTAGGAGCCTTTATACAAACGTCAAACTTTGTAAGATTCTCTAATGTACCTGGCTATTCCAACCATTCTTTGTACGCAAATACATATGTCCACGAGCACACGGCTTTTACGCTGGCCTAGTGAGAACTGATGACATTGCTGGCATACGACCTTCCGGCGTTGTTGTTTCAAAAATAAGCACCGCTTAATGTATTCCGCATCAACTATTACTATCCATATTGCTCCCTCAAACTCTTTTGTTATAATTGATCCTATGTCAAGGCCAGAATTTGTCTCGCTTACACAAGAAATACTGACACTTCCAAAATAGAGCTCATCTATAACGAATAAAAAAGTCACCGGCTTTGGAACCAGGGAATAAAACAGCTCGAATTTCTACGTCTTTCTCTCTGGAACAGCAAGCGCAGGTATAAAAGGCCACTGTCGGTGTCTGCCTGTCATGCTTGTTCCCGCAAACTGGAATCATACGAACTTCACTGTGCACTTTTGCCCCAAAGTAGATGCAAAATCTTGCACTCACCTGTAACGTTTAGGTAAAACACAGTTCCAAGGATGATCCCCAACAGGGTAAGACAAATCATGAAGTAACCTGCGACAATTAAGGTGTCGCCTGCACCCCTGCAAAGTGGTGATTTCAAAAATGCAGCTGTAGTGCACGAAACACTACAAAACATTACCAACCTACAATAACAAACCACGGCAGGTGAGTACTCTGTCCTATTTAGTTACATCCGAATGCCGGACTCATAAATTATTTAAATACATCAGGCTGCAGTAGCAGCTGTGTGATGTTCGCAATAGCTAAAAAACACTTTGCCTTACTGATGTTCATCCTAAATAAGAAATTTGGAGTGCTAATATGTTCCTATTTATTTGATCTAATACTGCCAGCTGCCGTTTGGCTGCCAAGGCCGGAGTGTACAGAGCACTGAAATAGAGCACGTTACAAACCGCGAGCACAGAGGGGGAACAAGGGATGAAATGTATATCATGTTCACGGAACCGCGACGAAAAAAGAAAAAAAAAACTATTACTGAATTCCGTAATGTGTGAGGGCCAAATTCGTGATGGTATGATTTCGCGGGTGAAACGCAAAATGCAGGCTGCAAAAAAAGTACGACCCACATCACACAAGTTTCAGCCATCAAGACAAAAACGACAATAAAATTTTATCTAGGCCGTACCCGCTCCCATTTGCGTCAACAGAAAAAATACACGAACACAGCTAACACAGGAGCCGTCAATACCGCAGAGGCAACAGCCAGCACGTCTGAGTTCATACCAGCGAATGGTTCAACGACCTTCAGATGTACGAATCTGGAGCGCATAAGTTCTTGGGATTGCCATAAATGCAGATGGAGTTCAAAGATTTAAACCGAGCGCCGACAACAAAGAATCCAAGGATGCTACATTTACCGTGTCGTACGAAAGAATGTTCCTGTTATTGTCCTTCGAAAAAGACAAAAGGTGGACGTTTGTTTTACTTCGGGGAACGACGACTGACTTGTCAGGCTTCCTTCGCGTCTTACACGCTGTGGTATATTGTATATAGTCATGATAGTCTAGCGTGTCCGTTGGCAATGTTTAACAGGATTTTGAGGCAACGAACTTTTCTGCGTGATTCCAGTGTTGGGAGCTTCAACCGGTTCCGCAATTCAGTGATGTAAACGTGCCTTCCGTATGCGTGATATATAAGCCTTAGCGATTTGTTATGAACACCCTCAATACAAGCGGTGAACTTTTTGGGTGCCGGTCTCAGGTGTGTGTTGGCAAACATTTTGTCGTGCTAGTTCTATGCTTTATTAGCTGTTTTATGACCTATAACCGCCGCTACGACAACGAAACTCGGTTCGTGATGTAGGCATGCCAAGATAGATTAGATGGTATAACAAGGCCTAGATATTTGCACAGGTAACTTGTTTGATTGGGTTGTCATTTATTTTTGTTAGACATGCCGTAACCAGTTTTTTTAGGGTTATGGTACTTCCAGTGCATTTTGTACGGTTTAGGGTCACTCCACAACGATCGCAGTAGCGTTCATCCGCCAGACGATACCTATCTTTCAGTTCGTGAACCGAAGGTTATTGCACATTATGGTACATGAAGAAGTCGTCCGAAAAAAAGCGGTACCGCACAGGAAATATAACGATAAGTCTTTTAATAAATGAGAAATATAAGCGGCCCAAGGACACAACCCTGCGGCACGGGAGGCCTGCCGTCGAAGGGGAAAAGGAGTTGCTTATGCTGACACATTGGTGCTGTTAAAAAAAAATAGCAATCTAACCACTGGGTTATTTTTGTGTTGCTAATATTTGACGCAGACTAGTTTTTAGATAGACAAGAGAAACGTGATTGTAGGCCTCGCGGAAATAAAAAAAATAATGCCAATCTGCCCGACGGTATTGATTGAAGTGATGATTTCATTAGTTATTCGAATCAGTCGAGTCGTCGTTCATAGTCAATGCCGGAACCAATGCTTACTGTAAAAAAAAAGGTGAGTCTCTAAAAATCAGCTTACGTGGCTGAAATTAAGTGTTTCAGTTGTTTGCTACAAGTCTATAGCAAAGAAATATGTCTGTGATTGGATAGGGAAAGTTTGTCACCAGATGTATGGATGGGTGTAGCCTTTCCTGTCTTCCGGACGTCCGGTATTTCGGTTCGGCCAAAACGACCACTAAATGTTCAAAAAACAAATTTGATGCCCCATTCCGCGTACCGAAAAAGAAAATCATATGGGATTTTATCGGGTCCCGCACACTTCTTGGTGCCTAAATTAATTAGGGCCGACAAGATTTCCCCTTGCTGTGTAGATAAACAGACGAAAACATCGTTGAAAGCTGGTACTATCCTGTTGGAATTAGCAACTTCTGTACCGTCTCTTTATTCTAGAGACAGGACTCTTTAAGTGGGATGTGTATACAAATCTTTTGGAGTAGTTTATAGGAAAATAACGCATTTTGACATTTAAAACTTGAACCTCGAAGTCTTTATTTGCGAGCTTAGTTCGTGGAGAAGTGATGTAGTCTTTTAGACTAGGTTTGAGAAGTGGTGCGTGAAATGCATTTTATTCAAAGTTTGTAGTATCTCGCGCGTCATCAAGGGGCTTGGGTTATATTGTTTTTTTTTCGTTTAAGGGGTACATATTTTTAATGCATTATTTGCTGCTCCTTTAACGAAGTGCCACGGATAATTTACAGTTTGATACTGTTTGACGCTGTTTGATATATCTGTGAACATGGCGAATTTTTGTTCAAGAAAATCTGGTGTACCTTTGTCCTGTCCTGGACACTAATAAAATCGAGAATCGTTTGCGAAGGTATCGGTTCCACTGGGGCAGTTATAAGCGCAAGGCTCCTTCTAAATATGACAACTTTATCGCGACTATGTAACAAATGTCTGTTTAGGGGTGGGTCTTCAGTCAAAAGTTGAACTTGTGGATCCGCGGCAAAACCGCTGGGCGAAAGTAGTGAAACTTTAAAACTGTTGTTCCGTAATTGCGCGTTCAGCGGTTTTAAGGTAACAGAGCAGTCTATTTTTCAAGAAAGCGGCTTGTGAGTTGCAGAAATTCGCATGGCACACAAAATATCAGCCCAAGCCGGCCATGGCGGGCACGGAAAAGGAAACAACAAAGGGGAAGGAGGCTATGCCGCAGCTGCTTCGGAAATTATGAGCCGCTTTGGGGGATGTACCTCCCGACCGGCGGGAACAGGAGCTCCTGACAAGATCGAGCTAGCAGAACGAGTTTGAGGGGTTCTGGTAAAATGGCGACTGGCACAACCGCAAAGTTTAGCCGCATATAAACAAAGTAAAACTAGGCTTTCGAATTCCCATTCTTTCAAAACTATGAGCGTCCTTCGTGTTTGTTATAGTCTCGGTATATTTTATATCATCATTAGACAAATGAATTTTAACGTTTTGTGGGTGGTACATTGATATACGACATTTTGTCTTGCATTCTTTACCGACATCAAACTTCATCCATTCACGAAATTCGTCTAATCAGAAAGCTTTCTTCTACAAAATTTTCTTTGGACATGCAGACGCACTTTTGGAATGAGCGACACTAAAGACGTGCAAAAGCAACCGAAAATATGTGCATGCAATGAGTTTGCTTTGATTGGTGTTATTTGAAGGGATAGAATAAAAACGAAGACAAACTTGCTCTCACAAAACAAATAGACAAACTAGTCAAAATTTAGCACGTGATGCTAGAGCACGGGTTATTTTTTCCCAGGTAGATAATAATAGCAGTCTTAGAACGATTGAGATTATGAGAGAAACTAGAGCAAAATGCAAATAGGCCCCCTCTTGTTACGGTTACGGCAAAACGTGCGGACGCCTGTAGCAAAAGCCGATGAAGCCATGCGGTCTCTCCATGATGCACGGCCATGCTGACGCGTATAAGCCCTCACTCCAACCTTCACGTTTTGTTGGTTCGATAAAATGGCTCCAGACACGGTACGACATGCACGCCCTGCTTCAGGTATTTCTTCGTGTGTTGCCGAATTCCGTCGGTGTGACGAACAACGACTTCTCGCTTCCTTCATTGCGCCTTGGACTTACGGGACGTATCTTGTATGTCCCGTTAGTGCGCTACGAGACCAACGTAAGATCGAATGATCGAGCCGGCATGGACGTGGCCACAGTAAACTACCTGCTTTTGGTGGTTTACGCTGCAGTGGAACCGCATTCAAAAACACCATCGACAACACCCTAAGGGTAGGAAAGGCACCCAATGACGTTCTTGGTCCAATTTGTTAGCTAGGTCATCAAGTTTGAATGTGCCCTTTTCTACTGGTTTCCCTCTGGAAACATTTTGAACAACTCGGTCATAACATCGACGGTCTGACCGACCACGACGCGTTAAGTTATCTGCGTTTGGCGTTACCCGTGAATGTTGATGCGGCAATCGCGGAGTTTCCTAACCCAAGTAGCTACTGCAACGACTTTCAATGCTTTCCCCAGCACCGCTCCGGGACATTTAAACCAGGGTGTCGAACCGGAACCGAACCGAACCGAAAACCGGAACTGAACCGGTATTTTTGCCGGAACTGAACCCGAACCCGAACCGTTATTTTTTGATCACGCTGAACCCGAACCGGAACTGAACCGAAAAAAGAAATAACGGTTACCGGTTCATGCCGAAACGGTTCGACCCTCTGTTGTTGACATTGCACAGTCAATGCAATTCAGGCTTTTTTTTTCTTTCACGTACCATCAACTTCGTACCTGCTCGCTCACTTCCCCCTCCAGACAATTGAACACTATCACGCTCTATG
This sequence comes from Haemaphysalis longicornis, assembly GCF_048455015.1. Classification (NCBI taxonomy): domain Eukaryota; kingdom Metazoa; phylum Arthropoda; class Arachnida; order Ixodida; family Ixodidae; genus Haemaphysalis; species Haemaphysalis longicornis. The sequence continues at coordinate 187,402,278 of NW_027526335.1, read as the reverse complement.
TAACAACAAGGGAAATGAATGAGCACCAATGTAGCAATGGTCTGTTGCTGCTGGAAGCGCGAGCGTAGTGGAAGCTGACCAAAGGAAATGTCATTCTCCGCAGCTTGCAGGGGATATAAAACGATTTTGCCCTTCCCTAGCTGCAACTTTAATGGCTGCAGGAGTGCTCCAGTGTGCAGCAGCGAAAGCCCGATGTGTGCAAACCTTTTCCATTTCATAATTTCTTTAAAAGGTCCGACACTTGCAAATTGTAATATTTGACAAATTTGACCGCAGGAGCTGCTCAGTGGCTAAACCGCTTGATGCTGACCAAAAGTGGCTTCGATGTCCCTTACCCACGACCATTTTTGAGGACAGTACCGTGGACAAGCTCCGTTTTTTACAAGTACAAATAACAACAGATATGTCAGGGAAAACTGTTAAGGTGCGCACTTAATCTCTTGGCAAGAAACTGCAGTCCTCGACCTTGTCTTGGAAGCAGCAACAGTAATAAAGCAGATGACACGTGCAGAAAGGACGGCCGGTACCTCACACTGTCCCATTCGCCGAGCGATCATCTTTTCTGCTTGTTCTGCAGTTTTTTCTCTTTCAGATCTGTTTTTTTTTCGAAGGTGCACTTGTACTGACTGCCCAACTCGCTACATTACTTCTACTGCTACTCGATCCGGAGGGGAGTACTGATTTGATTTGATTGTGGGGTTTAACGCGCCGACCCAGCACAGGCGATGAGGCGCGCCGTAGTGGAGGGCTTCGAATTAATTTTGACCACCTGGGGATCTTTAACATGCGCCGAAATTTTGTACACACGGGCGTTTTTGCTTTTCGCCTCCATCAGAAAAGCGGCCGCTTCGGCCGGGAATCGAACCCGCGACCTCGCGCTCAGCAGTGCCTTAGCCACTGAGCCACCGAGGCAGGTCAGAGGGGAGTACTGCTGTGGACGAATTAAACAGCGCCTACCCAAAAAAGTTCTTCTCATGCTCCGCGCGTAAAATTTCCCTTTCATTTTGTAACAGCATAATCTGTTATAAGATTACGCAATGTAGCACACGGAATGATGGCCGGGGGTCAGGCGGTACGATGACATACTGATTGTAATGCACACATCCAGTATAGATTTCGCAAAAGGAATTGCAGTGGTCAGAGCAATAATGCAGTGACTGAGCGTTAACTAAAGCTTACTTTTAACAAAAGTGTGGCTAACACATTCGATAGGGTGACAGCTAAGAAATTATTCAGGGTGACCAAATGATCTAATTCATTGGTAGTATTTATGTGCCTGTAGTAGGGTTTTTCTGTTTTGTTACAAATATAAAAAAAATGTGCGCCATTGGTATTAAGCGCTGATATTTCAACACGCCAGTACGCAGACCTAAATTTAAGGCTTCAAGGTAAGCGTGATAGGCGATTCCATAGCGACGATTGCGATTTCACCAAAAAATGAAAGGGCAGAATATATATCCCACCGTCATATTTCTTGGCGGTGGCTTTATGAATAGTCGCTAGGACAACATAAAGTCTGGACGAGAAAGTAGGTAGTAAATCGTCACCACTCCATCTGTTTTTCTAATATCTCGTGATTTTTTAAAGTTTGCTTTGCAATTGCGCCACTGCCCTTGGGGAACAGCAGCATTTTGAATTTTTGTTTGTGTTTTGACTTTACTGTCGCTTTAAACTACTAAATGTTTTTTTTTCTAATTTCAGTGACAATTCAAATCATCGAACCGGTTCGCGAACCGGTTCAAGCTCCCGAACCGGTTCGCGAACCGGTTCGGCACGTGATTTTGTCGAACCGGAACTGAACCGGAACGAAATTATTTCACCCGAACCCGAACCGTAACCGAACCGGTATTTTTTTCGGTTCGACACCCTGATTTAAACTCATTTCTTAAAAGATGTAGGGTAACATAGACCTCGCAGACGTTAGAGCTAGATCAGACCTGCGGGGTCTCGTCTCTCACGTGCGCGGTTTATGATTACTTCGAGTGCAAAAAGAAAGGTACTACTGCCGGCGGTGCCAGATATTCTTGCGCTGGTTAATACATGACGTTGTGCACGAATTGTAGACCATCCTACGTCTCCCGTTCAGAAACCTTCGTAGATCTCTAGCCAAGAAAATGAGCGAAACAAAGACAAAAGAACGAGTTTGGCTTGATTGCTGTAAGTTTTACACATTAAAATGAAATCCGGGAACACTATAAACATTGCATCGCGCCTCGCGGTAATCCAAGAGTCAGTGTCAAATCAACAAAGGTCACCGCGATAGATGGCACGCCTTTGTTGCCGTCACCTAAATCAAACTACGAATAAATCGCGCCGTAATAGATTTGCTCACGGCAATAACGTTCAAATATTCCTAGAGGGCACTGGATTCTTTTTATTTTTCCGGTAACCTCACAAAGCATTGCTGGGCTTGCCTTCCTCTGGAAGTAAAAAAATACGTCAAGCCTTTCAAAGATGTTTCCGCTGCACACGACCGTACGACGTCTTAAAACATCAGCGGAGTTTCGTTGACACAGTATACGGCGCTTGCTGGTCTGTTCCTTGTAAAGGTGCCCCTCCGCATGTAAATTTCGAGAAGACACGTCTCAAACAAGCATGTCTGCAACCACTGTCACTTAAGTGGTAGCGCAAAAGTTGTTGGAGTATGTACGTATCGTAATACACGCAGGGAGCCGGAGCAGCTTCATTGCGAAAAAACTGTCACCAGAACTCGACTGAGAGTTGTAAGACAATGAGAGCACCAATGTGGCGCAATTAGGGGCGCGCCAACAGGAAGAATTCACCTTCCGGCTTGTGCGGACTCTATATCTAGGGCGCAGAGGGGCCGCAAATAGCGCGTTTTGCTCTTTCTTAATTTGGCACATACTGTTAGCGCAGACGTACCGCCGAAGGGGGTGATAAAATGTTCGTCAGAAGAAACGCCGTCAGATAGTCCTACTTTCGGAAAATCCCTAGACAGCCAGCTATTTGCAGATTAAGGCAATGCTTGAGTGCGTATCGGCGAAGGGGCTTAAATACGGCGGCGAGCAGGTTAGTACGATCTGGGAGTACAACCTGAAGATAAAGCAGACCATCATTCAGTTGGAACAATCTTGGCGCTCCTCCTCCCGATGTTGCTGAAAAGAATGAAGGGGCAATAATGGAACACCTGTTTCAGAATAAGTAAGTTCAGGTGGCCTGATTGGGGAGAATGAAACTCAATTGGTGTCGCAATGCAGGCGTCAGGATATCTAGACAGGCAATAAGAGTTCTTCTGCAGGCGGGCAGTTCAAGTTCACAGGTTTCGCGTAGGTTTTTGAGGGATCCACGCCAGCATCGTCAGTTATGATCCGTCATGATAGAGAACGGTAAGCCATGCAGATATGGGCGGAGTTTACGTCTGATTTTACTCAAGAAAGGGACAGTCCCCGACTCACACGGAATAAGTAATTTCAGCCGCGGAAAGGAGCTGACTGGGATAGGTACTCAGGACACTGTGGCATGATTGGCGTGGAGCCCAGATGGCTCCAATGCTGCGGCCACTATTATTAGTACGGACTTTGGTTTTGGAGGAAGAATCAAATAGCCTAAAGTGAACGAAGCCAGAAAAAGACGGTGTAGGATTTGAAAGTTTGGTGAAAGCGCGGGTGATATCACAAAAACTCTTCAAAAAGCGACTGAAAGACGAGCGGAGGTCCACAAAGCTTTGTACGGCTTGGAAGGTTTGGGGCACTTGGAATGGCTTTAACCATATCAGGGTCGACCGTCACTTCATGATCGTTGACGAGGTGACGCAGGATGTTTAGGTCGTGCGTTTAGAAATGGCAACTCATCGAATTAAGGTGCAGGCTAGGCTGTCGAAAGGAGCAAGGAATTTAAACAGCTGATGGCGATGAGTCTCGAATGGAGGCGAAAAGACAATGAATATTTATGACCATATAAATAATCGAAGGTGTGAGTTTATCTTGCACTCAGGGGTAGCAGGCGCATTGCACAGACCGAAAAGTGTAAATTTATACTGGCCGAAGTGGTTCGTCGTGGTGAATGCGCCCTTTCCTCGGTCATACTCACCGACTAAAGTCTGGCACTATGCTGTGCAAAGGGTGATTGGAGAGATATACGTGACACGCTTCGGCAAGTTATGGCATCGCCCATTTTTTGAAGAGGTGATATTTTTTGGTTTTTGGTGCCTGTTGCGGAAGTTAAGGTTCTTCTCTGCAGAAGCACAAACTGCCGTTTTTTTCGCAAACACGATGGGCGAAGGGGGAGTAAACGAGGCTTTATTATAGTCCATGGAAAGCACAGTATAAGCCTCATACTCTGACACCTCGGTCTGGATGGGAAACCTGGTACGACCACCGTTGGTTGGGTCGGGCATTTTCCTAAAGGTTTTTCTTCTAAAAACCTTTCGCAAAAAAATCCGCAAATGATAACACGCAAAGGCGGAGTTGGCTTGCTGCAGCTGTGGATATGTCTGGGCTTATGAAGCGTGCCCGTTTATCTCATTAGGTAGGTAGAGGACCGAGTAGAACCACATCATTGGATTGTGTAAGGGTGAAATGCAAAACCAGAAAGTTTTGACACAGCTAACGCGGATTGGCTAATGGTAACAACAGTGTTTAGTTGGGCCACATTGTTCGTCAGCAGACACTACTTTAAGGAAGCTTCACGTTTGTCGCTGTCAGACATTGTGGCAGAGCTATGCAGGGTAATAAAACGGGCCGGTTGACATTGGAAGGAAATGCCTTCGGAGAAGCACAGCCGCAGCGGGCTTGCATGAGGGGTAGAAGTCGGTCACCAAAACAACAAGGTACAGCAATCAATGGGTGCAACATGCTCCGTCATGAAATAGTGGCCAGCGATAAATCAAACACGGTATTTTTCCCAAATAAACAAGACAACCGTGCTGTTCTGGCCGCTGATTGTGATGCGACAAGTGCACTTGCGAGCGATTCATAACTTTGCGCACCTGGGTCTTAAAACTAGTACTGTTGAATGACGTATGCGTGCCGCTGTCAATTAATGCACTAACGAGCCCGCAGTAACCTGCCGCGTTGAGCAATGTTATCTCTAGTTGGTAGCATAATTATTGGATTTTCGGCCGTGGTTGGGAGTGTAATATTGGGTTTGGAAGCTACGCTTTGTAGCTTCCCCACGGGGGATTTCTTAGCTGGCCGGCAAGAAAATCCCAGCAGAAAATTAGGGAGCGAGGCTGTCAGCAGTGGGTACAAGGGCAGCGGCAAAACGGTAAAGCTGGCAACGTGTCGTAGTCTGCATTGTCTTGAAGGCACCTGGAAGGAAAGCAGTCCGTGGCTTGGTTATTGGAATAGTTTCGAGAGGAAGAAAACCAGCCGTCCTGGCAGTACCCTGCAACAGGGTCCATGAACCTGTAGGTAGATGTATTCGCTGATGAGGCGTTCTCAAAGAAGCCACAATCGTCTCTGCTGCGTGTGGAAAGTGGGAGTGGGCTAACAATGGCAATTATTTGAAGAGCATGCCCTAGCAGGAGCATGACGGCCTACAAGATGGTTCGTTTGGCAGGGTGGGTGGAGGCCCATGATAGATTCTTTTTCACGTATAACGGTTTTTATGTCGAGAGTGACCTGGACATCAGCTAAGGAGGTTCGGCCGCGGCGGGAGGTGTAGCCTCAGTCTCGTAGATTGCAGATCGGGTCACTGCTTCTGAAGTGTTCCCAGTTCGTGGTGGGCGCGGTAGAAACCACGCAGCCTCAACGAAGGCGTCGTGGCACTCTTATGAAGGTGCATAAATTCTGGAGTATTTTGACGACTTTCCACTTGATTGACACGCCGGCACTATGACAAAATGGAGTTGACTGCCATACAGTCCTAGCAGAAGAGGAAATTTAGTGGTTCGGCAGCAATTTCATTCATACCACAATCGACTATGTCATGCTCGTTCACATCGAAAAACGTGCATCAAAATGCTACCACGTTTTTGATTAAGCAACAGTACGATTCTGTTGAAATGTGCGCTAATTAGGCAAGCTGCCTCATCGTGGCTAGGCGGCTATCAACCGGCTGGATCAGCTGATACTGATTGGCGTCAGAGAGCCGTTTGTTGGTTACGCAAAAGTACATTTATTACAGACACACGAGAGTCCCTGAACCACCGACTGAAAAAGCACTAAAGACAATCGCGAATCAAACCATACGTCATTCAATGCAATTTCTACGCCGTAAAATCCAAAACCACCTAAACATATATATAACTATATAATCATCACGTCCTAGATACTGTTTCTATACCAACAGGTCAGTTTGTTTCCTACGAAATGTGTGTCTATTGCACTAGGCTATCGCGGTCGTCAGCGCTGATGTGGAGTACGCGTGTCGCGACAGCGACACGGTGGGAGCTATAATCACCTCGTGGTGGTGCCGGCATAGTACGGCGTTGGCACCGCGCATCGAGAAGTGGTTCTTCTGTGGCTACCCCTCGTGTAACCCCTGCTTCCGGAGGTACCTAAGAGAATTCGGAACGTAGCTTTGTGGGGCAGTGGAACCGAAGGTTCATGGGGCGTGGGCGCTTACAGCAGGTGTCTGAAACTGACCGCTGGTGCCATCAATATGCAAATTGGTGTTTCGACTAGGACGCCGCAGCCGCTGTGATTTCGGCCCGCTCCTGCACAGGACTGTCGGCAATATCTGAGACTTCGCCACACCGTTCTGGCTTGTTCCTGGATGATGACGTGCTCCTTCGAACTACTGCTTCCATTTTTCTCCTCTGCCTTCTCCTTCCGGGACTTCCTTATGCACATTCTGGTTTTCGTCACGGCACTCTCGAATTGGTATCATTTCGCCACGCAGTTTTAGTGTATTTTCTTCATTCTCATTTCAAGGGATTCTGGTGCATACCCTCTCGAGGAATTGCCCATGAGACCGAACACTGCCACATGGGTCATTAAAAGTTTCTTGCAGTTATGCCTGCTAGAGAGTTTTTTTACGGACTGCATACTACACATTGCCCTGCGTGTCAAGTAAGCCAATTGGTTAGCCAGCATAAGAGTGGGATGACAGCGATAGTGCGGGATTAAACGGTCGTCGACACGTCGACACTGATCCAACCCAACGCGTAGACATTGCCGGTGGCACCGAATGTAGCGGGATCTAGCGGCTGTGACATGGATGACCAGACGGGTACAGTCAACACCTTGACACCCATCCAGTTCATAAAAGTCTCACCCGTTTCTTGCTGCGCAAGTCGTTTGCAAAGCTAAAAATGCAATTGTACAACGCCTGTTTTGTGCACCGGATACGCGGCGAAACACATTAGAGCTAAACACTCGCGGAGTACTGTATTTTTTCTCTCATCGTCAATACAAATGCTCTCCTTCGCTACATGTCCTGCTGAAGTTTTACTGCTTGCGTAAACGCTTTTTTCGGAGCAACGTAAATATAGATGCTCTACTTACGGCTCTTCTGTAAAAGCTGAAACAGGCGCACAGCGCTTGAGTATAATGGAACGTCTGTCCTGCAGACGGGCGTTAGTTCCGTGTCCAAAACATTGCGCCCATGAGTGAAAAAGACTTTGAAAGACTTTGCGAGTCAAAAGCGAGGTACAAAAAGCCAACCAAAAGCGATGTATTCTGGGAATTCTACATTACCAATAAGCTGGGCCTTATTCCCACGTTATACTTGGAAAACTTTGGTTCATTTCATTCCGATAATTCCACAAATTTTGAACAAGGAATAACCGTTTGGTCTTAGTAAGCCTTTCAGGTGACATCTGAAAAACATGTATTCTGAAGACTCATAAAGAGATTGCTTTAGAAATATAGCAGTGACCAGCATGGTAATTTGCAATATTGCGGCTGATCAGTTCCCACACGCCCCCACTTATTAAGACAAAGTATTAGTGTCATAGATGAATATCTGCGCGCTTCTCCTATCTACCTACAGATATTCCACAGGAACTACCCACCAATTGCATTTGCCTAGCGCTTATAATTCACTTGCATTTATTTATTTATAGCTTCGTCCGTTGACGTTTACTAAGTATGGAGGGAGCTTACACTTACGCGTAAGAATTGGAGGTAACGATGCTGTACGCAACCTTCACTACACTCCCAATGGTTTCATTCCACGATTCAACTGATTTTCTACTTCGCTGTCTCAATGACCTTTACGTTATCATTGTTGCTTGAAGTATTCACTCCATCATTGTTGCTGGAAAAATACTCAACAGATACGGCACTACAAATGTCAGAAACATTCAAGTAGTTTGTGCCCCAGCACCCTCCGGCCAACCGGGAAAAGGGAACGCTCACCAGCTAGCCAGACGACTCGTTGACCAGACTAACACCAATGAAACCACCTAGCCACCCACTCTCCACAGAGCAGGAAGGTATCGCATGATAACGTATAGATCAATACTTTAATATTACGGAAAAGGCAGACTTTATTACCCGGAAGCACATAAAACACTCAACAAGGAGCAGGCCACAGCTTGGAGATGGATTCGAACTGGTATGTACGCAATCCCAGACTTACATAGACATTACTACCCAGGAATACAATACAAGTGCCGCAAACACTGCAAGGAGAGAGCCGATTTAGAACACATCGTCTGGTCCTGCTCCAAAACACAAAAACCGGATCAGTGGACGCTCATCATAAACACACCCGAGAAGAGGGAGGCAGCCTTGCTCAGCCCGGAAGCTTACATACAGCTACAAATAGTCCGAATGGCCGAAGCCGCCGCCAAGGACCAATGACTCCTGGCTGAGGGCTGAGGGGGAATGGGGGGGTAGTCCCACCTCTTCTATTCCCAACACCTTACCGGGCAACAATAAAAATTCTTTCTCTCTTTCGGCGTCTCTAGAGTAAGCTTTTATATGTCTCCCACTTCCGCCACGAACGCACGTGACTAGCGAGGGGAAGAGCATTTGAGTGATCAGCCAAGAACGCTGGGCAGTGTGTTCTCAGAGGTCGAACGGTGCCGGCGGATGAGATGAGGTCATCGCTCGGCGAGGTTTTTTTTCTCGCACATTTCAGTTGCTCATTGATGTATTAGCTAGCAAGGCTTTGCTCTGTCTACGGAGCAGCTTAAATGTCGCGCCACATGCCACGCTCCAGAGGAGTCCCTTTCTTGGTATTTTTTTGCTCACGCCACTATACCGAACACAAGCTTAAAAAGCTCCGTTCTAAAAATATTTATCGCAATATAACAGCCAGCACCATTCTCTACCGCATTGGCAGTTGTAATTTGTCTCCGCAAAAACTATCGGCGTCGTCACTGTCTTCTGTTTGAACCTTGTAAAAACTTGAAAGGACACAAAACCGACATAAAATTAGAGCTGTTAATAGATGCTGGGTTTTAAGGTATTTCAGAGGGGTATGTGATTAGATGACGACGGATAAAGGATTTAGTTCAACACAAAATATCAAAATACCTGAACGCTGCAAAGAGTACAGGTCAAACCTTTATTTGTTGCTAGTAATCTCTACGAGAGTCCGTTTTGTGATCTTGCGATACCGTAACAAGCTACTCACTTGAATGCATCTGCATTTCGCTGGTGCCGAGCGGGTTTTCGTCATAGCCTGCAAGACAAAGACAGCGGGAGGAGGTACCGGTTTCACTGTACGGGTCACAGGATTATGATTCGCTATTTGTCACATCTAAGTACCCTACGTTGATGGTTTTAATAAAATATTTTTTACACATTTGAACTTTCAGTAATTTTATTACGTGCTTCCCCCATCAAGGGGGGATGCTTATTTATAAAGAAAACTGTAGCACAGCTAAAAAAGAAGTTATTGCATAAATGGTAAACACCTTCCATTCGCAGTATCTTCCAATGTATCAAGTAAACCAATGCTTAAACGTTTTGTGGGATGCTTGTGAGAGTGAGATTCTTTATGAGATGCTTGTAAGAGAGCAATATGTAAGAGGATAAAGTACAAAGCCTAGTGGACCCTTCAGTAGAACTCCTGATGATATGTAATTGAGCATTCCTGCGGCACCCCTCGCCACCTAGTTCGGTCTCTGGATTGCACTGTCGGGAGTTCTTTTCGCTCGCTCGCTGTCGTCAGGAGCTTTCTATATCCTCGTGACCGGCGGCAGCGGCGGCAGCCTATGTTCAACGCTCCTAGCCCACACTTTTGTTGTAGCAGGCAGCACGATGGGGCGACGCCCGCAGCTTTCTCTGGAAGTTTTTTGTTGAAGCCGCTGATCAGCAAGGTCATGGGAGTGCTTATCTTCAAATATTCATCGCTCTAAGATGGCGTCATTGTCACTAAGTTTCCCTGCAAGCTACCACACTGATCATCGAAAGTTCGCCCGCCACATTGGCAGCAAGGGCTGCTGCGCAAGGTGCAACTAACCTTCTAAGCCCGCACTTCTAACTGCTGCAGGTTACAGGTGGAGAAGAAAATCCACCCATTGCTTCTACACGCCGCGTATTACTTCCGGGCACGCCAAGCCTTCGTGCGTATGCGAGCGCACTTGGCAGAAGCACGGGTGGCTAGCCGTGCGGAGTGGTGCTGCTGGTTACCGGGGACGGTTTCTCCACGCTGTACGTACATCGGATCCCTGCCCGTCACGGAATCCTTCGCTGTTGGCTGTACGTTTCTCGCCCGTCTGGCAACTTGGCCAGATTTTCTTTTGGTGCCCCTCTCCTAATTGATTTGCTGCTGTGATCACGGATGCCGTGAGTCCGCCCTGCCGACGTTCGTGGCTGGTTTGTGGCGGCTGCTGCCGAAGGGCTTACTAATTCCACCGCCTATTCCCGGATGTGGGAAACAATAGAATTTATCAATAGCGCACCCAGAGAGTATCTATGCACATGAAGCTAAAGCATTTCGCCAAAGGCCAACAAGTACAGTCCAATCTAGTTACTACGAACGCAACATTAACACAGTTCTCAAATTTGCGAACGCGTTAAAAATACCCCCCACATTGCCTATTTATTTAGTTTGTTCCACGACCTTATAAAATACCCTCAACTAACTACCTCCAAGCTCTATTGAGGCATTCTTGGCCCACAAATCATAATAAGACTATCAGAACTCCTAATAGCAACATAAACACACAAGTACTCTTTATTTCCATCAGCCATCCGACTGTGGAACAATTTACTGGTGGACGCCGTCTACAGCACATCTCTGACTGTTTTCTAAGAGCCATTAGTTATCTATTATTTTAACGCATGATAAAAGTAAAAAATTGTATATATAATGTTTATATAATTTCTTTTTGTGGACTAGACGTTTACACTGTATATCATGGTTCTGTCCATGTGTCTTCTATGTTTTCTTGTTTCTTGGCTTTTGAATACCTTTGTTACCCTTAAGATGAAAACTTGAATTCATTGTAACCACTCCTGCATAGGCCCCGCATGGCCTTCAGTATGTTGATAAAAATGTTTCATAATTAAAACTTTCAGTATAGTGCATATTTCCGAATAACGCACGTAATCCTTGTCTACTTTATAGTGCAGGATCACTATTAGAAATGCGGGTACGTTAACAGCTACGCAACTCTGGCGGGAAACAAACTGCCGTTTCTGTGTGTGTTGCCTCAAAAAACTGAAGCTGTCATCATCACCATTTTTAGGGCCAATACCTGGCGAAACCATAAAACTGCAGTTTATTGTGCAGTAGCCAAGCCAGCCTAGCCGCCTTTCCCCTTTTCTCTCTCGTTGCTTTGGGCGTGATTCGGTGGCTGGCAGGTGGGTGGGCTTTTGTTCGCGCTATTAACGTGTCTGGGCCAGGATTTTTTTGCTGTGTGTTATCTTGCTGGAAAGATTGTACAAGATTAAATGAAGACTTCCGCTAGCGATGCAGTCAAGAAACGAAAGCAGTCATTGTCCCTGCGCGAACTAAGACGTCTGTGGGCCCAGCACACCGGAGACGAGATAGCGTCGTAAATTGATGTATCGGTGCACATGAAGGAAGTCCACACATTCATCGCGCGGTGCAATGATCTCCCTGATGAGGTATTGCGCGAGTGGAATCCATCCTGCGTACTGTACTTGCCAGAAGAAAATACCCGATTTTCAAAATAAAACTGCGTTGAAGTGAGTACAACATTTTGATTTGGCAGTTTCCTTGTCAGCCCCGGCGTATACCTCCCTGGGATCCGTCATTGCACCTCCCAGATTTGAGCACTGGCTTATAACCGAACGTTTTTAACGCAACAATGTTTCAAAATCACGAATGATTTTGCGCAGTGCAGCGTGATTCGCTATATCGAGATTTGATTGTAACCTACGAGGTCACCCTTGATTTGACCAGCACATCTTTCGCTCGGCGTCGTAAGCTTTAGCCTCGGGGAGGATTTCTCAGGTAGGTCGTTTTTGCCCTCGGCTATAAAACCCTTAGGGCGTGTGGTTTATAACTTTGCTGCAAAAATTGGGGACAAAGTACAATGGGAAAGTTCTGTCTACAGCAAGAAACAAGACTGGCAGGGTGCATTCCTTCGTTTAAAGGAACTAGTACGGTGACCATCACGGGGACAGGAATGCCTCCCACATGAAACAAGAAACGAAGCTTGTCGAATGCAATACGGGGATGTGTGTATGTGCTTCCATTTTATTGCGGGAGGGAGTACGTAAGTAAAACCGGAGACGTGTGAACGCGCGCCACAGAGAACATGAATTGCCCTAAACGGAGCTTTATCGTCTCATCTCGCGGAGCATTGCCGCTCGTGCCAGTACCCTGTTGGTTAGAGGCTGACTTTCTGTGATGCAAAAATTCTGTTCAAGCATGTGCACCATCTGACCGGATAGCTAGCTGAAGAGTTGAAGATAAGCCAGACGACAGTTGTCAGCCAGGCTTCTCTTTGCTTAGACGCAAAGGAGATTGCATATTGCAGCTAGTGAGTGCACATCTTTCGTTTGATGTAATGTTTTCGGCTTGTATTTTTGTTTGTTTTTTTGTTTGTTTTTATGTTTTCTGTTTTTTTAGGTTTTGCTCATCTGTTTCTACGACGCCTGCGTTATTTGGCCACTGGGTTCTTTATTTTTATGGGTTCTTCCTTTTTCTTGAGTAAACATCAGCTGAGACTAAGCGCTCGTCCTGTTGTTCCTTTTGTGTCAGGTTTTCAGTGTTTCGCTTTTTGAAGACTTTGAAGCGCAACTTTACGAACTAGCCCAACGCGCCGTTGGGACCCGTGATGTGCCCCAGATACTCATGCACAAAATTGTCCTCAAAGACCTCTCCTCCGAAGGCAAGTCGGGTAGCCGGATATATGTAAACGACAGCCACGCCCAGAGAAAGCAGCGTCCGGAACTCTGCGGCGGCCGCTCAGAGCGCGTTTACCACCGCGGCCTCGACGCGTCACCTGGCTTTCTCAACGCTCCAAGGCCGCGACTGTGCCTCTGACACGAGAAATGGGGCTCCCAGTGCAAACAGCACACACGTACTCTATTGAGTAAAAGAAATTATTTTCCTTCATTTTCCAACTTTGGCTCCTTCCCATTTGTTCGAACTGTGTTGTTTTCTTTCACGCTTCTACTGTTTATCTTTTGGTTTGTGTCAGTTTTTTGTATTGTTTTGTTTTTCGCATATTTTATAAACCTATTCTGGTTACCAGAAGTTGTTTTATTATTTATTATTCTCCCGAACATTACAGCTGAAGTAAATGTTTCAAGTTTATGAACCACAATAATGAGTAACTCCTCCTACGACTGACACAAGGTGCGAACGCCATGGCAATTTAAAGTTCTTGCGGCTGCGACAGTCTCAGGTAAGAAACATGGCACTTCCTGAGGTTGCAAACTGATAGCCATGACAGGCTCAAATGTTTAACATTACGTACAATCATGCAGCCGTAAAAATTACTTTGGACAAGCACACACGAGCTCACTGTGGTGCTTCCACAGTAAGCACTGGGGTGCTTACTTTATCTATTCACCAAGCTAACCAGCCACGAGTTCCGACGATAGTTTGCATCATGCATCCCAGTCATTCTTTTTTTATCCTACGACACCGAGTGAAGTTCGTACGACGATAGCTAATCTCGAAATCACTTCCAGGACTCGATAACATTCACGCGTCTTGTATCAAAGGAATTGCCGATTTTATTTCACATACCTTTGCTTACATCAGCAACCTTATGTTCGCAAATTTCCTCACGAACTAAAGCATAGTAAAATAACTCCGGTATTTAAGAAAAGAAATAAGGCAATTATTAGTAAATATCGACAAATTTTGATCCTTCCATTCCTAAGCAAAGTGGTAGAAACGCTAATCGAACAGCGGCTTTCGAACTACCTGCAGAAATTTCGCGTCTTGACACCAAGACAATTCGGATTCCACCGTGGTCTGTCGACTAACCTTGCCCTAACAGCATTAACAGGTAAATTAAAAACCGAAATAGATAAAGGAAAATATGTTGGGTCCGTTTTTATTGACTTTACTAAGGCATTTGACAATATTAACCACGACATACTTTTTTTAAACTGGCATCATTACGCATAAATGGTCCCGCACTACATCTCGTCCGCAATTACTTACATAACCGTACTCAAATAAATAACATATCAGGGGTCCTCTCCCACACAAAAACTGTAAACAAAGGTGCGCCCCAAAGATCCATTCTTGGCCCCTTATTATTTCCGATTTATATTAACGACCTGCCGAATTGTCTGACATCCGGAACCGACTGCATTTTGTACGCCGACGACACCACCATTTTCCCATCCCAGGAAAAACTTTCCAGTGTTATTTCACAGCTGAACCATGACCTCGCCAACATTTCTTACTGGTGTCACAATAATCAGTTGTTAATTAACCCATCTAAGACAAAATGTGTGGTTTTTAGAACGCCCACAAAGCCTCGTGACTATCTCAACCCTGTGTACATCAATTATCACGCCATCATACCGACTGATGACTGCACATTCTTAGGAATTGAACTTGACCGTTTTCTGAAATTTGATGCACACATTACCCTAATCAGGAAGAAAGTTGCATATGGTGTTCCAGTACTAATAAAAGCGCGCCATTACTTTGAGAAACGGATTCTAATCACCTTATACTATGCTTTTTTCCACAGTCACATAAGCTATTGTATTGGGTCTTGGGGTGTGACTTACAACTCCCACATAGCACCAATACCGCAAATTCAAAACCGTGTACTACGTATAATCACCTGTAGTCGTTTTGATGCTCCCGTTGCACCCCTTTTACTTGATCTTAAACTTCTTCCGATTACTGACACCACCGCATTTAACGTTGCCACAACTGCCTTTCGCCTTTTCAATGAACCCGACCTTCTCTATATTATTGGTAGCACTAAACTAGAAAACACTAACCAAACCCGTTTTTTCTTGAAAAATAACTTTTTACTTCCAAAGGTACGCGCGAACTACGGTAAACAGACATTCCCTTTTACTTCAATCAAAATATGGAACCAGCTACCTTATACGGTTAAAACACAAGTACTTCCATCAACCTTTAGACGTTCCCTCTGATCCTTTTTGACGAACCATCACATAGACTTTTAACATGTCTCCTAGTGTAGTGTTTTTTTATCTTTTTTTGCACACCTACGCATTGCATTTATACAACTGCAATGTGTGTATATAGGCTGACTGCACTCAATATTGTATCGTTTATAGGATGCTTTATTATGTTTAAATATTCCTGTCTTAGTTGTTTGAATGCTGTGTGCTTTATTTCTTCAATATGTTCCCTATTTATTCCTAAAATATGCAGTGTTAACAATTCACTATTTACGCATACTCTCGTTATTTCTTTGTATAAGATAGGTAATAAAAATTAGGTATCATTCCTCCTAGCAGCTGCATTCAAGCTATTTCTGTGTATGCTATCAATAACAAGGGGTCCCACTACAGTTTATTACTCTGGGACTCCTTTCTGTATTGGCTATATTCTGGTGATGCACCATTCTGTAACAACAATAAAGTTCTATTCTATTCTATTCTATTCAACTCTATTCCACGAAAGATGTGGGAAGTAATTCATAAGCATCTTCAGCGTAACCCTTTCAGAACTATACCCATTTCACGAACACGCACGAAAGAACTTGAAGAGCCTTGAGTACAATACAAAGGCTGCCAGTTTTCCTGGCAAGAATTTTTCAAGGACGCATCTTTCGATATACACACCCACTGCTGCATTTTCTGGGACCTGGGTGCTCTGTACAAAAAAGCCCCCGAGGACATATGGTGCGACGACGGTGAAGCTGATGAAACTGAAATGCCTGTAAATATGTCTATAAAGACGTACATACCTGTAGTACCAGCTTTATTTTTTTCCCTAGGCCTAAGGCGTCGCAGCTCATTTGAAAACCACAAATGCTGTGCGTACGAAATAAACATTTTACTTGCCTAATCACCTAATTATTGTCATGCCTGTAATTATTTATGGACTTGCATCATCAGCGAAATCTTTCGTTTCTAAGCATCTGATAAACCAAGCTGTGTGAAAACATCTCAGTACGACAATTCTTTCCCCAAATAAATCCTCCGAGGCTGAAATAGCTCCTTGGTGGGTTTTTCGAGCTGGTTTCAAACATATCTGACGTTATAATTCACACAGAAGCGTACACAACAGATGAAACAAATGCATTCCATTCATATTCCTACTAGACGTTCTACATCAATCGGGCTCGTGGCGACTGCAGCGGAGTGTGCCACTTGGTAAAAAATATTTCTTAACTATCAATGGGAGCAATAAATATTTTTTTTCTCCTCCTCACTTGCCAGCTAACTCAAACATTTTCTATATTCTTAAGTAATTTCGAGTTTAGTTCGCAGGAGCTACAAAACACTATTCTAGAGGTTTTTCATCGGCCTCTGAATGAAATGGTAACACCGTTCTCTAAATACCTTGAAGAATTCTATGCGCCAGCAAACAATTCACATTTTTATCTCATTTTTGACGCAGATTTAAGTATTAATATACTAAGTCACCATTGCCCAAATCTTAGACGTTTCGGGGACTGCTAAAGTTTAAAATGGCAATTTTTCAACGGATTGACACAACGTACGTCCGCACTAACTTTTTTTATTACAAATATACCAGAAGATAAGCAACCAGCACGTGTTACTATGAATCATTTAGGCGATCATTTGTCTATATTTTCGTTCCGCTGGAAAATGGTCTAAACAAAGAAAAATTCCTCTCCTAGTTTAATACAGCTTGTTACACCCCCAAACCTCTTGTCAATTATAGGAAACTTCATTCGGTATCACAGGATAGTGGGTATATTTACACAGATGCTTACCCAGCTTACAAAGAACTGTACTATCTTCTTAAATTTACACGTGCAGGATATTTTTCGTCTTTTACTGGTTAAACAAATCAGAAAAATCTTTAACCCACAGTTTACCCGCGATCAAGCTGCGAAAATACCGGGAAAAAATTTGATGTATAGAAAATCTGTCCATAACAAACTGCCAGATGCGCTGAGGTAGTTTACAACTTACCGAAATAGCTTGGAGAAGCACCTAAAACACAAAAAAGCAGTTCAAAAATTATTTTCATCTGCTAACGGACGTAAGAACTCTCTGTGGAGCCATCTACTATAATTGTTAAACTATACGCTACGATAGGACCAGTGCGTCGAAAAAAATTAATGACATCCATTTATAAGGCACAGCGTCACCAATTCTTCTAATCTAATGCATCTGCTTACCTATCTTCGACAATGCTGTTTTTTTTCGGTGCTCCAGCTCCTACTTTCTTAAAACAAAGTGGTGATCTCTACCTCACAAAGCGCCTGCTTGGAATAAATGCAAACTTGGCAACCTGGAGTGATTTGAACACCATTACTCACACTCGAAGGCGTAATTTTAAATTTTGGTTTGTGAGCATTGTCTATTACTGTTAGTGTTCGCCTCCTTACCACCACTTTTCAGTGCTCGAACAGCGTCAAAATATATTTTTCTAATTGCAGTCTCCCTTCGTTCGCTCTGAAAATCTTGAATTGAATTTGCAGCTTTGAAAGGAACAAAACCTCATAGGACATGTGTAAATTCTGCGAACTTCTGTAATATAGTTGAAGTAAACAGAGTTGAAATGACAAGAATTAAATTGACGCTTGTAATTTGAGCTTACCAGAGGCATACAAGTCCTCTTCACTCATGGCGGCGATGCAGAGAATGTCACCTAAAAAAGCAAAACAAACCATAGATGTGGCGTGAGCTACAGTACCCGCACCTAAGCCTGCATACACAGCGCGAAACGAGAACTTCTGCGATGCTTAAGAAATCGAGCAACAAATTACCTTCCTCTCGGTAGGAGCGGGTAGCTTAGGCGTAACTGGAAAGCCGGGCGGCAGCGTCAACGTCGGAAAGTCTCTCACCGGTAGCCGCTTGAGATGAAGATGAAACGAAATAAAAAAGCACATTACTGAGCCGAAAAATTGTTCCAGTGCGCTTCATTTTTCACGGGATGCTAAAAAATGCCCTTCCACATGGCAACGCATCGTCAGCAGAAAACACCATGCCACCATTTGGTTACAAGGAAGAATATCAGAAAACAGAGAATGCATAATTATTAGATAAAGAGACAAAATACGAACTTTTCGATGGGATCTGTGATGATGCAACTGGTAATGACTGGCCTGAAGATAAAGGTAAGCTTTAACGTGAATGGAGAATCATTTCCTTTGTTTTACTTGTTTGGTCTTGGATACCGAATTGTTTCTAGCTGCCCTGTAGCAGCGCATGTAACATTTGCAAGCCATCAAAGCAGCCTAAGCAGCTTCACGAAAGCTACATATATACGTCGACAATATAAGGAGAAGGCTTTCACTGCCCTTTCTTTTCGACAACCGTCGTTGGCAGAACCACAAATGGAGCGCCGCTAAATGCACGTAGGATCCGTTTGGCGTATATAATACGTAGGTCAAATAGTGCAAGGGTACAAAGATACCCTGACGGGACGTCCACATCAAAATTTCACACGTGGTTCTCCCGGTTAGGCTCACCTTTAAAAGGGGCCCCGTAAACAACGTGGAAGGAAAGCTGCACCGAACAGAAGCACGTCGTTCTAGGTTCACCTTGGTGAAGTGCGCAGATAGAGGCTGACGCGATGAGGTGGCAAGCGCGTGTACTGCAATGAGCAGGAATGGCCATCTGAACGCTTGCATTTCAATATGCCACTGGCTCAAGTACGCCAACTGCATGTGCTACCTTTCCACTTTTTCCCTAGGTTACATGCATACTTTTGTACAAAATAGTCCATGCGACGATATTGTATGAGGGCGAATACATTCCTTGGTAACTGTGCACACCTGACCGATGCAGCTCGATCAGTCACTTTACCCACTGGACAGCACCCTGAACAGCGCCCAAAATTGTGTTTGTAACTTCCTCGAGAACCGTCGCATTCATCCTAACGGCACGTGTCAGGGACGAACCCCACGACTTACGGCAGGGCTCTATTCTCTGGCTCGTAATTTTTAATCCAGCCATGGTGCTCTGTGTTCTTCAGATCGAACAGGATTCGGCAGCTGTCTTTGCTATATATTCTGGTGATCTCATGGCCTGTTTAAAAGCCACGTAATTTCCTATTCCGCATCGTGTGTTGAACGAGCTATCAGGTGCCGCTAACCACTTCTCTGATATCCTGCCGAATCTGGGCCTTTAGCAGGCCCGTAAAAGGACTGAGTTTCTTCTTCTTCACGGCCACCATCACATCCCAATAGAAATTGAACGTTATCTACGTCGGCGAGTCTCCTGTTTCTTAAAAAAACGAGTAAATTGGTATTTATGGAGTTCTTTGTGCTAGCAACAAAGAACTAAGTGCAGAATAGTTAAAGCGGAACTGGAAAACCACGGTCGTCTCTCGAACTGATACGGTGAAGCATGGCAGAAAGTCTACCTTACCCTCAGTCCAGGAGTATCGGTAAGTAGAGTGTCATATTGTGACCCTGTCTAGGAGCTCAACAAAGTGAATACAATATATCTTCTCGTTAATTACCCCGCGGTCTTCGGAAGATTATTGGACTTTTGCGGCATGCCCGTTTGGACGTATTTATTCAAACAAAATGTGGTACGAACACTGGAACTAATCGTCGAGGAAACCCGAACTGCACAACTATCCCTTTCTTTGTCCTGGAAATGAGCAGTTTCTAATGCCTGGCACTTTCAAATGGCGTTCACCCTAGACCAAGAACTCTTCTGCATTACCGTGCATGGCCCCTCTCCCAGGCCATACTCACCTGGACGCGTTTTAAGGAACAATGACGACAAAATTTTGCACCCCTCCATCCAACGACGAGGTACGTGGGACAAGAAGCGTTGCCGTGATGATTTGTTTGGTTGGCCAATTTCACACTGCGAGTATTTGCTCTCTCTAAACATACGCAGCACTCTTCTAACCAAGGGAAGCTAACGGGTTTGCACTCGGGAGGCCTAGCGCGTGGGTTTGGGGCGTACAGCGCGATCCGGTACCTGCTCTTCGGCGTTCAGTGAGCAATTTTCGGAGCGGTTTCTGGTTTCAGCTATTAAATTCCAGCATAGGACTTTAGGCCTAACGTTTTCAACCTCAAAATGGAAAGTTATGCCTAACGTCGTGTTTCTTACAGGATTACGGCACGCAGCGGAACGGCATTGTTCTCGTGACGGAATCTTTTGTTGTCGTCTCAGCGTTCTAAACTGCTTTGACCGTGTCGAAATAAAGCCATCGGATAGACGTCAGATTAATAAGGCGAATAACCTGGGCGCGGGAAGTTTTTTTTCACTTCACCCATGATCGCGTTCATCATCATCGTTAGAGAACTTGGCTTTTCTGGCGGTCATATTGAAGCACAACTGCATCAGTGAAGACAAAAAATCTTCGCTTTGAAATGAAACTTTGCTTCATTCGAAAGATTGCCTTGTAAGAGGAACTCCTCCTCTGACAAGAGGAACTTTACGCAAACTCCCCTAAAATAGTCGATGTAATTATGCCAAAAATAAAATCGCCGTGCGGCCACTATTTATTTTCACCGACTTGAACCTGTGACGTATCATGTGCTCCTCTGTGATCAGCTGAGGCGGAAAAAAGGAAACGCAACGCAGGCAGTGCATAGATGCTTGCAGACCGAGCTATTTAAAGATTTATGTTTGAAGTGTGGTTCGCTCTGAAGCGAAAGAGATACCCGGGACAAAAGCCCACAAGGCCTGACAAGTCCTCGGCTTCTTTTACATTTTAAATGTGCTTTCGAATCCATTGAAAGGTGCTTAGAAGCCGCCTAAATTTATTGTAGATTCTTTTTGCACCAGTAAGAATCGTGGGGAAAATGGAAGTTACAAGCGCACACGTAAACACTATAGTACTAGAGCGTGATGCGCGCATTCTGATTCTTACAGCTCCATAGCGGTCCGGTGATTTGGGGTTGTCTTAGGGGGCGCTGGTTAACTGTGATAAGTGGTGATAAGTGAAATTGTGCCACGTGAACCTGTTTTTCTGGCATACGCAATGTTTCAAAAAAAGGTAAGCATCAACCGTAAAAAATCTACCATCTGCAAAACTAGTCACGAACGAAGCGTGTGCTGAGAGAGTGAGCCTGAGCAGTATCTTTCCCAGGCCAATGGTCCCTCCTTTTCTCAATGAAGATTTATACATACACACTTTCATCCACTGCACAATAGCCAGGCTAGGCCCAACCAGTTAGAGTATGCCACTCTTTCAGGCTTCCTACATAACTCCCCTCACTAACTCTTCCTTGCCAAATTTTGCGTAACAAGTTTGCACAAACGCCGATTCCCCCCCACCCCCCCCCCCCCTCCATCACAAGCAACTGGTATAACCCGACCGAAGGTCCTCCGCGTTTTTCTCAATATTTCAAAACTGCTACAAAACAAGCTACTCCAACACTTTATATTGCACCGCCATGATTAGAAATTCTAACAGCCCTCCTTGCTTAACGTCCTATGCCATCCAACCTATCTACCACGTATCAATCGACGTGTCTCGATTGTTTCGCTGGTACTGGCCTATTTCCTGTCTAGAGTGGTTTCGCAAAGATAGCCTAGCCGGGAAATACCACTCCTATCTGCTCGTTATGGAATTGATTCCTTCTCACTAGGACCGGCAAGTGCACAAAGACTGCAGACCACCTCACGCTTCTCTTGAACTTATCTCTCCGGCCCATGTTCTAGAGCCTTCTCTAATAAGTCTTTCGCTCACTTTCTCAGCTGAACTCAAATTGGCGAGTTCTCACTACTAGCTCACCATCGATTGGCAGAGCGCGCGAAGCTTGAAGATAGGTTGAAGCGCGTTGCTTTATTTCCATTTCCAGTCTAAAAACCGCATAGAACATATACTTGAAATAAAAATATTCTGGTACTATTTCCCTGTAATATATCGTAAGAAAGAATAGTCTCAAAATCACTAGTGAGGCACCGTCTGAACGTGAGTCAGCAGTGATGCCACTGAGTGCACGTCACTCAACACTATTGACCAAGGAGCTGCGTTTCAAGCGTACACGTAAATAATCGGTCAAACACAAATTTTAGAATGATACCAGAAATAAACATTATGTCTTCCAAAAATTACAAAATAAATAAAAAACATGCATCTTTCACTTTCTCTCTAAATAAATAAATAAAAACATGCATCTTTTACTTTCCCTCCAAATAGCTAAGAAACAAGACGTTCCCGGAAAAGAAAGTTGAATACATAAGTTAAAGTATGGGAAACAGGCTAACCCTGTAACGCCCTCCAATTGCACATGAAAAATTTTGCGCCGAAGTAACACATTTCAACATGTTTATACCATAAACGGTGAGAATTGCCAGAGAAGAATTTTCAAAAACCCCAAAATACTATAACTAAACGATGGCAACGTCGCAAAGATGAACCCATAAAATAAATTTTCATGTACAATGACTCTTACAGAAGCACACTTGAAATCATGCCCCAGAGAAGAGCGCTGGAAATGCGAGTTTAAAAATAATGCTAGTACGGCACGATCGTGCAAGGCCATGCTTTTGCGCTTGAATGCGGAATGGGCGTAAAAAGTGTGATCCCTATGAAAACGTAAATAAGCATAATTCGTGAATTTGAGATAAAAAGCCACTACAAAAATAAACTATAGAAAAGCAATTAGTTTAAGAAATAAAGAATATGAATCGATTCGTCTGACCCTAAAGACAAATTGAAATAAAAATCCTGCATTTTCAGAGCACTATAAAAGATATTTATTTCTCTTATTATTTATAATATAAAGCAGTATTAATGAAACATATAAAAAGTGACCCTCTATAGGTCATGGTACCAAACATGATTTTCAACAAATTAAGAATTATAAACGTCAAAATGAGAAAAATGGACGAATGAAATAAATACTTGTCTCTCCAATTCCCATAAAAACGGAAACAAATAGCAGGGAACGAAATGCGGAAGTGACAAAAAAATATAGCGTATTGAAAAAACCATGAAATGCCCTTTGTTGCGTCTAACGTTAATTACTGGCGGAAGTAACCCATTCCACCGTTACACGAGCATAAAGCCGAACATTCTACCAACCAAATTTTGAATACAAAAACACACGAATAACATAGATTTCTTTCAAATTGAGTAATAAATATAAATAAGCAGCATATATCATGTGTCCAGAAAGGAAAGACGAAAGAATCGGCTAAAACTGTAACATTGGAAACCCAGTGAAAAATATAACGATAAAACCATCTACCTTCCAGCATTTGGCCATAATAAAAGGCGAAATTCCACTCACTGCACTGAATATTGAGATACTGTAAATAGAGGTAAGTGGTCGAGGTTTAAAAACAAGAAAAATATACAAAAAGTTATGAAAGCAATATAACGGTCACAAATCCGCATAATACGTGCACCTTTCCCCAAAAAATCAAGACTAAAATCAAAATCCCCCAATAGAACTATGGAAATTCGAACCCGAAAGCCGCGGAAACAGGCTAGCTGTGCTCTATGCGTACCATCTTCACAAAATACACCATTGGCGCGGTTGAGGCAGCCAATTCCGAGAATACCGTAATTATACATCGCGGGCAAAAAATAACAGAAAATCATGCACATCCTCTTTTAACGACAACGATGGCTTGAGTGCAAAGCTTCAACGTGATGGATTCTTGGGCCGGTCAATTTCACTGCGCAAGTATGTGGGACAGCAGAGTTATGCACTACTTTTCTAGAGTACGCGCAACAACTCTCGGGTGTGCCCTCCATGTGCCTATAGTTTGGGTTTGAAGGCTATTGCGCGCAGCGGTACGTGGTTCTTGGGGTGCAGAGAGTACTTTTTCTGAGTGGTGCCTGTTCATTTTGTTAACCCTGAAAATGTGGCATTAGGCCTAACGTCCCTAGCATAAAAGGTGACGTTAGGGCTATGTTCGTGTGGCTAGCAGCGTGACGGTATGTAGGTCAACGTCATTCTCGTCGTAACTCAAGCTTTGGGTACCAGCTTTCGGTGTACAGGTACAGAGGGCAACACCCTTGTCTATAACACAGGTTTCGTACTTGAAGCGTTGTCTTGCCTCGGCCGAAAAGCATTTGAAGAAAACTATTTTGTCATTCTGAAGTCTTGACCATATATTTTGACCTCAGCGTTTTTCGTGACAAGTTTGAGCCCGCAGTTTTGAGGCATAACCAATTGAAGTTGAACTCAGTGTTATAGACAGCGGTGTTGCGCACCGTACGTGACGTTAGGCCTATATACACCGCGCCGTCGCGCGCTTTTGTCACTTCTTCCGTCTCTTGCCCACCAAACTTCACGTGCAGGCGTTTTAATTTTTCTCCACTTCAACTATCACCAATATCGTAAGGAGGGGGAGGGGAGAAGTACAACTTTTATTGCTTCGAAAAGCCTTTTGGGTGGAGCCCTCAGTCCAGGGCACCATTTGAGCAACCCGACGTCTTCACCCGTTCGATCAGCTGTTTGCTGGGGCAAGAGTTAGCGAGTTATCTCTCCCACTGCTCTCAGGAGGGGTTTGGGATTGGGTCAATTTGGGGGTTAACTTGGCATTCCCATACCATGTGACAAAGCGTGGCAGGGACGCCGCAGTGTCTGCACAGGGCATCATGGAGGGTGAGGTGTATAGCGTGCAGCCTCGTAAGGTGTGGGTACGTGTTCGTCTGGAGTTGACGAAGAGGAGTCTGAGAATCCTGGCTTTCCTTCAGTGCGTTTCGGCGAAGGGAAATCAACAGTTAGAGGCGTAAAGCTGCGCTGCGAAACTTTATAAAAGATAAAACCGCGCAAATTTGGCTACGTGGAACAAAAACATTGCTAATTTATATTAAAAAGTTTTCGCGAACGCTGCATTAACTCTCCCCCCCCCCCCCTCCGAGAGACATCTCACGGAAGTGGCCTCACCCGACTGGGGATACTCCGCCGTTCCATGAATAGTGCAAAACTGCTTCAAAACAAGCAACTGCGACACACTTTATTTGGTACTGCCCTTGTTGCGAATCGTCTAGACCCTTGCCGCTCAACTTACAATAAAATCAAACCGAGGTATCCTGGCGACAATCGACAACCCCGATAATCTCACTGGCCCTGGCCGCTTTCTTGTCCACAGTGGTTTCACAAACATAGCCTAGCCGGAACCTACAACGCCTGTCTGCGTATTCAGGAATTGATACCTCCTAACTAGGACCTGGAAGTGCCCAAAGCCTGCTGACCACTTCACCCTTCTTTTTTTTTTTTTTTGCTTATCTCTCCAGCCCATGTTCCTGACCCTAATTTAGTAACAGTCTTTCACGCACTTTTTCAACTCAAATCAAAATGCCGAATTCGCGCTACTAGTTCATTGTCAGTTGGCAGAGAGCGCGACGCTTTAACGCTTTCGCTACCGCCGAAAAATTGACTAATTTTAGGGGTCCAAAAAAACATTTTTTTTCCTGCTAAAACATTGGTTAGGCACTACTTGCAGGAACACAAAATGCAGATTATTTAAGGGTCTTTCCAATAACACCAGTTTTTTTAAAGGTTTTTATATACCATAGTTGTAAAAAAAATATCACAATAAAAATTTTTGTCAAGTTGTCCAAAAAATGGATAAAAAAGGAGTTGTGTTTATCAAACCACCGGTACTAGAAAAAAATTAGAATATACATTTTGTAGGGAAACATTTTAAAAACACGCCCTAGAAGAAATGTGGACTTGCGAGGAACAGTTTGTCAGATATAAAAAAAAAATGTTAGCATGCACGGTGCTCGTGTCATGCAGTGAAGCCCAACCTCCAATTCAAAATGTGCAATTTCGGGTGGTTTCCTGGAATAAACCTGGCAATTTGTCATTATCAGATGCACTAATTTGCCCCCACATAACGTAAAAACATCATGTCAATGGCTGACTTTTGATTTACAGCGAGCAGAATATTTGGGACTAGCACGCGATGCGAAAAAAAACATGCATGAAGTGGAAAACGGAACGCCGTGGCTGATGCTTGTTGTCGTTCACGGTCAGTTATCTCTCAAAACATAAAGCTGAGCTTTATTATCATCTTCGTACTCGCAATTGTAGCCTTGCCCGCAAAAATGAGGTACGATGAGCTAGAATAGTGCCCTGCGATCTTTGGCCGAGTAGCAGTTGCGCGATGAAAAAGATCAGCACAACGAGCCTCCTGTATTGCAGCGCCACCTAACATTTTTCAAACGAAACAGTACAAAAACTTATCGGAGACTCCGTCCGAATAGACAGTTCAACTAAGCAGCAACATTAGACACCCGGATATACCCTCGCATGGAAACGAAACTGGAAGTCGAGCAGCTGGCAGTGTAAGGCCGGTTTGAAGTGCTGTTTTCGGCGGAACAGATATTTGGCGACTGGGTGTGATCTTTTGACTTGCATCTGAAGTTCTAATCGCAGAAATCTGGTTAGGGTGGGGGAAATCAGGAGCGCCGTGCTTTGTTCGAGGATCAGTCGTGGACGCTCCAGGCGCCATGGCAGGTAGCCTTGAAGTTGGGTAACTGCGTAGTAGCGCTAAATATGAATTTCGCGATGCAGAAACGAAACCGAAACTGTTGTAAACTTTTTGCGAAAGGTCCTGCGGTAAGTAGAACTACCACAGTACTTAGAAAAACGTGCGCAAAGGCAATAAAACTGCCTATGAAAAGGCGCTCCCAAAAGTATCGATCAAATTGATCGATTTTGATAGGCGCGGTAGCGAAAGAGTTAAGATGTGTCTAACGCGTTCGTTGCTTTCATGTTCCAGCCTAAAACATGCATATAACATGGAATAAATTCTGGCACAATTTTCCTGTAATATAGCGTAAGAAACACGAGTCTCCAAACAACACTGGTTAGGAAAGGTCTGCAAGTGACTCAGCAAAGTCTGTAAATGACCCCACTGAGTGAACGTAAGAAACACTATTGACCAAGGAGCTGTCGTAAAAGCGAAAATATAAATAATCCATGAAATAAAAATTTGAGATATTCCAAACGTACGAAAACAAAATTGCGATCAAAAACGTGCATCTTCTACATTCTCCGAAAATGAGTAATAAACAAGACCAAAGTCCGGAAAAGAAACCCTGCAAACGTGAATTAATCTGGTGCAAGCAGGCAACGCTGTAACGCCGCATTAACTCATTTTGGGCGGAAGTAACTGAATTAAACTTTTTAATAGCCTATATCGATGGAATGGGTCTACCAGCATTTTTAAAAACAAAGAATTACAGAAAATAAAACAATAAAAAAAACGTTCATCGGAAAAAAAAACAAAGTGAAAATTAACGGCGACAAGAACCCATAAAGACAGCACAAGCGCAGTGCTGCCTTCTTCTGTTCCTTTCCCCGCTGATGTGTGCGCAGTTTGTTTTTGAGATGCATCATTACCAACTCGCCCAGCTTTGAATCCTTTTATAGATAAAAACATTGCACAGGTGATTTCAGGAAATAAAATATTTATGGACTATGACTCTTCCATTCACAGATTCACATAGAAAAAAGTCGTAGGCAACAACGGTCGACATACGAGTTAAAAACTGGAGGAAACTCACACTAACGAATGGGGCTTGAAGTTAGCGAAACGGCGTGCATCCTTAACGACCATGACGACAGTTTAAGTACATGATTGCCGCAAATTTCCTTTTTCTTTGCTGCCGCAATGACCTTTACTTCACCATTGTTACTATAAGCGGTGGGAGTTTCCTTCACTTTTTTGTGTGATAATCATTCGACATCGCCTTCGAGAGGCGTAGGGTATGACGTGTATCTCTCGGTCCGAACTAGTGTTGCCAGGATTACGGCGAATGTCGGAGTCTCTCTCGTTCCGAGCAAGTGTTTCCACGCCTACGGGGAACGCGGGAGTTTTTCTGGCCAATCTTGGATAGCCTCCCTAAGTGGCCATGCTTGGTTTTGCAAACGGGTGATGGGGACAATGGGCGGTTGCCGCGAAGCACGCGCACTGATAACCTTGGTATTTTCTTGTTTTTTTTTTTTTAACTGCCTGATAGTCGCGCCAGTTTTGGCGGATCTCCTTAACTGGATATGCTTGTCTTCACAAACATGCACCGGAGTCGCTGCGTGGTCACCGTGAGGCACGCACATACGAACGCTCGACATTTTCTTGGTCTTGTAAACTGCCAAGCGGTCGCCGTGAGGACTGCGCTCACGTGCGAACACTCGGGAATTTGTTGGTTTTTTACTGCACACACGAACAATTACGACTGGCTAAACAGGTTCGCTGTTAAAAAATACTCAAAATATGGATTATCGTGCAACGTCCTGCAATTACGCTTCAATGAAGAATTCGCCTAACAAGCAAGTTATGAAAACGTAAATTAGCATAAACTATCAAATCCAATTAAAAAAAACAAAAAAAAAATTGAGTTTAACAATTAAAGAATATCCATTATTCGTCTGACTCCCGAAACAAACAGTGTAACAAAAACACCTGCATTTCTGCAAGAATATAAAATATGGGAGCAGTAACCCTTGATGTATCATGATATCGTACATAATTTGTAAAATAAAAGAATGCAAAATGACATTTAAATCAGAAAAATAAACCACGACATGATAAATACTTATTTCTAGAACTCCTTCAGAACAGACGAAAAAATATGCCGCGTATATGCTCATTTTGTTTCAAATGCCGACAAAAGACGATATGGCAAGTAAATGCCTCCGTTCGCTTTCCCGCTCACCTCTGATGTTGTCCCTCTTCCATCGTACTCTTTCAAGGTAAACACGCTTCGATTTAAATTTACCGCCTTCCTCACCTCCAGGCCGAGTACCTCGATGCCAGCGCTGCCCTACGGCGGAGGCGCGCGTGAATCGAGGCGCCCTACTTCAGCGTTGTGAGAACCACGTTGCCCTACTCCACGTGCGTTCGCAGCAGAACGTGGAACCTGTCTAGTGGACCCTTCCGTAACTGTTGACGCTTAATTTCTTAACATGCCGCCAGAAGCAATAGTCGCGCGGGCGACAGCAGGCGACGGTGGAGTTAATTTTTTTCTACAGTGGATGTAGTATTTCATTTCGCGAATATCAAGCATCTATGATTTTTATTAAGGAACACTGCAAATATCACTTATGTTTTAATTTGCTGTCTTATATTTGCGTAATGGCTTGTTCTTGTTCAACAATGTTGCAAGTATGAACATTACACCGGACGTAGACACTTCGATTTCGCAGCGAGTATATTGCCGCGAACCATACATTGGGTTTGTTTATTTGTGTTTTGCTTTTACCGCCCGCTGCGTCAGCCTGTGTTATCTCTGCGCCAAGGGAAGCGCGTGTTCATTCTTTCTTTCTGCGCCGCATGTGTTATCTGTTGTGATAGGGAGAGCATTCCGATCTAACGTGAACAGCCCAGAATAATCTTCTTGGATCTACTATGTTCTCGATGAATCGACGTTTCGAGAACCGCGCGCGCCGAAAGATAAAAAGCCTGCAGTGCGGACGCCGGGGCACTCGATTCCACGACACTCGCCTGTGCAAGTCACTTTGTTGACCGCTGCTTCACCGCCTCTGTATTCTTTTGAGTTGTTAGGGGAGCACAAGTTCGCTCCAATAAACGTGTTTCTCATTCAACACAACTGCATCGTCCTTGTCTTCGTGACATCTGGTGAAGGTGCTGGGTACGCACCCTTCATGCCCTCTACAACCTCAGGAAGCCGCCAAGCCAGTCCAACAAGAGCAAGCCTCCGCCTGCAAGATTTACCACCCGAGTTCGGTCTGCTACCGGAGAAGACGAAGAAGAAAGACTTCGCAACCAGCACCATGCTCAACCAAGCCAATCCTCCTGTCGTTCTGCAGCAGCCACGGCAACCGCCATCATTCCGAGGAGCCCCCGCAGAAGACCCAGAAGAATGGCAGGAGAAACTGGAGCGCGTCCGGAACTTCAACAGGTGGGACGACGCAGAAACGTTCCGGCACGTTTTCTTTTACTTGGAAGATTCGGCTCGCACTTGGTTCGAGAACCACGAGAGCTCCTTGACAAACTGGGCTCAGTTCTAAAGCGAGTTCACTAAGACCTTCACTACCGTGGTCAGAAAAGAACGCTCAGCGCTTTTACTTGAAACTCGAACGCAGCACCCCAACGAAGGGGTAGTGATCTTTGTTGAGGAGATGAAGAGGTTGTTTCGACGTGCGGATCCGGAGATGACAGAAGAAAAGAAACTAAGTTTTCTCATGCGAGGGGTAAGGCAGGAGCTTTTTGCTTGCCTTGTCCCCAATCCTCCCAAGACGGTGGCCGAATTTTCGTCTGAGGCAGCCGCGATGGAGAAGACGCTGGAAGTTCGAACGAGGCAGTACGATCGCCCGGTCAACGTGCTGGTTTCCGAGACGATCGGTGCCGGGGCTACAAGCTCCGACACACTGCATGAGAACATCCGAGCAGTGGTCAGGTAGGAGCTTGCGGAAGCTTTTTCCGACGACGCCACAACCTCAAGTGGCTTCCCTGACTGACGTCATCCGGGAAGAGGTCCAACACGCTTTGGGCACTTCTATGCCATCCGAGGCACCCCGCGAGCCACAGGCGATGACCTACTCCACGGCTGTTCGTCGACCCCGCCCTGCTCCAACCCGTCTACAAGAAGCTCCACCGTACGGCCGTCCACTCTCGCCGCCGTCCCCACTGTCACCGCCGTCGACCGTACCGCCGTACACAGCCCAAACCCAGACGCCGAGGAAGACTGACGTTTGGCGAACGCCAGATCATCGTCCGCTGTGCTACCATTGCGGAGAGGCCGATCACATCTATCGTCGCTGCCCGTACAGGAGACTCGGACTGCGTGGTTTCTCCGTCGACGCCCCACGCCCCCGACCCGGCCAGCGCCCTACCGAGATCGACGAATACCTGTCCAACACCAACCGAGGACCAGCGCGCTCACACCGATCGCCGTCGCCCTACCCATACCAGTGGCCTAACCGCCGTAGCAATACTGATTTCGCACGTGGAAGGTAGAAGCAGCAACTTCTGGAGCTGAAGTTGCTCTACGGCGAAAAACTGGAAACCCTCCAACGACGCAAGGACACGCTGAAGACAGTGATTCACGGCATGCCCTCATCCCGACGACCCGACCTAACCCTGACGAGACTCCCGAACATGACGACAGCTACACGGCGCGACGCGTACCCGACCTGACCGAGACGTCCATTGAGAAGACGACGACAACAACGATGCACAGTGCCCGACCGTCAACACGTACAAGCAGAGA
This sequence comes from Haemaphysalis longicornis, assembly GCF_048455015.1. Taxonomy (NCBI): domain Eukaryota; kingdom Metazoa; phylum Arthropoda; class Arachnida; order Ixodida; family Ixodidae; genus Haemaphysalis; species Haemaphysalis longicornis. Next base: position 187,370,736 of record NW_027526335.1, on the reverse strand, counting down.
TACGACGCCCCGACGAACCCGGAACGCGAGGAAGACTGCATCTGACGTCAAGGTGTCCATCGACGGCTTTGACGTAGTCGCCCTCGTAGACACGGGAGCTGACTATTCTGTAATGAGCGGACCATTTGCGTCTAAACTGAAGAAAGTTATGACCAGATGGGACGGTCCGCACATACGCACAGCAGGATGCCACCTCCGACACCAAGTGGAACGTGCACATCGCGCGTCACCATAGACGGCACAACGTACCCTGCGGCGTTCGTCGTTTTGCCTAACTGCTCCCGCGACGTAATTCTTGGAATGGACTTTTTGATGGACAACGGTGCAATAATCGATCTGCAGACTAAGTCAATAACTTTTTCCCCCCATCACTCCATGACGCCGGAACCGAACCCCGAACGACGTGCTGCTGTAACGATTGCCGATGCCCATGTCACCCGGCCACCCCGCGCAAGCTTGATGGTCGCAGTCTGCTGTGAAGATGCTGCTCCTGACGTCGAAGCTATCGTAGACACTGATGAAAGGGTGCTTCTCGACCGTGGTGTGTCTGTCGCAAGAGGCATTGCGCGCTTCAAGGAACACCAATCCCACATTTTGGTTACTAATTTCACCGAGGAGTACCAGCATCTAAACAAGGGCGCTGCAATTGCATTCCTCGAAGAAACGCAAGAAGCAAGTGACGTGATCACGGTCGCCGACTTGGAACGCACTCCCGTAGAAACCTTCAAGCTCCCGCAGCCCTTCGACGTGAATCCGGCGCTACCGCAAGAACAACGGAATAAATTATTTGCTTTGCTGCGTCGCTATAGCGAATGTTTTTCGTCGAGCGCAAAACTACGTCAGACCCCTCTAGCGAAGCACCGAATAATAACCGAAGATGGAGCCCGACCTACCCGACAGTCACCGTACCGCGTCTCTTCACACGAACGGGAAGCCATCCGGACTCAAGTCGACGACATGCTCAGCGACGGCATCATACAGCCATTGAAAAGCCCCTGGGCTGCGCCCGTCATACTCGTAAAGAAAAAAGACGGCACATTAAGGTTTTGCGTTGACTACTGGCGATTGACCAAAATCACGAAAAAGGACGTGTTCAGCCATTGCGAACTTCCCAAGGCCGAAAGACAAGAAGGGCGTGCGAAGATCTCTCGGGCTGTCCGCATACTACCGGCGCTTCATCGCAAACTTCGCACGCATTGCAGAGCCACTCATGCGCTTGACGAAAGATAGCACCCCTTTCACCTGGGAAAACGACGAAGAAAAAGCATTCTTTGAGCTGCAAAAACGCCTGCAAAGCCCGCCCGTGCTCGCTCATTTCGACGAAAATGCCGAAACGGAAATGCACACGGACGCCAGTGATATAGGCTTGGGTGCCGTCCTGTCCAAAAGCAAAGCGGCTGCGAAAGGGTAATTGCCTATGCCAGCCGAGGTCTGTCGAAGGAGGAGAAAAACTATTCTGCCTCGAGAAAGAGTGCCTGGCTATTATATGGGCGATTTCAAAATTTCGCCCATACGTGTATGGAAGGCCATTCAAGGTTGTAACAGACCACCATGCGCTGTGTTGGCTCGCCAATTTGAAGGACCCCTCTGGCCGTCTTGGGCCGTGGAGCTTGCGCCTGCAGGAGTTCGACGTTACAGTCGTTTATAAATCCGGCAGGAAACACTCCGACGCTGACGGCCTGTCCCGCACCCCAGTCGACCAACCACCACAAGACTCTGATGAAGACAGCGCGTTCTTCGGGATCGTGACGGAGAGCGACCTAGCCGCCCAGCAGCGTGCCCACCCCGACTTAAGCGTCATAATCGAGTACCTCGAGGGATGCAACGTTGCCGTTCCTAGGACCTTCAAACGCAGCTTACCAGCATTCAGCCTAAGAAACTCCGTCCTCGTGAAGAAGAATTTCAGCCCCGGAACAAGAGCGAATCACCTTCTGGTTATCCTCGCGGACCTTCGTGACGAAATTTTGGAAGCGTGCCACGACGAACCGTCTTCCGGACATCTGGGCACAGCCCGCACTATTGGAAAAATAAAGGCGAGGTACTACTGGCCCGGCCTTACCTCTGACGTCACCCACTACGTCCCGAGCTGCCGTGACTGCCAGCGACGAAAAACGCTGCCGACAAGACCCGCCGGACTTCTGCAACCGATCGCCGTCCCATCGAGACCATTTCAACAGATTGGAATGGACCTTTTAGGCCCGTTCCCTACGTCACGATCACAGAACATTGGATTGTCGTAGCGACAGACTACATGACGCGCTACGCAGAGACCGCCGCTCTTCCGAGGGGGACTGCACAAGAAGTGGCGAAGTTCTTTGTAAGCCAAGTTGTGCTGCGACATGGAGCCCCGGAAGTCCTAATCACAGACCGCGGAACGGCATTTACTGCGGAGCTGATGGCTACAGCAACACGGATCACCGAAGAAAGACGGCGTACCACCCCCAAACGAACGGACTAACAGAACGTCTGAACAAGACAATCGCAGATATGCTGTCAATGTACGTTGACGTTGAACATAAGCCTTGGGACGAAGTGCTCCCGTATGTCACGTTTGCGTACAACACGGCTATCCAGGAGACGACGCAGCTGACGCCGTTTGAGCTTGTCTACGGTAGAAGGCCGACTACGATGCTCGACGCCATGCTTCCGCACGTAGAAGACGACGACCTCAACGCCGACGTCCACGGATATCTTCAACGTGCGGAGGAGGCCCGCCAGCTCGCTCGAGTTCGTATAGCGGATCAGCAGCTGGTGGATGCGGGCCGCTACAACCTCCGACGCCGAGACGCCGAGTACCAACCAGGGGATCGTGTGTGGGTTTGGACTCCCATCCGACGACGCGGACTCAGTGAGAAGCTCCTGCGACGGTATTTCGGACCCTACCAGATTCTACGACGTGTTGGCCCACTTACCTACGAAGTGATCCCCGATGGTGACTCCGGCACATCACGACAACGCACGCGGCCTGAAGTCGTCCACGTGGTTCGCTTAAAACCTTTCTACGGACGATGACGAACTTTTATTTTCATTTGTTCGGACTGTCGCTTACGTTAGCATTGGGTCGATGCACTCTTAGAGGGGAGGTAATGCCGCGAACCATACATTGGGTTTGTTTATTTGTGTTTTGCTTTTACCGCTCGGCTGCGCCGGTCTGTGTTATCTCTGCGCCAAGGGAAGCGCGTGTTCCATTCTTTCTTTCTGCGCCGCATGTGTTATCTGTTGTGATAGGGAGAGCATTCCGATCTAACGTGAACAGCCCAGAATAATCTTCTTGGATCTACTATGTTCTCGATGTGAATCGACGTTTCGAGAACCACGCGCATAAAAGCCTGCAGAGCAGACGCCGTGGCATTCGATTCGACGAAATTCGCCTGCCCAAGTCACTTTGTTGACCGCTGCTTCGCCGCCTCTGTATTCTTTTGAGTGGTTAGGGGAGCACAAGTTCGCTCCAATAAACGTGTTTCTCATTCAACACAACTGCATCGCCCTTGTCTTCGTGACAATATAGGCTATTGCCAGACCTTGTTTAACTTTGGCCGGGTGGTTTAATGGAGTCACAGACAGACAGACAGACAGACAGACAGACAGACGGACGGACGGACGGACGGACGGACCAAAATTTCGGTGTTGGAGTCACCCAAAAAACGCTATCGTCCTTAAAAGCGCGGAAGGGAACATGGAAGCATGGAAGCAAGAATAAAAAACGATGGAAGCTCAGGCTAACGCGTAAGACGAAGGAAGCGAAGCCGTACCAAACCTTTACGACCACCACGACCAGTTAAGTCTACGATAGCACCCTACTTGCTTATTTGCAGCTCTAATGACCTGGTGAAGTACGCTGTTCAACTAGTTGTTCGATCATATTTAAGAGATGTATAGCGCAAAAAAAAAACGAAGGACGACGTCTTTTCTTCGACCTTCGTCTTTTCTTTGCGCTATACATTTCTTAAAAATGTAATGACCTTTACTCCATCACTGTTGCTAAATTAGTGAGCGTCCTTCATTCGTGTGGAAGTGTTAATTGCTGGACATTAAAATTTAGGGGCGCGTGCTATGACGTGTCTTTCTCGTTGGGAGGAAGTGTTGTCACGATTACGGTGAACGCTGGGGTATTTTTTGCCCATTTTCGCTGATCTCTCTACCAAGATATGCTTGGCTTGACAAAGATGACCCAGAGACGCTGGGAAGTCGCCGCGAGGGACGCAAACACGAGGGCTTGGCATTTTCTTTGTTTTTAAAGTACCGAGCGGCCAGTGCGAGGCGCATTCTCAAGTGCACGCGCTAGGAATTTTCTAGGCATTTTTTACCGCGGACAGCGAAAATACGATTTGCTAAACAGCTTCGCTATTAATTATAGTGTATTGAAGACACAATCAAACGCTCTGCATTGAAAAAACGTTCATTGTTGGCATAACTAACAGATAAAACCGCTTTAATAGCGTAAATTCAAATATTGTTCCGACGAAATTTTGAAAACCAAGGAAATAAAAAGTAAAGAAAATATTTAAAAAGAATTATAAATTAAAGATGAGCATCGTATACATCTGTCAAGTTAAGGCAGATGAAAGAATGAGTCCCAAAACAGATTGATTGATTGATTGATTGTGGGGTTTAACGCGCCGACGCAACGCGGGCGATGAGGCGCGCCGTAGTGGAGGGCTCCGGATTAATTTTGACCACCTGGGGATCTTTATCGTGCGCCGAAATCTCGTACACACGGGCGTTTTTGCTTTTCGCCTCCACCAAAACAGATTGGAAAGACGTATGAATAAGAAAAACGACCAACCATGCCGTCCTCATAAATAAATACGAAGCTGGCGTACTCAACGGACTAAGCGTTAAAATACTGTATATGGAGGTAGTTGGTAGAAGTTTAAAAACGCAAAATACAGAAACTTGAAAAAGCGATGCAAAAAATTAACATAATAATACGCACCTTAAAAAAGCTCTTCTCCCAAAAAGTGACGAAAAGTACAAATCATGCGTAAAAACTATCAAAACACCAGAAAAACCGCAAAAACAAACCAGTCCAGAGTTTACGGAATACCGTCTGGTCAGGTAAAAGCATGGTTATGACGATGAAACGTATGTCACTGACCAAGTCAAAGAAGCGGTTTGACGTTTCGGTAACCCTACGGGTACCTTGATCACAATGAGCATGTGCGTGGCAAACGAAACTATATATTGGGCATGAGGCGTCGCAATGAGGTGGCATAGATACGGTGCAGATTGCCGTCTGTTCTGTTGATAGCGTTGGCCGTCGTCTGAATGTTGAGGGATTCGAGCAGCAATCGAGAAGACAGAATGCGCTCGGTTGTCAGAACTTTCTCCTCGTTCCAGTCGACCACGTGTCCCATTTTCTAACAGTGCTCCGCCAGTGCACTTGTTCTTGCATGGCCCTTGTTTACGTCGTTCCGGTGCTGCGTTAATCTTCTTTGAAGATTGCCCGTTTCGCTAATGTACACTGATTTGCACTCGGCGCAGGAAATCTTGTAAACAACACCTGGAAACTTCGAGCGTGAAAGGGGGTCTTTTACGTTGACGAGGTCAGAGCGCAGTTTGCTAGTGGGTACCTTCCGGAGTGCGTAGGCTTCCTGTATACGCTGAACGATAGTCCACTCGGGGAGCGTTTTACGAGCGTGTCCAGAAAAGGAATACAGCCATTGGATTCCTCTTCAACAGTAAAGTTGATCAAAGCCTCTGTATCATTCAGATGCTGTTGGAAGCGCCGAACATGCTGCTTGTCCAAGACGCAGAAGCAATCGTCGACGTACCGTACGAAGAGCTTCGGCTGTGGTAGGAATGATTCCAAGGCTCTTTCCTCAATCGCTTCCATCGTCAAATTTGTGGTCGTGACCGAGATCGATGCCCCCAAGGCAGTCCCAAATGTCTGCTTGTAGATGTCGCCGTTATACGTAAAATACGTATTGCTTATGCAAAACTGGAGGAGCTTGCAAAGCTCGGCGCCATCGGAGTGCGGTCTGGAAGCCGTTCGTCCAATTCCAAACGTTTTCTGCAGGTTTCGACTGCCAGTTCGACAGGAATGCTTGTGAACAGTGAACACACATCGAAAGAAACCAGGACGTCGTTATCTTCCAGACCTGTGCCCTGCAGCTTGCCAGTAAAGTCTTAGTTTCGTAAGTGCGTACCTGTATTCTCCAGCAGCGGTGCAAGGACCTTGTGCAGGTAGCGGGACAACGGGAGGAGCGGTGAACGTGTAAAATCTACAATTGGACGTAACGGGGTTACATCATTGTGAATCTTGGGAAGTCCATAAATTGCAGGCGCCGACCCGTTCGTGAAGAGAAGGTGATAGTATAGGCTTTTCTTTCACTGAGGTAAGCCACTGAATATCTCAGAGAGCAGTTTCTGCAATTCCTTTTGAATTCTCGAGGTAGGATCTTTTGCAACTTTGGAGTACGTCGTACGGTCTTCGAGAAGTGCCGACAGCTAGTTCTCGTAGGCAGAGCGGTCCAGGACGACTGTAACGTTTCCTTTGTCGGCAGGAAATGTTACAGTCATTCCCTGTGCATTGTATTACAGTCATTCCCTGTACACTGATTTGCATTCCCTGCGCCTAATGCAAATCAGTGTACACTGGCGAAACGGGCAATCTTCAAAGAAGATTAACGCAGCACCGGAACGACGTAAACAAGGGCCATGCAACAACAAGCACACTGGCGGAGCACTGTGAGAAAACGGGACACGTGGTCGACTGGGACGAGGCGAAAGTTCTGACAACTGAGCGCAATCTGTCTTCTCGATTGCTGCTCGAATCCCTCATCATTCAGACGACGGCGGACACTATCAACAGAACAGACGGCACTATGCCACCTCATTGCGACGCCTCATGCCCAATATATAGCTTCGTTTTCCACGCACATGCTCATTGTGATCAAGGTACCCGTAGGGGTACCGAAACGTCAAATCGCTTCTTTGACTTGGTCAGTGACATACGTTTCATCGTCGCAACCAAAAACAAACCAGCTATGGTCTGTGCCTGCCATTTTCAAAATATACACTATTGGCGCGGTTGAGGCACCTAATTGCTATAATAACAATTAGGTGCCTCGCGGTCAAGAAATAACAACAGAAAATTATGCAGCCCTTCTTAGAACAATGACAATGACGACGGCTTGAATGCTAAGCTTCGTCCTGATAGATTTTAGTCGCCTTTGGCACAATTAGAGTTGTCGAAAATTGCAAAATTGTTGAAAGTGCACGACAATACACTACAGACCAAGGACTACTTAGCTGCAGCAAGAAACAAAAGACAAACAATTTTAAGTCGCATAATATTATTTTCAATATGTTACATCTCCAGTCCCCGTTCCCTCTGGTTACGCTGTTTTCTTCCCGGTAACAACTCACATGATGTACACACGGGTGGTTTCATATTTTCAAATCGAATTTTTCGCATTTGTGTCGCTGACGCACGTCCTGTTGGTACAGCGGGTTCAGTCGCTGTGACCATATATCACCAATGAAATCCACTTTCACTTGTTATAAAGCTGCAATAAGTAGTTACGTAATGCTCGTGCTTGAGCTATTCGTGACGACACAATTTAAACAAAACAAAAAAGGCGAGTTCAACCCGCTTCCCATTATTCCCCTTTTCGGGTCGTGAGCCAGGTAGTTGCATTAGACGAAAACAAACCAATTATTAGCAGTACCCGGCACTCAAACAAAGCGATGCCATGTGGCATATCAATTCACCCCGGCACCGCTATTCCCGCCTGTACCGTACCACGATGCAGGGATTGTTTTCTGGTACCTATTTTATTAATGTAAATTGGAGCTTTGATTGTAAGACAGGTTTACCTTAGGCAAAGCGTAAGAAAGTGTGGCACGGGTGCATTTACATCCGTTTATTATCTAGTTAAACAGCAGGGACTGTACTGTAAAAGTTAACACAAACAAAGGTGGAAATTATTTCACTTGAACCCCGAGCGCGTCTCGTCAGAACCGAAAACTTCCTGTTTGCCTTCCTCCCCACCTACTACAGAAACGATGTACCCGCTCACCCAACAGCACGTCTTAAAACACAACGATTTCTAAGTGTATACAAGGAGAACGATATTCAAAGGGCTGTGGAATTGTACTAAAAGGGGATCCTGTTGCTTAATGTTTTGTCATGAATAAACAATTGATGCAGTTGCGTAGGTGTTATGGTTTTGGTAAAACACCACCTGCGATTGAAGGACTGGGCCAAAGGCCAGAACTGCGGGTCATCCAGCTTATATTACTGACAAGAGCCTCTAGTACTGTTACTCGGAGCCTATCGCATCCCTGAGGCTTGGAATGTTTTTTTTTTCTTCCCTTATGCGTGATTGCGGAGAATGATAAAAACGTCATGTTTGGTGTGCGGTAACAATCCTAATACTAAACCCCCGCGGCTAAATCTAAACGGATCATATTGTGCACTCCAGGTGAATTGCTATAAGCACAATGTTGTTAGCTTCCAAAGTAATGTCAGTAATTAGAAACCAGCGTCCTTTTTCAGTACTCCGAACGGTTCGACCCCAGGAGGTCCAAATTAATCCGGAGCCCTCCCTTACATCGCGCCTCATTGCCTGTGTAGCATTGATTCGCTAAACTTCATACTGAATCAATCCAAACTCGCGACCATGTTGCGCACGAAAGTATAACTGGTAGAAGTGCCACATTTTATGTTTTACAAACGGAAAATGAAAATAACTGGGAGAACATAAACTTGAAAAAGCGAAACAAACAACAAAATGAAAAATAAATTTTTCCAAGAATGGCGAACGCCGCTTCCTAATTATGCGTCTGGGCATTCGAAAATAGTAAAAAGAGGCATCGCGATGTCTACCCTAGGATCAGCATTAAAAACGTCATGCCACCATACTGCGGAAAAAAGCTTTGGTGATCAGGTCAGCCGCCTTCAGGAAGCAGAATTTCCAAACCATGTTATAATTTCGGTGTGTCAGACCTTAGCCCGAGAGATTAAGCACGGAAGAAACGAGGTACAGAAGGAAAAAGAACGGGGGAAAAAACTGGCCGTCATGCCTTACATGCACAAGTTGGCACATGGGCTGAAAAATGTCGGGTCAAGATATGGTGTAGAGGTTATCTTCTCGGCAAAGAACAAAATAGGCAGGCTGTGTTCCATGGTGAACAAGAGTCGTCCACTTGGTGTCAGCCAGAACACGTGCGGTGTTAATCACAAGCGAGCCATTGTGCCTTGCAAATTAGGTGTTGTGTACCGCATTCCGCTGTCCTGCAAAAGAGTGTATGTGGGGCAGACGGGGCGTTGCCTGAATATCAGACTAGGAGACCACGCAGGGACAATGAAAAACTGCACGTATGCAAATCTGCCCGCACATTGTAAAAAGTGTGAAACGCGTGGATGTGAACCACTTTTCGCTGATACCGAAGTGCTCTTCGAGCACAGAAATCAGAAGGTTCGGGAAATAGTAGAGGCCTTCTACATTAACTTTTATCAAGATGACTGCGTCAGCCAGACTTCCTTCAAGCTCCACGAAAAGGAAGCAAAGATAGTTGGGCATATGCTTGCGTGAAATGTCAATTACCCGCCACGTGCGTCTTTTAAGTTGGAATCTGTGCTTGTTATTTAATCTTTTAGCGTATATGTCTCTTTAATCGTATGTTGTTCCTCTGCGCGTGTGCACACTTGCGTGTATATATTCTTTGGTTTTCTAATAAAAACTAGTTGAGAGTCAGCGCTTGTGTTGTACATCCCTCCGTCTTTCGTCCTGTTGTTTTGCGCGCTGTGTGTGTTTCTTTCATGGCGAACAAAATGAGAACCAAGCATTTTATGCATGCTTTTTATGTAGATAAGATCAAAAGCCAAAAGCCGGGTGAAGAAACTGGAGAACGTGAATTAAAATAGCGGGAACGGCAACCGTGTAACCCCCTCACCCCCCATTATGACATGAACGCAGTGTGGTCGGAAGTAACATTCATTCTTCCTAATACCGTGAACGGACGCAATAGATCCAACAGAATGTTTTGAAACTCGGAAATACCGAAATTAAAGATTTAACAAACTTGCAAAGATCGATTCGCGAAATGCAAAGTGTTTGTAATGACTCATCCGAATACAGACTAACATATAAATATCTCCGAGAAGAACCCTGGAACTGCGATTTAAAAAAACAATGCATATATGGCCAACCATGCAACGCCACGCATTAGCAAGTCAATGCACAATTGGCGTAACATGAGCAATCTTTTTCAAAGTGGAGTTTCAAATATTTCGTCGAACAGAATTAGGAAAACCTAACAAAACTAAACAATATAAAACAATTTATTTCAAGAAATAAAGACTGCGCATATACTCGCCTCCCCGACAAATCAAGAGTAAAATAAATACCCCTGCATTCCTACAAAATTCTAAAATATTCGAGAAAATTACACTTGATACGTAATTTCAACTTACATGTACATAAGAGGTTGAACATTATTCTAAACACAAAAAAATATGAGAACATAAAAATAGAAAAAACGAACGAACGAAAAATAAATATTCATATTTTCTATTCCTCTCAAAGTGTACTTAAGAACCCGGAAAAAAAGCACGAAATTCAGAATAGAAACAGTGCATTCAAGAAAACTTGAAGCACCCTGTATTGCCATAAATGCCCTATATTGGCGAAAGTAGCATGTTTAACCGCTGGAATAGCGTAAATTGAAAGTTTGTTCAATCGAAATTATGAAAAAAAAAAGAGATTAGGAATTTTTGAAAAAGTAATTAACAAATAAAAATAAGCATCCTACAACATTTGCCCACACACGAAACACAATAGGAGGAGCTTGAAGAGGTTCAGTGGATTAACGGATAAGAAATAGCGAGAACGGACCCGCCGTGTATTTCATTGAATTTCCTCAGAAATGTAAAATTGGCAGAAATACACATTGTGTTTTCAAAATACTATAAATTTAGGTAACTGCTCAAAGTTGGAAATGCACAAAGTTGTATTAACGACGTCGAAAATACGTATCTTACACCTATTTCTCCGGAAAACAATGACAAAAATCTTGGAGAGCTAAGAGAACGCGAACAAGAAAAGCGTGCACACCGAGCATTTGTGCTATGTGGCTCTCATTTTCAAAAAATGCACTATTGTCCCGTATGAGGCCGCAAATCGGTAGAGCAGCGTAAATGTATGTCGCGGGAAAAACGAAACAACAGAAAATCTTTCACCCTTCCATAAAATGACTACGTTGGTATGAACGCGAAGCTTCCTTATGATGTATTCCGTGAACAGCCAATTCCACACTGCCAGTTTGTGCTACTGCGGATGTCTGCACCAGTTTTCAAGAACCACAACAACAACACTTGGGTTGCACTTCGTAGGCCTAACATTTGCGTTTGAAGTCTATCGGGTGCTTCGGCACTGCTATTTGGCGTACAGTGAGTACATTTTCTGCGGGGTTGCCTGTCCAAGATATGAAAACTTAAAGGGACAGACAACCGATTTTTGTCGAGTATATATTCTCTGTCCCAAATGAAAGGGCCTCACTTAAAGCACATTGACGAGAAATGGTTTTGCTGATAACGCCCTAGAACTTTTTAAATCAAATTTTTTGATCTACGAGCCGTATGTGTCCCTCCGAAAACTAATGCTGGCAACCATGACATAGAGTAGCTCGGCAACATACTTTTGTTTGTATGCGAAATAAAACACAATATTTAAAAACTTGTTCCCAGCTAAAAAAGTTTGAATCGCCGGCTTTCCTGTTCCTTTATGTGTTTTGTTAATGCAACAGTCTATTTTGCACGCATGCGCCATCTGTTGGGATAGACGATAGGTAGAATCTGGCTTCACGTTGTGGAGGCGGGGAGTTCGATTCTCCCCGGGCGCGACGTTTTTTTTTTTTTTTTTTTTGTTAAGCTGCCGTTGGCGTATTTGGAAACTGAAATCAAATATTTTGGCAGAACAAACGCCTCTGCCTCAGGCAGAATCGTCAAAGCTCCTTCACTGGGTCTGGTTAGTGAACGCTGCCGTTGATTCAGGGCATGGAGGCTCAGTTAGCCACACTGAGAGCAACCCAGCGGTGGCGGGCGGCGTGTCTAAAAAAATTTCAAAATAATGCAAAAAATACATATACAATTTATGTTTGTGCAAATACTTGTGTTAAAAGGTTTCCAATACGTAAATAAACATTAAGGCAGTTACAGTAGATGTTAGGTTTGCCGGTCACGTGACAGGGACACATATTGTAGTGCCAAGTTTTGACACTACGAACCGCCACCCTTCCGTTTTCAGGAAGTTTGCTGCCAAATTAAAATTATTTCCGCCAGTTTGTTTAGAAATTGCTTGTGGTTACCGGGCTATATAAAACGCTGGCTTTCATGTGAGCTCGAGAACATATACGCGACAAGAATCGGTTGTCTGTCCCTTTAATATCTGGCGTTACGCCTAAAGGCCAAAACTAAAACGCGACGTCTGGCCCATCGTCGTAAGGCTAATGTCTTAACGGTATGCAGAGCAGCGTCATTCTCGTTGTACCTCGATCAATCGGTAATGGCTGTCGACGTTAACATTGACGGTAGGCCTAATATCACAGCGTCGCACGCCTGCGTCAGCTCCTCCCAATAGTTGTGCTTTCTCGGCTCACCTTTGTGGATGTGCGCAGAGAGAGCCTGGCGCAAAGCGGTTGTAAGCACCTGTACTGCAAGCAGCGGGAACAGCCAGTGGAGCGTTTTCGTGTCTGAATGGCACCGTCTGGGCGCGCGAATTGCCCGTGCAACTTTTCTTCTTTACCTAGGTCTCGCACATACCCGCCCTAGGAAATTACCCATGCGGAGATATTTTTGGGGTAAAATGCATGCGTTGCTAATTCTTCATGCCGCAAAAGCATTTGGGTCACTGAATTTTTTTCACTGTATATGGCCTAGACAGCACAATACTGAGAACTTAACTTTATTGATAACCGTCCCGTTCGTCGTAACTGCATGCACAAGGGATTTAATTTCTCGCCGGTTCTTTCCCGGATATCCAGATTACTAGTGGTTTCACACATAAACGGCACTTTGCGGTTCGCATTGAATATATGATGATCATCTCGCTTTGTGAGTAGGAGCCGATGACAGTCCTAATATGTATCTTATCTCAGACATACTACAAGGCGTCAATAATACCCTCTCTCAGATACCTACGGCTCTGGGCTCAGAGCTCCTTCGTTAAAAGACCTATTTTCTCTTTTTTCACAGCAACCATGAGCTCCCTCCAGGAACGCACCTCTTGTCCGATAAGACTACGATTTTATTTTAAAATGGGACACATTCGTATATGAGCGGTCCAGTTGGCTAGCAACGAAGTGCCAAGTTTTGGGTTACTCAGCTTACTTGCAGTTATAAATCTTCATTTTATGTCTTTTGTGGAACGAATAGCCCAGAGTAGGAAAATCAGGCTGTGTTACACTTACCCAATCAGTATTGGTAAGCAGATTTGCGGGTTCTGCCTCTCTGCGACCTCCTACGCACTCATATAAAATATATGCTCTTAGCCGCGCACTTTGCCGTGCTATTACCACTTATGAAAGATTTGAAAGGGGCCAAGAAGACAAAATTCACGTTTGATTCATGGGAATGACTGCCTCATTAGAGTACCACTGATAGCAGTTTTACTGTAAACGTCGCTGGAATAGTCCATAGATACATGGAAAAAAATCGATTGGCCATACCGACCCCTATCTCATTTCCCGTATTATGCCGTATTATGTCCAGCTGTGCGATTGGCCTAGGCGGGCCAGAACACGCGCAACATACCGCTTATAAGCTTGCAGAACGAGCTTTTCGCCCATAATTATTGAGAGGGCGCAACTAGCTATGTTTACAATATCTACAGCAAGTGCGCCGCGACAGTAGGTCTCGGCACAACTGGAATTGCCCTTCAAAAAGTCTCCTCTTTCTCCTCTTTACCTCGGCACACGGGGACTGTACTATTTGTGGGCTTTGCCCATACACGCCGTTGCACAGCTACCCCAGCGGAGCAAGCGCCCTCTCGGCGTTGGCTATGAACGCGCAGGGTGCTGTGAGAGATACTGGTTAACCCTTTCGGCTCTCGTGGTGTCAATTTCCGCAATCACATAAAAGCTCCTCTAGCGCATAGAGAACGAAACAAAAACTGCTAGTTTTGGGGGGAATTGTTCATAACTGATGCCGATGGCGATAGATATCACTGTTGTTTCAATTGAGGGGAGCCCCAGGCTTCAAAGAAGAAGAAGCTCCGGTGAAGACGATGGCGGTACGAGTTTTATTCCGAAGCTTCTAAATCTATAAATACGTGCATTAGGAAGCTGATTTTTTTGGTGGACGGGGGGAGGGGGTTAATGTTGTCGTAAAGTTTAGGAAAATATGGAAAAGTGATGTCTCTGCTCGACATAATTTTTTTAATTGCCAGATGCCCTAAATAATTACCTGAATAATAAATCTGTAATTAGTTCCACTTCGAGCGCTATTTTTGTTTACGGGCTTATGGGACCCGAAATTCCAAGAAAACATTGTTTTGCTGAAGATAAAAAAATCAGGACTGAAAGGATTAAGTCGTGTAACGTGCACGATGTCAGAGCGTGCAGTGCGACTTTAATTGCCTGCAGCAACAGGGGAAATCTCATACGTCCCATCAGGGACTTAACGCAGCACACGGTAGCGACCAGGGTACAGGGGCAGTAGATTTCTTCGCCCACGGCGGGACGGAGTCTAAAGAAGCATCAGAGAATCCGAAGCAAAGCGCGTTGGACGGTGACGCTTGCGTAGGCGCACTTTTCGCGTGACTGCGATGCAGATAGACGGGCACGGGTGCTCTGCCGTGCTAGATCCGCCCGCGCTATGGCGTCTGGTGCGCACTCGGAAGTATCCAAAACTGAAGCCACAGATGGGACCAGGCTGTCGAGTGGTGGAGTAGACTCGCCACCTAACAAAAGGTAAAACGGAGAATAGCCAGCCGTGTCGTGTAGAGAAGAATTGTAAGCGAAGGCAACTTAGGTCAGAACAACACCCCAGTTGCCCAACCCAAGGACACTTAGAAAGGCAACATATTACTTAGGGTAGGGTTAAGACGCTCGGTGAGTCGGTTGGTCTGAGCATGATACGCGGTTGTTACCTTATCGCGTGTTGAACAGAAGCGAAGAATATTGGCGACGACTTCGCATAGGAACGTTGGTCCACGGTCTGTTAACAGTGGGCGAGGGGCGCCATGATAAAAGATAAGGTCATGAATCAAAAAGTCTGTGACCTCGGTTGCGAAAATTGTCGGAAGTACACCTGTGGTCACGTGTGAAGGTGACACGTTTACTCCCGCTGTGCTATCTTTATATCAAGGGGCTTCGGGAACCAGATTGATTTATTGATTGATTCCAAGGTTTAACGCGCCCACACAACGCAGGCGATGAGGCACGCCGTAGTGGAAGGCTCCGGATTAATGTTGACCAACTGGGAATCTTTATCGTGCGCCGAAACCCTCGTACACACGGGCGTTTTTGCTTTTCGCCTCCATCAGAAAAGCAGCCGCCGCGGCCTGGAATTGAACCCGCGACCTTGTGCTCAGCAGCGCAACGCCTTAGACACTGAGCCACAGCAACGGGTGTGAACCAGAATGTTTCCCTCATCCCTGATATTGATTTGGATGTACGCACTCACATGCCCAAACTGTGTGCAGCATTTTTTTTTCGTTTCATTTCCACCGACAACGTATACCCCATCATATTGTGTATACATTCACACGAAGTCTTAGTTCTCAAGCAACCTGCTCTAGCCTAAAAAGGCAAAGACCTGCCCTTGAGGTATCAGCTAGGGGAGTTTTTTTTTCTGACGTCTAGTTTCCTTCCCTGTGCATGTCTAAGGACGTTTCAGCTTCCGTTTTAGCTCTCAATTTATTTCTTTCTGTGTGCCTTCCTTCTTTTTTGGTTACGTTGCTTGTTTTTAATTATCTACTGTTCTTTTCATATTTAGGCGTTAGTTTTCTAGTCTTTTTTAGCCATTCATGTACACACGTCTGGTCGTATAGGTACATAAAAGCTTTAGCTGTCCACCCAGGTTATTCTATTGCTCGCTCTCAGCCTTCCCTCAAAACATATTGCACTCTGAGATTCTCAGACCCTAAAATACGCCTCGCACATATCGCCCTGCACTGCTTCGTAAATTGTTTTACCATGAGCTCCTAAAGCCTAAAAGCCTACCGTTCTCTGGTTTACTTCAACCAATTACAGAGCTTCTGATTTTAAGCAGAGTACTGCATTCGCAAAGGTAAAGCCCAGGATCATCACTTCTTTCCCAATACTTCTCACTACTTCGTATTTGTTATACCTTCGAAGAGCTCTAGGCTTCAGTATATTTTTGTTTCGCTTTCCTTTATTCTTAAGTTCTTCATTTGTTACGAAGTAGCTGTCTCATTCCTTTATCTATACTTCCGAAATTTCTGTGCCTTGACTCTGGGTTATTCGTCATGTAGGATTGACACTGCCTCAGTGCTAGTGTCATTGCTGGTGCTGGTGTCATAGCGGCCTTTCGAGCTGATCCAGTGTTTTCCGCATGGGGTACTCTCTAGGTCTTCCCGCCCCCCAATTGGACCTGGTGCGCCGCCGCCCATATCTGTGCAGTGAATCTTGCAGCCCACGCGGTAATGTTACATGGCGCGACTAGAACGTTCGTACTTTCCCTTTCCTGGGGAAGCGCTTCCCAGGTAGCACGTTTCTGTACCACTGAATTTTTCTGCCGCCATCTCTATTTCACGACGCTTCATTTTCTTTCTCATCATTAAGGTCTACCAGTGCGGCGTTAAAGTGTTCCCCCGAGGCGTATTCCGCGTGGTTCCATCTAGAGAGCCCGGCGCTTTCGACGAGTACGATGGGAAGGACTTGCCTAAGCCCATTATTACCAGACGCGACCAGCGCAGGTATGTGCAGTCAGTTTGGGAAGTTTTTCGTGCATGTATTTTCCGTCTACATCACCAGACTATGCAGAAAGTTCAAAGCTACCGGCAGATTGCGACTGGCGAGACCGGCATTGCTCGTCCCACGGAGGGATCCACTGAATCAGGCGTTCAGCGGTTTCCTCAAATACCGCCCCCACTGGAACTCGTCATCGCAGCAGAAATTGCGGGCTGTGATTTCTCGGCCGCTTTTGCTATCATGTTCATTACTACATCTTATCCAATCCACGTGGACTTTTTTTCTGCTCTGTTTTACTCCACATGGTACCAGGCGTTGCGAGAAAACTTTTCCATCCTAAAAAACCGCTGACCTGCAGGATGCATAAAATACTGGCTCCATCCCGCCAAAATGCCCAGGTGCCCATGAAGAGCACCTTAACCTAATCACAGTATAAGGAACAAGCAGCGAGAACCAAAATATACATCTGGAACAAAACAGCTCATAGATAATAAATGACCAAAAAACTTAAGCAAGGACACTTACCGTATATCTGGGACTGATAATTTCAAAACGCTATATTCTCAGACGACCCGAAAGCCAAAACCGTATCAGAAACGGCTGAAGGGCAAAAAACTACCTTCAAGCTACTGCCTCCTTTGCAAGAAATAAACAGGATAAACCACACATAAGCCTGCTTTAAAAGCAGGCCTTCCCATAGGCAGGAGTACAGAGAAAAACCTCCACATGCCGACTTGAAATTAGCCCTATTTTCCGCACCCGATGCTGTGCAGTTCATGCCAATAAATGAACTGACGATTTCTTTACTTCCTGATGCGAAATTTGTGTGCGGCGCGATAAGCAGTCTTCTGGGTACGCGCATTGTGCTATTTTCTTGCAGCGGGTTGCCGTAACCGGCGAGCATGTTGTTGCAAGTCGTGTTTGAACCTCCTGCGCCAATGTCTGTGGTTCGAATGAGTGGCAAACCGAGCAACGCAGGGGAAATTGCGAGAGGGAGGAAGTGAGAGAGACAACGCCACAGCCACGCGTACCACCCCCCCTCTCACACCTTCGCCGAGTCCTCTGTTTTTTTTCGGCCTTCGGTGCTAGGTTCGCTGACTGGTTGCGCGGACGGCGACGGAAACCTACTCCGCCGCCACCGTGAAACACAGCTAGAGGGCGCAAGAGGGCTTCGACCTAAAATGAGGCGCACGGCAATTTTGCAAATACCTCCGTTACTTACATTATCGTCTTTCGACAGGCAGCAACACCGGCATGCTTCGTCGGCGTCCGTGCGATCGCACAAGCCAAACCAGAGTCTGTTCGTCTGTCAGTCTGCGCCCCTCACCCCTTGTACATCGGACCTTTTACCCGCTCCGAAGGTCCCCACCACGGACCCTCCAACTTTTGGCGGTATCATAATAGGAATTGTGCACACGTGCTTGCGGCCCATCGGCAGATCCAAGTGTAAAAATGTTGGAGAGGGAGTCCCCGCTCAAGGCAGTCAACACCACCTACACAAGACAAATTCTCCGATATATGCGGCTTTATTATTGAACAACAGAGGGCAATTTAGAACGCTGGTTTACTCAAGCATGCTTGGACCAGCGCCGGCCTGTTGACTTTCATTGTGTCGGTTTTAGGAAGCGAGTCGAAGAAGAAAACGCCTCCGTAGAGTCGCTTGTGCGCGGGCATTTTTTCTGAAATAAGAAAGCGCCCAAAAATATATATAGCTAACAACATATCAAAAAATGAAGTGCAGTAAATGTTCTGCAATGGCATATGGTTTATATTACTGCGTGAGACATGGACGAGGAACGTGGGTGAAATTTTTGCGCGGCTTTACCTCGCTCCGCGCCGACTCTTCAGTGCAGCGAACGACAGAAGGTCACACGATACACAGAGGAAAGAATTCGGGGAGAGATCTGCAAGGGCGGCACCTTCACAACGGAGCCATCATTGCCAGAGTGATGTCAAGTTTAAGCATGCCGCTTCATCTGCCTTGGCCTCGTCTCGGCTGCACCCGTGGCTCCGGCCACCTATACCACCCGTTGTAGAACGGAGTGCGTCGCCAGTGCAGGGAGGAAAAACAGCATGCCAGATCAATGCGCGCGCACAAGGCGAGAACACCGCCAGATGATGCGGATTATTACAAATACACCAATAAATCATGAATGAATACTGTTAACATTGCCAGAAAAAGCTCTTTCCTGACTGATCAAAGTCTGCAATTTTGTGCCACTGAGGAAGTCTACCCCTTATAACAAATAAAAGGGGAAGAAAGTAAACAGCGCTATAACTTTTATGAATTGACATCGAGAAAAATCCTATGTATCCTGCCGTGGACATGTAGGTGGGAGAACTGTTTTGGAGTATCGTTGAAGTGTCAGCGCAATCAATAGTACTGTTACACAGAAGTCAAACTTAGGCTGGAAGGTGGTGCGCATATGGCAAAATAGCAAAGGCAAGCGGAAGTTGCCAGGTGTGCACGGGATATTGGTGCAGAAGGCAATGTTACGTTACCACAGCTAGGGCCTGAGCCCCGGAGTTCAAGTACAGGCACACGCACTTGCTTGGGCGACCGACCTGTCGGCGCGGGGTGATACTCAAGACAACTCAGTTCTGCCTTACTGTTCGATAATGTATGCACGAGTGCTTCTTGAAAATAAAGGGCGGAAGTACAGTTAAAGAAGAGTAATTTCCCACACGAAGAGCGCAAAAGAATGCAAGCTTCGCCGTAGAATTTGTAGTAATACATACGTAAGTTCTCTTGAGGCTCAGCCCTGTCAGCATCGCTTGCTCCGGCTTCAGAACTCCACTCTGCAGCGGTTCTGCATGCAGTTTTCGTATCATGCCAAAGCTGTTTTGAGTTTTAACCACCTTAGTTGTCCCGTTTCTTCGCGTTAGCAGAGTAATTGCCTGGCTCTTGCTCGTTTTGTTGTCAACGAGTGTCGGCGTACTGTAGCCGTTACTTCCATTCTAAAGTTTCGTTTGCACTTGCTCGCCGCTGCACTAGCTTCCCACTCCATTCTATTCTGGGGTGCGTGGTGACCAGTGCGTCGAATGCGAGAGGCTGTGGGGAGCCGCACCTGCTATCGCCGCCCGAAAAACAGGCCACCAGTGTCACCATCCCTGGTAGCTCGGCAAGAAGACATCCAAGAGGTTACAATTCATTCCTGCATCACGCTATTCTTCATCCCCCCTACCCTCTGCGTCCTCTGTTCTCCAATTACCCTCGGTGCAAGGATCGGCGGCAAAAATTTGTTCGACTTGGGGCAGTTCTGGCTCAAAGAATAGAGTGTGCGAAAATGCTAACCCTTCCCTACGGTAATAGCTTCCGGTAATTATAGAAACAGAAAACCCCAATGCTACTTTTCGCCGCCTCCGAGCAATGCCTTACGCCAGACCTTCTTTTTGTATGCAAACGCATGCAAGGTTCCCCCTTTTCCCTTACAGGTACGGAACAAAAAAAGTATCATGCAGTTTTTTTACAAAAGAGCCGAATCTCCCTAAAGCGAATTTTCGAAAAATACGGGAGTTTGTTACCGAACCAAATACAACGCTGTCAAAGCTATTATATGATATGTTTGAACTAGGGGAAGTTTATGGACCAATCGAATTACAAATTGTGCGGGGAATTTGGGCGATATTCAACTGATATGTTTGGAACTAGCTCATATTGAAATTGAATACTGCAGTTGATGCTGCATTCGGATGAAAACTTCATTTAAATCGACTTTCAAGAATGGTGCGATTCAGTTTTGGCTGAAAAGGCATTGAACTTATGCAACGTGCCTTCAAGAACAGTGGAACTATAATTGGACAGCAGGTGAGTCCTCCTGGCATCCATTGGCAGCTCGTTTAGAACTCTTCCGTAGGGTGATTTTGTTGGGCCCTCCTTAAGCCCCTCACGAAGTAAGCAAGCTCTTCACTGAATTGCCATGAATTTCCAAAACGCCTCACAAGAAGGCTGCTCATATCTTTACCTTGGTGAACTGGTTCCTACCTTCAGAGGGGGGAGGAAGGACAGAAGGGGGGGTGATGTGCCAGGGCTTGTAAGCGGCGGCCATTTCGTTAAGTAGTTAAATGGTGTATGTGGGAGTAAAACCATAAACATTTCCAGAGTTGCTCCATAGGGACGTGTGCAGACAAGACGAAATCATTGTTCCGCATCTTCCAGTTTCATTTTTTTCAACTTGCCGTCGACATCGGGGGACAGACCTTTCACCGATCTCTTCATTGCCGCCTGAATTGAGGATAATCCAGCTCGGAAAAGCAACAAAAAACTTCTATAAAAAGTCAAGAACCAGTCTGAGCAATCGAGGCAAAAGCTAACTCCATTGGGCAAGTGGATGTGAATCATTTTTACCCGTAAAACCGCAGGATCTGGCCCATCTTCGATAGGAACTATGATCTGCGTGCGCTTTTCCAGAGTGTTACACCACCTATTTTCTTGCCACCTGTTTTTTAGAATAAGGGCGAAGAGATTTTCCTGTCGCTGCAGTGTTATCTGACTGTTTGTATTACTGGCTCTGGCTCAGTTCGAACAAAACGCCTCATTTAGGGACCAGAATTGTTCATGCGTTCCCAAAGCTCCCGCAAAAGCCGTTAACATGGCGATAAAAATGCACAATTAATTGATAATTTCTCTAAAATTAAAACAAAAAAGGCGTGGCGAGAAAAGTGTACGCGAGGACATCTCTCGTTGCTAGAAAGGAAGCTCATGCCCGAGCAAACATGGTGTCTGGCGGAGACGTGGGATAGGCAAATGGGCATTAAGCTGAAAGGCGTATACTTATTTCTGATGAGAAATGCGTCAGTTGCGATTAATAAACAGCGCGGAAACAGAAGACGACAGGAGGTCACACAGACAAAGCGCCGGTCTCCTCCCCACACTTCAAAAAAGGCACGAAATAACGCCGAAAAAATTGGTGCAGCTGCACCGCTTTGGCAAGGTAGACAAAGAGCGGAACTGGGGATCCACCTAGCTTCTTCAGGTTTTGCCTAATTTTCCTAGGTTTTGCTGGACTTAGCCAAGGTTTGTTAGCTTTTGCGAAGTTCCCGAAAGGATAGGCTAAGTGTTGAGGGGTGAGGCCAAGTTGAGACGTTCTGGTCGGTCGTCGGAAGAATACCCGATGGCCGGGGTGTCCCGACAAGCGAACACCTGACGAAGACCCGGACGACGCAAGCTGCACAGAGACATGACGTCATTCTTACTGCGCTTCTTTTTCGTCCGTAGTAAACATGCTTCGGTCGGCCCATAATTTGTGCGAATAAAAACGACGTCCTTCGCGCGGGGTCACGAGGCGCCATGTGTCAGGGACGGGGCGACACGAAGTTGCCGCTTCGGCGCAGTGACGTCAGAGTTAGGGGAGGCTTGGCTCCGCCTACGCAGCTTTTCAAATTTATGCGATCGGAATGGTTTACGTGCTAGGCGGCTCTTGCCGAAGTGGTTTGTTTAGTGTTTTTTTATAACACCACTGGACCAAGCTTCAACTCCAACCGCTCCTCTGTTAAGATACCGCAACCAGCTAAACCTTCTCTATTCGTTGTTACCGCACATTGTTTGCGAATAACATATATCCTCCGTGTGTGAGTAGTGTATTGCTTTTACAGAGCCCCCCGTACCGTCAAGGATAGACTTCATTTTCTTTGCCAAGTCAGCCAGGCTTCTGGTATCTTGTCCACGAGGTTGGCTTCGGAGGACGACAGCGGCCGCTGGTGATTGTCCGTAATGGGGGTGAGGAAGTCCGGCAACCGCTACTTCGGAGATTTCTTCCAAGTGCTCCTCGAGCAGCAGATTTTCGATCTCTGCAGGTAACACCTGCTGGTCCATGCACTTGATCATCTCCTTGAGACGCTGCACGATGTGCAAGCGGCCGTCGTCATCGTAGTAGCCGGCATCTCCTGCAACCACCGAATGAGGTTGTCGAGAATAAAAAGCTATACGAATTCCTACAACCTACAACCAAGTGGACACACAGACACTTGGGAGTAAATTAGAACTTTCTATACATCTGTTACGAGTAAAACACCTGCAAAAATACCAGAAGGCTACTCGAAACTTTGGGGTGAGAAAATCAAGTTTTAACAAACTACTATTTTAAAAATACATTAGAAGAGACTACCACAGACAGGTTTTTTTTTCGCGCGCAGTGAATATAATGCTTAAATTGGCTGCTAACTTTGTTTTTGTGACAACACAACGGCGGAAACTTAAGCTGAGAGAAAGTGCCGACCCGCGGTTAAAAGTCTTCCGCATAGTTATGCATATACAAAAAGGCATGTGTGCGCAAGCCGCGCAGGTTCAATGTAAAACAATGTTTGGGTTGTTACTGCGCGAGTTTCAAAGAAACTATTTTTGGAAACAACTTTCCTAGTTTGTGATGTATGTCTGGTGCTTTGGGTGTTCTATCGAATGAAATTTTGTCCTTTTCGTATGTCATTTTTATCATCTCTTTTAAGATTCCGCGACTTTCATTGCTTGCGTTTAATGGTTTATCATTTGCGCGATGTGTGTGCCCTAGTAGCGTACTGTTCTGCTTTTTTGCGCTTCGTTACGTCTACATGGTTCACACATGTCTGAGCTCTTTTGCAAAGTAATAGGGTTGGCTGAAAACAGTTCCTGTGGTTATTAGACATTTGGGTACCCTACCCGACTTGCACCAGCTTTCTTCGTCGAAAACATCGGCCGTCTCCTTCGGCCTCTGGTAGTACTCCTTCATTATAGTAGGAATGCGAAAGCAGATTTCTCCGGTCTGGTTTGCGCCAAGGCGGTGACCTGTTTCTTGATCGACAACCTGAAAGAACAAGTTCTCAGATGAATATATCCGTTTCTAGTGAGACCACAATAAAACCCTGCAACACCAATCAGTGGAAGCTGCAATGCCGTAACAGAATCCGCGAAATAACCATGCAATCGTTGAGTCGTGAGTAAGAGATGGCGGGTAATGGACAACATAGAAACGTGCGTAGTATCTGAGCGTAGATCGTTTGAGATCATACAGGTGACATAGAGGTATAAAGAGGTTTTCTAAACAATTGACGATCTTTCGCATTTGCGGCAGTTGTAAAAAGCCGGGAAAGCGTGCAAGCGCTAAAAATACAAACAAGAAATACTTAGTCAAACATTATTCAACCAAAAGTAACCTATATCATATCACTGTTGAATGTTGATATCACCCCTCGAAAATTTTAATAGCCATGCGTTATCGAGAGATTCATGTCCACAAAATTTCCCGTTCTGATATCTAAAGTTCCAGTAATTGCGCCGGAAAATAACATTGAAATATTCAAGACGCGAAGGAGATGCCAGAATTAGCTCCGCTAAGCCGGCCTAATTATATAGGAATCCGCTCTTTCGGTAACCAATTGTGGGTGTCAGGGCAGCGCTTGCCCGTATGCAACTCAGAGGTATTACAAGGAAGAGCTTTTTACTCCAGAATTACTCAAGCAGGACGCAGTCCTTAAATTCAATAAGGGTATTTGAACAAAATTGCTAACAGTAAAAAATAGTACACTAAAAAAAACAGCGACAGAAAGTGTTGTGCACCGTCGAGTACGCGGAATGCAGGGGTTCTGCTTGCATACATTCATCAAGACGTGAAGGTTCTCCAGAAACCTCTGGCGAGATGGAAAACATTGTCGATAAAAGAGGAAATGTCCAGGTGAGCGACAATGGGTTGCTGACTTTCCCAGGAAACCTGTTAGTACAGAGCATGGTCCACACCAGGAAAAAAAACGGCTGATCAGCTTCTAGTACCGTAAAAAATATTCCTTCACGGTCATGCGCTAGTTAATCATGCGCGACCATAAGAATACACAAGCGAATAACAAAAAGCTCGAGACTCTACTTCGTACTTCAGATGGCCGCGAGAAGGTGCTGCAACAAAATTGTTTAGAAAAGCAACAAGAATATTCCTGGTACTAGGAATCCCTCTTCCACTCGAGCCTCCCTTCGAGAAGATCCTTGAAATCGATTTTGGCATGTAAATCAAAGACTGTGCTTGATTCCTATGTCATAGGAATCAGTAAAACGCTGAAGTTAAATGTGCAGCGAAATGTGCGGCTGGGCATGATTTGCGGGGCGGCAGCTGTCTTGTGAGTGTGCTTGGCGAGCAACGTCCTGCTTGTGGGTCGCTTTGGCGAAGGTGCACTGGCGTCATTTCTGCGTCGGATATGACGTGAGTGAAATGTTGAGGTGTCGCGGCAAAAACACTTTCGTGTTAAAATATAAAATCTGAAGACGAACTACCCTAACTATAACGTACTCTTTAGTACTAAAGGTTTCTTCCCCACAAGAAGCCCCTGTGTGGAGGGGTGCTCCCTTTACTGGCCGCTTGCTTCAATGTACTGGCGTCACTTCCGTGACGGAAATGACGTCAGCGAAATCTTCGTGTATCCGGAAATACAACACTTTCGTGTTAAAATTCGTTATTCTCCCCTCAGCCTAGTAGCGGGGACACGTAGATTGGATGGCAGAATGAGAACACGGCCATAAGTGTTTTCTGTTGTAGTATGTCTTGAATCGAGCCACATGGAAGACGTAGAGGCGCGGGTGTCGTCTTACTGCCCTATAGGCACAATCTGGAAATCGGTACACTTGTCGCTAGGATGCCATGGAATTCTGCAGGGCCCAATATCTTGTCATAGAATCTTTTCGCAGATGCCATTAAAGCCGACGCTTCATCTTAAGGGTGATGCTCAACGTCTCCGCGTCGAGAGTGTCAGTGTCCAGCGGTCACCAGGTGTTTTTACTTCGTAGTGCGGACTCAGCGGGAACGGCGTGCCATGTCTTAACCAACTGTGTTACCACTCTTGCACGCCAGACTGGTGCGCCGAGTATATTACAGCACTTGCACGTGAGCGTTGAGGTATTTGTATTTGAAGCATAGCAAGGAGAATCGAAGTCGGCTGTGTCCCGAAGGCCTGACCCAACGAGCACTCCGCGTAGTATTCCTGATAACCGTATTGTACGTGAGAACGATGACAGATGCGTTGTCATCCCGCATTTTATGTTCGACGTGTACACAAATAGCATATGCTCGATGGTATTAGGTAGGCGTTATGTCTGTCCATTCTTTGAAAGGTAGTGCATAATTCTCTAGTGCAAGACCGTTTGCACAACTCTTCGGGAAAAAGGCTCTGTGCTGTCCGCAATACAACACCAGGGATTTGTTGTGCAAGCTCACTTGATGGACGGAGAAAGCGGCGACTTATTGTACAGTAATAACTTAGGGTTCCTTCTCCTTTGTGGTACGTGACGCACTCGGTGGTTACAACGATTCATATATTCTCAGCTTGAACGTCGATCGGATGTAGTGGCGCGCATCAGTTGAAGTAGTGCTTCGTGCTAATCTTTCCAAAATACGAGCTGTGCGGACGTACCCGGTAGCCTGGTCATCGTGCCGTGCTTCCAATATTTTGTGCCGCAGGTCTGCGTTCTTGAAGAGCAGGTACTTGTATCTCCTGGTTGGATTAAGTTGTTGAGTAAACGGGGTTTTTATGGATTAGGCACGAAAGTTCCAGCTTCAAAGAGATGGGTCTAAGGATTCCGGAAATAAGTGTTAGGTATCCAGTGTTTCAAGCCGACTTCGGAGACGACGCTAACACTAATGCTCCGAGAACCAAGTCAGCCAGACGGCTCCTTTAAATTCCCTAGTCCACTGAGACAATCGTGTTGCCCTTAATCATGAGCAGCAGAGGCGTGGGCGACATGCGAGAATGCGCCTAAAACAAGCCGCTCTTTATGAGAGGCTGAACAGTGCTTTCTTATTTTTGGAGACTGAGATAGGTTTTAGCGATTTACTTCCGAGAGTTTTGTGGAAGGAGAAGGTAACCATATCTACATCACTAGCGTCTTGTTCGTTTTGGTCTCGGCATATTCGGCTTAATTTCTCGACTCCTAACGTGCAAAGAGGCAATTTGATGCTTCCCGAATGTTTTCTGCTGCATGTCGTGCCAGCGAAAAGGCACGCTTTCTTTCGTCTGCACGTGAGTGGGTTGGTTCTGAGGGCGAAGTCTCCGACGAAGCGCCGTTATTATGTGCACAGCCCGAGAACCCTACGAAAGGCCTTTTTTGGTGAGTATCGCGAAGTTTCTTTCAGCTGATGTTTTGGGCAGGCCAGCGAACAAAAATTTGGTCCCTTCTGCAAGGGAGTATCATTTTACAAGCCTTCAACCCAACGGTCTGATGCCATGCAGTACTCAAGCCTTTTTATACGCTCTCAGAAGCTCGGCGAGAGTAGCATCAAGGTATAAAGACAGCGGTGCTGCATTAGGCCTTCCAGCACAGCTTCCACTACACCATAGAATGTTGCTGGGGTTCTGTCAAGCACGAACGGCGGCAACAGTAACTAGTGCTGTTCCTTTTGATGTTGCAGCGCAGTCTTCTTTCAGCCCTCTTTCTTCATTTCTATTTGGCAGTACTTGTTTTTTCGGTTCATGGAAGAAAATAACTTCGCATGGGAAACGTGGTCGAGATCATCGTAATTTGGTGGGAGGGGGTACACTTTTTGGGGATATCGTTCATACGCAGGCAAAGAACATAACGCAACCTAATAGAATATATTTCTTCCGCGCGTTGACACCTGCCAAATTAGGAGGTTTCGATGTTTGTATGAAGCCCTTGCCCCGCAAGGTTTCAATGTGAGGCCCTTTATGATCTTCTAAAGACCCACGGTGTGGTGGCGGCCCTGCACGTCAGGTGGGTGGTGTACAATGTCAGAAACTCGGCTTTAAATGCATTCCAGGGCGGCAATGACCTCTAATGATAACTGACTAAAAAACATTAGGTCGACGAGCATTTTCCTAAGTGTTTCCCGAGCTTCAGTGGTTATACAATTACACTTTCACAATTTGCTGGAACCATTGGTTGAAATTCTTACAAGGTGACCTCGGAAATGCTCGTGCTAGGTCTGTGTCTGAAAATTTGCGGGGTTGGTCACGGTCAGTTTCGGCGTATCCCATCACAATGTGAAATATCACCGGAAGCCATTGTTTCCCAGTGGCTCTCCGGATTGGTATTGTAGATATCTATACGAACGTGGGCAAAACGTTTCACCGGGTAGGCAAGTGACCACCATCATCCCACTGAATGACCGGCTGGTAGTTTAGGTTATAGAACATCGTGCATGAACAGACAATTCCCCCAAAAGTGTACATGTAAGAGCCGCCGTGGGGGACACGATTACGTTGGTACGTTTTACCAGCCGAAAGTGGGCACGGGGGGGGGGGGGGTGCGACTCTGACACTGGCGCGCTCGCTATGGGCGGGCCGCGAGCAACAATTTTTATCCTTCGTAGGTGCAGTTCCATGGCAACATCCTCTCACGACAAACAGCTGCAGTGGCTGCCTGAGAAATACCAGGATTCAAAATACTGAAGTGAATAAAAACCAGAGATGTTTGGGCCATCTAGCCACTATTACAGTGGTGAGCTGCTTAAGCAAAGGGTATTTTGGTTACCAATTCAGCTTAAAGGGACTCTGCAACACTTCTAATAAACTCTGCAGATCTTTTTCTTACGTCTGGAAGCATTCTCAAAGCTATAGTTATCAACAGTCCGGAGCGGCACTGCGTCATCCGCTCATCCAGGCCGAACTGCCCGCCTTCCGGTTCTGATTTGCTTTGACACTTTTTTAAAGTCGCTATCGAAAGAGTTTATTGGTTGAAAGGTAAGGCAGAGTCCAACACCCGCTACATAGTTGTGCTGACGTAATTCGAGCGCTCAAAAACAGCAACACTGGTGAAACAAAAAAAAATGTTTAAGAGCAGGTTTTTAATTTTTTTTCCGAGCTTTGAGCTGTCATATTTCGCTGAGGTACGTTGTCAGGACCTGTTCTAAGTAGTGGACGTGCTTTAAACATCGTTCAGAAAGATGTTAAGATTAGAAAGAAAGGTTAAATTGCTTTCCTTTTAAGGGCAAAGGCTTTCTCAAATTTACAAGTTGGTTGTGGTTCAGTGTGTGCCGACAGCGCAAGCACGACGAAATTTGATGAAGGGGGGAGAAAGAACCTGCGCCAGATAAAAGTTTATGTTCAGCAATTTTAACACAGAACCACAAATTTACACCAAAACAGCGAGACAATGTGTTTGACAATAAGACAGCAAGACAATCTATCAGAATTGAACGTATTGCTCTCTTTGTCGATTAAATAACACTTTGCGTCACTTTATGAACGCTTTTTGAAGGAGGCTGCTTGTTTTCAAGCTTCAGGTTTCCTGCCACACGTCATTACAAGTATGGACAATAAACACAGTCCTATAGGCAATTACTGGAGTAGATTAATTCGTAATACGACCGGCAAATTGTTTAACAAACTGTCCGCTGTGGCGCACATTAATGGGTGTAGCGCAAGGTTATAATGTAGCTTCTCTAGCGACCCGGATGCCCCTCTGCGCGTCCAAAGGAATCGAGAAAAGTTGTATGGGTTCTTAAGACGATGGGCGAGATTGGTTATATTGGCCTATTCCAGCCAGCTTCACTATCAATGAGAGTTGACCTAGAAGTGATACCACGGGACTCTCTGCCGCAGCCACCCCCCCAAACCTCTGCACGATTGTCCGACGCAACGGCAAGCTGCATGGGAGAATAATGCAGGCGTCGCTCACCTTGCTAATGAGTGACGCTAATGCGTTAAAGCGGAAATGTTCGTACGTGCACGCAAAGCGGCCGGCGGAACCAATTAGAGAACGCGAAATTCGGCAAGCTAAGCTTCGGGAGAAGAATGCAGACTGACGACAGCGACGGGCGGCAATGGACGCCTCGCCTTTACTACGGTGACGGCTTTTCTAAAACTGACGAAACGACGATAGTGAGTGCTCACAATACGGAACGTTCGGCTAACCATCTTTTTTGATTGGCAAACTGTGCTTTAGCTACTTTTGCTTGCTTAACCGGCCTGGACAATTTAAGCCGCAGCGGTTCTTACGGCGTCGAATGTGAGCGGAGCAGATGCTGTAATCGCACAGACGCCCTCCCCCGTCCCCCTCCCTGAGCTATTGCAGAACCGATAACTTCTGGACGTCGAGCAATTTCTTACTCCCAGGGAATCGGCGCACGGTCATCACTTGGATACCCAGACTAAGGAACCACGCCGGGTTTATGAGAAAACGTTTGGTAATACTACACCGCTGGAACCTCCTCGCAATATCCGCGTACTCATGAAAGACATACGCAGCGGGAGAGTGCCCAAGAACGGTTAGGTTTGTGCACCAAGTAACAAGAATGTCGCCACGTTAGCTTCGTTGCTCACTTTCTCGCTTGCTCTCTCACCTATTTTGTGGTTGCGAACATTTACGATGTCAAAATTTTCTCATCCTGTATGGCCCATATCTAACACATTTTGATGTCCTTATTATTACCCACGCACGTACAAACGTTGCGTTCGCAAGGTAAACTATCATATGTAGTTTGCGCTTGTCTCATGAAGTACGCTACCCTTGCCATTCGAATCCCACTTTGCGATGATAGCAACACAATATAGTCTTGCAAAGCTTTGAACCTCTGAAACATTCTTTCTGCGTTTTTTGTTCATCATATTCAGTGACTGTGCAAAAACCAACTGGGTTAGTCACGTTGTCTTTGTGAAATACCGATACCAAGCTTTGTCAGAACAGTT
This sequence comes from Haemaphysalis longicornis, assembly GCF_048455015.1. Taxonomy (NCBI): domain Eukaryota; kingdom Metazoa; phylum Arthropoda; class Arachnida; order Ixodida; family Ixodidae; genus Haemaphysalis; species Haemaphysalis longicornis. The sequence goes on along the minus strand of NW_027526335.1, from coordinate 187,340,256 downwards.
TGGAGAAATATCTTGGCGCGCCTACCTTAATCTGTGCCGAAGGAACGGGGAAACCAACGTCCGTTCCCCTCCCGCTATGCATAGACGGTGAGCAAACGATGGCCATGGCCTCGGTCATGGCGTAAACGTTCATCATACAGTCCGCCCCATCGAAGACAGAAAGAATTTCTGAGCACGCCGCCTCCGAGAGTGAATCGCCACCAACGCCCACCCTCCGTATGCTGGGGAGGCGGATTCCAAGGCGGCGCATTTCAGCCGCCAGCGATTTTAGAGCCGTTGGTAACAGCCTCACCGTCCTCACCTGCGATAGAAACGAGATCTGAGAAAAGACGGCACTACAAGTAGCTGTGGCGTGAGATAAATACAAAATTGAAACAGCTATGAAGAGTGCACATCTCTCTCGAGTAAACTCGAATATTCAGTGTGGTCGCCATACTGCAGCGTGTCATATTATAAAAGTAGCAATATCTCTGCCGTTGCAGCTTGAATAGATATGCAGGGTGTTACAGGGACGACTAAGTAATTTTAAAAAATGGTATTTTGGTAAAATTGGTTTTCTGCGCGAAGGGGTCACAGTCTGTGGCGGTCACAATAAAACGGGTTCCAAGTGCTATTTATTGAAATAGCTAACTGTAATTTGTTAATTACCTTTCTAAATTTTCTAGTTAGGTGGTTGATTGTCAAGAGGAAAATATAGAGTATAATCAAGCAAACCGATAATCATCAGTTAATTACCTTTCTAAATTTTCTAGTTAGGTGGTTGATTGTCAAGAGGAAAATATAGAGTATAATCAAGCAAACCGATAATCATCAGTACATTTGCAAAATTGTAACTGCATGCAGAGCTACACCGCTCAGAATCTCAGCTTTCTAGATGAGCGCGACGGGATCAGTGCCACAGCTGAGCGCACAGCAAAGTCACGTACGTGCGCATGTGTCACTCGGAGATGTACACATCTTACGCCCACCACGCCTTATCTTCGGCGTGTTTTCGCCGGCAAACGGCGGCAAAGGCGCTACATATTCTGCTCGAACCAAAGATAAAGCATGTTGGCCGTATGACGTGAGCAGCTCGAGTGACATGAGGGCGCGAGCGTGGCTTTGTGGCGCTCAGCAGTCGCACGAAGCCCATTGCGCTCATCTGGAGAGCTGAGGTTCTGAGCGCTGTAGCTCTGCACACAATTAGAATTCCGCACATAATGATGGTTATCGGCTTGCTTGATTATCCTCTAAAATTTCCTCCGGGGAATGAAACACGTAACTGGAATAATTAAGAAGGTAAAGACAAATTATGGGTAATTATATCGCAAATAACACTTGGAATTTGCTGTATTGCGTCCGCCACGGCACGTGACCATTTCAGGGAAGAATAAGAATTTTACATTGGAAAGCCTATTTCTCAAATTTAGTTAAAGTCTTTGAGCAGTGGGACAGTCGGTTGACCGGCTCCAACAAAGATCACCAACAACATCTGGTAGACCGGGCGAGACAGGCCGCCAAGACCCAGGGCTTCCTGGACTAAGGAGGTCCCTCACCTGGCGGTCAACCCAACAACATTAACTGCTCAGTTAAGTCTTTATTCCTCCTTCTACTTAGTCTTCCCTGTAACACTCTATATTGTGTTCATAATGTTCAGCACAATGGCGCGGTTATCGTACGTATGTCGCAGGAAGCATTCCTTGGGTAACTCCGGTTGCTATACCGCGTTCATTTCCTTGTTATCGCTTTTCCTGAACGCGGCATTGAAAAACACACAGAACCCAAATAAGTCACCGTGCGCAGCCGCGTCCAAAAGTGGTTTACACTTGCTCATTTGTTATTTTGGAAAAACCCAGAACACATCAACGAAAGTTTAACATGCACAAGACAGGTGACACACGATTTTCCAATTAAGGGTTGTTATGAAGTCGTTCGTTAATATTAAGCAAATACCAGTTTCCAGATTTTTGTTCTTTCGGATACCAAGATGTGTAAGGTAACCGGAGGAAAAAGAAAAGAAACCAAGGTGCCACAGTAAAAAGTTGAATCTACGCCCTAGGAGAATCTACATAGGTAACAAGCAAAACCACGAAGCAGAGTTACATGTATGTACCACCTTTGGATATTTCATGCCCCGTTGTCAGACTCCTAGCTATATATACACCGTTAAATGATGACGCGAAATGCTGTAAAACGTTTGCGTGGTTTCAGTTCAAATGTAATATAAATGTAAGAATGTAAGAATGGTACATTAATGTAAATGTAAAGTACATGTAAAGTAAATGTAAGAATGGTACATTGCAACTTACGGCTAGAAGTACCTCGTAAGGTTGGAACATTTGGTCAGCTAGCTACTTAAGAAATGTTTTTAGTGGAGAATGGGAAACGACGTTTTCTCTTATGGGGCTAAAGCGTTTGCTGGATGGGCTTATGAAGGAGTTTAGAGAAAGATATGCTGGCTAAAATAACCTCCTCTTGTTCGTAACCCCTAGAACCTCTTTATTTGAAACTGAAAAAAGAATTTCGATTCCCGGCCGTGGCGGCTGCTTTTCTGGTGGAGGCGAAAAGCAAAAACTCCCGTGTGTACGAGATTTCAGCGCACGTTAAGTGTCCCCAGGGTGTCAAAATTAATCTGGAGCCCCCCAGTACAGCGCGCGTCATAGCCTGCGTTGCGTCGGCACATTAAGCCCTACAATCAATCAATCAAATCAATCAGAAATAAAAGTTGCCACCTCTCCCGGCATGCGCGCGTAACGGGATTGAGGCATTGCATCTTGCGCCATCCCCCCCCCCCCTTAGCCACAATAAATAAGACCTGGTCCGATATTTTGTCGGTATTCACACAATAAAATGTCTGCCATAATTTTTTCTAGCCAAATCGTGTTTCAAAAACACTGGAAGGCAAAAAATATAGCGATGCATGTTCCAGTAAATACGTGATTGAGTTTATTGTTTTATAAGAACTTCATTAGATGGCTTGATAGGGATAACATCAGAATATGGTGCAAAAGTAGCCTAAATCCCTAAAACATGTAATTGAGTGGCACATAACCCACATTTCTTGTTTTAGGGGTGCGCATGATTGACTCGAAGTAAAATGGCAGATTTTCTGTAGTCGAACCTCCCAGCTCTGTCGCTGCAAATATTTAACTGATGGAATCTCACCTTTAATGGTACATGCGCGAGTGACATGTGTAGCAAGGCGTGCCTCAGTACTATACGTTTGCGTTTATAGAACGTTAGTCAATATTCCACCATTTGTGTCCGCAAACCACAACTGGTATGCGCAAGATCAGGACCTGTAGTGTATATGCTGGAGCGACTGAGTCAAAGTTTCAAATTTCGCTTCCGTTTTGTGACTAACGTGATTCACCGTTTGAACTACACAGGTACAAGATTTCTCTATGATTGTGCGCCGATAGGTTGGTGTATTAACTGGAGGCATTCGAACATAGTGCTAACTGCCTGTTCCGCTGTTTCTTGCAACTCACATTTTTTCACATTTCTTGCAACCTGTAATATTCACATCGTATCAACCAAACCACACCGCTGGATGAAAGGCGCACAAGCTGTCATACACCGACCGTGTCAATACATAGGCAATGTCGTGTGACGGAGTCGTCACAAGCTCTATCCGCGTGGACGTTGCGATCGAAGTTAGTGGATTTGGTTGCAGTTTAAAAGATGGAGAATGAAATGCTCTGGCGCACAAAATTTAGGCTGGAGACGTATAAACACTGCGTGCAACAGGGAACCGGCCTACCCAGATATGATAAAACGCGACAAAGGTGAACTTCACAGACGCAGGCGCCATGTGTCCATTCGTCCGTCTTAGTGTGGCCTTTTACCTTGTACTTCCTGACGAGCTCAGCGAAGTGGTGCACGTCTGCCTTGGGTGACATCATGACCACAAGGCCACCTAAGAGCACCGCCATCGTAGTTGTGACCAGACCTGAGCTGTGCATCATTGGCGCAGATATCAGTGTCCCGCCACTCTCGTGCTTTGGAAAAAGGGGCCTGGAGTGCAACAATGGCAAAAACAATCAACATAGTTTGATATGATTCAGCAGGAAACTTGTAAATATGCGGTAACGCACCCCTACTTACGTTAGATAGCTGAATATTCTGCTTTCTGCAATGTATTGCTACCAGAATTTGCCTCTAACGTGGGTTGACGAACGTAGGGAGTTACCTTGAAAGACATCTGGGGTGCACTAAGTGCCATTACTAATGCCCCCAAGCTAGCGCTGCGATTCCTAGTTCCTTGAGTGCATTCTAATATAAATATTGTTCTGTAACTTAACAAGTAGTATTTCGAAAACGAAAATGTGTCTATAGTGGGTGACTTTATCATTAGTCTGCTTGATTCCGCGAACCCCATCACTTTGAACTATGCAAACGAACGGTTTTTTGGCTACATCAGTGAACCCTCATCAACATGCTTGCATCTTTTGTAGATCATTCTTCCCATTCCCTCCGTGACCAAATTATTCGTACTCCCTAATCTCGCATGCAAGCGGGAGCCATCAGTTTTGATATTACTGGTCCCTTTCCGGCCTTTTTTTACGTTCACGAATGGGCACACAACAAATACAAATCCTACAAGCAATCCATCTTTATTCATGGAAAATTTATAAATATGTATCGAACAGGGTCTGGGCCAGCGTCTGAAAAGTCCCAAATCCTGATGACGCTTTGCAGATATTTTCTGATTTACAATAAATTCTGTTCATGACTGCACAACGTTACCATCTTACTAACTTCCAATAGCCATTAAACTGCCCAACGGTGCCCTTGGCTCACAAGCTCCCTTCTTATCTCCTTGCGGAAAAATATAACCTACCGTAATTACCCGATTCTAACGCGCCCCCGATTCTAACGCGCACCCTATTTTCCTGGCAAAAAATACCGAAAAACTTGCACTTCCGATTGTAACGCGCACGGAACTTTGTGAGCAAGAAAAACGAATGCGAGATAAACGGGCGATTTATTTCTCGAAGTAATCTCACCCATCTCCCTCCTCGTCGCTCTTCACTGACCACAACATCTCGTCCTTGGTGCCGTGAAGCGCGTTCGCGAAGCCACACTTCATAACGAACGTTCAACCATGATCGATGGAATCGTGGCCCACGCCTCGCACGCCCATCCTGCGAACTTCTCCAGAGGCGCACGCTTCAGCCGACCACTCGTTTTGAACGCGCGAGAGCCGCTACTGCCATTGCTGTTATCAAGTGCGCAAGTTGAACGATTTGACGATTTGTGTGAACGCCGATAGAAAAGCCTGGGCGCCTATTCTATACATATTTCAGACAAAAATCAATTCATTTGTAGTACTTAGAGCATTTTTCGAAGAAAAATGCATGGCGGCTTGTCCTTTTCTATAGGAAATAAAAATGCGCGTTAAAAGCGAGGTTTTTTTTTAACCAAAAAATCCGTCGCAGCCTCGTGGCTCTGTTGGAAGAAGTTCATAGTTAGGGAAGCTTCCAGTAGATAGCGGGCAAACAGTGCAACCCGGTAAAATTGAATAGACTGGAGCAAACCGCCACCGTGTTTACCACGGGAGGAGCGAGATGCAAAGAAAATGCGTGACAGGTGGGCAGGCAAGAGAACAAGGGTGTTCGCGTGGCAGGGATGGCAGATGAGTACAGTCTTTAGACAAAAAATGGCACCACCTTTCCGCGAGGGAACCCTGAGTTGATGCGAAGCATCTCGGAGGTTCCGAAACATTCACGAGATTGGGTATCCAAATAACGGACGATGACGGAAGTCCGGACGCCGCAGCATGACTCAACCGAAGCAGCAACTGAGGGAGAGGCGCGTGGACCGGGTTTATTATATACAGCAGATGGAGTGGAGAGGAGGAGATGATAGAGGAGACACGCATGCGCGCTTATCGCTCAGCTGCGGTGATGAGTAGCGCGCGCGCTATCGCACAGCTGCCGTGGAGACAGGGAGAGGAGGAGAATCGCGTGCGCTATCGCACAGCTGGTGCTGAGATGGGGAGAGGTGCGGACGGACGGAAGAACGACGACGCACGACGGATCCGAGAGCAAGAGATGCTTTGCATCTAAAAATTCAAGCAATAGGAGGAGATGTGCGGCCAATTTTTGCTGTACTGCCTTAGGGGTATTTTTGTGCTGCCTGCACACTTCCGGAGAAATGTCAGGAGATACATTCTGTTACTCTGGGAAAATGTTGTTTGCACTAACGGGGATACTTTCCCCTCAGCTTAGTTTAAGATTGCCCCACTAAGTATATGTACATTTTGCAAGAAAATTATGCACAAAGGCCTTCCGTTTTGCAGCTGAAATAACAGCTTGAAACCCGCCCCACAGACGACATTGCGAGACTATTTTCACATCAGGTGCCCCGGCCTCCTGTCTCTTGTTGCCAAAGAAGATTAAAAGCTCAGAAAAAACTGTTGCTCATTTAATCCAGAGAAATCGCATTCAGTTAATACAAGCTGCTTGACGCACCTTTCTTGCAAATTGAAGGTGGACTATCATCCAACAGTCATTGCATTTCGTAACATGATCCTTTTCTTTTTGCTTGTTCCCTTCGTTGGTTAGTCACTTGGTGAAATTTAGCCAAGCTTTCAGGCAGAATTGACACGACTCAGTGGTGTAGCAATATGTTGATATCTCTCACAGTTCAAATGCAGACAATAATGAGACTTCGTACAGAAGGCCGTTGGTGTCAGGCATTACCAACTAAAACAGGTAGTGAGGAGACAGGTTGGCTGAAAGAGCGTTGCAAACTCGTACCACTTTTCCACAGTAATGCATTCAGACAGATATATCATTACACAGTTTTCTGTTTCAGACTACCGCAGTGGTCGGACACCAGAATAATTTTCGGCGCAAGCGACGTTTTTTTGTCTTTGTGTATTTGTGAGACATTTCATTCTGTTTCTTATAAACAGGACGCTTGATAAAGTTCCACGCACGGAGGAAACGGAATAGTTTAGCTGTTTGGCGCGAATGATTTTTTAGGACACACTGTGAAAGAAATGTTTGAAATGTTTTGGTCCGCTAATGAACAGCTCAATAGATTGGTCAAAAGTACCTTGAAGTATATAATAGACACATTTTGGTTAACAGTGCCGCCGTCTCATTGTACCAGTTTATGGAAAGACGCGTTTCCGTGCAATTAGGTATGAAGCAGTCAATAGACAAGGGATTGCGAGCGCGCTTCTTGTCGGAGATACCGTTGCGATTGTTGTTTTGCAAACTGTTTTCTACGACAACGAGATTTGCGTACGCCCTAAATCTGAGGCTAAGACGCATCCTTGCTTAGGGACAAGGCCGAAACGCATTGTAAATAAGGCAGAACGTTGGGCAGGTTTATAGCTGTAACCAATTCGCTATGGATAAATTTAACTATTGTATCGCACTTTTCTAAATATGCTAAACAAGGGTGAATTGAGCGACGCATCTCCCTTAGGCGTAATGGAGCGTTTTCAATTTTCAGCATAAAAGCGCAATGTGAAATAATTTTCAGTGGGAGAACAGAGTCTCCGCCTAAATACGAATGGTAAAACACAACGCTGCTTGTTTATCTTGGACGTGGTTCTTTTGCGTTAATTGTTAGTGAGAGATTAAATTAAATATGCCGTCTTCATTAAGTATCTCTGCTACAAAGCAGCGTAGGCAGCTGGTTTGCTGCTATTGAATTACCAGAGACATAAACGCCCATCAGGCAGAAAAAGTGGAGCCACACTAGGGCTGGCTACGAAATCACGTTATTAATGGAGGTTTCCTCGAAATCACTGGCGAGCTCGACCTAAAGTGTCAGAATTATAAAGCACACATTACAGTGGACGGATGAGATAGAAGCCAACATAAGGGCACCGTTATGGGGTGTTTAGTAGAGCGCAAATGACGGGGAAACATCGTAAAAGTAATATAAATACCCACGTTCAGTATATTTTATACTTCGTCTTGCGGCTTTCATTTCGCATCCATGCCCAAACATTCGGCTATTTTATGTATGCACCCATAAGCCCACCCGTTTGAATTTTCTGGGTACCACTGAAGGGTGCGCTATTAAATGCCGTCACAACCAATGAATCTGCATGAATTCAGGCGCCTACTCAGGTAGGAAGTAACATCATGAGTAACACTAAAAAAGAGTCACGTACCATGCCGTAGCCATGTTCGCCAAGAAGCCGTAGTGAGTAGCAACCACGCCCTTTGGCTGACCCGTAGTTCCCGAAGTGTAGCAGATTGCAAGCACGTAATCACGTGGGTCTTCGATGAGAATCTCCCGAAATGTGGCCTCGTGAATGTTCACGAAGTCATTTGTCGCAATGAAACCCTTGGAGGGGCCAGTGGCAAACTGTCCCTGCGTTCGTAGAGCGTTATGATTTGCTTATCGAGTCAAGGGCAGAATTTAGTATTGGCGAGTAAGAAAATACCTAAGGTGTCGCATTCTTCGCCCAAGAAAAACATTTATGACTTAAAGGTACTTGAGAGGTACTGATTTCGCCTAAAATATTCGAAAAACATTGTGGACCCGGGAACAGTTACACCAATACTAAAATGATTTTTGAAAACATAGTAAAGTTGTATGAGTATTAGGGGCCGACAGTTTATCGGCAATGTAAGTTTGTACTAAGTGCCGAAAAACCTATTTCAAGACAGTGAATGTTTAAGCATAAAGCAAGTGCGTTTTTAAAAACTGTGCTTGCTTTTTGTGTCAACTTCAGCTTTCCATTCAGGAAAAGAGGTGAACCAAGTTTATTCATTGCATTGTGGCACGACGAGTCGAAATACATTAAATGTAAAACTGCGAAACATAACGTTGCAAGAGGCGACAAGTAAAACATTAAAAAGAGATAGCTGCAGGACCCGTAACACGGCTTAAGTTTTGAAGAATACTTGTGAATTTGTGAGGAATTTCGAATCATATTGGCCACACTAATCAAATACGTCTTATGTGCTACGTGGTATTTGAGTCTCATTATTAGCTTTTGTCTTTGCCTTTTGGTTCGAATTCGCAGTGGGAGGGTCACCCCGACCGGCGCAGGTTTGCTTATCACTGGTAACAGTTATGGCTGCCGCGATGAACAGCCAGAGAGGCGCAGTCTTTCCGACTATATCGCGCTTGAAACACACGTGGCTTCAACTCTTCAATGACTGCATCGTCTGAGAGACCTGCCCAATAGCTTTTATATGCGGCCGGCGTATCAGCCCCCAAACAGTTTGTTAGACCTGCCGGAGCCTGCAGGCATAAATGTTTCTTCCCCGCTGTTCAGTACAGCACTGTGCAGTGATATCGCGCCATCACGGGGATGAGAATCAGGCTTAAAGCTTTGCTTTGTCTAAATAAAGTTTCTAGAACTCAGGGCGAGGGTACGTGCAATAGACGCGCCGCTAAGGCCGGAAATCAAGAATCGACCGAAGTGTTCACATCATTGGTCTACACGCATCTGCGGACACTTCTTCCCCAGTTTTCTTGAACTGAACTCCAGCCTAACTTTTGTACAAAAAAATAACTTTGTGTGTGTTGTAGACGTTACCTTCAATTTCAACGGGGACGCAGCTCTAGCAGCTTTCTCCGCAAATTTCAAGTCAGTGAGAATGTGAGTGCAGTCACTGTCGCTCATCCGGTGGTGCAGTTCCCCTATAGAAGAAAAACATTATGCAAGGCACATTGTTGTTATGTTTAAGAATGCCGTATCAACATCATCATTGGAAGTTGCCAACTCGAATCTAGTCACACTGCTTCCTCCTGCTTTACTAGCCCACAAGATGGAGTTCCTCGCACCCATTCTAACGTAGCAGCAGCGCTGCTTTGTGTTCTAACTGTTTATGTGGTTCTGTTGTGTCGCTGTCGCAGCGGCATTCGCTGCATGTGCCCCTTTAATAAAGACGGTATTATTTCTTGAAATACTTGAAAGCAGAAATTTTGAACTGCCTCCGTCTGTCTTACGAATACATTAGCCACTAATCAAGCAGTACGCGGCCGGTTTTTTATTGTTCGCTGGTATTGCATTTTTTCGTTGCCAATTTTTATTTTGTCCTTCTCTGTAGCCAATTCGGCCGTTCACTGATTTCAAAGTTCTTTACTATGGGGCATCTGGCTGCGAGAAGCCGCCGCTCCCTGAGCAACTAGGCCGGCAGACACGGGGAGGAACCGCTGGTAGCTTAGCTTGAGTTTCCTTCTTTCCACACGCGTTCGGTCGTTCTTTGTTCTTCGATCGCTCTTTATCCTCGAATCGACAGTTAAGAGTTTGCAATACGCGCCCTACTTCTTCTTTACGGAACATCACAGCGCCGAGATTGGGGTGGACGTGTAGGTGCCGCTGCCTTTAACGATACTGTTGAGCCGTAATAAAGTTCCTCAAGGTCCATAAATGTACTATACGCGGCAGGCCCATGGCACTTGGATCAGAATTGTTTATTCCGGGGAAGTTGGGGAAATTCAAACATACAGGTTATATTTTTGGACGGCTGTTATCGTTGACACCGTGCATATTAAGCCTGCCTAACATGTCCCATTGTTACGGCCTATCGTACGGCGTACGATCGATTTCAGAGGAGATACAGCAACATTCTGACTCAAGCTGGCGGCTGTCCTCGTGTTCAAGTTACCCTCAAGAAGGAAGCCATCAAGACGTGGCCGGGTTCGCGTATCCGAAAATTTGGTTGCGTACGCCAGTCTGTGGGCACCATGGTATTGTGGCATAAAAGTTAAGGCACCCCGAAATAACCCCTCGCAATTCAAGCGTCTCAGTTTCCTTCTCCTTTCAACACCTTTTGCACGAAACAGCCTTACACAGCTGTTAAACGAGCCGCAACGAGTGTGGCCGCGCGAGTCATTCGATACAATGCTTTATTTCGCTACTGCTCTACAAAACCAGTCCTTCTATGTTATTATTCCGCAATTTGTACTTGACGCCTCTTGAAGTGATTAATGACGACCGTCGTCACTAAAATATATCGTCGATTTCCATAAACGGAACCACAAGAGAATGGGATATTATTCTCCCGAAATATATAATCTGATTGATTTAATTAGTGTGTTTTGTTGCCAGATACAAGCCGTGCCCTTCTAACTTATCTGAGTTAGTAGTAAAGCATGAGTGTGACCTTTTCATTTCACTGGAAGAGTGTATCGCCTGTCGTCATTATAATGGTATATACATGTTTGGTCGACAACGTTCTAGAACTAATCCGATAGATCTAGCAAGGTTAACACCGAACGATAAATGCTCACAGGGCAAACACCGCGGCATTCCATTCGCCGGAGTCTGCTTACGTGACGTGGTTTAATGCTTCTGCGTCTGTTGTATTTTTTTGTGCTTTAGATGAGCAGAAGTTCGCTCCAATAAATTTTGTTCTTCGAAACATCTTGCGTTGTCTTTGGCTACGTCGCATCTGGTCAACCTTAAACCCCCGGAAAGTCGCTAGACAAGCCCCGCCCGTGCCAGCCGCTACAGCAAGGTCTTCAGCCGGGGTATACACTCCTTCCGGAGGAATTGAAGAAAATAGATGTCGTGGCCACCCCAAAGAACAACGCGGGCAGCATAATCAACGCTACCAATCGCAATCTTGTTCTTCAGCAACCCGGGAAGGTGCAATCATTTCACGGGTCACTTGCAGAAGGTCCTGAGGTATCGCTTGAACATCTCGAGTGGATCCTGATAATTCACAGATCGCAAGAGTGCGAAACACTCAGGCAAGTGTAGACCGCTGCCCGAATTTGGTTCGAAAACCACAGGCGCCCCCTCAGAACTTGGGCGATACTCAAGACTGAGTTCTCAAAAGCGTTCACGACTTTGGTACGAAAGGAATGGGCCGAGCAGTAGGTAAAAATACCCACGAAGCGCCCCAATAAAAGCGCGCTCGTGTTTTTGTTAGGAAATCAAGCTACTGTTTTGCCCCACTGTCACGGAAATGATAGAAAAAGATACTAAGGTTTCTCATGCGTGGGGTGAAGCAAAACGTCTTCGTTTGCTTTCTCCCTAACCCGCCTAAAACGCTGGCGGAATTCGCTTCTGAGGCGGAAGCGATAGCGAAAACGCTTGAAAGTTAAGCGAGACAGTACAACCGTCCAGTCTATTCCCTAGCTACGGAGACAGTCGGAACCGGTGCCACAAGCTTTGGTACACCACGAGGGACCATCCACTCAGTCGTCAAGGAAGAGCTGCGGGAACATTTCCCGACGACGCCACAACCTCATGTTGCTTCCCTCACAGACGAGATTAGGAAAGAATTGTAGCAAGCACTGAAACATTCACGACCCGTGAGCAGCAAGCCATGGCCGACGCAAGTGCTGTCCGTTGCCTTCGCCAACCTGCACCCGATCCCATCGAGCATCCGTGACCGCCGACACTTGCCTACGTGACCAGAGAAGACTCCGTTCTCTTGCCCAGACTTTAGGAGTGTATCCAGCGGCTTTAGACGTTCCTTCATGACGTGTACGGTATCGCTGTTCCGAACCGGTCTTCAGCAAGCTCACCATCCACATTCATGGTGGTGGAGACGACTTCAGTATATATTCTCATTTTATAGGATATTAACTGCTCCCACCATGGTACGCGTCATCGACCTGGACGGTCGCCTTTCAAGAGGTTGAAATGTTACGGGAAGCACAAGTAGACGCTGGTGCAAAGCTCTAGGAGACCAGCACCGACTACGATGACCCACTAGGTGGCACGAACTCAGCTCTAGCTGTCTTGGCCGCATTGTAAATTGATTCTTTGTCTACGTAAATACTTTGCTCGACCACTAGCCGTTTCTCTCTCGTCCTATTAGTCCTGCAACCACATAACAATATGTTGAGTTCAGCCCACATATCTGCAAACAGCTTTACGTAACGTATGCAACTTATAAGGTCCCTGTGGCATGCACTGGTGGAAACTGCGTTAAACATTGGAAGGACACCACATTCAAACCATTGATTACTTAACAGCTCAGAACAACTTATTACTGGGTGCGTCGGTGCATATTTAACTTAAATTAACAACTTCGCGAATTGATACGACCAGAAAAATAAGGCAACAAGGACGCGTGTAGACTTGAATCTAACTTTGATTGATTACACACAGCCTTACAAAACAATACAGGCCGAAGCATCGCGGCGTAGCACGCCCGACAAAGAACGGTAAAACTTTGAGATAACCTATGTACAACCCAACACTGGTAATCAATGAACTTCATCCGGCTGTTATGCAAACAGATTGACGTTTCGCTGACACATTCACGACCCAATATCCTTATATATTAAGCCTCCCGTATCTCTCTCGCCCGGCTATCACGGCACCGATACAAAACCTTCACTTCCTTCAAGTGCGGCTTACACGTACCGGCCAAGCATGCCGAGCAGCGGAAGGATAGATCACCACTTTTATTATTCTGAATCTACACTTCATACCCTAGCAATAGCACATTAACACATCTTCCCGTCTACTCTGGGTATACTTCACCAAATAAAAGAGATATTCGATAATCCACCGCAATGCAGCAGCAAACCTAGGAACCGGTGCTTTTTCCCGCTCCCTTTTAATCAAATTCGACTTCATCCGATGCGGGAGACATCCCGCCTATCTTGACCGGAGCTCGAAACATCGCCTTTGGGCCATACTGTTCCATCACCTTCTCCACATTATGGGACGTCTTCTGCACATATTCCACAACTTAAGGTTCCTATTATCACGTTCCTTGTAAGTTTCGGAGTTTCTTTAGTGGTGTTTTCGGATTGCATCCTTTAGCACCGCCTGAACCACTGCTGACGCGATTAATTTCTGGAATCCTGCTTCTTCTGTTCGTAAAGTTTGTTCGTCAGAGCTTTCGGGCGCTATGTGTGTCGTGACCTCCATCAGCTAACGTGATACACTTGGTGGCAATCGCCCACTTCACAGTTTTTGAATGCACCGGATTCTACGGCAACAATTCCTTTTTGGACCTTGGGTTATATTTCCAGCATAGATGTCTGTCCCAGAAGGTTAAGGCGGTGTGTCAGAAAACTCAATTGTGTTATCATTTCTTACTTCAAGCCTAAAAGTTAAACCTCTGCCATGTCGGTGAAACGCCTGCAAGGCAACAGCTATGGCATCGCGATACGTCGAAATAGAGTGTTGTTAAGTGCGAACGTACCGAAATACAATAAACCGTAGTCGCTGTCAAGCCCTTCACTTAATATACTCTGTCAAATTAACATAAAAACAACACAGAAGAAAGGACCAACCCCTGAGCCAAATGATCAGATCAAACGTTTAGACGTGGACGTATGTATGAAGAGCTGCTACGACACCCCGTCTGTGCTCATTATCCTGCTTGGCTGGCCGCCATCAAACTGCGACATTCAAAGTGGCTAGAAGTACGTTGGTGGTGGGGCTACCTACGCGATGACTTAGGGAAGGTGAAGAATACCAAACGCCACACTGCTGGAATTTTCATGCAGCTGGGTGGCGCCGTGGTCCCCGAAGAAAGTTTAGCCACATTTGACCAAAGTTCAGCGTTGAAATCTTTTTGACAGCGCAATAATGGCCCTCCCTCAACCAGAAACTGCACAAGAATGCAGAGGACAAAGAGAGCTGTTTATTGATTGGATTCGATAGCCTCCCAAAAGCATCCAGTCACTACCAAGGGACCCCACATAATGTATCATTTTATTAATTAAACACAAAGACCAAGCCTCCTGCAGAAGCATTAGGGCATCGGCCGCTATCAGGAAGAACCTAAAGCCTGTGGCGGTGGAGGACGCAAAAATTAAGACGAAGGCTTCGTTTATGCGCAAATATTTGGAAATGCATACTTTGACCTCCGCGGTCAACAAAATGAAAGAAGACTGAACGTGTTTTTTCACCACGGAGACGCAGAACAAGGATACCATATTTCGATCACCAGTGAGTGAACGAGGTACCTGGCAGTACGAAATTACCAGGTGTTTTGCATAAGTGTGTAAAGAACTTGGGTACCACCTGCTTGAAGCAAAAACTCGAAGGATGTTATAAATTTTGTCAGTCGAGTGATGTCATTGGCCATGGTTTTTCTAGTTATGTCGAACATTTGTTTTTTTCTGTCCCTCACGCCTTATTACTTAAAGCTGTTAGAAAATGAATAGAATTTAATGCAAAGTACATTTTCAGAATTCAACCGGGCTGACAAGAGATGGGTTCTTAAATTTGCTATAGTTTTATCGCAACTACACATTAGTTCATTTTGACGAAGGTCTTCACGTGCAAAATTGAGGTATATGTGCTGCTTTCTGGGTTGGTCCTTTTTGTGCAATGTATTTTATCGACTTTGACAGAGCAGTAAGCTTAGGGCTCGACAGTGACCAGATTATTCGTGAGTTTTGGTACCTCAGCTATCATCTTGTACTACAAAATGCGACCCATTTGAATGTATGGTGGCGCCGTGGGTGATGCATTGCAGGTGTTTGACCGACATAGCAAAGGTTTAACCTTCATGCATCAGCTAAAATTATACAATTCAGTATTTTGACATCGCCATAAACTTTTGTGACAGACATCTGTGCTGAAAATATATAACCTGAAGTTGCAGAAACAATTGTTGCCAATAATTCGGAGCATTCTCAAATGGTGACGCGGGCGATTGCCACCCAGTGGGAGGTAAGTAGTTAGGAGGTTATTTACGCACTAAGTGCACGAGAGCTTCGACACAAAGATTTAAAGGAAAGAGGAAGCAAGATTCCTGAAATCGGTCTTGTCAGCAGTGGTGGAGGTGGTGCTAAACAGAATGAAACCCGAAAACACCAGTAGTCAAACTCAAAGAGAATGCGAGAATAAGAGAAACGGTATGACGTTGAGGAGAACGTTTTCAGCACCGGTCAAGCTGCGCGGGATGTGCTCCCGCATCGGAAGAAGTCGGATTTGTTAGAAAGAGTGCGGAAAAAACCACCCCGATTCCTATGTTGACTTCTGTTGGGGTGGTTTTTCAAATACCTTTTTCATGTGGGGAAGTATACGTGTACCAAACGTGAACATGTTTATGTGCTATTGCGTGAGCATCAACTGTCGATTCCGAACAACGCAAGCAGGCATCCAGCCATGTACTGATCGACTTGCTCGGCATGCACGTAAGCCACTCCTGAAGGGCGTCATTGTTTTGTGTCCGTGCAGTAATAGTCGGGTGAGAGAAATGCGTGAGGATTACTATATAAGGAAGTTGGGTCATGACTGTGTCAGCGAAACGTCAATCTGTTTGGATAACTGCCAGATGAAGTTAATTGATGATTGGTGTTAGGTGACACGTAGGTTTATCGTAGCGTCTTTTGGTATTGTTTCGCGTGCGCGCCGTGGCGATGTTGAGGCCTTTGTTTACGTGTCACCTTGTGTGAAATAACACTTAGTTGCAAGTCTCCGCCCGTGCTTGTGGACACTCCTTTTTGTGATCGTATCAATTCACGCCGTTTTTAATTTACGTTATAGAAAACTTACTCTTGGTACGTTGTTAAACTGCCGGAGACTGAGGCTTATCGTCAACATCTAACGCACAACCGTTTTAAGCGTGGCCCCAAAGAGACCGCGGACATGCGTACTATTATGAGGAATATGAAAGGGGACACAGGAACGCGTGGCAAACAGCCTCGAATCAGACACGGACGGATGCGCGGATGGCGCTGTGAAAAACAAAGGTGGAAAGGAGGGCGCTCTTCCACTAACTGTTGGCCCTCCCACCACGCTGGCATTTCTACAAAGCAGCAGCCTACGTCATTTCGCCGATACTATGGCATCGTCGTACAGCCGACAAAGCGCACGGCGGGATTGAGGACAGTTGTCAGAACAGCTTCCCACTTTCCACTTTGTTTCCGACGGCGGCCGATGCGTATCACTCATAGCTGGTTCTGAGGGTGTTTTATACGCATTCCTGTGTTCCCTTTCATATTGCTCATTATAGTACATTCAAAATGAAATGCGTGGAGAGAAACGATTTCCGAGTACCTGCCGCCTTTAAGTGAGACACCGTGACACGTTCATGTGGGTATTAGCAGAGTATCATTAGGTTAGCTCATAACAGTCGGCTTTTACTTATAGGTTGTTCTTAAAAATTTTTAATTAGCCCATAAACACGATGCAGACGTACGTTCTGTGAGCGATGTTTTGGCAAGGACAATGCTTGCGCCGGCGAAGACGCAACCCCAGAGAGCCACAAAATTTTCGACGGTATCTTCGGTATGGACGCAGACCCTGTCCCTTGGTTGTACGCCATGCCGTTGCAAGCCTGCTGCATACCTCTGAATTCTCACCAAGAGCTCGCCACGAGTAAGCAGGATAAATTTATCCGCCTGCATGCAATGATTGAGGCATTAGTCAACACATTAGAAACCTTCAAACAATATGGCTTGAATATTAGGCACCGCTTCGGTACTTTTTATTTTTGCCTTCAACGAGAACATTCACACCGCGTTCTTTCTTACGTGCAATGTTTTTGTACAACGGCAGCTCCTTGGAAAACATAGACGTCTTGATTCTTTAACCTCCATTATGTATACCCGTTGTGGCGAGGTGAGGGTCTTTCGTCACCTTCGTTGCCCCGCCCACATTGTGATGCATCTGCAAATAACGCGGAATTTTACTTGTTCAGTACGGAAGCTGTGCGTTTCCGGGATCGCAAAAGACGACATCTGGGCTTAGCTTCTTTCAATATAGCGTCTGCTAGCGCGCTTCGGCCGAGTGTTTTTGCTGCAAAGGCACCGTGAAATAAATTTGCTCCCCCTCGCAATTACAGTTTTCAACGGGAAGACAGGGCAGGAGAAACAATTTGGAGCCTTGTACGCAATATGGTCGCCAACAATTCGGAAAGCTATTCGCTTCGCACTTTTCCCGACACTTTTGCGCCCTAACCAAAAGGCATCCTAATTTCTGCTCATTGGAGCTTTCTGAGCTAGCTCAATCCAATCCGGGAAACACCGAGCACGTTCCTACAACCACGGCACCCACAGCACCACACGGTGCGCAGCTATCATCCGGTGCAGCCTTTTAGACGGGGAAGTCGTCTTGCTTCCTTGACGCAGCGCAAACAAATCACGCTTGACAAATAGCGTGCGCATGTAATGAAACATTAAGTAAAAGCACTTTAGGGGCCCCGTTTGTCGTCGTCGCTTCTCCGGGGACAAGGCATCTAGCCACCATAGTCACGCAGTGTCAGGCACCCAAATACAACCTCGGCAAAGATCATCGCTTCCCATGATCAGGATCGAACCGGTGCCCCTCACGTAAAAAGCCGATATCAATTTTATTGCGTCACGGAGGCACACATCTCTCACATGCAAAATTTAGAGGGTGATCTCTGCACAGCGCCGTTGCAACATAGGCTACAGTTGCTGGGACGCAAATGAGCACAGGATATTATAAAACGACATGAAATCATGAACTCACGCATTAATCGAAAACTCCATCCAGCGTTTTTCTACAGGTCTTATTAGAAGCTGTGGTACCCCCACTTGACTTTATTCATTATGAACGCCAGGCTGATACTTAAATTATTCAAGAGAGGGCGCCACAGACCCTCAGACTAATTCATATGCTC
This sequence comes from Haemaphysalis longicornis, assembly GCF_048455015.1. Lineage (NCBI taxonomy): Eukaryota > Metazoa > Arthropoda > Arachnida > Ixodida > Ixodidae > Haemaphysalis > Haemaphysalis longicornis. Next base: position 187,321,774 of record NW_027526335.1, on the reverse strand, counting down.
CGCACTTTACAGTTTTGACATTCAGTTTACCTGCCTTAATATTTTCAGTTTTGGAAGCAGTCCGCTGACTGAGCAAACGGAGTACTTCATCTGCTTCCTGTCACTCTCCATCTACTAAAGGGAGGGCATGATTATGATGCCCTCTAACTAGGGGATGGAGAGTGAAAACGTTCAAGGGGTAAGACGCGGAAGCAGTGCGGAGGTAGAGGAACGAAAGTGAGTTAAATCTGCCAATTTCCCCAGTAGATCAAATACAAACGTTAGTAACCAAGGCAAACGTTATAGAAGCACCATAGTCATCGTTTGCGCCCACTACAAATGAGAACGAACACATCGTTTTGTGCGGCGCCTTAGTTACTGATGTGTCATACAAGTCAATTAATAACGATGCGGGAGTTTGCCAGATGGATGGCGTTAGCAAATTGACCAGGCTGACAAATACCTAGAACTCGGCAAAAAATGTCTTTCCAGCCGGATTGCAAAAGGCAATCAATTTTCAAAGTGAAGCGCGAATGTCCTCCATTGTTCCGTGTAATACAGATGTTTTTTTTTTTCATGTGAAAAGATTTATGAGACTCTGCTCAAGGCCGGGTGTTCATGTGCACGCCATGGACGCAAGGACGTTCTGCCCTTTGCAACATAAGCCTGCAGCTTACAACCACTAGGAATAGATATTGAGGCGCTGTTGGGAAGAGCTCTTTGCTAGAGCTGACTCGGAGCGGTTCAGTCCTAAATAAATGCACACAATCTTGGCCGGTATTAGAATGAGCCCAAGCAGCTTGTCATGATCATAAAAGCTCCAAAGTCTATTTAATACATTGCGGCAAGTAAATTTGAGAAACGTGTTCAGAAAATTATTTTGCGAAATTTAAAATTCTCCTCGTATGCAGTAGATTGTTTAAAAATCTTCACCATTTTTTGAAACAAACCCAGATCATATCTGCTGGCTGTCAAGAAGCACACGCAAAATGCCGCGCCTTTCTAGAACCTCACTGAAACAATAAATAATCACGAAGGTTGAAGTACAATTATTATATGTTACCTACCAAGCACGGAACAGTAACGTCGTACTCATAATCGGATCTAGTTTTTTACGCTCTGTACGCAGTGGATCAACCTATGCTTTCAGGACTTCTAATCCTTGTTGTTGAGCTGCTCCGCAAGCGTTCTTCCTTAAAGCAAAAATATTTGCAGAAAAATAAAAGATAAAGATCTCCCGGGTGTAAAAAGAACCCAACCTATAGCTCATTTCTGCCTTCATTGGGGACAGTTTGGTTGTGTGTGTAGTATCAGTTTCTTATGCCGCGCTGAATGGATCATTCGCTGCCAATATATTTGGCTTTGACACATGAAAACAGGGTTATGCTTGCTACAGGTATAAGAACCCCGTTCAATAACATGATTAAAACGGGGCTCAGTGGACAATATATCCACTGTAGAGAAACACCGTTTATTGATAATGCTCGGTGTTTCAGTGTATGGTGAGAAGGCGCACTTGGCTACAAATATTAGGATTTCAGATTGTGTTATTGCAGCTGTGATTTAATATTGCAGCATAGTTCAATTCCAGCACTTTCCTTTGGAAAACTTCCACCTTTGTGTAGGAAGTCGTCAATAATACACATTTTAACCAAGCACTCTGTGCAGTTTTTTATAGCGTGCTTAAAAATGTTATTCGTGCTATCTTACTTATGATCCTCTGGAGTTCAGCTAGTTAGAAAAGCCCCGACATATTTGTGTTTTTTGAAACAGTGCCAGTAATTCCACGGTGCTTTCAGATAGGCGGCAGAAGCCTGTGGTCCACCCGTGATGCAGCTACTGGCTGGGGCATTTATGCGAACTATCTAGAATTATTCGAGCATTTTTAGCAACTCAGCACTCACCAATGCGGGTTTCCACGGATCATTGAGGAGCGCCTTCTTTGCAGCTTGGTAGAAGGAGCAGCATGGCACCTCGACCTCGGGAAACGGGGAATAGACAATTCTATCCTCGATCCTGGCCTTCATTCCGCCCAGTTTAGGTCAGGTGGTGGCGCCTCCTCCTCTCGTGGCCAAATCCCTGAGGATGTCATGGCAGGAAATTTTTAATAACGGTAAAAGAAAGACTAGGAAAATGCACAAAACTCTGTATTAGGAACGCGGCCAAAGCCAAATTTTTTCACTAAAGTTCGTGTTTGTCCTATGTGCTGTTCTGGTCCCAAATCACTCAGTCACAGCCTTACGTGAAATTCACCATCCTGCTATTGTTTTTTGGAACTTCCGCCCACTTTGAAATGTAGGCTCAAAACGCTCGACCATCTTGACACCGCTAGATCACGAAATTGGCAAGCTCAACAAGAAAACAAGCCCGACCTTCTCAAAAACGCCGTTGGTGTTGTTTGTGAGTGTTCCGGTACACTACTGGGGAGATTACAGGGCCGACTGTGTATGCCTTCCTGCGCGCGCCCACGCGAACGCATGGATATCAGATGCGCCCGAGAGCATATAGGTTGAAGCGCTTCGTGATTCGTTGCAGCGCACAAATTTGTGATATCAATTATCAGCAGTCTAAATATTCGATGTTCTTTTTGACTACGTTCTTAAAGCATGTTATATTTTTAAAGCACACTTAGAAAAAGTTTTGCGGGTTCTTTTTAACGCGTGAGACTGGCTATCCTCTCTGTTTAAAAGCAAAATACTTTTTGCCTAGTGCCCACATCTTAAGATAAAACTTCTTCCACTAAATAACCCATACCATTTTCAGGTGGTCAGCCTAAATAGCAACCCTCGTTTTACTGCACGTCGGCGCACTGTAAGTTAGTCTGAGAAATTTGTTTTCCTAAAAAGCACAAATCGGCGAAAACAAAATTAAACTTTACGAATTTGTCAACCACTGAATATTACTGCTGAACGAAAATACATTTGCCACGCTTTGGAGCAAGCGTCTTCGTACAAACGTAAGCCTGTTTTGGAAGAAATAGAGAAATAACGGACGAATTTGTGCCAGTAAAAGCTGCTTCATACAAGCGATCGCCACGATAGATTTGTAGCTAAAAAAAGTTAAGCGCGAGGACACCACTGTTTAAAAGGCAAAATTCAAAAATGATCGTCTGTCCAGCAAGCTTACGCAACAAGAAACCTAAAGGGAATAACTTGGACAGCCAAGAGAAAGTTTTGTATATACACTATGAGGACTGCAGAATATATCTTTACAATTACGGCCGGCCATAAAGCTCTCACCGGAAACTCCTGCAGTACCCTAAAACAATAACGATCGGAACGTGCTGATAGTCATTTTCCTATCGCACACAAAATAATTACTTTCCTTCGCTTAAGAAAATATTACTCTCTCCTAATATATTCCTAGTGAGATCCAATTTGCGAACCAATGTAACAGATTATAATCATTGCACGTTTCAGTCGTCCCTCTCCAGAGCAGACAAAATAAAACAGGGTATCGTTTTCAATAAGCGAGTGCTGTGAATACTGCTCTTGCCTTGCTTTTCTTACATCTACTAATGCCAACCGCTATTCTTATGCACTTCTAACTGAGCATTAGTTTTATTTCTGTAATAAATCTGGGTAATTTACATTGGTCTAATCATTCATTTGAAGAAGTAGGGGCCGGATTTTTAGGCATTAGAAAGCGCGTTTTAGGCGTCTGAACTGGGGATGCAAAACACCGCTGTAGGCGTCCAACGTCGGCAAAATAGGGGTCATATTTTTGAAATGAATGCCACTAATTTGAAACAAATATACGTGCGATGTGTATCGACGACAGGAATACTGAAATCGTTCTTGTTAATAATGGCACAAAGTTGGCCACATGTGGACATAACCGTAAGGTTACCTCATAAAACTGCCCAACTAATGGCGATTCATTCGCTTGATTCAACAAGCGCAGGGCGCACATTGATATTTGAAAGCCTCTGTCGCTTGATCGGCGGCCGCATAGACTAAAACAGTAATGAAAAAGAGCATTTGGGAGCTGGTAATACGGCTTTAAAAAAGCTGTACCATATGTCTGCCTGACGGAATTTAATTACGACGCAACAAAAACACACCCAAATAATAAATGCGAGGGACTACGATTTATCACAAAACTTATACGATTTTACTTAGAAGTGATAGGTGCAACTCTAGCAATTGTTTTATATACAAAGACACCCGCATTGAAAAAAAATGGCGTCCTACCACTAGCAAATACACTTGCACACACCTGAAGAGCCTCTTTAAAGGATGTTGAGAAACTGAACAGTTTTTTGACGGAAAAGCACGTTTTAAAGTTCATCTGCGGTGTAAATTTTCAGGCGTTATAAAACGCAGGTGCACAATCATGTTTTCCCACTGCCGCTTCAACATGGCAGTGATCTGCTAGCAAAGGCATGTTCGATGCTTAAGCGTTGCGTTGATAATAGAGTTGGATTTTAACGTGCTTAAAGGAGAACGTCACAGCTCATGTTTAAAAGAAATGAAGTTGGAGAGCAATCACTGTTAAAATTGTGTAAACAAAAGCATCCAACACCATCTGAAGATTACTTTATACGAAATTCCGGCTCTTGTCATTGAGAATGAGCGTCTCAATATTCTTGTGCTAGGGGTTCCTTTTCGGGAGTTGGGTGGGCTGGAGGACTACGTTCAGCCCAGTTCGTCGTGAGATCGACCCATAGATCGCACAGCTCGATTGACCCCGTCGCACAGCTAGTGTGAATGCTCCGCTGAGTTGTAGCGCGAAAATGCACACTTGGCGCGCTTTGCGTTTTTTTCCCGCCGTATGTGCTCATAAAAGGCGCAGACAAGCGTGGTATGTTTCAGTTGGGTTACTCGACGTTCAATGTGTTGCATGGAAGCGGCAATAAGCTTTCATTACGATGTCGAAAAAGCGGCTACCCGTCGGAAATCTCAGAACGGCAGAAATAATGACAATGAACCTGTACGCCATGGCCCGTAGCAAGCTCGATTTTGGCAGAGTATGTATTTGCACCTTCAATGAGAACAGAAATAGGGACAAATCAGTGAGCCTAAATCTTTGGAATTCACTTTACCAGAGCAGTTTTGATCGCTCTCATCAGTAGCGTGATGCATTGTGGGACGCCTTGAAACGGTAACATCACTTCACTGCCCCGAATTTTTTTGTAAAAGATTACAATTTTTTTTGTGTGTGTTCCCAAGGCAGCATAGAATGTGCGAATTTTCCCCATCGCGGAGATTCTAATACCATCGTTCAAACAAGTATTTTATGCGCAACTTTAATTAGGTCAAATTTTAGTGACTTTAAAGGCAGATGTGATGATTGATTGCAATGGGGCGCGCAGTAGTGGAGGGCTCCGAATTAATTTTGAACACTGGGGATCTTTAACGCGATTCGAAAGCTCTGACACATCGGCATTTTTGCTTTTTGCCTTCATCAGAAGAACCACCGCCGCGGCCGGAAATCAAACCGCCGTCATTGTTCTCAGCAGCGCAACGCCTTAAAGGCCACTGAGAACCCACGGCGGGTAAAGGCTAAAATTTGATGAATAACGGCGTCGTGTCATTATCTTAGGCTTTTATCGCAAGCTCAATCGCGAATTAAATTCCTAATTCGTGCAGTACATTGAACACGCCATGTTGAAATAGATTTTTGCAAATTGACTAGCCTTGATATAGTGTGTAAGCGAAGCTTCTTCTACCTCAAAGTAAGCACCAATATTCAGTTACGGCTGCATGCAGCCACAACAAAATTTTTAAAAACGAACGCCAACTGTCGACTGCGCCCTGTTGACTACTTGCATTTGTTTAAAATCTAACAGGTGCCTATGGGCCTCGTGCGCTTGTATGGTGGCGCCACTAATGTGCTGTGTTCAGCGCCATCTTGCGGGCAACGGAGGCATAATTTCTGAAGTCCGTGAGCAAACGACGTCCGGAGGATAGTATTCCGCGCAGTACGATTATTAGAAGAGAAAGAAGAAATGACCGTGCGCTACGAACAGCCAAACGGTACTTCATTAAATAGAATATGGTTCGCAAAGGCGACAGGAAAGCGATGCATCACACAAAAAAAAACAGTTTTATACAAGCGCGGAATTGTCTCCGCGCAGCGCGCGGTCACGCTGTCATTTCTCAACGGCTTCCACTGAACACCAGCAGCGCCGCCCAAATAAAAAATAACAATAAAAGACGGAAGCCCGCGTAGTTACCAAGAGAACGAGAGGAGTGCAGGAGTGTGCGTCTGTGTGTGCATCGCCTCCCGGAAGCGATGATGTATGTGTGAGGGAGGGTGTGATCGCTCCGCCAGTGGAAAATTTTTTGTGGGGCCGCCGGCCCCCGAAGAGCATGAAATAACGGCATATCGTCCCAACGACGCCAACAACGCCTTGGAGTTGGTTGCTGTGGTCGCTTTGGTGGACTTGAGTTATTGAGCCTTAGATCAGAACGACTGGGTTAGAACTGCTGGCATAACCAAGCAGTTGGAGTACAGCTTATTGTGAGGAGAAGACCGACTACGCGACTTCATGGTGCTTGAAGAAGCGAAGCGAATTTCTCCCGTGTATACGCTCCACTGTGCCTTGTACAAGTGATTTGATGTGTTGTGTGTGCGAAATCGCGGCGAAACGTTTGTGTGTATATTGCGACACCAAGGATAAGCGGCTTCAAGAGCCCGAAGATTCAGGTTTGTAGAGGCAGGTATTTGAAAATGCCAACTGCTTGAGTAAACTCTACATCAAACTGCTGAAACTGCTGAAACTACGATGAGTTCGTTGGATGGGCTCATAAAAATATCGCAATGCTTTTTGAAGTCCTTTCATAGGTTTGTAAATGCGTACTTAATATACGAATAATTTTGGACGTAGATGCGCGAGACGAGGCTTTCATGAAAGCCTCTGGACGTTTATTTACCTTGTTTATCGCTCGACTAGACACGGGCACAGGTATGGTAGATCGCACAACAGGAACTTTAATTGTGCACAAATGATTCATCTCGCATTCGGAGTGCCCTTGATAAAATAAGACCATTTTGAATAATGTAAGACCATTTTGAATAATGGAGATTGTTTCAAAGCTGACAGAGTTGTACGTGATGTTTTTGCGTGACTACGCTCATGCCAGCGTGAATAGTTGTGCTGGTGCAAGTTATTTTTGTCAGCAAAAATATTTTGCGCAACAAGCCCCACTTGAACTCGTTTTTCAAACGCAAACTACAAGTTGTACATGTTTGAGATATGTGAGAGTCCTTTCTATAAGAGTGTAGATGCGAGTCTCCGAATTGTGGCTGCTTTGTGTCTATCGGTTTACGGTTGTGTCGCAGTGTAGCGTAAATATTTACGTTTCTGTTTTCATTTTAAAGCTCCATATTTTGCTGGTATGACTACATACAATTCAAGCAAGCATATCCGTGGGTTGTTCCTTGTATTTTGTGATGCGTGCACAGATGCGTGCACACCAAAGGCTATTTGAGGCGCTACAAAAATATGCACTGGATACGCGGAATTTTTTTTTTTGCAGCGGTCTTGCGCCAAGTAGGTGCACATACTCAAATGCATTTATGGATCTGTCCTTTTTATTTCTTTTCGGGTACTATGTGCTTCGTGAACGTCGGCGTCGCAGCCAGCTGATCCGTCTAATGTCGTCTGCTTTTATTGGAGAAGGGGCGCTTTCTAAATTATTTCGGCTTGTATTCCCGCACAACTCGTCAGCGTAATATTTCTATTATTATAACAATTGTGAATTAAAAAAAAACATGGTAATTGTTGTATACTTAATTTACGGTTGTTGTTTAAATTAAGCCGCGTAGAGAACTACTGTATATGTTTATTTTGTTCTTCAGAAAAAATTCCGCCGCCGCTCCCAGGTAGCGCCACATGTTTATTTGAAACTGCAGTGCACGAGGCCCATAGCATCGATATGTTTGGAATCTCGCATGGTGTGGCTTACGAAAACCGTTAAACAACACTCATTTCCTAAAACATAAACATGTAAACTGAAGTTACCCTGTTAAAGATGTGGTAAAACGTTGTTTATTTTTTAACCACATAACGCAACGGGTTCACGGCAACTCCGCTGTCTTGTCAACTGAACGCCGCTTTTGTATTGTCATTCAATTCTTGAGGATTCGCTAAAAAAGCGTGGACAAAGGCATGGGGTTTCCTTTTTTGTTGGTTCCTACCAACGTTCCAAACGCAGTGACAAGAGAACGCATGTAAGGCGTAAAGCGATACGTTGGTGATCAGTATTACTCGCGTTTGGTAGTACCCTAGGCGTCGTGTTGCGTACCCGTGAACAAGCAGTACTTCAACAAGTAGCCACCAGTATTGTGGAAACTCATTAGCCCCATTTTGGTAAGAGATTGTCCAGACGGTGTGGCTGGCCTCCTTGAAAAATGTTTTAACCAAGCGTTATGGGAAAATAAAAAAATCTAGTGAGCCATTGAACCCACCTTGTACATATGTGGGCAACAATGTGCTTTAACTTACGGGATTTTTACTTATTTTTCAAGCTTGGGTACACCTTAGGGGTTAAGGCCTGATCATATTAGTTATTTGGTTATGCTGAGAGAAACTCGTTTTAGAGGCGAAGCCCCTCTGCGGCTCGGCCTGTCGGCGTCTCCTGTCATCGTCGTCGCCCCATTTAGTGACAGTACTAAAACACCGGAACACTTGTTTTCAGACGCCTCGCGTTAGAATTTTTCTTCTCCCGGTACCAGAACGCGTACTAAAATAACACACCGGGACGCTCGTTTTCCAACGGCTCGCGCTAGAACGCTTCGGGCTTCAAAGACACGAGACCTTCACAGCAAAGCTGAATACCTCTACCGGCCAACGGTTTTATTTCCATGTGCAAAAAGGGTAAGGCACCAAAAAATACACTTATGCACTGCATGGTTCACCTTTTTTTAGTTTTCACGTAATGAAAATGGCCCGGATTGTTTTTAGAAGAGGTGATTCAGATGGCGATTTCAAAATGGGTTATACAAAATGACACTCGAAATTCCGCGGGATAGGCAAAAACTCATAACTGATTGAGGTAACCAAAGAATCCAACTGAAATACTCTTGCGGGTCTGTAGAAACATACTTGATTATATTACATATAAATTGGCTTGGATGTCGCACCGTATAAACAAGGAGTGTCCAAAAATTGTCTTTTTTTTCTGAAAAGGTGCGGTTAGAATTCTCCGACATAGGTTCTTGAACGTGTAAAACACATCCCGTTAATGTATGAGGCATAGCGCATGGGCCGTGTGCGTTTAAATTGTTCTTGTTTGTTTTTTCTTTCTAAAAGAACACAGCATAATTTCTCGAGGCTGTGGCAAATGTACGGTTATGCACTTGTCTTATCGCCTCTTACACGTTTCAAGATGTTATTTTTTTTCAAGAAATAGCCACCAGCCAAGCTTCAACAACGCATACATTAAAGTTCCTCAAACACCCCATGACGGCCCTCATTAGTAAGAAAAGTGCAAACTCTCGAAGCAATTTTCATAACACGTTTTATGCCCAAGCAAAGACCACAGTGAAGATGTTTTGTGAAACTTGACTAGCGCACTACCCCCAAATGGCGGCTGATTATTGATTTTCTAGATGAAAATCGCAATCAGAGGTAGCTATGTCATTGCTTAAGGCCAAGCAAGTCCACATATTGGTTTTGTTTTATCGTGCATGACGTGTGTTGCGCCGCGCGGTACGTGAACGAGCAGACGACGCCAGAACACCATCCTCTCTAAGTGCGGTTCCTGCTGCTGCTTCCAGGAGCCTACTGAGTTTAATCTTGGTGTGAATAGAGTTGTGAACAGTCAATGCTGCCCCGTAACTTGAATAACAATCTCAAAGTGCACCCAAAAGCGAAACTTGAGGATTTGGGAACAAGCGCCGAAATTGGCATTTATAGGCACTATAAAAAGATCGTAAACTGGATCATTAACCTCTAATTTGTGCCCATGTATCAAAACGGCCCGTTAGGAGCACAAGGAACAGAATAGGCATTCGCCTAAAATCCACTGCCTACAAATAAGACTGCCTTATAGAGCCTATATGTTACGTATGATTTTCGCTCTTATAATAATATTTTTAATCGCAATACTTCTCTTCTTGTCGCACAAAGGGGATTTCGCTAAGCTCTGTAATCACTACCCTATCTAAACGCGTTGATGTAAAACGTGTGGTGAAAACCGTATCGCCGTCGAAGCGGCGCGATGACGTGTGCGCCGATTCATGGCAATATATTTTTTCTATTTCCGGTGCAGCGCTCGATGGTTTTATTTTTCCACTCACCTTTTCAGGACTTCAAAACACATTAAAACCTGTACCTACATTCAAAAATAATCGCCCACAATCTAGCGAGTAGCCCCTAGTATTATCCGTCACTTACGCTTTTCTGGCGGTGGAACAGCAGCGACCACTTGCGCACCTATTTGTTCGAGTGGGTTGCGTACGGATTCGAACAGTTGGATGTTTCTCCGCAGATCTATTGCCGGTTGTTTCTAACGTTGGCACTGAAGGTCGCGTTTTACAGCTGGCGCGCAGTCTTCCCGCAAGTGTTTTTTGATGGCTTTTGCTTGTCACTTCCCGGTATGCCGCTTCGTCCTTGGCTCCATCCGGTGGGAGAATGAATCCAACTGGCGAATTTAAAAACACGTGGCTAACCCAGAAGTGCTTTTGTTTCGCCCGCTCTCTACTCGGCTTCCGCAAGGCAAATGCGGGAGAGTAAGCAAACCCTGGCAGTGGAATGAAGGAGCTGTGCTTTTAGGACACAGTTAAGTGAAAGCTAAGCATCACAACATTGTGAAAGACTGAGAAGACACTACTTGTGGCTATACCTCATTAAAGCTGAGTGTGATGAATGGCCACGCGAGCAATTGACCGCGCATTTGAGCGAGGCAGAACGACAGCGACGACGACAATGAAGAGGGGCCGGGCACGTGCGTAATCGTGAAAGCTCAAACGACGACGGCTCGAAGCCAAGCAGCGAAAGAGGGCGCGGTTACGTGGAAAACAAGCCGAGAGACGCCTGGTCCACGGGCCACGTGAACTAGGTTGGGTGAGGGAAAAACATTTATTAAGCCGGTGAATTGGGAGTGGTTCTTTATTCCAGGAAGCCATGTGATGACCCGGCAGCCTTCGCTCTGGAGGCCAAAACTGTCTGGACGTCCAGATCGCTGCTGGTCACCAGGTTCTCCCACAGCTCAGAGTTGGGAAGGGGGATGGAAGAGGGAGGAAGTTGGGGTTGCGCTTTCCCTGTAATATTATGTGGGGAAGAGTACCGGGTTGTAAGCAGAACTTGCATTGGGATGGAAACTGTGTTGGAAACTTGCGATGAAGGCGGAGTGGGTGGGGTAAGGTATTGCTCTGCCGTCGGGGAAGCCGGGATTCTTCTTCTTTTGAGAGTTGAGGATGTAGAGGAGGGAAGTGCTGTCGTTCGAACCGGTAGTATTGAGTGATGTCTTGAAAAGTCAGTAGAAGGACGGATGGTGCAAGGGTACCCTGGAGGCTGTCACACATTCGAAACCAATTCTCTTTGCATAGTTGAATGGCGAAATTCAGTGGCTTCTGCATTAAGCGCTGCAATACGCAGCTGGAGCTTGCGGTTCCGTCTTTGCCTTTTCCATCGCTTTGTGAGGCTCCTACGGGCCTCCCAGAGGTAGAGAAGCTTAGCATCCACGCCGGCGGTCTGGATGGAAGTGATTAGAGATTATGTGTTTACCCTGACTGTTTCAATAATGTCATCCATCCAGTCGGATTAAGGTTGGTTAGGGTCTATAGGGCGAGAAGAATTGGCCTTGCGGAGCGCATCCTAGTTAGTGAGATGAGCGACTCCTGTCTTGATGTTGTAATCGAGATTACGAATTGTAAGTTCGATAATATCAAGGTCAGATCCAAGATTCTCGCCAGTGAATGAACATAACACATCCAGGGTGCCAGTAATAAAGACAGGTCTGGGAAAGTGTTCTTGGCTGTGCTGGTTCACGTTCGTGGTTTTGAGCCGGGATGGTTTAGAAGCAGGAGGTGAAAATCATCCATCACTCGCGCCAGGAGAGTGCAGCGTTTCATTTTTTAGGGATAACCCCATTGAGGAAGAGCAGCGTTAAAATCTTCTAGAATAAGGACCGTCGCTACCCTCTGCCAAGGCTCGAGAGCACATCTGGGCGCCCTCATAGTGGCGCTGGTGCGCTGACCGCTGATGCTTCGTTCCGGCTGTTGGGTGCTGCCGATACTTCTTGCAGCCGCTAGAATCACATCGCGACGGGACGTGAGCTCATTCGCTACCTGGCATTGCTTTCAGATCTTCGGACCTCCCGGACAATTTTGCGTACTTTCAACTGTTGGCTGTGCTTCCGTGCGAACCAAAACCGTTCTGTCTATAACGTCCCACCGTCTACTGGTTTGTGCACGTCGTTCATCCTGTTAATATGGTCGTCAGCATGTTAAACAGCGTTCGTCTGTCTTCGTGCGTGGTCCTTGTCCCATTCATAACACTGAGGCATATTTCAAAGCAAATGACGATAGCCACTATGTGTCCTTGCGACGTTGACAACACAGCATAATAAAGTGGCACCGGCAAAGCACTTCGAAAACAAGTTTTACTGCTAATTTTTCAAGATTGTTGCGCACGTACAAGACTAACTAAACTCGTAGATATATGAGATAAGACAAATCATGCCAAATCTGGCGTCCGATATCTGAAGCGGAGGAAACGCCCCTTAACATCCCACGGGCCGCGTCACGTAGAACCTACCCGAAAACCTGTATTGGTCAACGCGCTCTCATTCGTCCTCTAAAACAATGCCTAACGGCGCAATTTGATGTACAACGCAGTTAAAAGGTGCTGCAGCGTTAGCTGTATATGGTGTCAGGCCTCTTAGCAGATTGTTAGTGCAGTGTTTGGGGCACCTAACACCAGTGAGCGAGGTCGCAAGCAGCGTTCCCCACACGCGTTCATGTATTTGCGAAGAGGTACACGAGAGCTCCCATTTCTTGCGGATACGCTTTTTCGAAGCAACGGTATTATGTTTGCTGACGGTCCAGTGTTGTTGTAATTATCACAGTCTCGAGGCCTCAACATCGGTTCGACAATAATTTCGCTGCCGCTTATTTGGCCGTCTCAGTGAGATGGACACCGCATGGCCATGTTCACTCGATAGAGACGTTGATGGTCTTCTTATCAAGGATGCTCATGATTTGTTAGAACTGCGTGGCTCGTAGACAATGCGATACACATTGACAAAATTTCAGAAAAGCGTTCCGAGTAGCCGTGGTATCTGCGTGCGTTTGTACAAGGTCAAGGACAATATTTTCTAAACACTGTGACTAGGCGAAATGATAATCTCCAAATTGGTGCTATGCAGTGACAATCACTAACTCTATCGGCGTTATACGATGGCAAGTGGCTTTGATAAATAAGACTCGTTTAGTTTTCTCCATGTAGCACATTCTTTAAAGTTCGTTTTTTGCACAACACACCAGCGGTGCAAAAAGCCCGATACACAAGAGGCAGTATATAGGTGTTTGGGCAACTGTTAGTTGCAAGAGGAAATGTTTTGGCAATTTGAGATGCATCAGCATACAACTCAGTCTCAAACGGCAGACATTAAATTGTGTGGGTGACCTCAGCTGCATTTGCGAATTCTTCTACATTACGAATTGGATCTATATAGTTCATGGTGGAGCCCTCCATTGTTTCGCAAGCTTGAGAAAGCTCCACAGCACATTCCTAATTGAGAACCACTGACCTAGGTACTAAGGAGTTATAATAAACTGAATATTTTATCATGAGGCGTACAACCGAGGTGTGAGAAGCACTTCTTCGCAGGGTGAAGTAGCAGGCCAGCTTCAGCAAGACCACACATTTGTGACGTTTTTGCTGCCTGAAGGAATGCATTCGCTGGTGATCAGGTATTTGTGTCTACTAGAGGGATGCTTACTGCACCAGCATTGTTCAAGAAATGCTCAGATAGGCACCTCGGAACTCTGAAAATGAACAAGTAAACAGGAATGTGCAACATTGGATAGGCCTTGGAATGCATATGTGTTATCTCTGAGGGGTTGTGCATGTGCCCATAGCTTAGTCAATATGGAGCACTAGGCATGTGGTATCACTCGATGTGGGTTTTAATTCAGGCTGGGGTTCTTTTCGGGTAAGAGGTCGGGGTCATGCTTCTTCTCTACCAACACACCTGAGCTCCTAACGAATCTTTTAAAACGTGCTCTTCTTGTTTGCATGGGTACTTGATAGCTGTTTTCCTTGCATTGTGCTGCTGATAGACACTCCCATATTTCCACTTGCCTGCCGACTTGCTTGCTTGCTTAGGAGGTTTGTTGTGGCTTTTTAAGCACTTTAAGACTTTTCAGGAGCAGTAAAACTGCTATCTTTGTATTACAAAGTATTTAAAGCGAGCATTTCAATGGGTGCATGCTTGTTTTACATTCTATTATATATAAGCGATATGGAGTTCAGTTTTTAAAGAGGAATTCATGATGACATGCTTTTTAAAATAAGACAAGCCACTTTTTTTTACTGTACATAAGCTGGCACGACTGCAAGTGGAACGTTTTGACATAGTTTAGTCTTATTATAAAACTGTCTTTCGAAACATTTTCAGAGGATGGCATTCGGGCCTTGCTGGCATTCATTGTAGACAGATGTGGGGATTCATTTGACGCTATTTTGACAGAGGTAAGCTTTAGGTAACAGTTGAGCCAAGGCGTAAGGAACTAAGGAGCCAAGGCGTAAGCAGAGAGATATGGGAAGTTGAAAAGATGGTGTTAGCTAAGTTTAGCATAACTAATAGACTGGTTTGCCTTCCTGCGACGAATGTGATGGGCAGCTGACAGTTCCAAATGGCTACAGCATGGCCAATAACCAGGCTGAACAAAAAGGCAATGATCTATTTCATACAGGTGTAGCAGAAACAACAGTAACAAAAGCATAGATTCTGGGTTTCAGCTGCAGATTGCTCACTGGTCACTCAATAATGGGTCAAAGTAACAGTCGTTTGCTAGGAAAGGAATGTCATTGCTGAAGAGGTATCATGATTTTCCATCTAGATAAATAATAATTGCCATCCTGCATCTCGAGAGATAACAAGGCTAGTCATTATCATCGTCATCAGCCGTCTGCTCATCAGCCGTATGCTCATCAGCCACTGACCCATAAAAACTGTTGTCGTGATTCTGATTCTCATGAAACTAACGAGCGAAACAAACACTACCTGTCACTATCTGTTTTAAAGCACAGCGATCTTACTCGTCCTGTTCCTCTCCAAGGGGCAAGTCATCTCTCAGTGAATAGCAGGTTCCATTGGTACAGTTGATACGTTGGGAGAATACCGTACAATAGAAACTTTTGTGCTTAGAAACAGGATTCAACAAATTCTGTGGTTACATTTCAAGCTCAGATGGCTACTGAGACTGGTCATAAATGCGCCTCTACTCGGACACAAGTTGAGGATGGCTGTGCGGTTATTGGAGGCGTTGTGTGGGGGCCAGTGTTCGTTCGGCTTCAACATTCACGGAGCCTCAAAAAAACAATATGTTTTTCTTCAACAAAGCGCCAATACTGATGAAGATGGGTTCCTTTAAAAAGTTGTTGTAATTGTCCAGAGCAGAAAAGGACGGGAGTTTGGGGAAGCACGACTGGTTTAGCTGAAAGGGACGAAACCTCTTGGTACATGGTAACGTTGAATTCAGTTGCTCCTTTACCGCCAAACATCACAGCTGCATGACTGACTTCCTGTTTATTCTAATGCAAACAGGAGCTGCATCATGAAACTGCTGCGAAGGAAATGAAGAAAGGGAATGCATTGTTTGATTACAGATTTCTCAGCAATAAAGCATCCTTCGGCAGCGCATTAACCCTGAAATGGCTATGGGAAGGTCTGTTTCATTTGAAACCAACTTGCTGTCCTCTTTCCACTCTCAAATGTTCTAGGTCCCTATCAGGAAAACCGTTACGGTCTAAGGTGTTTCAATTGAAAACCTTTATTTCGAATGTAGATCCTGCACTCCGTAAAAATGAGTTGCCTGTCCTTTTAGGTGCGGCAAAATCTCGCGAAGCGCATCAGTCTGCCAGGGCGCCATATCCTAATGTCAATGCACACACTATGAAAGCAGCTTGCACTTAATGCGTCACATTGTCTGCGTTTTGCTTTTTCATGCATAGTTTGTTGTCCCTGCAGTAATTAATAGTAGACTCAGTCGTACAAATCACAGAAACGGCTCGTTTCAAGTTGAAAATACTCACAGTAAGACACTTTTTGCTGCGCAGGGAGGAACAATCAGTTGCAGTGATGAGGCATAAGGGTAACTTGTTGTTCCTAAAGGGTCCCTGAAGGCAACCAGCAAGTTGGTTTCAAACAGAAGTCGGACCTCCCCGTAGCAATTTAAGCATTTATTTAGTGCCAAGATGCCTTAAGTGCTGAGAAATCGCTGTTCAAATGCTCATCTAACGTGACGCAAACAGCGACTGCAGTCGCTGTTTGCATCAGGATAAACCGGAAGCAAGTAAAGCAACCGTGATTCATAGCAGTATAGAAGCAACTGAATACAACATTACTACGTACCAAGTAGATTGGTCAGTTTCGTTCAAATCGCTCATGCTTTCCGAAACTCGCCTGCCATTTGCAGTTCGAGATCACTAAGCAAAATGTTTCTCCATTGGACCCGTGATAAGTATTTACGCTTCATTGAAGAAAAACGTTGGCCTTTTGAGGCCCCGCAAGTGTTGGCGTCGAGCGAACTTCTCGTGCGTAGCTCGCATGCTGCCTTGGAAAGCGGTTCTGCCACCCTAAGTATGGACGAGTAAGTCGAGTAGCACCATCCAGCGGCAGCCAAGAAAGAAGTTGCGCGCGTCAGGCCATTTGAGCCCGTCCGGTAAAATTGCGTTTGCGGTGAAACTGTGCGTTTTTGCTAGTTTCTACCTTGTTTAAAAAAAAACCAGGTGTAACAGGGGTATAATGGTGTTCTCCGTGAGCCAACGTATCAACCTAGTGAGACTTGCATTTTAACTTCACTGTCATTTAAAGTTCTACTGGAGTATATTGTGCGGTGGCACTATCTTTTTATTGCTGCAATAGCCTAAACGGTTAATGTACTTGCTCTTGATTTTATGCAGCCTTTGCATTCCTAATTTATTTACTGAAATTTGCAGGGAACCAGGCCTAACGATTTTATTACTATACCGAATTATGAAAGTTCATTTAACCATAGTGTCTGTTTTGAATTTTACATGTGGGGCATTTTTTTTCTTTTTTTTTTTTGCTTTTTCAGGCAGATGTTCCCCTGAATCCCTGCCTGCTGTCCGTGAACGGGGAAGTTAGCCTCCACATCGATGGCCAGCATGTTTGGACTGCATCATCTTTACTGGGAGGACTGTGTAGTCTGTTTGTATCGTTCTGGGTTTTCAACATTCAATTTCCCAAGAAGCCACACAGAGCTCTAACGTTTGTGGAACATGCCTTTTTGTACCTTGCCAGGACCAAACCACATGTGAAGGGTTTAGAACTAATTAACCTTTACCGCATCAATATCGCTCACTAATATTTTAGTTGTTTTCAATCCGGTAATCATTAGAATGTAGTCAAAAAGAATTGTGTATTATGTTTCCGACTTTTTATTTTCTTTTTTTTACTGAACAGGGGATATTTGATAGACCATTCTGTTTGCTGATAATACAACTATCTTTTAGTAAAGCAACTATATTAACAAACTTACTTTAACTTGAAACAATTATCCAAATAATTTTGGCAACTGGTACCAAACGAATCAATTAGAAATTATCCGAAAAACACTAATTTCATAGAATTTTGTTCTCACTCTAAAGAAGCTGTCGCGATACCAGCCATTCTGTTTTATGTCCTTGCAATTTACCCGCCAGACTTGATTACTTTTGTTGCCACATTTGTGTCTTGACCAAAACGGACTCGTATTTTCGGCAGCATATTTTTCGTTCTTTTCATTTATCCCTTTCATTTACCCACTCATTTATTCATAGCCATCTCATTGCTGTCTGTCTCCTACATCATTTATCTCTTGTGCCTTTACCACCTACAAAATGCTGGTTACCTTTCAACATCAAATCGTTACACAGCTCTCGCTCATTTGACCACCAATTGAAAAAAATTTTTTGTTGTGGTAAACCACTGCAACCATTTTTTTTCCTTTTTGTACCGAGTACTGATGCGTACTGATGAGTTCTGACACGTACTGAGGCGTTCACGATCCGCTAGTATTATATAATTATTTCACTTACCATGCGGTTGTGTTTGTGCGTAATATTGTTTTTCGCGTATTTCCAGTCTTGTAGTAATATTGTTTATGCTGTTTGTTCAACTAGCATTCTATTACGGTCTTTCATTCCTAACTGGCGTGTTATTTAGCAATGTACCATTCGTGGTTTCTTATAGGAGGCCGGGCTAAGTTTGTATTTCGGAACCTCCTAGTGTACACCACGTACCCTGTAAACTTGTATGCGAAAGTTCGTTTTAAATAAACCTGAAACCGAGAAAAAACGTGTGAAAGCAGTAGCCCAGCAGGGAACTAGAAATTCTCCTTTGTGGCCTTGAAAAAACTCCTTGTGTAAGGCGTACAAAACCACCCAAACTTTCGTAAAACGCCTTTCAAAAGTAATATATGCTTCCGTTGAACCTCGTAAAAACGCCCCTAAAATAACATAAGTACTTCCCGAGGGAGCCAAAATAGACTGCTATTCAACCGCCTAAAAATTCCATAAACAACACTTAAAACACCCTCGAGGAAGTACAAAATACTCCATTTTGATCTCCTTAATTTCTTCGAAACATTTTTAACACTCCCTAAATACCACCTTTCTATCGCCTGAAAACGCCCTTTTTGAGGAGGTAAACAAAACCTCCTTGTTCCATGTAGTAAATAAACTCGTACAAGGAGGACCACTACAGGACACGGGATTTATAACCTCTAGGGAGTATATGGAAGGAAAAAAATTTTAGAGTGTGGCAGACGGAGACTCGCCATTCGATAGCCATTGAGTACGACCGTATACGCCCAAAAAGCCCACATTTGGACACGGGCCGAACACGTCTGCCGAAAAAAGGCCGGATAGAAAATCACTGGCCAAACTTCATGGGCTTTACTCATCTGGGACGCGCGTGGATGGCGTTACCACAACACGACCAAGATCAACATTGGCGCGAACAAGAACCCAATTAAGCAATATATAAATCGACGTTGGTTCGGGAAGCATGTACGTGCTCACACTAATAAATTTTGGAGCGATTTCTCACTTATATTGGACTCCCATTTGTACCATATGTCGTCGTCGCGAACGCGCGGTGTCCGGGTCGTTCGCTTTTCGCGTGGTCTTTCGGCGTGGTGCGTAAGCGTAGAACTTTCGCACCACATTCCGCCACTTTTTTCAGTCGTCAGCGGAGTGCAGGATTCATTAGCAGATTAATAAAAAACGGGCCAGACGGAAAGTACAAAATCACACTGCCCCGTCCGAACGCGATGCTGCGGCACAGAATATCGCAGCAGACTACGCGCGCCACCGGATGATCTTGAAGACGTCAGCGAGAAGCTGGTCATCATTGGCAGTCACGCTCAGGTGGTGAGAGGAGGTGGACGAAACGAGGGAGAATAGCAGCGCGAGCGAAAATGCGGTTTTAATTTCCAGTGACTCAACTAATCATCGTCGCTTTAAAAAAATTCTCGAAGGAAGTCAATATAGGACACTAATGTGTTTAAAAATGTGAATACCCATGTACGGGTATTCACATTTTTATCGGGACCCATGAACGAGTGAATACCCATGTGCGGGTATTGACATTGTTAAACATTTTTACAGAAGTTTTTACAGGGACCCTGCTCTTGCAGGGTCCCTGTAGAAATCCCACTCTGTTATTTCCGCCCTTGGGGTATCCTGTAGCACAGAATATGCCCCCCAAGTGTGCTACAAAAACCTTCTCCTGCACTTCTAACTTCGCTAAACCCTTTATTATCCCACTTAACGGCTCATAGCTTAACGAGCTTTACAGCCAAGATTACCTCACTAGGCAAGGTGCGGGCTTTGATTGTTGCCAGGGTCAAAATCCAAAGTCGGCCTGTCCGGACCCACAGATTCTGAGCACCCTCTGCACTTTCGCTGTTCTAACAGCCGCTGACAGCTTCTGGGGACTGAGGGCCAAGAGTTGAGTTGGTCTCTCATGGTTTCAGGCGGCCAACTATCACCACTGGGTGTCGAGATTTTTCTCTGGTGAGAAAGTGCTGCTTATGTCCTCCAGAGCTTTCCTGGATTGATTGAACCTTTTTACTGTAGCCCCTTGGGTAGCCGGGATGATGGTTACTACAGGCACAGGCAGCACGCCTTACCTCTATGGGTTTGGCCCGATGACGTTCAAGTATTGTTCAGCAGCTGAGTGCTCGTTCGCAGCAAGTCGATGTTGAAGTCCCCGATTATGCACAAGTTGCCTGAGCTGAAAGTTTTCCTGCACACTTCCCGCATTTATTCCGTAAAACAAAGCGCACTTTCGGAGGGAGGACGATAAATAGCTAGTAAACGAGTTACAAGATCGTTTTTGGTTTGCTCAAAAGCCAGAGCTTCTGCCGATGAAAATACAATGTTAATGTTTGAAACTAACAAACTGTGCATAATGAACACCGGAATTCCACCACCACTGCTATTTTCCCGGGTATGGAAGTGTTCCCTGTAACCCGGAACACAGAAGGTGCTGCACAGGTCGTCAGTGACGTTAATTTCAGTGAGTGCAAGAATGAAAACCGTGTTTGAGAGAGGGTTCGAGATTAGGGCCAACTCATCCCTGTATTTTCGAATGCTCCGAATATTGACGTGGAGAACAGTGCATGAGCTGAACACAATGGTTGGAAAGCCTTGAGAAAGGCATCAACATTTTGAAATGATGAAATTTTTTTTTCTGCCAGAGATTAGTACTTCGAACCCGCTAAGTGTCCATTACAGCTTGCTTGGTTTCAGATGGGTGCAGATGATAGCCGTGTAGGGTCCCCTCGAACGGTTTGAACAGACAATTTTTGGGCCACAGGTTAGGATCCCGAAGGCGCTGGAACGCCTCGTCTTCCAAGGCAACGTTGAAAGACGAATATGAGGCATAGCGCGTCTTCAGTCGACTACAGGTCAGAGGCTGTACTCCAATGCTGAAAAAGTGTTCTTGGAGGTGGGCCTGTGTGGTATCCTGTGGCAGCTTCGAGAAAAACATTGCCTTCCGCCGAGGTCGTGAGGCCACCACCGACAGTTCACTGGTCACACAAACACCAAGACGCGCAGGCCGCCGGGTCTTTCCTGTCATGCCGGAAGCAACGCCTGGCTCCTGCAGCCCCGCCGATGGCGTGCGCCTATCGGCTTCCGACGAGACACGATCTCCGCGCTCATTGTTAGCTTGAAGAGTGGGCGACGAAGAGGAAATGAGGGGAACGCAGCATTCTCGGCAGAGCCGGGCGTCTGCGGGGCAGCGGGTTTCGTTCCGGCGGCTGTCCTGGTTGGGAGCAGCGGGAAATGAGCCGGCCGTGGCAGCCCCCTCAGCCGAGCCAAATCACCGCGGCGAGAATGAAGCGCTGGACACATGTACGACAGGTGCACGCGATTCGCATGCGACTGATCGTTGCGATAGATCGTTAGGACCTGTTTTGGCGTCGTTCGCTGGTCGGGGGAGGCTGATGACGTGCGACTCGCAAGCCAGATACAGTCGTGCCATCGTTGCGATCGTCGTGAGGCCACTGCCAATGAGAGCCCGCTGAGCCCCAACCACCCGCAACCGGCTTGCGTTGCTCGGGTCGGCTCGGGTGTTGGGAACTTTAGGCTTAGTATCCTGGCGGATATTTGATCGCCGCTATCTGTGTAACTACGAATGACAATCCATTCATGACAAACAATGCTTCATCTTTTAAATGCAGAGCATTTCAGTAACTTACGATGTCACCCGCGTTGACGTCCGTGGTCGTAGTCCGCACCTCTCCCCCCTCCCCCTACACAATATAAAAAAAATACTATCCGGCGCCTGGTTTCGATCCCTCGACTCTGCGGGCAGAACGCAATGCACATGGTGCTCTACCCACTGCGCCACAAAGCCGACACAGAATGGGAGGCTACGAACGCGCCTTATATCCTTGACTCATTCAAACTACGTCAAGAAGCTGCCGATACTACGCATTCACTACCACCAACTCCCCAAACACTAAACGTTAACGCAATACACCCACACCATATGCGACGCATTTACTCGAGTCACCCTCGCGGGGAGATGGGCCCAATTTTAAATGCAGAGCATTTCAGTAACTCACGATGTCATCCGCGTTGACGTCCGTAGTCGTAGTCCGCACCCCTCCCCCTACACTATATAAAAAAAAATTGGGCCCATCTCCCCGCGAGGGGGACTCGAGTAAATGCGTCGCATAGGGGGTGGGTGTATAGCGTTAACGTTTAGTGCTTGGGGAGTTGGTGGTAGTGAATGCGTTGTATCAGCAGCTTCTTGACGTAGTTTGAATGAGTCAAGGATATAAGGTGCGTTCGTAGCCTCCCATTCTGTGCCGGCTTTGTGGTGCAGTGGGTATAGCACCATGTACATTGCGTTCCGCCCGCAGGGTCGAGGGATCGAAACCCGGCGCCGGATGGTATTTTTTTTTATATAGTGTAGGGGGAGGGATGCGGACTACGGCTACGGACGTCAACGCGGGTGACATCGTGAGTTACCGAAATGCTCTGCATTTAAAAATACTATCCGGCGCCTGGTTTCGATCCCTCGACCCTGCGGGTGGAACGCATGTACATGGTGCTCTACCCACTGCGCCACAAAGCCGGCACAGAATGGGAGGCTACGAACGTGCCTTATATCCTTGACTCATTCAAACTACGTCAAGAAGCTGCTGATACAACGCATTCACTACCACCAACTCCCCAAACACTAAACGTTAGCGCAATACACCCACCCCTATGCGACGCATTTACTCGAGTCCCCCAAGCGGGGAGATGAGCCCAATTTTTTCTATGACCCACCACAACCGCCCTTTGCTTTCCGAGGTTTTCTTGACTGCCAACCACTATTTTCTGTCTCTCTCTCTCTCTCTCTCTCTCTCTCTCTCTATATATATATATATATATATATATATATATATATATATATATATATATATATATATATATATATATATCAGGGTGTCGAACCGGAACCGAACCGAACCGAAAACCGAACTGAACCCGAACCCGAAGCGTTATTTTTGGAGCACGCTGAACCCGAACCGGAACTGAACTGAAAAAAGAAATAACGGTTACCGGTTCATGCCGAAACGGTTCGACCCTCCGTTCTTGATATTGCACAGTCAATGCAATTCAGGTCTTCTTTCGTTCACGTACCATCAACTTCGTAAACGCTCGCGCACATTCCACGCCAGACAATTGAACACTATCACGCTCTATGAAACAATGTAGCAATGGTCTGTTGCTGCTAATACTGCGAGCATAGTGCAAGCTGACCAAACGAAATTTCATTCTTGGCAGCTTGTAGGGGATATAAAACGACTTTGCCCTTCCCTAGCTGCGACTTTATCGGCCCAATCAGGCTGCAGGAGTGCTCCACTGCGCAACAGCGAAAGCACACAACCGATGTGTGCAAACCTTTTGTATTTTATAATTTGTTTAAAAGGTCCGACACCTGCAAATTGTTAAAACTTGACAAGTGTGACCGCAGGAGCTGCTAAGTGGCTAAGCCGTTTGCTGCTGACCACAAGTGGCTTCGATCTCCCTTCCCCACGACCGTTTTTCTGAAGTAGATGGAAATCGAGAACGTCGGTGTATCGAGATTTTGATCCTCGTTGAATATCACCAGCTGGTTAAAATAACTCTGCTGGCCCGCAACATAAGCTGCGCCTCGAAGCACAGATATTGCACGGGGCAGCAAATGCGCCAGTTTTTTTTAATGTGTTTACACGCAAAACAACAAAAAGGAAAAGGTGAATAACGTTGTTTTAAAATATTAAGCAAAAAGTAAGTAAAACCGAATATGTAAAAAAAACCTCCAAAACGTGGTTATTGCTCTATACTTCTTTTTGCCCTGCCTTTCACAACCAAACGTGTCATCAATGCGAAGAAAGTGAGTTCCGTGGTCAGTTTTTGGGGACAGTACAGTGGACAAGTTCCGTTTTTTACAGATAAAAATAACAACAGATATGTCAGGGAAAACTGTTAAGGTGCGCACTTAATCCCTTGGCAAGAAACTGCGGCCCTCGACCTTGTCTTGGAAGCAGAAACAGTAACAAAGCAGATGACACGTGCAGAAAGGCAGGCCGGTACCTTACACTGTCCCATTCGCCCAGCGATCATCTCTTCTGCTTGTTCTGCAGTTTTGTTTCTTTCAGATCTGCTTTTTTCGAAGGTGCACTTGTACTGACTGTGCAACTCGCTACATTACTTCTACTTCTACTCGTTCCGGAGGGGAGTACTGCTGTGCGCGATATAAAGAGCGCCTAACCAAAAAAGTTTCATCTCATACTCCGCGCGTCAAATTTCCCTTTCAATTTGTAACAGCATAATCTGTTATAAGATTCCGCAATGTAGCACACGGAACGATGGCAGGGGTCAGGCAGTACGATGACATACAGATTGTAATGCGCGTCCAGTATAGCTATCGCAAAAAGAATTTCAGTGGTCAGCGCAACAATGCAGTGACTGAGCGTTAACTAAAGCTTACTTTTAACAAAAGTGTCGCTAACACATTCGATAAGGTGACGCTAACAAATTATTCAGGGTGACCAAATAATCTAATTCATTAGTAGTATTTATGTGCCTGTTGTAGAATTTTTCTGTTTTGTTAGAAATATAAAAAATGTGCGTCATTGGTATTAAGCACGCACTGGCATTTGAACGAACCAGTACGCAGGCCTAAATTTAAGGCTTCAAGGTTAGCGTGATGAGCGGTTTCATAGGGACGATTGCGATTTCAACAAAAAGGGAAAGGGCAGAAAATATATCCCACCTTCATATCTCTTGGCGGTGGCCTTATGAATAGTTGCTAGGACAACATAAAGTCTGAGCGAGAAAGTAGGGGGTGAATCGTCGCCGCTTCATCTTTTAAAGACGATAGTCTTTCTTGGGCTACTTAAACCCAGAAATTTTGGTCTGTCTGTATGTCTGTCTGCCCGGCTGTCAGTCTGTGACTCGATTCAGCCACCCGGCCAAAGTAAAACAACGCCTGCGCAATAGGGTTATATAGTCACACCTAAATCTACCCGTCTAAGTCCGGTGTAATGTTCATACCTGTCAACATTGTTGAAGAAGAACAAGACATTACGCAAATATAAGACAACAAATTAATACAGAAGTGATGTCTGCAGTGTTCCTTTATAAAAAAATTATACATGCTTGACTTTGGCGAAATTAAATACTTCGTCAACTCTAGAACAAAAATCCACTTCGCTGTCGCCTGCTGTCGCCCGCGCCGCTATAGCTTCTTGCGGCATTTTATTGAATCAACTGGCAACAGTTACGAAAGGTTCCACTAGATAGGTTCCACGTTCTGCTTGCAACGCACGTGGAGTAGGGAAACGCGGTTCTATAAACGTTGAAGTAGGGCGTCTCGATTCACGCGCGTCTTCGCCGTACGCACGCGTTGGCATCGAGAGACCCGGATTGGAGCAGTGGAACGCGGCAAATTTAAAATTATTTAAGCAAACCTTTGGCGTATTTACCTTGGGAGGAGCGCGACGCAAGAGGAACAACATGAGAGGTGAGCGGGAAAGCGAAGGGAGGCATTTACTTGGCAAAAGTCGATAAAGACTATTGTCTTTTGACGACATTTGCAAACGAAAGGCGCAGATACGTGGCCAATTTGTTTTTCTAATATATCGTGATTGCTTAAAGTTTGCTTTGCAATTCCGCCACTGCCTTTGAGGAGCAGCAGCATTTTGAATTTTTGTTTCTGTTGTGATTTGACCGTCGTTTTAAACTACTAAGTGATTTTTTCTAATTTCAGTGATAATTCAGCTCATCGAACTGGTTCGCGAACCGGTTCGGTACGTGATTTTGTCGAACCGGAACTGAACCGGAACGAAATTATTTCACCCGAACCCGAACCGTAACCGAACCGGGCCGAAATCCTGATATATATATATATATATATATATATATATATATATATATATATATATATATAGATAGGTCAGCAGTCTACAACGCCAAAGGAAGCATAGGGGTGTGATTAGGCTCTTTTCTTTTTCACTACGGTTAATGAAGTAAACATTTTTTTTAATATACAGAAGAAACAAAGAAAAAAAAACACGCGCCCAGAGTGGTGACCGAACCCACGCCTTTCGATTACATGTTGAATGCCTTACCAATTCGGCTATCTGGGCGACTGTGTTCTCCTTCACTTTCTGGGCTATTTATATTTACTAGAATTGTATCTGACGCTTGAGGGTGGTAGCCAGCGCCACTCTGACTACACGGGGAGAAGGGGACCTTCTTTTCAACCCCCGGGGCGTGACTCAAACGTCTACAGCCTGTCATGAGCGGGTAACTGGCGGGAAGCCCTCTTACGCTACCTAGGCATCAAGGCTGCCAGAACCGAGACCCTCGCTAGGCTTTCGCAGAATGATATAGTAAGGAAATGAAGGGCTCGTTGAGGAAATACAGAAAGATAGGTCAGCAGTCTACAACGCCAAAGGAGGCAGAGGGGTGTGGTTAGGCTCTTTTCTATTTCACTACGGTTAATGAAGTAAACATTTTTTTAATATACAGAAGAAAGAAAGAAAAACACGCGCCCAGATTGGGGACCGAACCCACGCCTTTCGATTACATGTCGAATGCCTTACCAATTCGGCTATCTGGGCGACTGTGTTCTCCTTCACTTTCTGGGCTATTTATATTTACTAGAATTGTATCTGACGCTTGAGGGTGGTAGCCAGCGCCACTCTGACTATACGGGGAGAAGGGGACCTTCCTTTCAACCCCCGGGGCGTGACTCAAACGTCTACAGCCTGTCATGAGCAGGTAACTGGCGGGAAGCCCTCTTATGCTACCTAGGCATCAAGGCTGCCAGAACCAACGTTACTAGATT
The DNA here is from genome assembly GCF_048455015.1 of Haemaphysalis longicornis. Classification (NCBI taxonomy): domain Eukaryota; kingdom Metazoa; phylum Arthropoda; class Arachnida; order Ixodida; family Ixodidae; genus Haemaphysalis; species Haemaphysalis longicornis. Next base: position 187,294,769 of record NW_027526335.1, on the reverse strand, counting down.
AGGTTCAGTTTACAAACTTCGCTGCGTTGCGCGGAACCGCCACCGATACTGCTCCCACTGGCGCTGCAGTCGCAACCGGCTCCACGGATTTCGCCTCGCCAGCCGCGCCGGCCGCGCTGCGCAGCCAGTTTGGGCAGTCGCCGGTCTAACTGCCGGGTGATTTTGTGTGGTGCGCGTTTTCAGACCGATGTGTTTGCCTGAACATATCGATTTCCTTGTTCGATGCAGTCCTGTGGGTGACTGTGTGCGCCCCTGAGCCGACCAAATCATGCCGACGTGTTGCGTACCTGGCTGTACAAGCGGGTACCGGAACGACACTAGCCCGTCGGTCCGGCATTTCTTCTCCGCTCCTAGCGACGAGCAGCTTCGCGCAGCTTGGAACAGGGCGATACCCCGCTCAGACAAAGACCTAACAACAAAGTCTAGGGTATGCTCCCTCCACTTTCACGATCAGGACATTCGCAAATCGTACGTGCACGTGATCAACGGAGAAACTGTTGAGATCCCGAGGGGCAAGTGGAGTCTCGTCGAAGGTGCCCTTCCTAAAGTCTTCCCGAACTTGCCCTCGTACTTGTAAAAGCCAGCGGAGAAGAGGCGGAAACGGAAGCGGGAAAGCAATGAAAACGCTGACCAAGGAACAGCATCACCGCAGTCACAAGCTTATTGCAGCACAATTCCTGTCGATGTCGTGGTCGACGATATGCCCGAGCCGTCTGCGCCGTCGTTTACTGAAATGGAAAGCGTTGAGCTACCACCATCGTGGCAGAGAATCACTGTGGAAAACGGCAGCGGTAAATTTGCGGCATTTTTCACACTGACCTCCGCAAATAAGGCGCCGCAAATCGAAAAGTGCGTCGTTGTAAGCAGTGACGAAGTGGCAACTGCAAGTGCGAGAGGCAGCGAGGCGAAGGCTTTTCTGAACGTCAGCATTAGGACCATGGTAGATCTTAGTGACCTGGTAAACAAAGTGCACAGCCTTCATGCATGCTCCGGATACGATGTGCAAAGCAGCACAGGTTTTTCACTCAGATGCCAGGCACTAGCTAAGCAGCCAACGTGTTCATTCTGCCGCACTGAAAAGAACAGGCTTTTGAAAAAAAATTCTCAGAAGCAACAAAGGCAGGTGTGCAAACAGAAAAATGTGAAAAATCTTCAAAAGAAAGCCATCAGGGCAGCTGCTGCGAGAGTGTCCTTCATGAAGAATATGGCAGAACTAAAAGAGAAATTGACAAGCGAAAGATCGTCGTCAATCAGTGAGCATCTAATGTCACTTCCGCCTCTCCAACAGCTAGCATTCAAGATGTCTCTGAAACAAATTGAAGCAAAGGGACCGCAGGGTGTGCGATACACCAGAAGTTGGGTGCTGAACTGCCTTCTCCTCCACATTTCAACCCCTAAAGCCTACAATTTGATACGCAAGATGAATTTGCTTCCCTTACCGACTACAAGCCGACTTAACCAGGTGCTTTCAGGTGTACCCTGCGAGTATGGTTACAACCAAGTGGTCCTGAAAGCGCTTGAGGCATTCTCAACATCAAGCAAGCGTGATGTTGAGAAGTGTGGTACGCTCGTGCTGGATGAAATCAAGCTGAGAGAGGGAATGGACTTCAACAAATCCACGTACAAGTTTGATGGCTTTGTGGAGTTTGAAAACACAGGAGAGAAAAGCAAGGCCATCTTGGCTGACCATGCCCTTGTACTAATGTTCATCCCTTTGTTTCAAAATTGGGTTCAGCCCATTGCCAGTTTCGCCACTAGGGGGGCAGCTTCTGGGGCTGTGTTGGCCAAGATTGTTGTGGAATCAGTGCTGCAACTTGAGCGCCATGGTGCAACAGTTCTGGGTGTTGTTAGTGATGGTGCGGGCAACAACCGATCAATGTGGACACATCTTGTCATATCTGGAAAGTTGCACCACCCTGTCAACAAGATTCCTCACCCAACGCTTGAAGACGGAAGGTTTCTTCATTTCCTGTGTGATGTACCCCACATCATAAAGTGTGTGAGAAACCATCTCCTGACACACACATACGCAAAGGTAATTCAAACGGGATTGCACAAATAGCCTACATGAAATTTACTTATGCCTTTCTTGCTGTTTTTTACCAGGCTGGCACCAACTGCATAAACTTCGAACACTACGTGCGCCTGTACGAAGCTGAAAAGGATAGCCACCTCAAGATTGTTCCGAAGTTCACATCTTCGCACGTCAAGCCAAGCAAGCTGGAAAAGATGAATGTTAGACTTGCAACACAGGTACCTAACCGATGTCGTACATTTAGTTTTTATTCTAGTTTTCTAAATGATTTTTTGATTTTTGAACCTTTGTTTCAGTTATTCAGCAGGAGTGTCGCCATTGGGCTGAAGTTTTACAGAGAGCAGCGTGAGCCAGGCTTAAAGGACAGTGAGGGAACTGAAATGTTCACGATGCAGGTTAACGACCTGTTTGATGTCCTCAACGCCAAGCACCCTGCTACTGGCATCCGTAAGAACTCGCCCAAGATCAAGGTAATGGGTGTCCGTGTGCTTATTGTGTTATACTATGAGGTAAATATATTTAAGGGGGCATTTGTCTGCCATGCTACAGGTGATAGAAGACTTCCTGGTCATGCTGAATGAGACCGAAAAGAACAGCATTGAAAAAAACACAAAGCTGTTTGCATCTCCGTTGACGACGGAATCTCTTCGAGTCACGTTGATGTCAGTTCTAGACATAATCACCGTGCTTCTTGACAAGGATGTAAGATATGTGCTGACTGCGAAATTGAACCAGGACCCATTGGAAGTAGGTATTTTTTAGGATTCATTTTGGTGTAATTTTGCATTCCTTGTTTCCCTCTTCTCACTAACAGTTTTTTTTATCCCCAGCGCTTTTTTGAAGTCGTGAGGTCGTTTGGTGGGGACGAAGATCACCCTACGATAGTACATTTTGGCCAAATATTCAGGCTTTTGAGCCTGTACACTCCTTTAAAGATGGCGACAAAAGGAAATTGCACTGGCGATGCGGATCCTGTTCTGGTCACCATGGAGGAGAGCCTGAGCTCGAAGAGGCTGAAAGTCCTTCATCAGAACAAGGAGCGAGAAGACAAGCTCGGACAGCTCATGCACAACATTGTGTTGGAGAAGCTGCCAGAAGAGGATGCAAATCAGCACGACTATGGTCGACCAACTCCACACGATGCTGCTCTGTACTACCTTGCAGGATACGTGGTGAAGAAAGCAGAAACGTTTTCGAGCTGCGATGACTGCAAGGTCACTCTTCTTGCTACAGATGACGTACCACCTGCAGCCATTCTGACAGAGATGCGGTCTTTTGTTCCGGGTGCCCTCCAGCTGCCATCAAAAGACTTGACGTCATTTCTTACCCGCGTTGAGAGCGCCATAACGGAAAGAACAAGGGACAACGTAGTGTTTGGAGACCTGTTTTGGTGCATTGTCAAAGATTTGACACAAGGACACAGCCTTGTACAAATCGGATGTGGTGTGCATTCTGAAGAGCTCTCTGCTCGCATCATAAAGTTTTATCTCGTCACCCGCATGCATTTCTATGCAAGGTTCCTACGGCAACACAAAGACACAAGTGTGCAAGTTAAAGTTGCCAGGAAGCGTGCTAAGGTTTTGTAAATACGTGTTAGAAAAAATGTGCTTTATCTGGACTGCAGCAATGCGAGCAATTACTAGGATGTTGCTTTCATGGACCAGTTTGTTAACCAGTGTTGTGGACCAGTTTGTTAAAACATCTTGTGCAGTTCTGTTGATCAGTGTGGACTGAAATGGAAGACCAGTGCATTTATAAATAAACCGCTGAACGAAAGCTGTTTTGCCTTGTTAACTTTTAATTCGTGCAAAAATCGCTAGTTGCAGTGTTCATTCTTTGCCTGCCAAGATGCATGAATCAGCGTTTAGTTTGCATGTGATTTGGTCCTGCGATGAAAAACCCCCCATTTTACCCGCCGCGGTGGCTCAGTAGCTAAGGCGTTGCGCTGCTGAGCACGAGGTCGCGGGTTCGATTCCCGGCCGCGGCGGCCGCTTTTCTGATGGAGGCGAAAAGCAAAAACGCCCGTGTGTACGAGATTTCGGCGCACGTTAAAGATCCCCAGTTGGTCAAAATTAATCCAGAGCCCTCCACTACGGCGCGCCTCATCGCCTGCGTTGCGTCGGCGCGTTAAACCCTACAATCAATCAATCTCTTAGCCATTTAGCCATTTTATTCCAAATCACGAGTGAGAAGCAGTGGGAGGCCGCGCTGCTCAGCACAGACCCTCTTACCGAGGTCTTGTGTCACTAGCCCAGGTGGCCGAAGACGCCGCTGGGAACAATTAATCCTACCGTCGCCGTAAGGACACTTAAGTAGACAACAACGGTCCCACCCGCGTCATGATTACGGGCACGGATGCCACCTCTTATTGCAGCATGAATCGGTGAACGTAATACTAATGCAGAATGTGTGTTCTCAACGGCGCATTTTCGGAGAGTAATAAAAAAGCAAGGCATGCGCAAAAGCAGCGAAACCATGCGAAACGACAGATGGTTTCCGGCAGCTTCGAACTCGTTACTCGAAAGTATGTCGCGCTTACATGCTTTGATACAAGTATAAAAGGAGCGTCAGTGGCTAGGATGTGTTGCAGTGATGTGTTTGTAGTTTTCCATCTCGTTACGCGTGAAGAAACGCGCTAATTCGGCGCCCGTATAGCGCCTAGCATGCCCAGCAGCTGAGAAAGCTGGATCTCGATGGAACGCTCCCGCCACCTGTCGGACAAACTGAAAGTGGAGACACCGTCGAAGCACGGCGTCGGCGGAGAGTTTGGCAACTGAACCTAGTCTAGTAACGTTGGCCAGAACCGAGACCCTCGCTAGGCTTTCGCAGAATAATATAGTAAGGAAATGAGGGGCTCGTTGAGGAAATACAGAAAGATAGGTCAGCAGTCTACAACGCCAAAGGAGGCATAGGGGTGTGGCTAGACTCTTTTCTTTTTCACTACGGTTAATGAAGTAAACATTTTTTTAATATACAGAAGAAAGAAAGAAAAACACGCGCCCAGAGTGGGGACCGAACCCACACCTTTCGATTACATGTCGAATGCCTTACGAATTCGGCTATCTGGGCGACTGTGTTCTCCTTCCCTTTCTGGGCTATTTATATTTACTAGAATTGTATCTGACGCTTGAGGGTGGTAGCCAGCGCCACTCTGACTACACGGGGAAAAGGAGACCTTCTTTTCAACCCCCGGGGTGTGACTCAAACGTCTACAGCCTGTCATGAGCGGGTAACTGGCGGGAAGCCCTCTTATGCTACCTAGGCATCAAGGCTGCCAGAACCGAGACCCTCGCTAGGCTTTCGCAGAATAATATAGTAAGGAAATGAGGGGCTCGTTGAGGAAATACAGAAAGATAGGTCAGCAGTCTACAACGCCAAAGGAGGCATAGGGGTGTGGTTAGACTCTTTTCTTTTTCACTACGGTTAATGAAGTAAACATTTTTTTTAATATACAGAAGAAAGAAAGAAAAACACGCGCCCAGAGTGGGGACTGAACCCACGCCTTTCGATTACTTTCGGTAAGGCATTCGCCATGTAATCGAAAGGCGTGGGTTCGGTCCCCACTCTGAGCGCGTGTTTTTCTTTCTTTCCTTCTTCTGTATATTAAAAAAAATGTTTACTTCATTAACCGTAGCGAAAAAGAAAAGAGCCTAACCACACCCCTATGCTCCTTTGGCGTTGTAGACTGCTGACCTATCTTTCTGTATTTCCTCAACGAGCACCTCATTTCCTTACTATATTATTCTGCGAAAGCCTAGCGAGGGTCTCGGTTCTGGCAGCCTTGATGCCTAGGTGGCATAAGAGGGCTTCCCGCCAGTTGCCCGCTCATGACAGGCTGTAGACGTTTGAGTCACGCCCCGGGGGTTGAAAAGAAGGTCCCCTTCTCCCCGTGTAGTCAGAGTGGTGCTGGCTACCACCCTCAAGCGTCAGATACAAGTCTAGTAAATATAAATAGCCCAGAAAGTGAAGGAGAACACAGTCGCCCAGATAGCCGAATTGGTAAGGCATTCGACATGTAATCGAAAGGCGTGGGTTCGGTCCCCACTCTGGGCGCGTGTTTTTCTTTCTTTCTTTCTTCTGTATATTAAAAAAAATGTTTACTTCATTAACCGTAGTGAAAAAGAAAAGAGCCTAACCACACCCCTATGCCTCCTTTGGCGTTGTAGACTGCTGACCTATCTTTCTGTATTTCCTCAACGAGCCCCTCATTTCCTTACTACATTATTCTGCGAAAGCCTAGCGAGGGTCTCGGTTCTGGCAGCCTTGATGCCTAGGTAGCATAAGAGGGCTTCCCGCCAGTTACCCGCTCATGACAGGCTGTAGACGTTTGAGTCACGCCCCGGGGGTTGAAAAGAAGGTCCCCTTCTCCCCGTGTAGTCAGAGTGGCGCTGGCTAAAACCCTCAAGCGTCAGATACAATTCTAGTAAATATAAATAGCCCAGAAAATGAAGGAGAACACAGTCGCCCAGATAGCCGAATTGGTAAGGCATTCGACGGGTAATCGAAAGCCGTGGGTTCGGTCCCCACTCTGGGCGCGTGTTTTTCTTTCTTTCTTTCATCTGTATATTAAAAAAAAATGTTTACTTCATTAACCGTAGTGAAAAAGAAAAGAGCCTAACCACACCCCTATGCCTCCTTTGGCGTTGTAGACTGCTGACCTATCTTTCTGTATTTCCTCAACGAGCCCCTCATTTCCTTACTATATTATTCTGCGAAAGCCTAGCGAGGGTCTCGGTTCTGGCAGCCTTGATGCCTAGGTAGCATAAGAGGGCTTCCTGCCAGTTACCCGCTCATGACAGGCTGTAGACGTTTGAGTCACGCCCCGGGGGTTGAAAAGAAGGTCCCCTTCTCCCCGTGTAGTCAGAGTGGCGCTGGCTACCACCCTCAAGCGTCAGATACAATTCTAGTAAATATAAATAGCCCAGAAAGTGAAGGAGAACACAGTCGTCCAGATAGCCGAATTGGTAAGGCATTCGACATGTAATCGAAAGGCGTGGGTTCGGTCCCCACTCTGGGCGCGTGTTTTTCTTTCTTTCTTTCTACTGTATAATAAAAAAATGTTTACTTCATTACCCGTAGTGAAAAAGAAAAGAGCCTAACCACAACCCTATGCCTCCTTTGGCGTTGTAGACTGCTGACCTATCTTTCTGTATTTCCTCAACGAGCCCCTCATTTCCTTACTATATTATTCTGCGAAAGCCTAGCGAGGGTCTCGGTTCTGGCAGCCTTGATGCCTAGGTAGGATAAGAGGGCTTCCCGCCAGTTACCCGCTCATGACAGGCTGTAGACGTTTGAGTCACGCCC